>NC_065590.1:38975024-39695649 GCF_024542745.1 Macaca thibetana thibetana
ACACAAAATGATAAAAATAGTCTTCCCAACTTGAACATGAGCCTACTTGATGATTATAGGTCTTCAGAAATTGGTGTTTTCTCTATTCTGTCTGAAATGATAAAAAGAAAAGGACCCCCAGACCTCAAAACATTCAACAAAATTATTTGTATATACACACCAGTGAAAACACATTCAGAAGCTATCAGTTATAGAATCAATATGCTCAATTTCATTGTGTGCTACAAAAAAGATTGACCTGGGAGATAGAAATGGATTCTGGACTTGAGCTGGCCTTAGCTATAGAAATGGATTCTGGACTTGAGTTGGCCTTAGCTATAGAAATGGATTCTGGACTTGAGTTGGCCTTAGCTATAGAAATGGATTCTGGACTTGAGTTGGCCTTAGCTAGCTAGGACCTTAAAACTTTCCTAACATTCATTCAACTTTCATTTCCTCACTTAAGAGGGCATCTATGACTCTGGCAAGCCAGATACCTAATCTGTTACTTCTGCAATCCTTATCCACTTCTCAAATGAACCCTGCTGTAGAGACAAGTTTCAATTAGCTATAGACTTGCTTTAGAAATATTCCAACCACAGGTCATAATTTTTGCTGGGTGAGTAGAAAAGAATGTTGATGTCATTTACTATCAATTGCATTTGTCCCCTTTTATGAGGAAGGTAATGCAGACATTGGATTAAATTTCAAGGCTGTCTTAAAAAGACACATTACACAGAGAACTGGGAAATATTCTTTTCACTGATTGTATTACAGATAGTAATGTTTAACATGGCACATAAATCAGCAAAGTAAATGAGCAAGAGTCTGATATATTTTTAAAAGGAACTTTGTAATATACTTGTATGTTTGACGTATAGTTGGTGCTCAACAAATGTTTGTTAAATGGTGAATGAATTTGAAAGATTAAAAAGCAATTTCTTAGTCTCAAATGCTAACTTGAAGAGGTTCTAAAGATCAAAGTTTTCTGATCATAAAATATGTTTTTTGTTTAAATCAGCTTTTCTTAAATGGTTAAAATTTGAGTAGAGTAAAATTGGAAAAACTCATTATTGGACAGGAATGGCAATTTTGAATTAGATAGTGCTTGAGCTACTATACTTATGTAATGATTTTGAAAAGTTTAAAATAGTTACACAAGCTTTGAAATATCTTTAATCTGTTTTATTAAAATCATAATCTCAAATCCCAGCACTTTGGGAGGCCGAGACAGGTGGATCACAAGGTCAGGAGATCGAGACCATCCTGGCTAACATAGTGAAACCCTGTCTCTACTAAAAAATACAAAAAACTAGCGGGGTGAGGTGGCGGGCACCTGTAGTTCCAGCTACTCGGGAGGCTGAGGGAGGAGAATGGTGTAAACCTGGGAGGCGGAGCTTGCAGTGAGCTGAGATCCGGCCACTGCAGTCCAGCCTGGGCGACAGAACGAGACTTCGTCTCAAAAAAAAAAAAAAAAAAAAAAAAAAATCATAATCTCAATGAACAACTCAAAGTTAAATTTTTCTTACGGGGTGTATATCTAGTATTCTTATGGTTATATCAGTGATGATAAACTTTGTGGCTATGAAGCACAGTTTTGATTGAAGTGAAAGTCACATTAATATTCTGATATGACCACTTCTTTGAATTAATGCGTTCTAAAAGAAATTAATTTGGTCAAATGAGTATTTAGTTCCTCTAGATTAAGTAATTACAAATTGAGGAACCATTTGGGAATAGGAAGAATTAGGAAGCTTTTTGCTTTCCTAGCTCCTCTTATTTAAAATTAAAAGTAAAGAAGATAATTATATTTAAGTGCATTCTGCTTTCAGTAATGGTAGAGAAAGTAGCTCTGATTGACCCTTCTGCTGAGTACAATTTGAAAACAAGCCAACAAATGAAGCACATCTTTCTGCTTAAAGATCCCAGAGAGCTAACAAGATAGTGACGATCCCAAGGCCAGGATCTAGAGATGGGGCAAGGCTCGGAGAGATGATCCTGTAGCTGGGGCTTCTTTTCTTCTTTTCCTGGTAATAGAGTCTGAGAGGTCAAGTGGGTGTGTAACGGTTTTTTTGGGGGCGGACAGAGTCACTCTGTTGCCCAGGCTGGAGTGCAGTGGCGTGATCTCGGTTCACTGCAACCTCTGTGCCTCCAGAGTTCAGGAGATTCTCTTGTCTCAGCCTCCCTAGTAGCTGGGATTATGGGATTACAGGTGTGCACCACCATGCCTGGCTAAGTTTTCTATTTTTAGTAGAGATGGGGTTTTGCTATATTGGCCAGGCTGGTCTCGAACTCCTGATCTCAAATGATCTGCCTGCCTTGGCCTCCAAAGGGCTGAGATTACAGGCAGTGTGTAATGGTTTTGATGCCCTTTGAAGCTAAAGCAACAGGGATTGGTGTCCAGGGCCCACCAAAGTTGAGAAAGAGTTCTAGTAGTTCTTTTCCCCAGTTTGGGTTGGAACCACAAAGGGTTGCACTCTAGAAGCATGGAAAGGCAAATGAGAAGTTGATCCTTGCAGGTGATCCCCAGGCACCAGCTAAGGAAAATTAAATCTCTCCTAGAGAAACATAGTATCATCATTTAAGGCCTTAAGTTACTTCTACAAGGAATTTTGTAAATACAATATTCAGGGCATACTAAAAAAAAAAAAATCTAGATAGGAGGCATAAGTGAAAGCTGACAAAGATAGCACAATGAAAATAGATTCACAAAGGCTCCAGACGTTGACATGATCAGATATAGAATTTTAAATAAATGTACTTTGGTGAAGATGGCAAAGAATGAGATTGAGAATTTCTTCAGATGTGGAAACTATAAATAAAAAATCCAACAGAAAATCTGGTAGAGAAAATTTAATGACAGAAATAGGAAAATCTCAGTAGTCGGGTTTAAGAGCAGATTGACACAACTGATGAGGGAATTAGGAACAGGCTGATGGGTTAAAGAAAATATCCAGAAGGAAATACGGAGGTACAAAAAGGATGGAAAATGAGAATGGGGTGAAAACCATGAGGACGAAGTGAAAAGCTCTACCTTATGAGTAGTTATAGTTACATAAAAAGAGGAGAAAGGGGATGGGGTGGAAGCAAAATCTGAATAAATTAGAGATAAGAATTTCCCATAACTAACGAAATTCATCAAGCCACAAGAAGCCCTATAAATCCAAAACAAGATAAATATAAATAAAATCATTTAGGTATATCATGACAATATTACCAAAAACCAAAGTTTAAAAATAAAATGCCAGGTTAAAAAAAAGATTGCCTTTGAAGAAGCAACAATTTAATTCACAATTGACGGGAATGGTGGAAACCAGAAGACAATGGGATCATATTTTGAAGTGCTGAAAAAGAAAACTGCCAACCTTAAATTCTAAGCCTAATGAAAATATTTTCCTTTAACGAGGGTAAAGACCTTTCAAGCAAGCACTAACTTTAGAAAATTTGTCATTAGCAGACTCCCACAAATGAAAATTATAAAGGTTATTCTTTAGAAAGAAGGAAAATTATTCTAGATAGAAGATTTTCCTTCTGTCTAAAGAACACCCAAATGGCTATATTGCACAGCAAAAACTGAAAGCCTTTCCTCTAAGATCTGGAACAAGACAAGGATGCCCATTTTCAC
The DNA here is from genome assembly GCF_024542745.1 of Macaca thibetana thibetana. NCBI lineage: Eukaryota > Metazoa > Chordata > Mammalia > Primates > Cercopithecidae > Macaca > Macaca thibetana. Next base: position 38,978,629 of record NC_065590.1, read on the forward strand.
CACTGTTATTCAACATAGTACTGGAAGTCCTAGCTAGAGCAATCAGACAAGAGAAAAAAATAAAGGGAATCCAATCTTGAAAGGAAGAAGTGAAATTATTCCTGTTGGCAGACGATATGATCTTATATTTGAAAAAACTAAAAAAAATACATCCCAAAACTATTAGAACTAATAAATAAATTCAGTAAAGTTGCAGGATACAAAAATCAATGTACAAAAAACCAGTAGCATTTCTATATGCTGACAGCAAACAGTCTGAAAACAGAATCAAGAAAGTAATCCCATTTACAATAGCTACAAATAAAAATGAAATAACTAGGAATAAACTTAACCAAAGAAGTAAAAGATGTCTACAATGAAACCTATGAAACCCTGATGCAAGAAATTGAAGAGGACACAAAAAAAGGAAGTATATTCCATGTTCATGGATTGGAAGAAGCAGTATTTTAAAAATGTCCAAGCTACAAAGTAATCTACAGATTCAATGCGGTCCCTATCAAAATACCGATGACATTCTTCACAGAAATAGAAAAAAAAATCCTAAAATGTATATGAAACCACAAAAGACCCAGAATAGCCAAAGCTATCCTGAGAAAAAGAACAACACTGGAGGAATCACATTATCTGACTTCATATTATACTGATCTAGTGTAACCCAAAGGGCACAGTAGTGGCATAAACACAGACACAGCTCCAGAGATCTTTTCTTACCTCCCGGTCTGGGACCAGATCCGGGTCTCCAGGTGCAGTCCCGTCCCCGCCTTCGGGGGACGGGGCGGGGTGGGGGTGGGGAAGGCCGGGCGGAGGGCGCACCTGGTACCTGGAGATGCGGGTCCCGCCGGGGGCCTGGGTCGTTCTCACCGCAGATCCCTTTCCTCAGGGTCTGTCACCGCTGGAAGAGGCTGGTGGACGACGGTGGCTGTGGTGACACGTCGACCTTACGCTCTACACGGTGCGATTTAAAGTCATGTGGCACCTGCTTGGCAGGTACATGGCATCCTGCCTCCATTCCCTGCAGATGGGCGGCTACCTGTTCTCTGGCTCCAGGCCCCCCAGTTGTCTCCTCTCTTGATGAGATCTCTGGGCCAGAAGTGCCCCAACCTGAAGCTCCTCTGCCTGCACGCAGCCGACCTGATCACGGTGCCCATCACCAGCCTGCCCAGCGCCCTGAGAACCCTGGAGCTGCACAGCTGCGAGATCTCCATGGTCTAGCTCCTCAGGCAGCCGAATCCCACTGTGCTGCCCCTGCTCGAATGCATCATGCTGAACTGCGTCCCTGCCTTCAGCGACGAGCACCAGCAGAGCCTGTCAGGCTTCCAGGCCCTGCGCTCTCTGGTGGGGCTGCACCTACCGCGTAAGGGAGCAGTGGCTGGACGCCCCTGCAGGGGCTTGAGGTGCTGGGCTGTACCCTCTCTGCGACAGCACCCTGCTGGCCATCAGCTGCTACCCCTGAGACATGCGCAAGATCAGGCTGATCTTAAGGGGCCTCTCTGCCCCTGGCGTGGCTGTCCTGGAGGGAATGTCAGCTCTTGGAGAGTCTGTGCCGGCAGGGTCTCCTCATCACCCTGGAAATGCCCTTCTCCACGGAAATTCTCTCCTCCTGCCTCACCAAGTCCAAGTTCGGAGTCCTTGAGCTGCAGTGGCTGGGGTGGGAGAGTCAGGAGGCCAAGAGGACCCTGGGTAAGGGTCTGCTTCACTGTAGGGTCATCGTCAGGGCTTGTCCCAAAGAGTCCATAGACTGGTGGGTGTGACCGCCTCATCTATCCCTGGGACCCATCCCACCTTTTATTGTTGAGCCCCGGACCCTCTGAGCAGCACTTTGAAGAGGGCAGATAATCAGGCTTGAGGGAACTGAAAGCCCCAAGTAGAGAGAACGAGGCCTAGGGACCCCCAGACCATTGGAATCATTGTTTACCAGCTGTGTGGCACTGGTCATGAGTTAGCCTCTTGGAAGCCTAGTTCCTACAAGTGGAAACAAGTAAGACCACAGCTACCTCCTGCTACATTGCAAAGCCTTGCTCTAAAAGCTCCCAACCTCCAGAAGGCGCTCAATGAAGACTCATCTTCAGGGTTGTCCTCAGGAACAGGGCGATGCATAAGGGTCATCTGCAAGAGACAGGGCAACTGTGACTTGCAGTTTGATGATCAAAATGCTCATAAAGCTTCTCAATTGTATTTTCTGTATTTTCTATCCTGCATTTTCCATGTTTTTCAAGACATATATTATTTTGCTATTAAGGAAAAAAATCATAAAAAAACCAGACTCATACACCAATGGAACAGAATAGAGATCCCGGAAATAAATCCATACATCTACAGTGAACTCATTTTCAACAAAGGTGCCAAGAACATGTATTGGAGAAAGGACAGTTTCTTCGATAAATGGTGCTGGGAAAACTGTATATCCATATGCAGAAGAATGAAATCAGACCACTCTCTCTCACCATATATAAAAATCAAATAAAAATGTATTAAAGACTTAAATCTAAGACCTAAAATCATGAAACTACTAAAAGAAAACATGGAGAAAATTCTCCAGGACACTGGTCTGGGCAAATATTTCCACAAGCACAAGCAACCAGAGAAGAAATGGATAAGTGGGATCACATCAAGTTAAAAAGCTTCCACACAGCAAAGGAAACAATCAACAAAGCAAAGAGACAACTAAGAGAATGGGAGAAAATATTTGCAAAGCATCCACCTGACAAGGGATGAGTAACCAGAATACATAAGGAGCTCAACCCAATAAGAAAAAATCCGATAACCTGATTTAAAAATTGGCAAAAGATCTGAATAGATATTTCTCAAAAGCAGACATACAAATGGCAAACAGGCATGTGAAAAAGTGCTCAACAGCACTGATCATCAGAGAAATGCAAATCAAAACTACAAAGAGATATTTCACCCCAGTTAAAATGGTTTTTAATGAAAAGACGGAATAACAAATACTGCTGAGGATGTAGAGAAAAGGGAACCCTTGTACACTGTTGGTGGGAATGTAAATTGGTACAGCCACTATGGAGAACAGTATGGAGGTTCCTCAAAAAACTAAAAATAGAACTACCATATGATCCAGCACTCCCAATGTTAGGCATATACCCAAAAGAAAGGAAATCAGTATGTCAAAGAGATATCTACACTCCCATGTTGCAGCATTGTTCACAATAGCCAAGATTTGGAAGCAACCTAAGTGTCTATCAACAGATGAATGAATAAAGGAAATGCAATACTTGTACACAATGGAGTACTGTTCAGCCATAAAAAAGAATGAGACCCTGTCGTTTGTAACAACGTGGATGGAACTGGAGGAGATTAAGTGAAATAAGCCAGGCACAGAAGGACAACCTTTGCATGTTCTCACTCATTGGTGGGAGCTAAAAATTAAAACAATTGAATTCATGGAGATAGAGAGTGGAATGATTGTTAGCAGAGGCTGGGAGAAGTGTGGGGGTTGGGAAGAAGTGTAGGGGGGATAATGGGTACAAAAATATAGTTAGATAGAATGAATATGATCTAGTATTTGTTACCACAACAGAGTGACTACAGTCAACAATAATTTATTGTACATTTAAAAATAACTAAAAGAGTATAATTGGAATGTTTGTAACACAAAGAAATGATACATGCTTGAAGTGATGAATACCTCATTTATCATAATGTGATTATTACACATTGTATGTCTGTATCAAAATATCTCACATACCCCATAAATATACACACCTATTATGTACCCATGTAAATTAAAAATAAAGAATACCCAGATGAAGGTTTGGAGATAAAGAGAAGAATGAAGATCAAAAGAAGAAAAAGGAAAACATATGGGTAAATTTAAATAAATATTAATTGAATACAATAGTAATAATAATATCTTGTGGGGCTTTAATAAACAAATAAAAATATATAAAATATATAAAAAAGCCATGTACATTTTTAAGGGCAGATATATGGAGTTAAAGTATTCTAAAGTCTTATCTATCAGAGGGTAAAAGCAGAAATTAGTATTAAATTTTGTTAAGCCAAAGGATGCATATTGCTATCAAAAGACACAACTAGAAGGACAAAAAACTTCTAAATGAATAGAAGAAAAGCTGGAATAATAGAATTTTTCAAATGAATTTGGAAAGTGGAAAAGAAGAGAAAAAGAACCATGGAACAGGTAGGTTCAGCGAAAATTATTGAGTAAGATTCCAGACTTAAAATTTAAAATAATCAGTCATTATATTAAATCTAAAAGAATCAGTCATCACATCAAATGTAAATGAACTAAAATTGTCAATTGTGTAATAATTTAAACCCAAATAGATGGTATTTTCAAGAAACACATCTGTCTTAATCCATTTAGTGTTGTATAACAGAATACTTGTAGCTGGGCAATTTATAAAGAAAAGAGGTTTGTTTGGCTCATGATTCTGATGGCTGGAAGGTTCAAGATTGAGCAGCTGCATCTGCTGAGTGGCTCAGGCTGCTTCAAGTCATGGCAGAAAGCGGAAAGGAAGCAGGCACATGCAAAGAGATCACACAGTGAGAGGGAAAGCAAGAAAAGCAAGAGAGAGAGAAACCGAGGAAGGCAGACCCTAGCAACCTGCTCTCTTAGGAACTTATTCATTACTGAGAGGGTAAGAACTCACCACCGTTGGAGGGCATTAATCTATTCATGAGGAATCTACCCCTGTAACTTGAATACCTCCCAGTAGGCCCCACCTACCAACACTGCCACATTTGAGTTCAAATTTCAACATGAGTTTTGTTGAGGACAAACCATATTCAAGCCATAGCAATATCGAAAACAAGGATACAGAAAAGTTGAAAGTAAAAGATGATAGTGTTCGATGTACTAGGAAGTAATCTTAATTTTGCATGTAATAACCTAGTCTCAAAATATATATAGTAAAAATTGAGAGAAACTAAAAGTAATAGAGTAACAAGTGGTTGGAGATCTCTCAGTAATTGATAGAACAAGCAGAAAAACAATTGTCAAGGTATGGAAATTTTGAATAACACTATTAGTAAACTTGACTTACATGTCATATAGAATACTGCAGTGAACACCTGTAGAATTCTTTTCAAACACACATGGAAAATTTTTTAAAAAATTGAATATGGGTCTTAAAGCAAATTTCAAATATTTGAAATTAAACAGAATACATCCTCTGATCATAATACAAACTTGAAAGGTACCTAGATAATTAATTAGAGAAGCATTACTACAAAATCCCCCATGTATTTGGAAATTAAGGATTATAGTTCTGAAGAATCCATGAAACAAAGAAGAAATCACAGTGAACAATAGAAAATATTTTGAACTCAGTGAAACTGTGACATATCAAAAATGATAGCATGCAACTAAAGTAATCCTAAGAAGGGAATTTATGGCCTAATATATTAGAAAAGAAGAGAATTTGAGTAATAATCTAACTTGTATCCCAAGAAGGTGGGAAAAAAAAGCAAATTATACCCAGAGAAGGAAAAAAAAAAAAAAAAAAAAAAAAAGAGAGCAGAAATCTGTGAAATAAAAATACGTACAATAGATAAAAATCAGTAAATCAGAAATTAATAAAATTAATAAAATCTTTAGCAATGCAGACCAAGAAGAAAATATGTAAGGCAAAGATAACCAATGCCAAGAATGGAAAAGGAGACATTATCAAAAATTATCTCAACAGATGTAGAGTAAGCATTTGATGAAAGTAAGCATTTATTCATGATAAAATTTCTGGGTGAACTAGGAATAGACAGACACTTCCTCAGTCTAATGAAGGGTAACTACAAAAAAGCCCACAGCAAAGATTATACTTTCCCTTTGAGTTTGAGGACAAGACAGAAGTCTGTTATCACCACTTTCATTCAAAATATTATTGGGGGTGGGGTCCAAGCCAAAAAAGTGAAAGGTATAAGAAATAAGGCTGGGCACTGTGGCTCACTCCTGTAATCCCAGCACTTTAGGAGGCCGAGGAGGGTGGATCGTGAGGTCAGGAGTTCGAGTCCAGCCTGGCCATCATAGTGAAACCCCGTCTCTACTAAAAAAAAATACAAAAAGTTAGCCGGCTGTGGTGGTGGGTGCCTGTAATCCCAGCTACTTGGGAGACTAAGGCAGGAGAAATCGCTTGAGCCCGGGAGGCGGAGGTTGCTGTGAGTCGAGATCACGACATTGCACTCCAGCTGTGAATTCGGCTATGAATCTGTCTGGCCCTGAACTTCTTTTGGTTGTTCGGCTATTAATTATTGCCTAAATTTCAGAACCTGTTATTGGTCTATTCAGAGATTCAACTTCTTCCTGTTATAGTCTTGGGAGGGTGTATGTGTCCAGGAATTTATCCATTTCTTCTAGATTTTCTAGTTTATTTGCATAGAGGTTTTTATAGTATTCTCTGATGGTAGTTTGTATTTCTGTGGGATCAGTGGTGATATCCCCTTTATCATTTTTTATTGCATCTATTTTAATCTTCTCTCTTTTCTTCTTTATTAGTCTTGCTAGCGGTCTATTTTACTGATCTTTTCAAAAAAACAGCTCCTGGATTCATTGATATTTTGAAGGGTTTTTTTGTGTCTCAATCTCCTTCAGTTCTGCTCCGATCTTAGTTATATCTTGCCTTCTCAGCATTTGAGTTATTAGCATTTGGTCAGTCTTACTTCCTTTCTTACCCCCTCCTGCCTCCCACAATACATTCTTTTGAAGTAAAATTAGATATTGTATCATTTTATCTGTAAAAACTTCAGCAGAAATCTTTGTTAAGCATAAGTATAATACAGTGATCATATTTAAAGAAATTGAGACTACTTCTCAAAATTATCAAACATATAGAATGTTTTTGAATTTCTCCTCTTATTTTATTTGTTAAGAAAATGGTTGCACAGTTTTGGTTTTCCTCCATGATGTGGTTTAATATGTTCCTCCACCCTCTCCATTACCTGTAAAATGGTCATAGATCTAGAAGAGACTTGATGAGATATGGCTTTTATTTATTTATTTATTTATCTATTTATTTATTTATTTATTTTGCAAGAATGCTTCATAGGTGGCGTAGACATTCTATGGCATCCCAGAGAAGGCAAAGAACCTGAGCTTCTATTTTTCATGACATTAAGATTTATCAGGCAGTTTGTCATCAACTTTTCTCCTGCTGGTTTTTAGCAGGCATTGATAATGACTGCTCAGATCTATTACTTCATTAGGGGTTGCTAAATGGTGATATTCTAATTCTATCATCTTACTTATTTATTGGGTAGAATTCTTCTCCTAAAGATTTTTCCAGTATCAACTACTGATCCCATGATGTATAATTCCTGCAGAAAAGCTGTGATAAATCCTTGATACTTTTCCTTTATTTGTCAGACTTAGAATAATGAGTTGATTCTCTAGCATCCTCAAAAGACAACCCATTTTTTTTTTCTTTAAGTATCATTATCAACTCTGGATTTTTTCCTTTTACTGTGCAGCAGAGTTTTGGTAGATCTCATTCTTTTCGGTGTCCCAGTTGTTCCATCTTTGGCTAGTGTGAGCCTTTTCAACTTGTCATGTCCTTTTGGTATACCCTCAACGAGCCCAGTTCACTGCTTTGCATTTATGTTCTTTTCTGGTCCACGAAGATTTTTATCTTGCTGTTGAGCTCAACTTTATATGTTTGTTTTTCTGTCTTTAGCTATCATTGCTTCCTTTATGGAACAGCGTGGCGAATCAAAGCATCAACTCAGTGCACCATTTTGATTGAAGAGTCTAAAAGAATTGTTGAAATGATCAACTATGTGCAAGATACCTTAAACAAGTAAATGAACATTTCAGTGCATGATGACCTTGGACACAAGTTTTGTGACCATGAGTCACACAGAAGACAAACGGGTCTAGGAGGACTAGGCTGAAGACATAGTCTTGAGCACAGTGGCAGAGGAGGAGCAGCCATCAGAATTCCATGTTTGCTGTGTGTGTTTCCTCCGGGTCAGCCATAGAACATGCTTATATTCTCATTCTAGAGTTTGAGTTAGTCATCTCAACAAGTCATTTTGTCTTTTTTAAGTTTTGGCTTAGAGGATTCTTCTAGATCATGTTTATCTGTAGATTCTTAGATGGGGAAACCTATGTATCTGGTGTGGGTAACAAACAAAGCAAAAGCCAGGAAAAAACATCTCCTCAGAACTCTGTCTCATGAGGTGTATTTTTGTTGGTGTGTGCTTTACTTGACAATTATGTATCCAATATTTTAAGTTCTCAAGTGGTACTGCAGAAATAATCCACTCACAGTTTGTTTTTAAAGAATCCTTTTATTTAGCTTACATTAACTATTGAATAGTTAATATTTCAAGAGGATGAGTGGTTTTAGTTAAAATGATATATATTTTATGCTGAATGAAGGTGTCTAAACTATGTTTATGATGTAAAAAGACAAATGTGTGTGTGTGTGTGGTGTTTGAAGTATTCTTTTATCCCATCTCTACAAAAAATAAAAAAAATTGGCCAGGCATAATGGTGCACAGCTGTAGTGCTAGCTGCCCAGGAGGCAGAGATGGGAGGATCACTTGAGCCTACAAGTGCAAGGTTACAGTGAACTGAAATCACACACCACTGCACCCTAGCCTGGGTGACAAAGGGAGATCCTGTCTCAGAAATATATATAATAAATAAAGTTTTATATATATATATATTTTTTAGAGATAAGGTGTTTCTCTGACACCCAGCCTGGAATGCAGTGGTGTGAGCCTCCCGAGTAGCTGAGACTACAGGTGTGTGTCATCATGCCCTGCTAATTTGTAAATTTTTTGTAGAGATAGGGTCTCTCCATGTTGCCCAGGCTGGTCTTGAACTCCTGGGCTCAAGCATTCCACAAGCCTTGGCCTCCCAAAATTCTGGGATTACAGATAGATAGATAAATGGATAGATAGATAGACAGATAGATAGATAGATAGATAGATAGATAGATAGATAGATAGATAGATAGATAGAGGTTTTCATGGATGAGCCACGATTCCTGGCTCATGATTCCTGTAGCCCTTGTTACAGTCTTTTGTTAGAATGTTGGGTGCATTAGGGCTCAGGAAACAGAATCTCTCTGACCTTCTCTTGCCCTCCTTTCACCTGCCCCAAGGGAGGACTCTAGTCTTTACCCAACTTTCTGGCCATGGGTCTTAAGAATCTCTTCAGAGAGGGTCCCATTAATACCCTGGAGGAAGGAACGCTGATGTCATGAAGCTTCCCTCAAACCCCAAGAGGACTGGGTTCAGGGAGCTTCTGGATAGCTGAACATGTGGAGTTTCCTGGAGGGTGGTGCCCAGGGAGGACATGGAAGCTCCACGCCCCTTCCCCCATACCTCGCCTGACCATCTCTTCCTTGTTATCCTTTGTAACATTATTTATAACAAACCAGCCGACATTAAGTAAGTGTTTCCTTGAGTTCTGTGAGCCATGCTGGCAAATTAATCAAACCCAAACGGGATCTTGGAAACCCTGATTTGAAGTCAGTTGGTCTGAAGTTCCGATGGTCAGAAGACTTGGGCTCGTATCTGGGGTGTACGGGGCAGTCTTAGGGACTGAGCCCCCAGCCTGTGGGATCTGATGCTATCTCCAGGTGGATGGTGTCAGAACCAAATTGCACGACACCCAGCTGGTGTCCGCTCCTTGGTGTGTGGGGAAAACTCCTGCACATTTGGTCACAGAAGCCTCCTGTGTTGCTGTTGTGATGGTGTGAGAGCAGAGGAAAAACATGGACTGAGAGAGTTTTTCCCTCAGAGCAGCAAATACAGAAATAGACACATTGATAAATATTATTTTCTGAGGTACTTTTGAAATCTGAAAATTCTCTTTAAATTTACTTTAAATGTCTCTTTTATATCACTCAGTTAAATTCTTTTTAAGTTTAGGATAACTTAGAACTTTCCTTCGATAGGATAGATGCTAAAATTAATCCTAGACTGATTCTGAATTTTTCTGACTAGAATCATAATTTAAATCGATTCACCTTGTGTTAGTTATTACAATTAAATCTAGTTCAGTTGGTTTTTAAAAATATCACATTTCCTTACGATTTCTATCTCCCTTTCCACCTATAAAACGACTGCACATGTCCCCCTTTATTAAAAATAAAGCAAAAAGCTGGGCATGGTGGCTCACGCCTGTAATCCCCGCACTTTGAGAGGCCGAAGCAGGCGGAACACTGATGTCAGGAGTTTGAGACCAGCCTGGCCAACATGGCAAAACCCTGTCTCTACTAAAAATATAAAAATTAGCCAGGTGTGGTGGAGGGCGCCTGTAATCCCAGCTACTTGGGTGGCTGAGGCAGGAGAATTGCTTGAACCCAGGAAGCGGAGATTGCAGTGAGTCGGGATTGTGCCATTGCACTCCAGCCTGGGTGACAAGAGCAAAACTCTGTCTCTAAATACATAAAACAACAACAACAACAACAACAACAAAAATCTAAATGGAAAACAACCCAGACCATCGAAGTCAGCATTTCTCAAAAGGCAATTTGGGCACTTTGGGCGCTTGTCAAAAGGGCCTGGGCGTCACCATAGGCCCGCTGAATCAGAGTCTAGGGCCCAAGAATCTTCTCAGAGCATCCTTGTGCATACCGAAGTCTGAGAACCACTGATCAAGATGGAAGAAGGAAAGCGGATGCCACCAGGAACCTGAGATAAATCACTTCTTCCAAATAGTATGGCTGTGGGTTTCGGCTGACATTTCCTGGAAGCTAAGAGAGAAAAAAAAAAAAAAAAAAAGCCGGGCTGGAAGCAGTGGCTCACGCCTGTAATCCCAGCGTTTTCGGAGGCCGAGGCAGGCAAGATCACTAGGTCAGGAGATAGATACTATCCCGGCTAACACGGTGAAATCCTGTCTCTACTAAAAATACATAAAATTAGTCAGGCGTGGTGTCAGGCGCCTGTAGTCCCAGCTACTCAGGAGGCTGAGGCAGGAGAATCGCTTGAACCCGGGAGGCGGAGGTGGCAGTGAGCCGAGATCGTGCCACTGCACTCCAGCCTGGGCGCCAGATCGAGACTCTGTTTAAAAAGAAAAGAAAAGAAAAAAAATCACTTTGGCTTGTGTGGTTTTTAGCTTCTGTCCGCAGAATTATATAAGTTCATCAGCAGAGTTCATGCTTCTCAGGAATTACAGTCACGGTCTTTGTACAGGAAACATGCGGAGACTTCGTGGGTAATATTCTAAGCTCTGATTTTTGTAAGATTAACATTTAAGTTCTTTAAATGCACCATCCATTCATGACCTAGAAAGGCTGATTGCATATATTAAGATGAAGTCTTTCCTGTAGGTGGTGAACATTGCCCAGATACTTTGCTTTCTGGCTGTCTAACTTGTGAAGGGATGGAACTTGGACAATTTGGAAGAATAGTTAGTTGGCACATTCATCAGATTATTGTAAAATATTAATAGAGTATTTTGAGGGAGCATTTGGCAGAATGGAAGTATGGTTTATTCATTACTAAGTTCCCCAGTAAGTATCAGGTGAGAGCCATATGCTTTGCAATCAGACGTGTAGGGGCGGAATCATCATTTGATTGTGAAAGAGCCTCATCTGGAAGAAGGTCCAAGTCCAGAGGGCAGGCCTGAAAAGCAGGGAGTCTACAGGTGGAGGCTGTAGAGCCAGCATTCAGGTTTATAAAGAGTTTAGAGTCTTTGGACCAAAACTCTATTTAGCAAAGTGGAAATGACTTTTCCCCCAAAACGTGTAGGATATATGCCAACTGCTCTATGACTACCATAATATTTCTGGAAATGAAAGTCAGGGTGATTCCTGTGAAATGTATATTCTTAAGAACTGTATCTTTTTTATTTTTAAGTTCTGGGGAACATGTGCAGGATGTGCAGGTTTGTTACATGGGTCAACATGAGTCACGGTGGTCCCCTGCACCTAGCAACCCGTCACCTAGGTATTAAGCCCAGCATGCATCAGCTATTTTTCCTAACGCTCTCCCTATGCCCACTCCACTCCCCTAAGATATAGGCCCAGGGATAACTGTATCTTAATAAGTTAACTCCAAATAACCAAATAAAGTGATCTGTAAAGTGGAGTATTTTGTGACCACTACCAAAACAAAACAAAACAAAATCCAAAAAACTCCAGAAAACCACACCTAGTTGTAACTGGTGCTGAATGACTCCTGTGGGCAGTAATAAGCCACTGAGCCCAATTGCTGCTTATGACCTCTTGTAGGCTAAGTAACATCTCTGGGCCAGCCTTTCCCTTTTTAGTTGCAGGTAACGTAAACCTAGTTAGTTAAACAACATCAGTGGCGTCACATCAACAAGTAGGAATTTATTATAAAGATTCAGAGAAGGAAAAGAACATGAAAGAAGTTGCACGATGTTTGCAGTTGACAGACTGGTCTCTTTTTGGGCCTCCCCAAAATTGTTTAGAGGCTGTGTGTGTGTGTGTGTGTGTGTGTGTCTAGGTATGTGCATATCTGTCTTGAGAAGTTTGTTTTACAGGAGTGGAGGTTTAGACTATTGGGCGTTAAAAAAAATGTGAAAAATGTTAAAAATAAAATATTTGATGTCTGACAAGGACTAAACTTCCTGGTTATGTTGTATATGAATTCACAAACATCAGACTTTGGAAAATGAGGTCTCACTAAAAGAACTGGGTAGCTTTGGTTGCACCAAAGTTGAGTGAAATCAGTTAATTTCCCTTTAACAGTCTTGTCTCTGCTTGAAACTTGCAGTAATGTTTTTTTGTTGTTGTTGTTATTTTTGTTTTTGTTTTTTTTTTGAGACGGAGTCTCACTCTGTCGCCCAGGCTGGAGTGCAGTGGTGCAATCTTGGCTCACTGCAACCTCTGCTTCCCGGGTTCAAGTGATTCTCCAGCCTTAGCCTCTCGAGTAGCTGGGATTACAGGCATGCACCACTGCGCCCAGCTAATTTTTGTGTTTTTTTTTTTTTTTTTAGAGAAGGGGTTTCACCATGTTGGTCAGGCTGGTCTCAAACTCCTGACCATGACGTGATCTGCCCACCTCAGCCTCCCAAAGTGCTGGGATTACAGGCATGAGCCACTGTGCCCAGCACAGTAATACTTTTTAATAAGTGTTCAAATTTTTCAAATTTTCTGGAGAGGTGATCCAAAGCCAGGCATGAAAGGCCCCTGCCTTTGTTTCTTGTTGCCAGGAGCATGCATATAGCCACCAGGAACATGACTGAGAAGATCCTCCCCCACTGCCCTCACACACACCATTTGAAACTTCATGGCACATGAGTGACAGATCCACAGTGACCATGCTTCCAACACCACGTGGTGGGTAACCTCTACTTCAAGTTGGGCGAAATATGATTCTGAACTTGTTTATTCTTAGTTTTGTATTTATTAGGCAGTTTAAGTGATATTATGAGCAACATTTCATCCTATCTTTTAATTTTGCTTTTTACTTTTCCCTCTGGTATTTTTAGTCATGAATGTTTTATTCTTGATATTAATGTAATAAATGAAATTGTAAATGTTCAAACATGAAATACAATTTATCAAATGAATGTGCCCCGAAATCCCATTGTAGCAGATGCTATTGGTACCCCCATCTGTAGATACTCACAGTTATCAGTTCCATTTACACCAGCCTGACTTTCAACCACCTGCACCTGAGATGCTTTGCCTGCAGGCTTTCTTGGAGATCCCCCCTACCTGTGTTTGGGCCAGCTGGAAGTGCTGGGGAATTAATATCCCTTGGGGCCAGCCCTCAGTGAATGACTGATGAGATGTGTGAGTTCATACCTCAGCTTCCTTGCATCTTGTTTGGGATAACTGAAGATAATGTTCTATATTCTCTTCTGACATTCCCTAGTGGGATAAAGCTTCAGTTGCCTGCAGTATTAACTTGCTTGATAACATACCCTCTAATGCCTTCCTTCCCTTCCTGGTCTCTCTTTTCCACTCTCCCATTGAGGTTTCTTTTTCTTTTTAAAATTTTTTTCTTCGGGATACATGTGCAGAACGTGCAGGTTTGTTACATAGGTGTACGTCTGCCATGGTGGTTTGCTGTCCCTATTGACCCATCCTAAGTTCCCTCCCCTGACCTCCCACCCCCCAACAGGCCCTGGTGTGTGTTGTTCCCCTCCTTGTGTCCATGTGTTCTCACAGTTCAACTCCCACTTCTGAGTGAGAACATGCGGTGTTTGGTTTTCTGTTCCTGTGTTAGTTTGCTGAGGATGATGGCTTCCAGCTTCATGATCTCATTCCTTTTTATGGCTGCATAGTATTCCATGGTGTATATGTGCCACATTTTATTTATCCAGTTTATCATTGATGGGCATTTGGGTTGGTTCCATGACTTTGCTATTGTAAATAGTGCTGCAATAAACATACGTGTGCATGTGTCTTTATAGTAGAATGATTTATAATTCTTTGGGTATATACCTAGTAATGGAATTACTGGGTCAAATGGTATTTCTGATTCTAGATCCTTGAGAAATTGCCATGCTGTCTTCCAAAATGGTTGAACTAATTTACACTCCCACCAACAATGTAAAAGCGTTCCTATTTCTCCACAGCCTTGCCAGCATCTATAGTTTCTTGACTTTTTAATAGTTGCCATTCTGACTGGCATGAGATGGTATATCACTGTGGTTTTGATTTGCATTTCTCTAATGATTAGTGATGTTGAGCTTGTTTTCATGTTTGTTGGCCATGTAAATGTCGTCTTTTGAGAAGTGTCTGCACATGTCTTTTGCTCACTTTTTGATGCGGTTGTTTTTTTCTTGTAAATTTGTTTAAGTTCCTTGTAAATTCTGGATATTAGACCTTTGTTGGATGGGTAGATTGCAAAAATGTTCTCCTATTCTCAGGTCGCCTGTTCACTCTGATGATAGTTTATTTTGCTGTGCAGAAGCTTTTTAGTTTAATTAGATCCCATTTGTCAATTCTGGCTTTCGTAGCAATTGCTTTTGGTGTTTTTGTCATGAAGTCTTTGCCCATGTCTATGTCCTGAATGGTATTGCCTAGGTTTTCTTCTAGGGATTTAATGGTTTTGGGATTTACATTTAACTCTTTAATCCATCTCAAGTTAATTTTTGAATAAGATGTAAGGAAGGGGTCCAGTTTCAGCTTTCTGCATATGGCTAGTCAGTTACCCCAGCACCATTTATTCAACAGGAGATCCTGTTGCCATTGCTTGTTTTTGTCAGGTTTGTTGAAGATCAGGTGGCTGTAGATGTGTGGTGTTATTTCTGAGGTCTGTGTTCTGTTCTATTGGTGTATTGTCTGTTTTGGTACTAGTACCATGCTGTTTTGGTTACTATAGTCTTGTAGTATAGTTTGAAGTCAAGTAGCATAACGCCTCCACCTTTGTTCTTTTTGTCTTAGCTATACAGGGTCTTCTTTGATTTCATATAAAATTTAAAGTTTTTTTTTCTAATTCTGTGAAGAATGTCAATGGTAGTTTAATAGGAATAGCATTGAATCTATAAATTATCTTGGGCAGTATGGCCATTTTCACGACATTGATTCTTCCTATCCATGAGGATGGAAAGTTTATCTGTTTGTTTGTGTCCTCTCTTGTTTCCTTGAGCAGTGGTTGGTAGTTCTCCTTGAAGAGGTTCTTCACATCCCTTGTTAGGTGTATTCCTAGGTATTTTATTCTTTTTGTAGCAATTGTGAGTTGGAGTTTATTCATGATTTGGCTGTCTGCTTATCTATTGTGGGTGTAAAGGAATGCTTGTGATTTTTGCACATTGATTTTGTATCCTGAGACTTTGCTGAAGTTGCTTATCAGTTTAAGGAGTTTTTGGGCTGAGATGATGGTTTTTTTCTAAAAATAAAATCATGTTGTCTGCAAACAGAGACAATTTGACCTCCTCTCTTCCTATTTGAATACCTTTATTGCTTTCTCTTGCCTGATTGCCCTGGACAAAACTTTCAATACTATGTTGCATACGAGTGGTGAAAGAGGGCATCCTTGTCTTGTACTGATTTTCAAAGGGAATGCTTCCAGTTTTTGCCCATCCAATATGATATTGGCTGTGGGTTTGTCATAAATAGCTCTTATTATTTCGAGATATGTTCCATCAATACCTAGTTTATTAAGAGTTTTTTTTTTTTTTTTAAAACATGAAGGGATGTTGAATTTTATCAACGGCCTTTCTGCACCTATTGAGATAATCATGTCTTTGGTTCCGTTTATATGATGAATTACATGTATTGATTTGTGTATATTGAACCAGCCTTGCATCCCAGGAAAGAAGCCTACTTGATCATGGTGGGTAAGTTTTTTGATGTGCTGCTGGATTCAGTTTGCCAGTGTGTTTCACTGAGGATTTTAACATCGATGGTCATCAGGGATATTGGCCAGAAGTTTTCTTTTTTTGTTGTGTCTCTGCCCAGTTTTGGTATCAGGATGAAGCTGGCTTCATAAAATGAGTTAGGGAGGCGTCCCTCCTTTTTAATTGTTTGGAATAGTTTCAGAAGGAATGGTACCAGCTCCTTCTTGTACCTCTGGTAGAATTTGGCTGTGAATCTGTCTGGTACTGGGCTTTTTTTGCTTGGTAGGCTATCAATTACTGCCTCAATTTCAGAACTCTTATTGGTCTATTCAGGGATTCAGCATCTTCCTGGTTTAGTTTTGTAAAGGTGTATGTGTCCAGGAATTTATCCATTTCTTCTAGATTTTCTGGTTTATTTGCATAGAGGTGTTTATAGTATTCTCTGACGGTAGTTTGTATTTCTGTGGGGTCAGTGGTGATGTCCTTTGTATCATTTTTTATTGTGTCTATTTGATTCTTCTCTCTTTCCTTCTTTCTTAATCTAGCTAGTGGTCCATCTAGTTTGTTAATCTTTTCAAAAAGCCAGCTCCTGGATTCATTGATTTTTTTGGAGGGTTTTTTCTTGTTTCTATCTCCTTTGATTCTGCTCTGATCTTAGTTATTTCTTGCCTTCTGTTAGCTTTTGGATTAGTTTACTGTCGCCTCGCTAGCTCTTTTAATGGTGATGTTAGGGTGTTGACTTGAAATCTTTCTAGCTTTCTGATGTGGGCATTTAGTGGTATAAGTTTCCCTCTTAGCAGTGCTTTAGCTGTGTCCCAGAGATTTCTGATATGTTGACTCTTTGTTCTTTTTTCTTTTTTAGATGGAGTCTCACTCTATTGCCAGGCTGGAGTGCAGTCGCACGACCTTTGATCTTGGCTTACTGCAATCTCCGCCTCCCAGGTTCAAGTGATTCTGCCTTAGCCTCCTGAGTAGCTGGGACTACAGGTACGCACCACCATGCCCGGCTAATTTTTTTTGAGATGGGGTTTCACCATTCCCTGACCCCGTGATCCACCTGCCTTGGCCTCCCAAAGTGCTGGGATTACAGGTGTGAGCCACTGTGCCCCGCGACTCTTTGTTCTTATTGGTTTCAAAGAACATCTTGATTCTGCCTTAATTTCATTATTTACCCAGGAGTCATTCAGGAGCAGGTTGTTCAATTTCCATGTAATTGTGTGGTTTTGAGTGAGTTTCTTAATCCTGAGTTTTAATTTCATTGCATTGTGGTCTGAGAGACTGTTTCTTATTATTTCATTTCTTTTGCATTTGCTGAGGATTGTTTACTTCCAATTATGTGGTCAATTTTAGAATAAGTGCCATGTGGCACTGAGAAGAATGTATATTCTGTTGATTTGGGGTAGATGTCTATTAGATCCACTTGATTCAGAGCTGAGTTCAAGTCCTGAATATCTTTGTTAATTTTCTGTCTTGTTGATCTGTCAGTTGATTGACAGTGGCATTTTAAAGTCTCCCACTATCATTTTGTGGCAGTCTAAGTTTCTTTGTAGGTCTCTAAGAACTTGTTTTATGAATCTGGGTGCTCCTATATTGGGTGCATATATATTTAGAATAGTTAGCTCTTCTTGTTAAATTGTTCTCTTTACTATTATGTAATCTCTTTCTTTGTGTTTTTTTGGTTTTTGTTGGTTTAAAGTCTGTTTTGTCAGACTAGGATTGTAACCCCTGCTTTTTTTTGCTTTCCGTTTGCTTGGTAAATTTTCCTCCATTCCTTTATTTTGAGCCTATGTGTGTCTTTGCACGTGAGATGGGTCTCCTGAATACAACATACCCATGGGTCTTGACTCATTATCCAATTTGCCAGTGTGTGCCCTTTAAATGGGGGCATTTAGCTTTACGTTTAAGGTTAGTATAGTTATATGTAAATTTGGTCCTGTCATCATGATGCTAGTTGGTTATTTTGCACAGTAGTTGATGCAGTTTCTTTATAGTGTCATTGGTCTTTATATTTTGGTGTGTTTTTGCAGTGACTGGTGCTGGTTTTCCCTTTCTATATTTAGTGCTTCTTTCAGCAGCTCTTGCAAGGCAGGTCTGGTGGTAACAAAATCCCTCGGCATTTGCTTATCGGGAAAGGATTTTGTTTCTCCTTTGCCTATGAAACTTAGTTAGCCTGGATGTGAAATTCTGGGTTGAAAATTATTTTCTTTAAGAATGTTGAATATTGGCACCCAATCTATTCTGGCTTATAGAGTTTCTGCTGAGAAGTCTGCTGTTAGTCTGATGGGCTTCCCTTTGTAGGTGACCTGGCCTTTCTCTCTGGCTGCCCTTAATTTTGTTTCCTTCATTTTGACCTTAGAGAATCTGATGATTATGTGTTTTGGGGTTGATCTTCTCATGGAGTATCTTAGTGGTGTTCTGTGTATTTCCTGAATTTGCATGTTGGCCTAGGTTGGGGAAGTTCTCCTGGATAATATCCTGAAGTGTGTTTTCCATTCTTCCTGTCTCCTTCAGGTACTCCAATAGGCTTGGTTTTTTATGAAGTTCCATATTTCTTGGAGTATTTATTCATTCCTTTTCATTCTTTTTTGTCTAGTCTTGTCTTCATGCCTTATTTCAGCAAGGTGGTCTTCAAACTCTGATATCCTTTCTTCAGCTTTGTTGATTCAGCTATTGATACTTGTGTATGCTTCATGAAGTTCTTCTGCTGTGTTTTTCAGCTCCATCAGGTCATTTATTTTCCTCTCTAAACTGGCTATTCTAGTTATCAGCTCCTCTAACCTTTTACCAAGGTTCTTTGCTTCTTTGCAGTGGGTTAGAACATGCTCCTTTAGCTCGGTGTAGTTTTTTTTTTTTTTTTTTTTAACCCATCTTCTGAAGCCCACTCCTGTCAATTCATCCATCTCATCCTCCGTCCACTTCTGTGGCCTTGCTGGAGAGACACTGTGATCATTTGGGGGAGAAGAGGCACTCTAGCCTTTCAGGTTTTCAGCATTTTTTCGTTGATTCTTTCTCATCTTTGTGAGTTTGTCTAGTTTGGATATTTCAGGCTGCTGACCCTTGGATGGGGTTTTTGTGGGGGCTTTTTGTTGTTGTTGTTGATGCTGTTGTTGTTGCTTTCTGTTTGTTTGTTTTTCTTTCAATGGTCAGGTCCCTCTTCTGTAGGGCTGCTGCAGTTTGCTGGGAGTTTGCTTCAGGCCCTATTCATCTGGTTCACTCCTGCACCTGGAGATGTCACGCAAGGAGGCTGGAGAACAGCAATAATGCTTGTTCCTTCTTCTGGGATCTTTGACCTTGATGGGCACCATACTGATGCTAGTAGGATCGCTCCTGTATAGGTTGTCTGACAACCCCTGTTAGAGGGCCCCACCCTGTTGGGTGGGATGGGGAACAGGACCTATTTAATGAAGTACTTTGTCCCTTGGTGGAAGGGGTATAACTTACTGGGGGGAAACCTACTCATCTATGCTGCCAGATTCCTCAGAACTACCAGGAGAAAGGCTAAGTCTGCTGGTCTACAGAGACTGCAGCCACCCTTCCCCCTAGGGGCTCAAGCCCAGAGAGATCTGGGTTCTGTCCCTGAACCTCTGGCTGGAGTTATTGGAGTTCCTGTAGAGAAGCCCTACCCAGTGAGGAAGGATGAGTCAGGGTCAGGCCTGAAGAGGTGCTCTGGCCACAGTCTGCCACACCCAGTGTGTTGGGCTGTGGGGGACATGTCTTAGGACCAAGCCATACAGCCTCCCTTGCTCCAGCAGGGGAAAAGTGTGGCCTGGAGCTATAGAAATGGGTGCTGTCCTTCCCTTGCCCAGGGAGCTTAGCGTGTTAGGCAGTTGTGAGTCCCAATGCTGGCTGCTGCCCCTCCCACAAGGAGCTCAAATGGCTTAGACAGCAGGCAGCCACAGCTGTGGTGCTGGTTGCCCCTCTCCCCAGGAGCTTGGTAGGCTAAAGCAGATTCCAGCTGAGAGGCTGTTGAGAATCTGTGCAGCTCTGGGGTTGGGACACTAGGTCCTGGTGGCGTTGGTTCATGAGTAGGATCTTCCGATCTGTGGGTTTTATGAAACTGTTTGACTGTCATAGGAAGTGAGCTACTGCATCCCCTGCTTTACCATCTATGTTAGTGGTTCTCAAAGTGTAGTTCCAAAACCAGTGGCAATACCATCCCCTGGAAACTTGTTAGATATGCAAATTCTTGGGCCCCAGCCCAGACCTACTGAATCAGAAACTCTAGAGATAGGCCCAGCAACCCGGGATGGAACAAACCCTCCAGGTGATTCTGGTTTACGTTCAAGTTTGAGAACCACTGGTCCGTGTTCTGGTGGAAAAGACCAAGTGAGAATGCTTCCATCTCCAGTCACAGGCTCCTGGTTGCCAAGGAGGCCCTGATACTAGTCCCTAAAGGAAGACTGCTCCTCTCTGTAACTCAGACCTCTCTGTAGAACCTGGGACATAGATACTGGGAAGGAGGGTTCTGGGGACCAGGGAGCAAGGACTGGCTACTTTCAGGTAAAAGGCAACAAACTCTTTTGTTGGAAATGCCACTGAAACCACTTGCCCAAACATGGCTCCGATGGGGTGAACAGTGATGCTGACCTGTAGACATGCTTCCTCTGCCCACTCCCTTAAACAAATAAGAACAAGAAAAACAGCCACCTTCAATGTGTTCCAAGGATGGGCCAGGCACTGTGCTACATAAGCTCTGTCTGAGCCATGATATAATAGTATTTGGAGGTGGGGTCTTTGGGAAGTGAATGGGTTTAGATGGGGTCATAAGGGTGGCACCCCATGATGGGATTGATGATTTTATAAGAAGAGGCAGTGACGAGAGCTGTGTGCCTTGTGAGGACACAGGCAGAGAAGGCAGCCATCTGCAAGCTGGTAAGAGGGCCCTCATCAGAACCCACTTTGCTGGGAACTGACCTCAGACTTCCAGCCTCCAGAACTGTGAGAAATAAGTTTCTGTTGCCTAAGCCTCCCAGTCTATTGTATTTGTTACAGCAGCTTGAGCTAACTAATACAATACAATTATTATCCCATTTTATCAGTGAAAAAATAGGTTCAAAAAGACCAACGAGAAAATAGATTCAAAAAGACCAAGAGCCAACTGTGTGACGAGACTAAGGAACTTGTCCTGCTTTACCAAACTAGTGAGCATCAGAGTAGATTTGGTTATGGCCTGGCTGCCTTGTCAACCTGAAGACCCTTGATTTCCTGGTTGGCTGAGGGTTTAAATTTATCCCTTTATTTGGAATCTTAGTAGCGTGGACCTCTTACTCAAGGGACTTGGCCTTTGAGTCTACCTCAATGATCCAGGCTTAAAATTTTCTGGATGTCACCTCCTGACTCCACAAAGTCCAATTTTGGAGGAGTCATATTATCCTGCTCAGTTCAGGAGTGCTCTGAAGCTCTTGCACGGCTCTCAGTTTCCTCCTTCTCTCTTTAGAGCTTGTGCCAGCCCCATGAACCCACCCTTTCTCCAGGAATTGCTCAGGCACCACATCGCAGACACTCTGCTGTAGGGAAGTAGCTCTCCCTCTCCTTTCAAAACTGTTCTGTCTCATCTTGAGGCTGCTTTTATTCCCTCTAATCAGATGGAAGCCACCTGGTCTGTCCCTTAAACGCCGATTGCCATTGCTTTGCATGTGTGAATTTTGCTCACCCTGTGTTGTGGTGAACCCCTATTCACCCCAGTAGGGAAGGCGCCAAGTTCAAGAGGCCAAAGAAGAGAGCCTGAGCCAGCAAACAAGGCATGGAGTTTTATTAGGGGCTTACAAACAGGGGAGATAATTCAGCAGCAGCGGACTGGGCATGAGAACCACAACCACCTGCAAACAGCATGCAGTCTATATAGCATTTTCACCTAAAACCCTCCTCCTAATGACCTCCACCTGGCAATCTTCATTTAACCCAAACTCGGGGCCTCAATCCCCTGAATGGTCCATCTTCCACGGGAGACACCAGGGGCTCAGATCTTTATCATAGATAAGGAACGAATCTCCCACTTGGCTACTCCTGGATCCCCTAGCTCAGAACATACGTTCAGGTGCATCTGCCATATAGGGCCATTCTTAGGATATGCTTAAATTATTGCTCTCAGGTGTGTTTACCCTATGCCCTGCTTCTCTGATGAGCTTAGCTCCTTTAAGAGCAAAAGAAACACTGGAACCTCTCTGTGTTGCTACTTGGTGAGTCTAAAGCAGAATCCTGAAGAGACAGGCCCAATTGGACAGCTTTGTCAACTGAGGAAAATTGGATGTGTGTATGTGTGTTGAGGGGCAGCTGGTGATGTTTGCTATAAAATACCAGAGAGTGCTGCTATTTTGGGTATATCTGTGTTTGCATTGACATTTCATGTTTGCAAAACCTCACAGCTTGGTGTGTTAATCCAGTAAAATCATCGAGGGACTGAAATGAAAACACCCAGAAGACTGGCAGACAGGAGAGCCAACTGTGTGAAAGGTACCAGAAAATTCTGCTTGTCTCCCAGAGCATTACTAGAAGGAAAAATACAGGCAAGGACAGAAAGTCCCACAGAATGGGGCGATGGTGGCCACTCTGAGTTTGCTTGGTGTCTCTAATGATAGGCTTTTATCTTATTATAGCTGATTGACACAGAACTTATTCACAAATTAAGAAGTGCTAATTCCTTGAAATATTTTGGACCTTACACCAACTTTTTCTAGTGGGTTTTTAAAAAGACTCTATTATGTCAGGTTGGCTTGGAACCCAGGAGATGAGCTGGCACTCTTCAACGTTAGTACAACATCATTTGTCACAGGATTTGCAGGTGTGACTCAGTTCCTGAATTAAAATATACAACAAAAGCTCAGGGCTGAGGAGCCAGCCCTTCACCAACCCTAATAAGTCTTCTGTAACTGGCATGCCCTGAGCAGTCTGTAGTCTTCTGTGTGCTACTAGGTCTGAAATGTTTTGTTTGTTCGATGATCTGACCTGCTAGCTTCACCTCCATGTAGGCTGCTCTCATCACTGGGCAGAAGAACCCCCTGTTGCTTTCCTGGAGCTAGTTGGAGGTTATCCTACAGATATACTTTGGCATCTCCTGACTTTTGTCGTCGAGAGGGGATTTTTGTTTATTTCACTTATTTGTTCATTTGGATGGACTCACGGTAGCTACGGTAGTCAAAGCTTGATCCTTTTTGCAGATGAAGTGCATTCCAGAGGTGTCTGGGCATGTGAAGGTGGAGCTGATGCCCTCCAGATGAAGGACTCCCACCCCAATATACCCCCCACAACATTTCTATATGTCTGAATTCTTGTGTAAAGATGACAAAGTGTTCAGACTTCAGGTAGAATAGGGTTTTTCAATCTTTTAAGTCACAGGACCCCTTTATACTTACATATTGTTGAAGATCCCAAAATGATTTTAAGTTGGCTATATCTATTGATATTTAGCATATAAGATAGGGGTCAGCAAACTATGACCCATGGGCCAAATCTGGCTCACCACCTGTTTTTGTAAATAAAGTTTTATTGGCACACAGCCAACCCCACTCACATGTTATCTGTGGCTGCTGTTTTTTGTAAGTAAAGTTTTATTGGCACACAGCTAAGCCCATTCACATACATGTTATCTGTGGCGGCTGTTTTCGTAAAAAAAGTTTTATTGGCACACAGCCAAGCCCATTCATGTACATATTATTTGTGGTGGCTGTTTTCGTAAATAAAGTTTTATTGGCACACAGCCAACCCCATTCACGTACATATTATCTGTGGCTGCTGTTTTCGTAAATAAAGTTTTATTGGCACACAGCCAACCTCATTCACATACATATCTGTGGCTGCTGTTTTTGTAAATAAAGTTTTATTGGCACACAGCCAACCCCATTCACTTACATAATATCTGTGGCTGCTGTTTTTGTAAATAAAGTTTCATTGGCACACAGCCAACCCCATTCACTTACATATTATCTGTGGCTGCTGTTTTTGTAAATAAAGTTTTATTGGCACACAGCCAACCCCATTCACTTACATATCTGTGGCTGCTGTTTTTGTAAATAAAGTTTTATTGGCACACAGTCAACCCCATTCACTTACATATTGTCTGTGGCTGCTTTCACAGTATAGTGGCAGAGTTTAGTAGTTGTAGCAGAGTCTGTGTGACCTGTGAAGTCTGAAATATTACCTGTCCTTTGCAGAATAGTTTGCCAATTCCTGATATAAAAATGTAAAAATATATTTAAAATATGTATGAATTCATTAAAAATGTCAATAACAAAATCATGACAAGATAACAGATTACTTTTTTCAGTTGGAAATATGTCTCTATTTGCTAAAATAAAATAGAAAACTTAGACTCAGAGTGACATTTGTTTACACTTTTGTAAATTTATTCGATGTGTGGCTTAAAAGAAGTAGCTGAATTCTCATATCTGTTTCTGCATCCAACCTGTTGTGGTATGCTGCTTTGGTTTAAGTAAATGAAGAAAATCTAACCCCTTACAGGTATATAGTCAGGAAAAGGAGGAGTATTTTAATAGTCTTTTCAGATATTTGTCGATATTCTGCTTTGACACTACCACGAGCCTTGACACGTGGTGATTTCTAGGAGGATGCAGGTAAAATCTGGAACCGAACTATGGCAATGGCAATTTATACTCTGTTGCATTAAAATGCACTGGTCTAATTTGTACTCTGAATGAATCTTATACCCACATAAGATTTTATAACATCACACATTATTTTGAAAATAATAGTTCACTGAGTTGAGCACATCTTCCAAATGTTGACACATTTCATTTTGTATCATATCAAAACACCACATTTGTTAATATTACCATAGAGCTCATTGTCCTTAAGCTGTCAAACACTTGGTGGAGCATATAAGTTTTCCAAAATTCTAATTTTTCCTTGAAACCTCAAATTTTATAATTGGCATCAAATTCTGTCAGTTGTTTTCCTTGTACAGATAGGCTCATTTCTTTTATTTTAAAGTCAAATTCTGCCAAATACCCAAGTTTGAATAACTATGGTCTGTCTGTCAGTCATGTAAAATGTTGTCCCATTAAAAAAGAGGCTCATTCAGCTTGCACTTCAAACTATATTGCACCAGAGGATTTCCTGGAGACCACAAGCATGCTTCAGTATGCAGCAGAAGTGTTTACATGTACTTCTCATTTAGTCACCCAACATATTAAACATATATATATGCTCAAAGATAGTCGCTTAATGAAATTTATACCTTTTGCTGCCTCCTCAAGGCCATTCTTAAGTAAAACTGCCTTTTTGTTCTTGGAAGCATGTGGTGGTAAAGAATAGAATGATCACTAACACAGCTTGCCTCAGCCTTGATACTGCTAAGGCATCAGCAGTTTTACTACCCATACTTCTATAGCATCAGTGTGAATTTCACCACAGTAAAGAAGACAAATAATGTCTCACTATTATTATGAAAATAGTTTGGGCCTTGTAGATCCCTGAAAGTGGGTCTGTGGACCACACTTTGAGAACCGCTGAGGTAAAGGAAGGGAACAAGCTAAATCAAATGCCATTGGTTCAAAAAGAGGCTGCTGGGTAAGGGGCCCCATGACTAAGTCATATTGGGAAATGCAATATACGTATAGGTATTATATTGTTGGTATTTCCCAGCAATCATGAGGTTTGAAAGGCTCTGAGAAGTCCTCAAGAAAATAAACTTCTTTAACTTTGGATTTCTCAAACCTATTTGAGCAATACATTCCTTTTTCAATATATGTGAATACTCTCTGGGAAACCATGATCCTTAAGG
Source organism: Macaca thibetana thibetana (assembly GCF_024542745.1). NCBI lineage: Eukaryota > Metazoa > Chordata > Mammalia > Primates > Cercopithecidae > Macaca > Macaca thibetana. The sequence goes on from NC_065590.1 coordinate 39,004,551, forward strand.
TATCAACATGACTCTTGGGATCTCCTGAAAGCAGGCTTGATGGGCTGGGAAGTGGTGTGGCAAAGGGGGCTGGAGAACATCCGGAAACTGGAACCCTCAGAGACTGACTCCTGGACACTCAGAGTGACCCCTGACGCCACTCTTGAGTTGTCTGCTCATTCCTTTCTGGGTGGTATCCCTGACAACAAGGCTAGTGACTGAGCCACAGGAGAGAATGCCCATGGCACTAATCCTCCTGCCTCATTCCTGGGAGCTACTTTTTGTAGAGAACGAATGCCAGCAGATCTGTAAAACTGCATTTTTTCACATAGCCCACTTCTTGTAGAAAATGCCAGCAGATATGCACATCTGCATTTTTCACATTGCCAAGTGGATTTTGAAGAACAGAACTAGGCAGAAGAGGTACCAAAACTTGCCCTGGATGGGGTAGGCATGCCACATGCTGCACGTGACTTTTCTTCCAGACTGTGTTTATTGGTCTGGAACCATTCCTGGGGCACACCCCTCCTTTAGATTGTGACAGGCTGGCCGTGGGAACCCACAGCACTCTCACTGTCACTCTCTGAGATGGGGCAGGCCCTAGGGATCATTCTCATGAGGATTTACTTTATATTGCCCATTCTTGGATAAGAAAACTCCCTTTCTGGAGGAAAAATATGGAGTGGGATTGTCTTGCCCTCAGTGAAGTTAAATTTTTGAAGCTTTTTTACCAGTCCCACTTCACCCCCATCCTGATTAATACCTCCCATCCTGCACACTCTGAATTCCCAGAGGAATCTTCCTAAGGCACAGGAAGCAGGAAAAGAGTCAGGCTACAGGCACATATGTAATTCAATACCAGGTGTATTAGTCTGTTCTTGTGCTGCTAATAAAGACTTGCCCGAGACTGGGTAATTTATTTAAAAAAAGAGGTTTTATGGACTCACAATTCCACATGACTGGGGAGGCCTCACAATCATGGTGGAAGGCAAAGGAGGAGCAAAGGCACATCTTACATGGCAGCAGGCAAGAGAACATGTGCAGGGGAATTGTGCTTTCTAAAACCATAATTTTTCATGAGATTTATTCACAATCATGAGAACAGCATGGGAAAAACCCACCCCCATAATTCAATTACCTCCCACTGGGTCCCTTCCATGACACATGGGGATTATGGGAACTACAATTCAAGATGAGATTTGGGTGGGGACACAGCCAAACCATATCACAAGGTAATAAGAGCCTCAGAGAGGCAATGGGTGAGCTGGTCACGGGGCTGTAAATTCCACCCTGATCCAGCTGCAAATGAGTGGGGGCTTAGCCTAGATCAGTTGGTGGGGGAGATGGGAGGGGAGATGGTGCCCCAGGGCTGTGACCTTTTACCCTTTTCAGTTGGAGTGCCCCTGCTTCTACCTGTTCTAGAATCTGAATTTTGGCGTAAGACTTCATTTGAACCAAACATTCTACTGCTTAAAAAGATGCAGTGAAACTCACCAGACAACAGACATCTAAGATTCCTTCCATGTCTAAATTTATTCCACACGCCTGAATAGTCTCAACTTCCTAATGCTTTCCGGGTATTTTCATGTGTTTCTTCTGCATTTGGCCTTTTGTCCATACTCAGTGACAAACTTTAGAAGGCTGGGAGTTTCTGTATACTTTGATGTTCATAAAAATATCCAGCATGGGTGCTGTGCACACAAGGCCTGTGATAACTAGTGACGAAGTGTTACTGCAGCTGTCTGAGAAGGGCTTCTGAGGTTTGGCGGTTTAGTTATCTCTGAAAACTGGCCAGCAAGAGGATAAAGGGTGCAAGGAAAATGGCAGTGAACTAGGCAGGAGACCTATGTGCTACATCCTGCTCATCTCTCACTCACCCTATGCTCATATAAGCTTAATTACAGCCTGTCCTTGGTTTGATTTCCAGTGAAATGGAGGACTTGTTTGAAAACCATGCTTCCAAAATGTGGGTCATGGAGAATAGTGGGGTTATTGTAGCGTGGTCCAGGCTGTCTGTCCAGTTGGCTGCAGGCTGAGCACATAGTGTCTTGCACATATGTTATTATTTTTCAAATGTATTTAGCAGTGACTGTGACTGATAAAATTCAGGTTCATTTTAAAGTGTTACTGGGGCTGGGTGTGGTGGCTCATACCTGTAATCCCAGCACTTTGGGAGGCTGAGGCAGGCAGATCACTTGAGGTCAGGAGTTTGAGACCAGCCTGGACAACATGGTGAAATGCTGTCTCTACTAAAAATACAAAAATCTGCTGGGCGTGGTGGTGCACACCTGTAATCCCAGCTACTCAGGAGGCTGAGGCAGGAGAATCACTTGAATTTGGGAGGCAGAGGTTGCAGTGAGCTGAGACCACACCTCTGCACTCCAACCTGGGCAACAGAGTGAGACTCCATCTCAAAAAAAAAAAAAAAAGTGTTTTTGGATTCATAGTGGCTAATAAAAACAAATATAATGAAGACTAACATTTATTAAGAGCTTACTAGGTGTGAATTAGAGTAAAGTGCCTGTCTCAGGTTGGATTTCCAGATACTGAGAAGAGGATTTGTATGCAGGGGATTTATGTAGGATTTTGCCCAGAGAATGGGAAGAAAAAGGACAGAGTGGGAGAAGTCAAACAAGGGTGTTATTTCAGGTGAGTCCCAGTCTTAGCTCAGTTGAATGGGGTGCTCTGGAGTGTTAAGTACATCACAGGGTTGGTCCTCACTCATGGCAAAGGAACTGGGCTTTCATATTCCTGCCCTAGTCAGTTGCTGGCTAAGGGCTGTCCAATGGGCTGATGGTGGTGTTGGGGGACATAAACTTAGGTATTTCTGGCTTTTTGTGCCTCAACACAAAGCAGCTTCATTAGCTATCAAACAGTTCTGTGATGAGAGTTACAGGATGTTAGAAGAAGATGAAAAACACCCCCCACCCCTTCTACTCCATACATAGTAGCCAGGGAATGGGTATATAGAAACCACAAAAATGCTTCAAGGAGGTGTGGTGGGGTGCTGACAGTCTCTGTGACAGTGCCTTAGCTCATTCAATCCTGACAACAACCTTAGGAAGTATAAATTATCTCCATTTTACAGAAGGGGAAACTGAGGCACAGACAGGTTAACAAACTTGCCCATGGTCACACAGCTGGTAGATGGCAGACCCAAGATTCAAAGCAAGAAGCCCATGCTTTTACCTCCATACTGCGTACTGCCCACTGCTTCTCCAAATACAATCATTATCATTATCATGTGTGCAATCAAGAATATTCTGGGAACGAGTGGGCAAGCCTGGAGGTCCTGTGTGATGGTCTCACATTCAATGAAATTGTAATCACTTACGAAGGTTGTGCTCTGATTTCAAAGCAATTTCAAGGGCAATTTGGGTTTCAATTTTTTTCTGTTTTTACAATTATTCTGACTTAGGCAATTTTAATCAAAATCAAAAGATCCAAAGAAAACAATGGCCAATGGTGAAAGACATTTGAAGAACTACATGGCACTTGAGTTGGAAAAATAATTGAGAGATGGCTATTTGGGTGGGAAACAATGCAATTGGAATTTCTAATTCAGAAAAACGACTTAATTGGCAACACATGCTTCCCAATTGCAACAGGAAGACGGGAGGGTGGTTTTCAAGTGGGGAGCACGTGGGCGTGGTGCAAAAGAGCAGATTCCTAAACATGGCAGAAGGCTTCCTTCTGTTCAGTGTTAAATTCCTGTCATTAATTCTCTCATCCCCTCTGTAATCCTGTGTCCTGAGAACAGTGGCACAAAGCTCCCATCATGGATGGCTTTGAAAATTCCATGAACTGAGAGAGCCTTCTATAGCTGTACCATGTTTAATACAGTAAATGTGTGGGGATGGGGGGAGTCGTGGGTTTGACTCACAGTGCTTCTCAATCAAGGACAGTATTCTTCCCCTCTCCATAGGTTTTTGAAAATGCCAGGGGAATCTTGTGTTGTCACCACAAATAGGTTGTCATAAGGTAAGTGTCTAGGGCTAGTGGAGTTTGGTTCTTGGAGGACCAGTGATGCTAAATATCCTGTAATTCATGGGACACTTCTGGCTCAGGAAGAAGTCTTAGTACTGATAACACTGACACTGAGAAACTCTGGGAGGGGAAGTGATTGGAGACAGATAATCATCTTCAAATATGAGACACAGTGGCCTCTGAAAGGACTTACACTTATTTCATGTACCTCTGGAAAACCACATGTGAAGTTGGAGGCAGAACATCTCAACACCTAGGGTTGCTCAGAATGGAGTTGCCCATGTCTTTGGTAGTGAGTTCCTTGTTACTGGAGGTAATAAAGTAGAGGCTATTTGACCACATGTAAGGGATATCGTTGAAGCAATATCCAGCCTGGAGGAGAGGATGGATTAGATGATCTCTGAGACTCTATCACCAAGATTCTAGGGTTCTGCTTACAGTTTATTATCAAATGCCAGGTGAGATTTGTGATGAAAGGAATTAATTGGAAAAATCATACAGTAAGGTCTGATTTGAAAGATGCAAAGGTGGAACTGAAAAAATGTGAGTCTAGTGTTAAGAAAGAGAAAGTGTATTGTATTGGAGATAACTCTGGTTAAGGAGCCAATCAGCCTTGATTCCTGTCTCTAATATTCACTTGCTGGCTATTGGGATCTTGGGCTCCTCACATTTTCTCTGCATCCATCAGATGATGCTATCAACTGTTTGATGCCCAGAATCTGTGATTCTGTAGTTTGAGTGTAGACCATGTTATTCCTTATGATTCTACTGTGGCCTTAGATAAGTAACTTATCATTCTTTCCCAATATGTGAAATAAAAAAATAATCTCTATGGTATTTGCTTTTTCTAATTCGCAAGGAAATCAGTAAGATCAGGTAAAAGCTTAAATGCTAAAATGCCTTAAAAGTAGAAAGTATAGTAAAGTAAGTGCTGCTCTGAGATTTCTCCACTCAAACCTCACCCTATCAATTCTAGTGCTGGGGGTAAATATGTCTCAGTTATTTGAAACCTTCATGGGTCCTACTCCTAGAAACCTTTATTTTTGGAGCTCCATGCCGCACCATATCAAACATATTAAAATATTCTCATACCTCTCATTAACTAAAATATATACATAGTCATATTACTTATTCATCCTTATAATCTATTTTATAAGCATATAACTAAATATTTAATAATATAAAATTTTACATTTTAAAGACAATAGCTTTTTCCTTTTTTAGATGTCATACATTTTTGGTAAGCCCTTTAGAAGCTCATAGATACTAGTCTCTGTAACTATTAATGACTGGCGAATGTATTTAGAGAAAAGACATCAGGTTCAAACTAAGATTTATTAATAATTGGTAGAAAGAAAAAACTCTTCTATCATTGCTTCTTTCTGTACTCCAACAGGCTAGCCCTTTTAGGTCAAGATAGAAATGGGGACAGGAAGAGGACATGGGAGGCCATGGGACGTGGCCAAATGACTGCAGCTCATTTGTAGATGTCCATGAAGAGTGGCGAGTGTGTGTATGTGCATGTCACATGCATGCGTATGTGGTAGTGAGAGTGATAGATGAGAGTGCTGAGGGGTAAAGGGATTTGAGAGAAAAGGGCACCATAGGGTCAATGATAGGATATGGTAGGCAGAGTTCTTAGAAAGCCCCCAAGATACCCACCCCCTCATGTATGTGCCTGGTCTAATCCCCTGTACTGGAGCCTCTGAGGGCCTGATGTAATCAGGTGACCCCTTTATAAGGAAATCCAGAGGTCAGAAATGAAAGAAATTAGAGAAATTTTCCTTTTGGCTTTGTTATGGGCTGAATATGTTTGTCCCCAAAAACTCCCTCCAAAATTTATATGTTGAAGCCCTAATTCCAAATGTGACGGTACTTGGAAATGGAGGCTTTGGAAAGTAACTACGGTTAGATGAGGTTCTCCCTCATGATAAAATTAATGACCTTATAAGAAGAGACACCTGACAGCTAGCACTTGTGCTCTCTTGTGCTTTCTTTCTTTATACCCCCCACCCACTCCCAAGTTTGTGTAAAGAAGAGGTCATGTGAACACACAGCAAGATGGCTGCCACCTACAACCCAAGGGGAGAGCCCTCATCAGAAACCAACCATGCTGGCCCCTTGATGTTGGACTTCCAGCTTCTGGAACTTAAAAAAAATTCTGTTGTTTAAGCCACAGAGTCTATGGCATTTTGTTGTGGGAAACTGACCTGACTAGTGCAGCCTTGAAGCAGCACATGGTTGTCACAGGACCATTTGGTGGGAATAGCAGGTGGTCTTTAGGAAATGGGGCCCCAGATCAGATCCTCAGTTTGAGGATCTGAATTCTGCCAACTACCAGTGAGCCTGGAAGAGAACCCTAACATCTAGATGGAAATGAGGTCTGGTGAGACCCTGGGAAAAGAACTCAGCTAAGTGATACCCAGATTCCTGACCCAGGGAAATTGTGAGATAACAAATGAGTGCTGTTTTAAGACACGAAGATCGTGATCATTTTTTGCATAGCACAGAAAACTAATACATAGGACTTCTTGGAGGTCTGCCTGTGCTCATGTGTAAAACAAGATTTGGGAGTAGGGTAATCACTTTTCCCTCACTTTTTTTCTTAGTGCCACTCAGATGAATGTTTGCATCTATATCATTCAAATTATATTAATCTCAGGAAAAGAAACGAGACTCTCTGCCTTGGCCATATCATTATAAGTGTGGCTAGCAGTGTACTGATGGCATTTCTGTGGTGAAGCATTTTGCATGTTGCTATAGTCTAAATGTTTGTGTCTCCCCAAAATTCATATGTTGAAATCCTAATCCCCAAGGTGATGGTATTAGGAGGTTGGGTCCTTGGGAGGTGATTAGCTTATGGGGTGGAGCCCTCAGAAATTGGATTCGTGCCCTTATTAAAGAGTCACAAGAGAGACTCCTCACCCCTTCTACCTTGTGAGGACCCAGGGAGAAGGCACAGTCTATGAACCATGAAGTGGGTCCTCACCAGACACCAAATCTGCTAGAGCTTTGATCTTGGACTTCCCAGCCTCCAGAACTGTGAGAAATAAATTTATCTTGTCTATTAATATAAGATACCTAGTATAATATATTTTGTTATAGCACCTAAATGGACTGAGGTACATGTTTTCCCTAAGAAGATAGCTCAGGATGGGCTTAATTAGGAATTTCAAGGCCAAGGGGGAGACTTTTATCAGCTATGGCTTAAAGTAAAGAAGCAATGCCATAGGGGACCAATAATTCTCTTCCAGAGAATATTTCCAATTCCTTTCTCCTGGTGCTGACAGTTACTCTATATTTGTTTTCAAATAAATTCTATCAGTCAGCCTGCAGATAGAAGTGTGTTTGGTCACCAGGAGGTTGTCTGCTCTCCTTTCCTCCTGGAGAGTTGAAAAAGCTGAGAACTCACCCTGTTGCTGTCAAGTTTCAGCCTTTCTGGACTCAGCATTAGGCTTAAAGAGAGCTGAGTTTTGACAGGAAAAAATTATCTCTGATTCCTCCTTTTGGGTTAGAGAAAAAAATTGTGTCCACGAACTGAGGCCCTGGTGAGTGTGAATGGTGCAATTTTGAGGAAACTTGATCCAGTGTCTTCTGCATTGTGTTGCACTTGATTCAGGATAGTTCCATCCTGAGAAGGAGTCTGTTCCTCATGACTTAGGCCCTCTTCATAACACTTCTCTGAAAGCCTCTTCCTTTTCATTACGTGGTCATAATTATTTCTCTGTCGAGTTCATAACCTAACACCTCTCTGTGCACAGTGCCAAGATTTGAAACCATAATAAGCTGAATGCTCACCTTCGAAGTCATTATTTCAATCATTAGAACACAGTTTATTCCTTGAGAGGACATTAACATTTGAAAATGTGTCAACCAGAGTAAGAAATTCATCATGATCATAGACCACCTGCCAAGTCATTAAAATGCAATGTTCTGATCTTCCTGGATATTTTAGATAAATCTAACATCTGACATCAGTTTACATTTTTAAGTTCAGCTCCTGGTAAATTGCTTGTGAATGCCAGACAAATTTGAATTTTAAACAAGAAACTAGGAAAAAAAGTGCAGCCAGGAGAGGGCTAAGGGATCTGTTTGGGGCATCAGTGTGGACCAAAGACACGAGTACACAACAGCACCCCCAGTACACAACGCCATTTCCATCCTAGCAAGACTGAAAGCTGGCAACCATTTCTACATTTGGGCCCCATAATTTTAAGCAAAAATGAGTCCGATTGCTGTGCAGAATTTTTTTTAGAAGACTTTAATGAGATCATCTCTGCAGTTCACTTGGTAAGGAGTAAGGCACAAATATTCCACATCTGTCTAGCAAAAAGCCACATTTCATCATTAATGCCATTGAAACCATTAGCTGGAAAAATCTAGCACATGCACAAAAAGTATGGCTTGGAAAAGTGAGATATAAATCCCCAGGAAGTTGGAATGTGAGGGTTAATAATATGTCAACCCAGAGACTTTTGGATGGTCTTTGTTGTCAAGGTAACACTGCCTCTTTCTAAAGCTCAGATAGGGAAACAGCAAAATAAGATGGTGCAATTAGAGTGACCTTTCAGCTTCTAGTATTTGAAATGGCTAATCTTTTTGGTCAGGTATTTTATAGCTCCTTGCTGGTGGATCCAATGTCTTCCAGTTACCAAATGCTGCATAGCAAACCACCCAAACCGTAGTGGCTTAAAACAACATTTATTTTGCTTATGAATGTGCAAGTTGAGAAGGGCTCAGCGGGGATAGTGGGATGTCAGTTGGGTAGCTTAAAGACTGGTGTTAGAATAATCTAAAGGCTTATTCACTTATGTTTCTTGAGATTAATGCTGAAAAGACTAAAACAGCTGACACTAGCATTTCTGGGGCATCTTTCTGATTGTTTTCTTTCTTTTAATTGACATATAAAAATTATATACATTTATTGTGTACATGATGTTTTGACATATGACTACATTATGAAATGGCTAAATTGAGCTAATTAACGTATGCATTGCCTCACATACTTATTTTTTTTGTGGTGAGAACACTTAAAATCTACTCTTAGTGATTTTCAAAACTACAATTAATTGTTATTAACTATAGTCATCATGTCGTACAATAGACCTCTTGAACTAATTTCTCTTATCTACCTGAAACTCTGTATCTCCATTAACCAACATCACTCCATGCCCTTTCCCACACCCAGGCCTTGGCAACCACTATTCCACTCTTTGCTCCTATGAGTTCAACGTTTTCAGATTCCACATACAAGTGAGATTACCTAGTATTTGTCTTTCTGTGCCTGTCTTAGTTCACTGAATGTATTGCCTTCTAGGTTCATCCATATTGTTGCGAATGACAGGATTTCCTTCTTTTTTAAGGCTGAATAGTATTCCACTGTACATATGTACCATGTTTTCTTTATGTATTTACCCACTGATGGACACTTAGGTTGATTCCATATCTTGGGTATTGTGAATAATGCTACAATGCATTCCAAGAGTACAGATATCTCTTCAACATAACAATTCTATTTACTTTGGCTATATACCCAGTAGTGGGATTGTTGGATTATGTGGCATTTCTATTTTTAACTTTTTGAGTAACCTCCATGCTGTTTTCTATAATGGCTGTATTAATTTACATTCCCACCAACAGTGTGCAAGGGTTCCTTTTTCTCCATATCCTCTCCAGTATATGTTATTTTTCATCTTTTTGATACATAGCCATTCTAACAGGTGTAAGATGATATTGTGGGTTTTAATTTGCATTTTCCCGATGATTAGTGATATTAACCATTTTTCATATACCTATTTTACCATTTGTGCATCTTTTGAAAAACATCTGTTTAGATCCCTCGCCCATTTTAAAACTAGTTTATTTGTTTTCTTGCTATTGAGTTGAATTCCTTATATATTTTGGATATTAACCTCTTATTAGATGTCCGGTTTGCAAATATTATCTCCCATTCTGTAGGTTGTCTCTTCATTCTGTTAATTGTTTTCTTTGCTGTGCCAAAAGCTTTTTAGTTTGATTTAATCCCATTTGTCTATTTTCACTTTTGTTGCCTGTGCTTTTGGAGTCATATAAAAAAATCATTGCCTCGATCAATGTCATGGAGATTTCTCCCTATATTTTCTTCCTGAAGTTTCACAGTTTCAGGTCTTATGTTTTAGTCTTTATCTATTTTGAGTTGATTTTTGTATATCGTGTGAGATAAGGGTCTAATTTCATTCCTTTGCATATGGATACCCAATTTTCCCCCAAAATCATGTATTGAAGAGACTGTCCTTTTCCCATTGGGTGCTCTTGGTACCTTTGTTGAAAATCAGTTGAACATAAATGCACGGATTTATTTCGGGGTTCTCTATTCTGTTGGGATCTTTCTGTTTATGTAAGACTTCTCTCTGTGTTGTCTTCAGAGTAGCCAGACTTCTTTTTTTTTTTTTTTTTTTTTTTTTTTTTTTTTTTTTTTTTTTGAGACAGAGTCTCGCTTAGTCGCCCAGGTTGGAGTGCAGTGGCGCGATCTCGGCTCACTGCAAGCTCCGCCTCCCGGGTTCATGCCATTCTCCTGCCTCAGCCTCCCAAGTAGCTGGGACTACAGGCGCCCGCCGCCTCGCCCGGCTAATTTTTTGCATTTTTAGTAGAGACGGGGTTTCACAGTGTTAGCCAGGATGGTCTCGATCTCCTGACCTTGTGATCCGCCCGCCTCGGCCTCCCAAAGTGCTGGGATTACAGGCGTGAGCCACCGCGCCCGGCCCAGACTTCTTCCATGTTAGCTCAGAGCTCCCAAGGTGCGTGTTCCAAGAGAAAGTCAGGCAGGAGCTGTCACCTTTATGACCCAGCCTTGGAAGACACATTGCATCACTTCCCCTGCATTCTGTTTGTAAAATTCGAGTCGTTAAGCTAGCATCACGTTTGATGGTGTCAAACATTTTGCAGACATGATTTAAAAGCACTACAAATCTCTCAAATGTTTTTTTGAGGATCTATGCAAGACACATGTCAGGCACTGTTAGAAATACAAAGACACATCGGCTATGGCCCTCCCCACTCTCATTTGGGAGCTTGCAGTCCAAATATTAGGTCATGAAAAGTAAAATGACATTAGAAGAGTGAAATAACAACAAAAGTGATTACTTACAGAACTAAAGCAAAGATAGAGCTGGGAAATTTGAGGATCTTGAAGCAACTCTTCACTAAGAAACTAAGGAGTTCTAGGAAGACAGGAAGGTAGCTGTGAGCAAAAGCTTAGAAGCCACAAATAGTAATAAGTTTATAAAACTTTCATACAGCTTGTAGTCGCGTGATCAGTGTATTTAATTTACATGTGGGCTTAAAACCTAACCCCGTCAGAGGATGAGAACAGTGGCCCAGGGCATGAGAGGTAGCCCCATTGCACCATGGAGGCCCTGCTAGCACATACCAGGTTGGAAAGACTGGAAGTAGGTGGACATGTTCTTCTCTACTGCTTTCCAAAAAGCGATGGGCCCGTGAATCTGACCAAGCCAGGTTTAGATTCAAAGACAGCAAATATATATATTTGTGACTGAGTTTTGCTCTTGTTGCCCAAGCTGGAGTGCAATGGCACAACCTTGGTTCACTGCAACCTCCGCCTCCCCTGTTCAAGTGATTCTCCTGCCTCAGCCTCCAAGTAGCTGGGATTACAGGCATGCACCACCATACCCAGCTAATTTTTTGTATTTTTAGTAGAAACGGGGTTTCTCCATGTTAGCCAGGCTGATCTGGAACTCCTGACCTCAGGTGTTCAGCCCACCTTGGCCTCCCAAAGTGCTGAGATTACAGGCGTGAGCCACCACGCCTGACAAAAGACAGCAAATATTTATCAATGTGCTTTGCCCTGTGCTAGATGTTTTTGCACACATTGTATCATTTAATCCTCAGAACAACAAACATATATATTGACATGTAATAAGGTTTCAGAGACTTAATATTAAAGAAGAATGGAATAAATGTCACAGGCAAATAAGAAGGCTTTAGAAAACCCAATTCTCACTTATTCTAGGGCTGTGGTTCACAATTATGATGATTTTGCTCCCCTACTTCAGACATTTGGCAATGTCTGAAGATATTTTTGGTTGTCACAACTGTGAGGATGGAGGGATAAGGGGGGAGGTTTCTAGTGGGTAGAGGCCATGGATGCTGCTAAACATTTGACAGTGTGTAGGACAGTCCCCCAAAACAAAGAATTATCTGGTCCCATGTGTCAATAGAAATGAGAAAGCCTGCCCTAGAGATTTGGTAGTATTGGAAAAGCAGAATACAACAGATGCTCATGAAACTTACTACATCCACATGTAGACTTTGCTCTTGTTTCTTTAAATGTAGCTGAGTGGTTTTCAATTTTTAGTGTCCAAGGCTATATAAATAAAATCTTGTGTGATGTGCTTGATGCATGGTTTAAGAATTTTCTCAAGTGTAATTTTCCCCATGAGACTTTGACTTGTGTGTTGATCTTAGAACTTCACTTGATGTTCACAGCAGCCATGGAAGGAGTCAACTCCCATGATGAAACAACTAGGGCTTGAAGAGAAAAAAATCTCACTTGATCAAGATCTTTATGGCTAGTAAATAGGTAAACCTGATCTCCAACCCAGATCTTTTTATATTCCACTGTTCTTTCTGCCTATCCATATACAAGATATTCAACAATTTCACTGACATTTGTTCAGATGCTATGCTAGGCACTGCCTACACAAAAAATTAATAAGATAATGACCCTACCAGGGTGATAAAGATTAATCCAGAATAACCATTCAACATTCTTTTGTTTGTTTGTTTGCTTTTTGTTTTTTATTTTGAGACAGAGTGTTGCTCTGTCACCCAGGCTGGAGTGCAATGGTACAATTGCGGCTCACTGCAACCTCCACCTCCTGGGTTCAAGCTATTCTCCTGCCTCAGCCTCTCTGGTAGCTGAGACTACAGGTGCGTACCACCACACCCAGCTAATTTTTGTATTTTTAGTAGAGACGGGGTTTCACCATTTTGCCCAGGCTGGTCTCAAACTCCTGACCTCAGGTGATCTGCTTGCCTCGGCTTCCCAAAGTGACAACATTCTTTTGCTCAGCCATAAAATAAGAACAGAGAACTATAAAAAGGAACGTTCATAAAATAATAAAATGCTTTTAGAAGTAAAACTGTGATAGAAATAATAATTTTACTAGAAAGGTAAAGTTGAGGAAATATCCAGAAGATAGCATAAAAAGACAAGGAAAGAGAAAATAGGAGAGCAAAGGCAAGAAAGAAGAGCACTCAGAATGTCTAATATCCAGCTACTGGAAGTGTCAGAAAAATGAAAACCGAGAAAACAGAAGGGAAAAGTTATTAAATAAATGTACAGAAATTTCCCAGATTTGAAAGAGATATTTTTGTAAATTAAATGTGTCAAACCAGTACCCAAACAATGAATTTAAAAAGGTCACACCAGACTTCTTATCCTGGCCATGAGGGACTAATAGAGCCCACAATTGTCTTCATGACAAAAACAACTAGAAAATGGAAAAAGTTGCCGGGCACAGTGGCTCATGCCTGTAATCCCAGCACTTTGGGAGGGTGAGGCAGGTGGATCAACTGAGGTCAGGAGTTCAAGAGTGGCCTGGCCGACATGGTGAAACCCTGTTGATACAAAAAATACAAAAATTAGCCGGGCATGGTGGTGTGCACCTGTAATCCCAGATACTTGGGGGGCTGAGGGATGAGAATCGCTTGAACCCAAGAGGTGAAGGCTGCAGTGAGCCGAGATTGCACCACTGTACTCCAGCCTGGGTGACAGAGTGAGACTGTCGAAAGGAAGGAAGGAAGGAAGGAAGGAAGGAAGGAAGGAAGGAAGGAAGAAAATAGAACAAGTTATATGAAATAGCTATTTTCAGATATTGTACAATAGGAAGAATAGGACTGTGATCCCTGAGAGAAGAAAAACAAATGAAGTGAGTCCTGTGATTGCTCGGTTTTATGCCTGGGTATGACCTCTTGACTAAAGAACAGAGAAGAACAAATAGAGACTGGCAGCCTTGTTGAGTTGGAATGAGGGGAAGGAGCAGGTGGGTGGAAAGGTAGCTGGAATTTGTGGGGCAAAGAACTGAGAGAGGGGAGCAAAAGAGAAGGGTTCTAGAAATCCCCGTAAGGATCTCCTTGAGTTTTTGACACACGCATAGAGTGGAATTCTGAGAGGCTAGGAAAGAACAACTGCTGCGGAAAGCAATTATTGGGAAGCTGTCAACTAAAAATATTCTCAGAGGTCACATGGGGCTGAGACCCATTCAGATTAACATCAGTCAGAGTGAAATGGCCTAGCTGAATACACAGACCATTCAGTAGTGATAACAGAAGTGCTATGTATTAGAACTACATCTATGCATTACTATGTAATTGCTATGTGTTACTCTAGATCTGCTTTAAAAGGGCTTAAAAACAAGCTGCTAAAGATAAAACTAATATGCAAGTGACTTAACTTCTTTCCAGAGCAAAGTCCAACACTCTTAAAAGGAATAGTACAAAACCCAGCACTTAACAGTATAAAATTAACAATATCTGGCTTTAAAAATCACTAGACATATGAAGGAGCAGAAAAAGACTGTAACTTATAACTAGAAGAAAAGGTCACACCAAGGCAAGTCATAGTGAAGTTTTAGAACTAGGAATGAGGAAAAGACCCTGAAAATTCCCAGAGAAATACAAAAGAGAAAAATAAGGACTAGGAGTAGAAGGGTATCAGACTTTTCAAGAGTAATACCAGAATCCAGATGAAAAGGAGCCCAGCATTAAACATTCTGTTGGAAAGTGATATAAAGACTAAAATTCTAAATGTAGCCAAAATGTCAAATAAAGGTTAAGGTAAAAGACATTTTTCAGATGTGCATTTTCTCAAAAAATTGATCTCCCAGGTACCATTTCTCAGATGCTCTGCAAAATGAGGAAGCAAACTAAGAAAGAGGAAGACTTGAGAATTTAAAAATGGGATCCAACACAGGAGCAAGGCCAGAGAATCCCCAGGATGATGGCAGTGGGTGATTCCAAGATGGCATCAAGGCAGCAGGTCAGGAGAGCAGCCTGCCCAGATCGGAGCAGATCAGAAAGTTCAGGAAGACACTTCTTCAGGAAGACGAAACTGAAGGAATAGTTAATATGTCTGAATGTATTCAGAGAAGATTTACACAATGAGGGGAAGAGTTAATGACTTAGTGGTAAGTTCATAGAAAGCCATATAAATAAAAAACAAGACTATTATTAACTCCTGAAAAGACAAAAAGTACAGGCAAAGAAAAGTAATAGCAATATATGACATAATTAATTTGTGAATCTTTTTTTTTTTTTTTTTTTTTTTTGGTGACGATGTCTTGCTCTGTCACCAGGCTGGAGTGCAGTGGCCTGATCTCAGCTCACTGCAACCTCTACCTCCTAGGTTCAAGTGATTCTCCTGCCTCAGCCTCCCAAGTAGCTGGGATTACAGGCATGTGCCACGCCTAGCTAATTTTTGTGTTTTTAGTAGAACACCATGTTGGCCAGGATGGTCTCAATCTCCTGACCTCGTGATCTGCCTGCCTCGGTGTCCCCAAAGTGCTGGAATTACAGGTGTGAGCCGCTGTGCCCAGCCTAATTGGTGAATATTATTTACATAGTCATGATAATGTTAGCATTTAATATCAATTTACTCAGAATTATGGAACAGCTTGTTGAGAGGACAGGAGAATGAAAGTATGTGTTAGGTTGAAATGGTGTTAGGGTAAATGCCAGATACTGATGGCAATGAAAAAGAGCTGAATCCTCATTTAGATAGTTGGAAGGCAGTAGAGAATTCTGAATTTAAATATCAAGAAGTAGTAGACTAGTATAAGCTTGTTACTTAGAGATATAGAAACAAATGGCAAAATAATCCACTACAAGATTTGGAAGTGTTTGCTTCTGGGAAGTGTGGGATGAGAGGGTAGTGACTGCCATTTTAAAAGAAATCTTATGGAACTGTGTGTTGTAACATATTTTCAATTCTAGGGCTATCTTTTTTTCTGTTTCTATTTTTAATGCTCCTTCTGTTTTCTATTTTTTGCCATACACTGTGTGTTTTCTTTAGTGTCACTTCAAGTTGAAGACAGTGGTATGTGTTTATATCTTCTACATTTATGTATGGGCAGCTAAGAGGCTATATCTTTCTCCTTTAAAGTGAGTGCTTTACAGCGTCTCTTTGTTGGGGATTACCTGCCTGTGGAATTGAGCAGAGATGTTGCAGATATTCCTGTCTGAAAAATGCTGAAAGGTTCTCTCCCACTGACTCTATTGTTATATGATATGACCTATGATACTGACATATGGTATGTCAATATGGTATATCCCTTGGACCCCCAGTTCTAACTCCTAGGTCTATTCTGGACAAAACAATGGTAGAAGTATCTACAAATAGGAGTTGGGTGTTTCTGAAACATATCTCTTCCAAGCTCATTATTGTCTGTTATGTGCATAGAAATTTCTAGTCATTAGCAAGAAGCTTGCACATTCAGTGGCATTCAATAAGAATGGCTTGGCTCATTATCCACTTTCACACCCTGCACATTGCTAATGAAAATCTCTTCCTTTTTGTTCATCTGAATCCTGCTTATCTTTCAAGGCCAAGCTCATATTGTCATTCAATCAGTGAATTACTCATCTTCATCAAGTATTTATGGATCACCTACTCTGTACAAGGCATTGGGGATAGAGCAGTGAACAAAATACTCAGTTGCTGTCCCTCATGGAGCTCACTTTCTAGTTGGGAAAGTAGACTTCAAACAATTAGTAATACAAGTGGTAAGTGTTGAGATAAGCGATAATTCGTGATAAGTGTTTTTAAAGGTTAAGTATGGTATATCATGAGATCATTGGTCAGTGTAACTTGACCTTGTGCATGCTGTGTAGGGGAAGGAAGGTTAGAGAAGGTATTTCTGAGTTCAAGGTGTTGATGCTGAGAGCTTAGAATGAGCTGGAATAAGCTAAGCCAGGTAGGGGAGGGTCCTTGTAGACAGAAGGAGCAGCTTGTCAGAAGGTTCTAGGGGTTAAAAGGAGCAAGGCAACTTTGAGAAAAGTCAAAGTGGCTACTGTACAGGGCTATTCAGAGAAAGGGGAACATGGAATTTGAGTAGATACGTAAACAGGGCAGGTGATGCAATTCTGTGATAAGAATTTCTGATTTTATGCTAGTAACAAGTGTACATCATTAGAATTTCTGATTTTATCATAATAACAAGTGTACATTGTTGAAGATGTTTAGCAGTGACAAAGGAGTGACATGATATTAGTGTTTTAGAACTTACTCTGTGCTATTTCAGTGGTCTGTGTGGCTGATGATACTGTGCAGACCTCATTGGAGACATTAAGTTAGAGAGAAGAGCTTGTACCCAGGAGGCACTGAGAAGGAAGATTTAGGAGACATGTGTGATGATAGAGAGGAAAGTGTCATGATTTGGGCGAATCCTGTATGTCCTGTTTGTGATATTCACTGGAAATACTGCTTCCAGGATATAGATAGTTGGGGTTAGCAGTGATTTGGATCTTCCAGGGCTGGAGTTTTATCAGCCAAGTGGAATAGAATGAAGGCAGCAATAGACTATGAGTCTTTTCCAGGGAATAATTGGTAATGATAGACTCTAAACTCCAGGATGAGTTAATAAAGATGTGAAAGTAGGAAGAACTGATAGAAGGTGAAAGGGTCATGGATTTCCTAATTTCCCATAGGGAAAGACTTCTTGTGAGGGTACTCGAGCTAGTGACTTGAAGGGACTGGGATGTTTGAATGAATAATGTTAGATGCAGAGGTAAGGGTGTGGTTAAGGAGGCAGTGGCTCAGCTAGTGGGAAGAGAAGGTAGCTGGAGATGAGATCAAGGCCCTGGGACACTGCATAAATGTGTGTGGGGTGTGCAATGAAAAACTACAGTGGGCACCATTCACATCAATGACAATGTTCTTTATGCTCCCAGAGCTGAGCAGTGTGGTGACCATGCCAGGGGATGGACACACAGGGTGGTGGATAAGAATTTCATGCAGGGGTTGAAGTCACTGGGAAAGAGAGCAAGAACTGGGTGAAGAAAAATGCTGTGAGCCAGGAGATCTGTAGGTGACAGCAATGAAGAGAAGAGGTGGCAGGACCAGAAGGCTGGATCCTCAAAGGATCAGGGATCTTGGCCAGAGGGCAAAGCAGTAACTGCCTATAAGCAGCACTGGGAATAACATTACCTCCTGACTGTGAGGTTTGAGAAGAATGCAACAGAGTTTCAGAGGAATTGTTGTGTTCAATAGACAGCTGATTCTCGGTATAGCAAAGGAGTGAAAGAACATTTGGAGAATAGGAGAGATGTAGGTATTTGCTGATACTGGAGTAAGGGCTCTGGAGGGAACAATGGAAGGATTTGGAAGGGAAGTTAGGAGTAGGGGTTTGGGTCTGGGGCAAGGAAACACTACACATGGTGTGGATGGTAGGAATGCAGAGGAGAGGTCGTGGAGGGGCTGTGTCCTTTGGGGGTAGATCAATAGGAGTGTAGTGGACAATGCTCAGGAGGAGAGTAGTTACTGGGCCAATGAACAGAGGTCCTGGCTTACCAGGTCTGGCGTGGTGACAGCCCAACAAGAGCAGAGGCCCTTGGAGGAGTAAGAGTCCTCTTCAGTTCTCATCTTATGTGGCCTGGGGTAGTGAAAGGGAAGCTTCTTGGCTTGGGCAGCTAGGGAGAGGTGCCAGCGAAATCACTTCCTCTACAAAGTGTCCCCTGTTTCTTCCAATGCAGAAAAATGTCTCTCTCACTTCCCCACACCCAATTTATCAGCAGTATGGCCTGTGATTCTCTTGGCATTTCCACGACCTTGTAACGGTATCCTTTTGCTAGGTATTTGTTTACTCACCTAGATTAGAAACATCTTGAGGACAGGAATAATATCTTTTGTCCTTATCAGGACCTTGCATGGCACTCAAGAGACATCTGTAGGCTGGTTAGTATACTGACATCCTGTGCTTTCTAACCCCATCTACACAGCTCTATTAGTCATAAATCCTTGAGTTTCAAGTCACAGAAACCTAACTCAAACTAATGTAAGCTAAAAGGTCATGGAAAGCTATCATGGGAACCCCATCTCCCCTCCCACCTCTGACTCTACCGTGTCTCATGTCTGCACTTCGATTCTGCCTTGATTCAGTTCTTTCCAGTGGCAAAGATAGCTACTGGCAGCTATGAACTTATTTTGTTTTCAGATTAATTCCAGATTTTAAAAAAAGAGTGTCTATTTCTTGAGGGCTCCAGCTATAGTCCTTGGGGTGGCCATGATTGGTCAGGCTTGGGTTGTGGTCTCTCCTCTGAAAACCATCTTTGTGGTTAGGGCTTGGGATACTCTGGGCCTTGTCGTCACACCTGTGATGGGAGAATCAAGGCTGTGTGGTAGCCAGTTCCACTAGACCAGAGAATCAGTGTTTGCAAGAAAGCAGAGCAGATATTTGCTACGATGCTGATTCCCAGCAATAAGGAAGACAAAAACAGCTGCTGAGACTCTGTAGTCTCAAAGGAAGTATTAACAGTATAAGGGAGGGAGTGAAAAGGAAAGAAAGATTTTTCTTTTTTAAATATTTTTTTATCACCCAGTGTTTGCTAAGTACTACTTTCTTTACAGGTTCTAATCTCATTTGATCCTCCCAGTGATTCAGTAAGGCAAGTAGGATAGGATCATTTTAAGTTTAAAGAAGAAGAATTGAAGCTTGGATAGTGTAGGCTGAGGATCAGATTCAAATCCTGAATTATCTGACATCAAAAGCCCTACGCTTTCCTTTAATCAGGATTTCTCAACCTCAGCACTTGGACATTTGGGGCCAGATAATTCTTTGTTTGGTTATGGGGGCTGTCCTGTGCATTGCTGAGTGTTTAGCAGCAACCCTGGCGTCTACCCACTAGATACCTGTAGCAACCCCATTTGGTTGATTCAATCAAAAACATCTCCAGATATTGCCAAATGTCCCTGAGGGGCAGGTTGGGGGGTGGCAGCAAAATTGTCCCACTTGGGAAGACTCTAAATCATGCAGCCGAATGAATTCAAAGTTGTGGTGCCTAAAAATGTATGCACCGACAGCTGGGAAATACCATGAGGGATCATGTCTTTACATTGTCATATGCTTCTATGTGTTTTATAAAACTGTAGCGCTCCTGTGAGTGAGCGCTCTAGTCTAGCAGGAGACAGTAAATTGTTTGTCAGATAAAACCCTTTTTGTTGTCATTAGTTTACAGAGATGTTTCCTCATTTGGAGTGCCCTTCCAGAAAACAGCCTCAGAATCAGATAGAGCTTCTAATATTAAATTGAGGGAAAAGGTGGTAAATTGCAAAGTGCTTGGCTCCATGTGACACAGTCTAGGTAAAATGAAAGTGGGAGGATCTCTGCTGTAACTGCCCCGAAAGCAATTTGGTGTGTGTACAAAGTTGTGTTTCTGAGAGCAGTGGAGATGCCCCTTCTATGTGGAGAAAAGGTTAGCGAGGCTTGGGTGAATGGAGCCCAAGAGGAACTTGGCACCAACTCCTGCTGACTTCATTCCTCCTGCCTGTCGGAGCTGATTTGCAAGGCTGTGTTTGGTGCCAGGGACTGGGTGGGAAAGGGGAAGTAAATTCAAACAAAAGAATGCCCCTGAAGTGTCTGAAAAGAGGCTTTTAGCACCATTCTTTCAGTGCTCTCAACCAGACTGAAGGTGCAAAAATTTAAAAAGCAGCCTCAACCACTTTGGAGAATGGTAGAATGTATCCAACACAGTGATATTATCACATCTATTTGTTGGACAAAGAACTTCATTGTATAACAAAATAAAACATGTTTCTCCTTCCAGTTCCTGCTTTGTGACAAATCTTCAAAAATGAGCTTACAAAGGAGCAGCCTGGAAACTTGGCAAGGGTTGTTTTTAGACAAGCTCCTTCCAAAATATCTGATTGAAAGGGTTTTCAGACTGTTTTCCTGGCCTGCTGTGCAATTTGCAAACAATTTCTTTTTTGGTCAGTAGTCGGGGAGAGGAATTGATAAAAGTACTTGAAACTCATTTCTCACATTTATAGACAAACTTCTTCCAAGCTCATTCATGTCCGGCATGGGTAGCAAGTACATATTCTTGCATTAATTTTGGAGTCTACCTCTGAGCCTATTCCTGACTGTGAGGAAGGTCTAGTCCTGGCCAGGAGGGCTATCACCTGCTCCTCCTCCCTCCATCTACACAGTGAACCTCAGGGACACCTTCCAATGATCTGGCGAATTTTAGTGGTTAAATCCTTTATTTTCAGGGTATCATTAGAGTCTCAGATTTCCTTAGAAATGAAATACTCTACATGATCTGAAGACGAAATTAATTCTCCCCAGTATAAATCCAGTCAAGAAATTCTTCCCAAGGATGGTTGCCAGAGGCTGGGAAGGGTTGTGGGGGAGGGAGGGTTGGGGCAGATGGTTAATGGGAAAAAAATTATATAAATAAATAAATAAATAAAAAATATAAAGAATGAATAGGACCTGGTATTTGATAGCACAACAGGGTGACTGACTATAGTCAATAATGATGTAATTATACATGTAAAACTAGCTAAAAGAGTATAATTGGATGATTTGTAACACACAGGTTAAATGCTCGAAGGGATGGATACCCCATTCTCCATAATATGATTATGATGCATTGCATGCCTGTATCAAAATATCTCATGTACTCCATAAATATACCTATTAACCTAAAGGCTATTGTGTACCCACAAAAATAAAACATGTAGATTAATGGGAAAAAAAGAAAGAAATTCTTCCCAGTCAAGAAATCCTGGTTCAGTAGGTAAGGCTATTTTTCATGAGTGTAAAAACTGCTTAGCTTATCTCAAAAAGTTATATATTGTATGATTCTGTGTATATAACGTCTCAAAATGACAAAAAGATAGAAACGGGGACCAGATCAGTGGTTGCCAGGGATTAGGTAAGTGGGCCAGTATGTGACTCTAAAAAGGGTAGCAAGTTAAGCCTGTGGTGTGTACCTGTAGTTCAAGCTACTCGAGAGGCTGAGGCAGGAGGATTGTTTGAGCCCAGGAGTTTGAAATTAGCCTGGGTGATAGAGATCTATTTCAAAAAACAAAAAATAGAGGGTAGCACAAGTGAATTTCTTTGTGATGACAGAAGAGTTCTACATTTTGATTGTGGTAGTGGTGACACAAGTTTACCCACGGGTTAAAATGTCACAGGATTACATGCCCTCACCCCCCAAAAATGAGTTCCTGCAAAATGAAAGGTCTAATAGTCTAGTGAATTGTATGATGACAGTGTTGATTTCTGGTTTTGATAATGTACTACAGACGTACAAAGTGGCGCCATTGGGAGAAGATGGCTGATAGGTACACAGAACCTCTTTGGACTGTTTTTACTACTTCTTGTGAGTCTATAAGTATTTAAAAATAAAAATTAAAAGTATTTAAAAAATCCAAATCATATAGCTTTATAATATCTAGCATGGCAGAGATGACTCATAGTAGGTAATTAAAAAATGAATGAGATGGATTACTAAATGAACAAAAGGTCTTTTCCATTATATTAACAGAAGTTTAAAAGAGTGATGATAGGCGGGCATGGTGGCTCACTCCTGTAATCCCAGCACTTTGGGAGGCCAAGGCGGGTGGATCATCTGAGGTCAGGAGTTCGAGACCAGCCTGGCCAACATGGTGAAACCCAGTCTCTACTCAAAATACAAAATTAGCCGGGTGTGAAGGCACATGCCTGTAATCCCAGCTACTCAGGGAGGCTGAGGCAGGAGAATCGCTTGAACCCAGGAGGCAGAGGTTGCAGTGAGCCGAGATCACACCACTGCACTCTAGCCTGGGTGACAGAGTGAGACTCCCTCTTAACAATAATAATAGTAATAAATAAAAGAGCGATGATAATGGATGATATTTTTGAATACTTAACATGTCAGGCATTGTGCTAAGCACTTTAAGCATTGCCTCATTTAATTCTCTTAAGAACCTTATTTCTAAAAATTTTCTTCCTTTAAAAGATAATTAATTCTACATATTTGGTAAAAGTATAAAGGAAAACAAAATTAATAATGACAAAAAAGCTTGGATAACATAGTTGGGTAAGAAGAACAGTAACATTGCAGGGTTGAGGGCAGTGGAGGAGGAGGGAGGGACAAGAGTGGGTCTGTATGGCTATTTGTTGTACCACTAGTTTTAACGTTGTACATATCCTTGTGTGTGTGTGTGAGATCATTTATATAAAGTAAATCTTGTGGGAAAAATATGTAACTATGAACGGAAAATGGAACCACATGCAGCTGGTGGTGTGACAGGAGTTGTTTTATTGACAAAGGCAAGCCAACCAGAGACAGTTTGCTCCCAGGAGGGGACACCTGGCTTGAGTTGGTGGGTCACTGTGACTGCTGGCGCCAGAACCACCCTAGACTCTCATAAAGAGGCTTTGGGCACAAACTATTGGAGATGTGTCTCCCCAGTGAATAATGCTGCAGGGGAAATGAAAGTGATTTTCTGTGTGAATTCTTAATTCCTCACCAGCCGCTGGCCCACATGGGCAGATAGTCGAATCTCAGTGATCTGAGCTAATGGAAGGGGCTGAGCAGTCACACTTTCCTGTTGCAGTGCCTTCAGGATGTGGAGAGAAAAGGTAACCCAGCAGAGCACACAAAACCTAAAGGCTAAGAAAAGGAAAGGGACTTTGAGAGCACAGAGGCAGCCACTGCATTTCACAGATGAAGAAAACGAGGCATGCAGAAGCCGGGACTTATTCCAGCTTTCACAGCTACTGAGAGCGCCTGTGTGTACCAGATCCCAGGGCTCCAGGCTGGGACCCTTTATTCATGGAAGTTACCGATATTCTCCGTAAGGATTGAAGGGCACTTACAGAGAGACATGTGCAAAATGGTCAGATAGAAACAATCAATGGGAAAAGAAACCAGGAAAGCAAGATAAAGTTTGGAGTAAAGTTCTTGTTCACAGAGCCTATTTTCAGCTCTGTTCACAGTGCCATGTGCCTTTAGCGGCCTTCCCTGTGTGACTGTGAGCTCTAAGGAGAGGACTCCTTAGAGTGGCTCCTCCTCAAAGCTAGCATTGAAACAGGGAAGTCTGAAGATATTTGATCTTAACTTAGAAAAAAATTATAGGAGTAATATGTGAATACTTGCTTCCTGTAAAAATTTATACTGTGCAATTATATACTGTATTCAATAATAAGTCAAAGCACCTCCTATAGGTAACCATTTCTAACCATTTGATTTGTGTCAGTCAGACCTTTTTCTGTAGCATTTATATGTAGATATAAAACATACATATATGTAGCTTTAAGAAGATAAATGAGATCCAGCTATTTATTATTCCTTGATTTTTTTTTTTCTGAAAACGTGTCTTAGAAATCTTTCCATCTGGGTACGTATGGCTCTACCTCAATTGTCTTAGTGACTGCATTGCAGGACAACTGCTGTAACCATTTTTCTATTGATGGACATTAGGCTACATCCTAATACAAAAAGATCAATAAATGTGCTAGTGCATGTGGCTTGGTTTGGGCCATGTGTGTATTTCACAGGATCCATTCTCAGAAGTATAATAGCCCAATGTCTACACATTTGACCAGATAATATCAAGCTGGCCACCAAAAAGCCTGTACTGAGTTAAAGTCCACTAGAACGTGTGTTTATTCATCTTGCCATATTCTTTCCATAAATAAATATTATCAATCTTTTAAGATGTTGCTGATCTGAGAGATAAAAGAATGATATTATATTGCTTTAATATTCATTTCTCTGATTCCTAGTTAGGTTGCATATTCTTTCTCATGTTAATTTGCAATATTTGTTTCTTCTTGATTGCCTAATCATTTATCCTTTCCTTTATTTATTTATTTATTTATTTATTTTGGGGACAGGGTCTCACTCTGTCACCCAGGCTGGAGTGCAGTGGTTTGATCATGGCTCACTGCAGCCTTGACCTCTCAGGTTCAAGTGATCCTCCCACTTCAGCCTTCCAAGTAGTGGAATTACAGGTGTGCACCCTGTAATTTTTGTAATTTTGTAAAAATCACCCTGCTGATTTTTGTATTTTTTGTAGAGAAAGGATTTAGCCATGTTGCCCAAGGTGATCTCAAACTCTTGGGCTTAAGCAATCCTCCAACCTCAGTCTTCCAAAGTGCTGGGACTACAGGTGTGAGCCATTTTCTTTAAAAACGAAAGGAAGCCCAGCCTCCTTTCCCTTTAAAAGAAATTGTTCTTACCAATTTTTAGGCAGTGTTTATGAATGGGTAGTAACTTTATTATGATGCAAATATTTCTTTTTGGTTTGTTGCTTTTCTTTCAAGTTTGTTTATGGTGTTTGCCTTAGAGATGTTTTAAATTTGTGAGTCATCAAATCAGTAGCCTTTCCTTTTATTATTTATACTTTTTTTTTTTTGTATTTTGCTGAGGAAAGCATTCTCCAACATCATAAAATTCCTATGTTAATTTTCTTTGATAACTTTTTAATATATCGGTCTTTAATCCAAACAGGATTCATTCTTACATGTAGTACAAGGTAAGACTCTAATTTTATATCCTTTCTCCAAATGGATAACTGTTTGTCCCAATATTAGGTATTGTCTAGTTCCTTCTTTCTTTATCATGTACTAAATTTATATGTGGTTTCCAAAACTGTCTATTCTGTTCCATGATTTACTTTCAAGCCAATATCACACTGCAGAATTATTGTCATTTTTCACTGGTTATTTTTTATGTATTTGCCCTCCTAGTTGAATTTTATATCCAGCTTTTCAAGTTCCATTAAAAAAGCCTGTTGAAATTCTGACTGGCATTTCACTGTGTTTATAAATTAATTATGAGAGAATTAATATTTTACAAAATTTAGTCTTCTCATTCATTTGGAAATTTGTTTTCAGTAAAATCATTTTCTTCCTAAAGTTTATGCATATCTTTATTTGGTGATTTCTAAGTATTTTATAGCTTTTATTGCTCTGGGGATTTAAAAATTGAATTTCAATTTCTATTAAGTTGTTTTTCTGATGTAGAAAATTATTGAGTTTCTATCTGTTGATCTTGTTGAAATTGGCTACCTTACTGAACCTTTTTATTGGTTTTTTGTGTTTTTTGACTTACTTTCTTTGATTGTTTAAAAAAATAGATAAGCATATCATTTGAAAGTAATGGCAGTTTTGTCTCTTTTTCTCCAATACTATGAATTTATTCACTTTCCTCATCAAATTGCATTGATTAGAACCTCTAGAATAATGCTGTGTATCATCTTTCTCTGGTTTGAATTTTAATCAAATGTTTCTACTGTTCCACCCTCAAGTATGACATTTGCTATAACTCTTTTTAATCAAGTTAACAATTTTTTTTTTTACTAATATAGTGAGTTGCAGTAACAAAAGGTCTAAATTTGAACCTTTGTTGTACTCCTAGAATAAAACCTAGTTGGCAATTTTAAGAATGGTTTATTAGTAAATAAAGGCCTGACTCTAAAGTAATAATAATAATAAAAGCAAGAAAAAGAATTTCAAATGTTAGTAATAAACACAGGAGGGAGCAAAGGGAAACTGGAATTGAAGCATAATAAGCATTTTGTCTCGTTTCAAGAAGAGCTTATTAATACAAATGTTTTTCAACATTTAATTAAAATATTTTAAGCATGTATATTTAGCATAAATTTAATCTTGAGAAAAGTGGAAATAGAACATGTGATTTCCAAACCACTAGCGCAGAAAAGGAAACAGAAAATTTCTTTAATCACTAAAAATAAAAAAGAAGAAAAAAGAAACATGCAAAGATTTTAAACAAAGAAAATTAAAAATGAAATAAGATAGCAGGAATGAGAACAATAATCAGTTACAAAGTATCGGTTGCAAAGTTATCAAAATAAAGGTGGTTAGATTAAAATAACCTGTTAAAAGGTAGAGACACTTAGAGAACAAGTTCCAGTTACTTGATGTTTACAAGGAACACACAAAATAACATAGAAAGATTGAAAATAAAAGGAATGTATAACCATGAAAGGTAGATGGACCAATCTTAATTTCTAAGAAAACTGATTCCAACGTAAAAACCGTTAAATGGTCAAAGGGGGATATAACATGCTGTTGAAAGGTATGTTCCATTGAGAAGATAAAATTATTATGAACTATGGTGAGGACATTTAATACTCATCTAATACAGTATTCCTGTCCTTTCCTACATTTCCTGGCCTCTTGCAGTTAGATGGGTCTGTGAACTAGTTCTGAATGGTGGGATCTAAGCAGAACTCATGTGTGCCACCTCCAAGTCACGCGTTTAAGACCTGGTGTGTGACTCTCCATTTCTCTCTTAAAAATTGTTTCAGGTTAACAGTCAGGTTATTTAAATTTATTTAGCATTGCTATACATCAATGATTTTTTTTACCCATGATTTAAAAAATTCCCTTCTCTTTCTTAAATTCAATTTCCATTTTAATATACGCTCATATAAATTGTGAGCCATTTTCTTGTAAAAGGAAGGGAATCCTGGCCTGAGTTTTAGACATCTGTGTATGCAGAGATCTGAAAGTGTCTTTATTTTGTCCAGATACTTAAATGCTAGTAGCGTCTGGAATTTTTGGTTCATCATGATATTTCACAAGAATGTTGAAGACATTGCTCCATTGTGCTCTAGATCCCAGTTCCTGAGAAACCTTATTCTTATGAATGTAGCCTAATTTTTTCCTCCTTATTGATTGTTTAGAATTTTCTCTTAATCTTTGGAGTCGAGAGATTCTTCCAGACATGCTGAAACTATTGTTTTCTTTCTTTCCTCTTCTCTCTCTCCATTCCTCCATCTATCTCTCTGTCCCTTCATTCTATTGGCGATTGATTTCTGTTGAATGTTTGACAATACATTATGACAGTTCATATTTTCAGATAAATGTCTGTAAATGAACAGAACCAATAGCTCAGAAATGTTTTCCTAGTGCACATGAAAAAATTTTTTTTCTCTTGGCAATGAATATAATTCAGATGGGAGGTGTTGGGGTGGTTTTGGAGTGCAGAACTGTTATGGGCCCTGGTTGGCTGTGCTTTTCTTTAGGATGACCAGTAGTTTGTCTTCAGTGGAAGTTTTGTTTCTTCCCTTGAGGCAGTCTAAAATTATTGGGGAAATTACTTTGTTCGAGCCCCAGTGTCTACTCTGAGAGTCTGCTGTGTGAAAATTCCCACACAGCAGAGCAGTAGCTGAGGTCAAAAGGCAGCATTAGGTGCTTTATAAGAACATGGACACAGTTATTTTACTCTTTTAAAATCAGTGTTTAGGCCCATCTCCTAGTTCTTCTTTTATTCCTGCTGCCTCTGATCATGGACTTTTTTTTTTTTTTTTCCAAGAGTCCTTTATTGGAGGGCTTCTCATTTGTCCTTATTTCCATGTGGATCTTTAGTCTGTTTCCACCTGCTTTTTTCTAGAAAATTCTCAAAGTTCTGATATCCTAGTGGCAATTCTCTTGGTTTTCTTATTTCTGTTAAAATTCGTTTTTGTTTGTGCATTTTCTCTGCCATTTCAATGGATCTCAGGGAATGAGACCAGGTGAACACTTTTCTTCAATCAGCTATCTCAAACCTTCATTTGACCTTCTTATCTCAAATAAATCCAAGATCATTTTCCAGAAAAGCCATCTTTAAAATATTCTGCTTTTTACTAGGGAGTCAGTTAGCTAGAGCTACAGAAGAAAAACAAGTTATTATTTCCCCTCAAATTAAAATTATTATCCAGAAAATACAGAAATGGATAAAAAGAAAATTAAAAAAAATCTAAAAGTCTCACCATCATATTCATGATAACAATTTGATATTAATAGTTTGAATTTTTTATATACACACAGAAATGTTATCTTCCCTGTAAAATGGAATAATAATTGTCAAAAAGCTAATATTTATTATGCACTTAGTATAGCTCAGGCACAGTGTTGAGATTTTATTTATTTATACATTAGTTTATATATTCACTTTTTAATTCAATCATTTCAACAGTACTTTATACCTGGAATTGCTATTAGTCCCTTTTTTACAGATGAGAAATGATGCTTATGGAGGTTAACTAACTCGCTCACATTCACCTAATACTTTTATATATGACATGTTATACCCTGCCATTCATATGGTTTTATAACCCGATGTGGAAAACAAATCCATGGATTTCTTTTCATGTCAATAACTCTGCATTTCTGTCACAAATAGTAATTGCTCTATAATATTATATCATATCTATATTAAGTATACATATGTGAATATATATGTACTCTACATCATACATAAAAAAGTAAGTGTATATATATTATTTCATATATATGTTAAGTGTATACGTATATACTTTTACTTTGCCAGAATAAGCAGTGTTTTAAAGGACTATTCACCAAATTGTGTCGAACACTTACCATGAGTTAGGCATTATTTGGGCTCTGGAGAGGAATAAAACATGCTCTCTGACCATGTAGAGTTTACATTCTAGTGGTGGGACCTAGACATTTAAAAATAATTACATAAATGATTATTTAATTACAAATGTGAGAGATGCAGTGTCCTGAGTATATGTTCAGCATGGGAGCTGCCTGGCTTGGGAAGTGCGTGGAGCCATTTCTGAGGAACTCACGTGGCAGAGGAAAGTTTTACTATCGCCTGCTGGACATTTGGTGGGCTTTATTCCTCCATGGCTCCCTCTGTGAAGTGTTGTTAAGTAGAATCCAATCCTTTGAGAACTATATTAACCTAACAGCACTCTCACTAAGAATATCCAGGATTAAGATCTCCTTGCTGTTCACAAATCATCAGAATGAATTAAACATGTAATTGAAAGGCTCATCGTGTGCTACTCGAATGCTTTGCTGTACCAGAAATAAAATGAAAATGAAATCATTTTCTCTTTCAAATAAATATTATATACAGCAGACTTCACTGGCTCCATTAGTACTGTCTGATTGCACAGAGGCGATTATATTATTTATAACACGTGCAAATACTAAGAGGCTCCTTCAACTTCAGGCAGACAAGTACTGTAACATTTTTCCTCCTTACTCCCCAACCCAGGGTTTCTTGCTGCCTCTCTCCCTTTCCTTCTAAAATCTACAGACTATTTATTTTATTCCATTTTTATTTTTTACAGACTCCAGAGCAAGCAGCCATTTTCAGCGGGAGTTTCTTTGCTCAATATCTTGAGCAAGTCAAAGCTAGCACGGTCATGAGGCTAGTGTATTTTGAGCAAGTTGAAGCCAGTACCATCACAAGATTGGTATGAAAATTCCTTACTATACTCTGGTTGGGCCATGATTTGTTTGCAGGTTACTTTCTGTCTTAGTACATTTTGTATTGCTGTATGGGAATACATATAGGTTGGGGAATTTATACAGAAAAAAAGGTTTATTTGGCTCACAATTCTGCTGGCTGAAATGATCAAGATTGGGCATCTGGTGAGGGCCTTGGGCGGCTTCCACTCCTGGCAGATTATTCCTTTGGTCCTGTCCAGCATGATGTAAATCACAACGGGGACTGTCATCCTCATAGGCCAAGTGCTACATAGCAATGCTGTGGTTTTAGCTTATGACTTTTATGTATAGGTCTCCAATTTTAGGAAAATTACTAAAGTCAGTATGTGGATACTTACCGAGAGGAGTTCCAGCAAGGAGTAATGGATGCTGATTATAGTAATGCTTTTGGCCATAAATATTAGAAATTAGTCTTGAATGACTAATTACTACTGGATAAATGATGTGTTTTGGATGTTTGTTCCCTCTAAATGTCATGTTGAAATGTGATCCCCAGTGTTGGAAGCAGGGTCTGGTGGAAGGTGTCTGGGTCATGGGGATGGATATCTCATGAATGGCTTGATGTCCTCCCATAGTAATGAGCTACCATGAGATCTGATTGTTAAAAAGAGTCTGGGGCCTACTTCCTCTCTTTCACACTTTCTCACCACGTGATGCACTTGCTCCTCCTTTGCCTTCTACAATGATCAGAAGCTTCCTGAGGCTTCACCAGAAGCAGATGCTGGCACTATGTTTCCTGCACAGTCTGTAGAATTGTGAGACAAATAAATATTTTTTCTTTAAAAATTGGGCAGTCTCTGGTATTCCTTTATGGCAACATAAAATGGACTAACACAGTAAGCTACTGAGAATAGTCATAGAAAATCACAGGTGGACACAAATGACAGAGATTTCTTTCCATGAAACAATCATGCAGTTTTCTATTATCAAAAAATGAAAGACTAATACAACTTTCTCCACATTCCATGAGATACCCTCCCCCTTTAGTAGCCATGTGAATTTTCTTTCTTTTTTTCACAGAAATATTAATCTAGTCCTTGACTTCAATTGATTAAATCCAGTCCCACTGTGGTATAGTCTGTGATAGACTTCCTGTAGGCTTTTGTTCCAGAAATAAACTCCTTCATTCCCCAATTGTGGCAGTGTTACTAGCTGAAAACTAGCTTCCTGTCCCCTTGTCAGAAGAAAATCCCACACAAAGTTACTGTCCTTCCAGGAGTGACACGCATGACATTCAATAACTGATCAGGGTAGGAATATGCAAAATTCCACAAGAGTGTTTTCACTTCTGACACGAATTTTGGGGTTGTGGGGTCCTCAAGACCACCTTCAGTTTTAATAATTCACTAGAAGGAGTCACTGAAAGCTGTTATGCTGCTGATTCAGTTTATTATAGCAAAAATATACAGATGACAATAATCTGAGGACAGAGTCTCACAGGAGAGAGGAAAGTTCCACGCATAGAACTTACAGTTATCCTTTTCCAGTGAAATAGTGGACAAATTTTCCTAGAAACAATGTGTGAGAAACACATGAAGGTAAGCTCACCTGTGTTTTGATGTCCAGAGTCTTTATGTGGGGTTCCATCGCATAGACATGATTGACTGCCCATATGGCTGACCTTAGTTTCCAGTCTGTCTGGAGGTTGAGCTGGTACCGCATGATTCAGAGCACCCTGAATCTTCATTGTTAGACCCTCTTCTGTGGCTCAAGGCCCTTAGATGAACAAGGACACTTTTATCAGGCAGGACACTCCAAGGGCTTAGGAATGACTTCCCAGGAGCTGTGGTCTAAAGCCAAACTTCTCTTTGGGCAAGGTTAAATTGTTCACTCTACAAAATAGAAATAGCACTCTCCCCCAGCTCGGGACAACTCTTAAGGGACATCCTAGTTGCAGCGCTCACTCTGGAGTCAGCTGAGGCCTCCTTTGAGACTACGGTGCAGCACCTGCCAAATCCTCCCTTCCTTTCCAAAGGTTGATTGACAATTATGTCTTAACAATTCACCTTCATGCTATTCTCTATCTTAGGATCCACTTCCAAGGGAACTCAACTTACAGCAGTTAGTGCCACAAGTGGTCAAGAAAGCAGAGGCTGGGATGGGATTTTAGAGCTGGATCACTTGCTGCCCAGTTGCCAGTAAAGAGCCTATCACTGACAGAAGGGGGAGCACAGATAACTCCTGACACAAATCACAACATAGAAGTGCTATAGTTAAAATGTTCACTGACAGTGAATTAGAATTGCATCTCGGTGATCAATCAGGCACAGAGAAATTCCAGGAAAACATTAACTCCAAAGAGGTGGAACTCGGTGGCTGCTGCTAAACTTGATGTTCTAGAAAAAGATGGCAAGAAGTGAGTGTTTAATTATCAACTAAAACTTAAGTGTAAAATCTAGAAGATATTCTCTGTAGCTTATAAAGAGGGTCTCATCTTGTGGGGTTGGCAGTAAAGGGAAGCAGCACTAGGGTGACCAATTATCCTAATTTTCTCAGGGACTGAGGGGTTCCCAAGATGTGAGACTTTCTGTTTCAAAACCAGGAAAGCCCCAGGCAAATTGAGATAAATTGTTTACCCTAGGTGATATGGAAAACTGAGGATGAAGCCCAGGACTTCACTGTAAAAATGACTGCATTCCAAAGAACGTTTAACTCTCAACCAAGGTAGGTTGGCTAGGCCAAAGTTGGGAAAGAATCTTGCCACGTAGGATGGAGACATCTAGGTTGATGTACCCCAAAATCTTGAATCCCCAGTTTCCTCTAAAACTTCTGAGACCAGAGGAGTGGCCCACTTTATCTTCTTAAGGTCCAATATTTCCCTCTGGTTTGAAGATAGTGCACAGGGCCCTCCTACCCAAAACAATATCCTTCTCCAGGACATTCCCTACACCATCTCCTGAATTCGTCACAGTGTAATCAAGCTAAAGACATGCGGGGCCTGAGAAGAAAGTAAAGGGATTAAGTCCTAGAGGAGCTGCAGGATCTAGCCGGGATGTACCAACAGCTGAGACAGTACTCACAGGACTGAATTATAAGGGTGCTTGATCAAGGAGAACATGGACAACAGGGCTGGATAAGGGAGAGTTTGTTGATTTTGGAACGCTCTCCTGAGATAGGGACTTTTGTTTTCTGGCAGGGACTCTGAGAGATGGTTTGAGCATAATAATAAGGATGGCTCCTGGGACTACATTAGGTGAGGTAGAAATGCAAGATTGTCATGGCAGATGAGTTTGGAGGAAGGGATTAAAAGGCTAGAAGAAGTGCATATGTTAGAGAGGATATACCATAAAATGCCAGAAAACCAACCAGAGGACTGTGTTGTATGACAGGGCCCATAGAATGCAGCATTTTCCAAAACAATAAGAGAAGCATTTGAGACAGAGGCACCAGCATCACTAAGAAATTCAGTGGCCAGGTGCAGCGGTACATGCTGTAGTCCCAGCTACTTCTGAGGCTGAGGCAGGAGGATTGCTTGAGCCCAGGAGTTTGCGTCCAGCCTGGGTAACATTGCAAGATATCATCTCTAAAGAAAAAAAAAATTCAATGTTAGGCCAGAGCTGAAGGTAGGAAATGATATTATAGAACTGGACTCATTGATAAAAACCACATTTTTCAGTGGCATAAACCACATTTTTCTTTTTTTTAAAAAAAAAATTTAAAAAAAATTATACTTTATGTTCTAGGGTACATGTGCACAACGTGCAGGTTTGTTACATATGTATACATGTGCCATGTTGGTGTGCTGCACCCATTAACTCATCATTTACATTAGGTATATCTCCTAATGCTATCCCTCCTCGCTCTCCCCACCCCACAACAGGCCCCGGTGTGTGATGTTTCCCTTCCTGTGTCCAAGTGTTCTCACTGTTCAATTCCCACCTATGAGTGAGAACATGTGGTGTTTGGTTTTCTGTTCTTGTGATAGTTTGCTGAGAATGATGGTTTCCAGCTTCATCCATGTCCCTGCAAAGGACATGAACTCATCCTTTTTTATGGCTGCATAGTATTCCATGGTGTATATGTGCCACATTTTCTTAATCCAGCCTGTCACTGATGGACATTTGGGTTGGTTCCAAGTCTTTGCTATTGTGAATAGTGCTGCAATAAACATACGTGTGCGTGTGTCTTTATAGCACCATGATTTATAATCCTTTGGGTATATCCCCAGTAATGGGATGGCTGGGTCAAATGGTATTTCTAGTTCTAGATCCTTGAGGAATCGCCACACTGTTTTCCACAATGGTTGAACTAGTTTACAGTCCCACCAACAGTGTAAAAGTGTTTCTATTTCTCCACATTCTCTCCAGCACCTGTTGAAAAACCACATTTTTCAGTGGCAAAAACCACAATTACTTTTGCACTAACCTAATAGCAAGGAGGATGATAAGACTCTGAAACAATAGAGGCCAAGTGGCAGAGTTTAATGATCAGAGACAGGTCGATACAATTATGTTAATGACTGGAAGGCCTGACCTGAAGAGAATGATGGAGATATTTAATAGAACTAGCATCCTTCAGGGAAAAACAGGTAGCCAACAATGGTACTACTCACATTGTACAAATTAAATAAATCAACGATGAATGATGAGGGTGCTGAGGACAATCATGAATTACAAGTGACCATTTTTTCCCAGTTTCCTAACATGAGGGTCCATTGCTTGAAGGAGGGATCAAGTCCTCAGGAGGATGGACCCAGCAAAACCACTGCAGATAGATACTGCAAATACCAAATGAGAGATAATTCCCTCAGTCCTTCTTCAAAGTGGCCTCTATTCATTTAATCAAGTGGTTATGCACTGGGGAAAAGAGAATGCCTAGGGCTGTCAGATGTTTGTTCCAAGTTGACATTGATACCTAGAGACTCCAAGTGTCAACATCTCTGTCTCTTCCCCTTCACCTCCTTGTTATAGTGAGAGCATATACATGGCAAGTCATAAATATGGTTCTGGTCCAAATTCATCTCACAGTGGGTCCATTGAGATGCAACTGATAGTTACTTCCCCACTCCCTGAATGTATAATTGGAAAAGACATGCTTACTTGGTGGTTGTCACAACATCTGCATAGATCCTTGATCTATGGGGTAAGAGCTATCATAATGGTGAAGGACAGCTCTCTGGGTGGCCTTGGACCAACACAGGTTTTCTCCTTTTCTAGCTTGTAGTTCCCAGGAACAACAGTGGAATGTATAGAAAGGCAACATCCTGAGATAAGGAGAAACTGACTACAACAGCCTGGGTATGTTCCAGCCCTTCCTAGAAACAGGATGTCGTTCAACATTTTAGCTCAGCAATTCCTGTGCCCTGGGGTGTAAAACCCAGGGTGGGCTGCTTTACAAGATGTCTTAGCTGCGGTGCAACTGGGGAAAGTAAAGACCAGACTGTATCCACCCCAGACAGTTTTTCTAAGCTTCAGGCAATGAGCTCACAGTGAATACTAGGCTTCCGTTATTCCTTACTGCCTATCTGTAGTAAACCGACTTCATGTAATTTGCTCTGTGTGAGAGTGCTATGTCTCACTGGACTTAAGCAAGTAGTGAAAGTGTGGCCGCAAAAGCAATGGTTTGAAGTGGTAACCAGTGCACAGTGAACCTGCTTTACAAATGGAGAAAGCTAAATGGAAACCTCTGAAACTGCCCCGCCCTTGGCCAAGATATCTCGGGAGAGGGGGAGAATGAGAGAAATTAGTGCCACTCTTCAAGACCTTAAGATGCAGGATGAGCCCTGTCATATTCACACTTAACTCACCAGACTATCCCCTGCAAAAAACTAGATGAATCCTAAAGGATGATAGTAAACTATTGTAAGTTAAACCACGTAGCAGCCCCAGTGGCTACTGTGGTACTTTTGCTGGAGCAGATTAACATAACATTGGGTATATGATATGAAGTCATTCATCTGGCAAGTGAATTCTTTTCCATCCTTCTCAAAGATGATCAGAAACAACTGGTATTCAGTTGCAATGGACAACAGCATACCTTTACAATTGGACCCCAGAACTATGTTAACTCTCCCACTCTGTTATAGTCAGAAGAGACCAGAAGTGTTTGATGAAAAGAGTATTGATTAATGTATGCTCAATCTGCCTTGTTTAGCCAAAAATCAGATTATTCTTCTAGTAGCGCTATGGGAAGAAGAAGCAGATGCCTTCTGAGGAGCTACAATTTCCATTACCGAGAGTACCCTAGCATAAACTAAGTGCTTGCTTGCCATGCCCATTGTGGCGATGACTTATGTTTCTGATGGAGGTGCTTGAAATTGTCAACCTTGAGATTCTCTGATTTTGAAAATGAGAGATTGAAAAAAAAGGAGACTGGGCCATTGACTTAGAAGAGCACTTTCAGGTGGATATTTTGAGTTGGGAGCCAAGAAGTAATCAAATTCCAATTGTTTAATGGTGTGGGATTAAGCAGGTTAAATGGCATGTGTCTCAGAAAACAGTCCATCTCTTGGATGTCTACTTTAAACACATCTCAATCTCTTCAGGATATCTTTGATTATGGCTGCTCATAACTTAATATCCTTTGGCTTTATCTCTTATTCCACTCACTGGTGGTGGTGACCAGTTTGGTAGAAGTTTCAGCCGGCCTCATGGGTGCAATTATCAGGTCTGTGGTTCTTCATTCTGCATCTTCTTTATTATAAGTTGGGGTTCCTTCAGGATCACTTGTCACTCAGGCAGATGCAACCCAAAGTTGCACAAGAGGTTACAGTCCATGGGACAACCCTCAACCAATGGGAAATAGGAGATGACGGAGCTATGCTTTCTCTTTTCTTCCCTGGTGGACAACACAGGTGTCTCAATATGGTGCCAAAGGATCCAACACCCAGTCTTGTGTAATGGTAGTCAACTCAATAAGGTGTCCTTATGTTAGCTATTTCCTCCTCCCAATTTCTTTCCTCTTGCTCCCTGCTTCTGCCTTCTGGGATCACATTCCCAAATAAACAAATTGCACTCAAGCCTTCGTTTCATATCCTGCTTTTGGGGTGAATATGAGCTATGTTCTGAAATATGATTATCTCATAGATGCTTCCACTCAGATGCTACCAAGAACTATGTTGTCGGGATACAATTTCCTGTGTGTGTGTGTGTGTGTGTGTGTGTGTGTCTATGTGTGTGTGTGTCCTTCTCTATTATTATTTTCTAACCTACATAATTTCTAATCTACATAAAACAAGGCAAAATGGGTCCTGTTCCATTTCAAGAAATAAATTCATTAAGGAATAACAGTAGTGAACATTTTTTGGTTGATCCTTATTTGTCAAGCATTGTGCTAAGTGATTTATATACATTGTCTAACATCTTACCTTAATTCTATGGGAGAAGAACTATTATTGTTCCTATTTACCCTTAAGGAAATGGAGGCTGAGAAAATATTAGTAACTTTCTGTATGTGGCTTGGCTGGTGAATAGTGAAGCCAGGAGGCCATCTGATTCCATTGTTTGGTGTCAGAGCAGAGTTCTTAAACACTAGAAATCCCCAGATGCAAATCAATATTAAGCCCCAGGGAATGATTAATGGTGTTTGATTACCAACATTTAATGTGCAAGCATTGGGATGGGATTGCACACAGAGTCGATTTTTCTGAGGCAGCCTATAGAGAACAGGTGTCCCCTCCAGCAGGGGTGGAAGGTCTCATTCACCAGACAGGGAAGGTCAGCTCTTTTCTGGTTTTGTCTGATTGCTGGAAAAGGAAGAGTACTGTGATGTTTATTTACGGTTATATATAATTTTTATGATTATTTATGATGTTTGTAAACAGATGGCTCTCTCTGGTAATTTATGGAAGTTTCTTGGGTTTTTAATCACAGAGATGGCCTTAAAAATAATTTCAGCCTGTCATTGGAGGACAAATAAATGGTGTTTGCCATGTCAGGCTTCAAGTAGGAGCGGCTGGTAACACCTAGGAAACAAAACAAATAGGATTAGGTAATTTACAAAAGTGCTTCATTTTTCAAAACCTCACTCTCCTCACTTCTTCATGTTATTCTGAAGTATAATGTTTGTCTTAATTAGAAGAAATGGGTGGTGACTCGGAAAGCAAACAGATCCATTATTCTTCAAGAAATGTTCTAATCCTTCAGCCTGAGGTCAGGCTGTATGGATACGAGGTACACTGGGAGGGGAAGCTTTTTTTTTGTTTTGAACTGCTGCTGGCAAACATCTCCTTTTCCCCACCCCATCAGCTTCCAAAGCGACCCACAAATATCTTTCCAAGGAGTATACACAGAATCCAGACTCTAGACCCAGCCCTGGTGCACTTGTTTGGGCTGAAATATTTTAGGGCCTTTGATGATAGCAGTCATACAAGCCATATCTGTTCTCCAGAACTAGGCTCAACCAAACAAGGGAAGGGTGGAATTTCCTTTCGATTATCTTTCAAAATGTATAGTCATTAGGGCATCCTTTACATGTATATTTTAAAGTATACATGTAAAATTTTATGTGTCACCTGACATGGAGTTATTCACGTGAACCAATTTTATTAGTTTCCAGGGATTCTGTCCCCAGATGAAAATGAAATGAGAACCACTGTGATGAGAACCGTAACTACTGAATTCTGCGTCCTTGAGAAACTTACTTAGACTTTCTGCGCGTGTGCTAAGGTGACAGGGGATTCAAAGATGAACCAGACGCAGAACATGAACTCCAGAAACTCATAGAATAGTGGAGGGGGTGTTAGCAAATATACACAAATAACTAAAATATGAGATAGAGAAAGGAAAACTTCCTTTAGGTAGAGTGTTATAGGAGTCTAAAAGTGAGGTTATTCCAAGCTGAAAGGAGCAAGAGAGGCTGTGCAGAATCCTCCCAATTTAGTCTTGAAGAGAGGGTTGGATTTAAACACCCAGGGGTTGGGTTGGGAAAGCCATTCTGGAAAGAGGGAATATCCTGTGCCAAAGCTGAGGTGTGACAACACCAGTGTGTGTGGGCCACAGTACAAGGATTTTGAGAGCAGGGGGAGTCCAGGCAAACTGGGGAAGGATGGTGGAGGGATTTGCCCATTGGATGGAGAATTGTGAAGGACCCTCATGGATAACTTAATCTTTCATCAAATGAGGCTGTGACTTGCCCAAGGTCACATGGCTAGCAGTTGACAGTAGGATGGATTACAGCCGCAGTCCCCTGATTCTCAGACAAGTGAATTTTCTGCTTCTCTTCTTCACTTTACGTTAGTTACAAGGAGTTTCTAACTTTGCTTTATTTTTGGTCATCTATGACAGATATGTTGCAGAGCCCATTTCCTGAGCTTAAAGGCAGTCTGGTCCTGAGGGCTTAGCCCAGGAAATCTACCCATTTTGTGGCACAGTATGAATGGGTTTGCTCTTACTTTCCTACCACCCTCCTCTCACCTGTTAGGATACCAGTGGGGCCAGGGCTGAGTCAGTAAGGACTCCATAACAGGCACGTGGCCGAGGGTATGTGTGTGCGAGAGAGGAGGGTGTGTGATGTGTACGTGCGTATATGCCTGATGTCTCTGTACCAAGGCCAAATGTGAATTACCTTGGGGCTTTTGTTCACTCAGCCTGACGTGGGCAAAAAGCCAGCACAAAGAAGAATTCTACTTTGCCCTGAAGTGTGTTTACTTCTGGGCTTATCCAGAGCTCAGGAAACAGGGAGTACTTCATTGACTACGAAAGCCCTTCCTTGAAGTGGGCTGCATGCTGGCTTAGTTGGGAGAGAGAGGCAAATAATTAGTTAAATTCAAGCATTGGAAGGACCTTAGAAATCATCTGCCAAAAGCTTTCCATGACAGCACATGGCTTCCTGAAGCAGGCTAATACCTGCCTCTCAGGGTTAGTCTGCTGGTCAACAAATAGTAATTAAGAGCTTAGTATCTGCCAGCCAGGGATGTTTGTGAGGATAAAGTGAGGTAATGCCAGTCAAGTGCCCAGCACGGTGAGGGCACCCACACAGTTAAGAAGTGGTGGCTTCCCCAATGTGGAGCAGGGTTCTAGAAGCCTAGGAACCCGACATACAAATATATCCAGGCAGTTATCCTGGTCTGCAACTCTGCAGCCCTCTCTCTTTCATGTTGTCACCTGAGACCCTGATTTTACAAACTTAGCATCCAGTGCACCAAAACCAGGGATCAGATTTTAGTGTTTTCTGTTCAATCCTTCCCGTGTTTTGTAGTGTGTGTGTGTGTGTGTGTGTGTGTGTGTGTGTGTGTTGGGTGGGGGGTTAGTCTTTGTTTTTAATGTGATTAATTAATTATTTTCCTTCTGTTTTTGACTGCTTTTGATTTAGTGTTTGCATTAGTTTCCTAGGGCTGCTGTAACACATTTTCAAACTGGGTGGCTTAAAACAACTTCTCAGAGTTCTGGGGCTTGAAGTCTGAAGTCAAGGTGTGGGCAGGGCCATGCTCCCCCGAAACCTGTCAGGGAGTCCTTCCTTCACTCCTCCTAGCTTCTGGTGGCTTCCAGCCATCCTTGCCATTCCTCCGTGTGTAGCTGCATCACTCTAATCTCTGCCTCCATTGTCACATGCCTTTCCCCCCAGTGCACCTCAGTGTGCTCCCATTGCCTTCTTATAAGAATGCCAGTCGTTAGACTTAGGACCCACTCTAATCCATTATGGCCCCATCGGAACTAATTAACCTGCAAAGACCTTGTTTTCAAATAAAGGTACTTTCTGAGATTTCAAGTGGACACACATTTTTGGTGACACTATTCAGCCCAGTAGGGTACAGACAGTCCCCAATTTATGATGGTTTGACTTACATGATTTTTTGCCTTTACAATTATGTGAGAGCTATAGGTACTTAGTAGAAACTCTATTTTGAGCACCCGTACAACCATTCTGTTTTTCACTAGTACAATATTCAATAAATTACATGGGATATTCAATCCTTTTTAATAAAATAGGCTTTGTGTAGATAATTGTGCTGAACTGTAGGCTAATACCAGTGTTCCGAGCACATTTAAGGCCCAGCTAAGTTATGATGGCTGGTCGACTAGATGTATTAAATGCAGTTTTGACTTACGATATTTTCAACTTATGTGGGCTTACTGGGATGTGACCCTATTGTGTAAGCCAAGGTGCTTTTATATGTGTAAAGGA
The DNA here is from genome assembly GCF_024542745.1 of Macaca thibetana thibetana. Classification (NCBI taxonomy): domain Eukaryota; kingdom Metazoa; phylum Chordata; class Mammalia; order Primates; family Cercopithecidae; genus Macaca; species Macaca thibetana. The sequence goes on from NC_065590.1 coordinate 39,045,842, forward strand.
ATTTTAGAGAAGAAAGGATCCATATTGGATGATGAGTAAACACGATTGTCTTTCTTCTGCATCCTGTTTCTCTGAATTCTAGATTACCTGGGGTGACTGTGATTCAAAGCACTAAAGGACTGACCAGTCTTGACCAAGCATCTCTGGTTCACTGTGGTTCCTTTGCACCTGTCCAAAAGAAGTTATTTTTAAAAAGGTGGATTCCTGGCCTGGCTCTGACATTTTCTACTGATGTAACTTCAAACAAATCTTGTAATCACTTTGAGCTCAGTTTCCTCCCTATGAATGAAGAATAGCAATAGTGCCTGCGTGTGCTACTTCCACAGGGTGTTGGTGAGGAGCAAGCGAGAGGACATGTGAACCATCCTTGTCTATCTGCTGATTAGCACCTCCGTGCATCTAAAATGAGGGTGATCTTTCAAAAACACTCACTTAGGCTGGGTGTGGTGACTCACGCCTGTAGTCTCAGTATTTTGGGAGGCTGAGGCAGGCAGATTGCTTGAACTCAGGAATTCAAGACCAGCCTGGGCAAAAATTAGCCAGGCATGGTGGCATGCGTCTACAGTCCCAGCTAATCAGGAGGCTAAGGTGGGAGGATGGCTTGAGTCTGGGAAGTTGAGGCTGCAGTGAGCTGTATTCATGCCACTGCACTCCAGCCTGGCTGACAAAGCAAGACCCTGTCTCAAAAAAACAAAAACGAAAACAAAACACTCATTGAATCCTTTCACTTCCTTGTTTAAATAATATAACTGCTCCTTCATGTTTAGAATAAAGCCCAGACTTGTTTGTACAGCTTAAAAGACTCTGTAGGATCTGGCCCCAACATACCTTTCCAGTCTCAGAGCTCACTACAAGTCTCATCTCTCCTATGTACCCTTCACTAACTCTTCCGGCTCATAACTGCAAGCTTATTTTCTGGACCACTAGGTTAGCACTTGATTATATTTTGTCTGAAATTATTCTTTGATGGTTTCTTGTAGGAAGGTCTAATCTAGTGAAATCTGTAGAAGCACAGCAAATAAAAGAGAACTCTAGTTGAAGTAAGGATGTTTCACCTGCCTATCTCTCTCATTTTAATGTCCCCTCTTTGTTCTTTTCACTGACTTTCTCATCATGTACTTGGTAGCCCTGAGACTTTGTTGAGCACCGCTTAGAAACCATTGTATGGATTTCAGATTCAAGATGGCAGAAGTTTTCTCTCTCTCTCACACACACACACTCAGAGGGCATTAAAATTATAGTAATAATTTTTAAAAACTGGTTGTTATAAGTTTATAACAACCGGAAGAAATAAAGACATGGCGGTAGCAATGCTCTAATGGTTGATATCTTTCAAAACATCTTTGGAAGGTAGAAAACCTATGAAGAAATAATTGTCTAATAGAACTGAGTGAAGAAAGCTTCAGGGTAGGATTATGCACTTGGGTGTTAGCAAAAGGAGAACACCTATTGTTCAACATAATGATGATAGAGAGGCTCCACCCTATGAGACAATGGGCATCAGAGTGAGAGTAGAAAGTGGGGCTGAAAACAGAAGACTAACTGAAGATCCATGGAGCTGTTGACTCTACTTCCTCCATGTTTTCTGTGCAACCCAGGACAGCCCTTGTCCTTTAGCTGAATCTTCTCTCAATAAATGGAAAATAATCACTGGGGGAGAGGTAGTGTGGGGATTACTGTCCCAGAGTAAAGCTCTTTTCATTCTGGAATGGAGGGTTCCAAGTGTAATGACTGGTTTCCCACCTGTTCACTTGAAACAAATTATGTCATTATGAGCCAAACCCTTTTGCACAGAGCTCCTCATTTGCTGTTCTGTTGCCACCTTCTCAAATATGAGAAGACATCCGAGGGTTATCAGAACACTTAAGCAAAGCCCATAACATAAAAGAGAAAGGCCAAGGTAAACAAGCAAAAGTGAACCTGAATGAAGTGGAAATAATTCAAAGGACAGAGAAACACTTAAAAAATGTAGTTTCTTCAGAGGGATTGGAGAAAATAATGCATCTGTAAAACAGGTGAGAATGCTATGAAAAAGGAAAAAGGGATAAAATAAGAAAGATCTTGGGAAGTATAAAGGATGATTGCTAACAAAATAAATTGATATAAGGACTAGAAGACAAAGGGAAGCAAATCACTAATAGCTAAGAATAAAAAGAAAGAGAAAGAAGAAAGGAAGGAAAGAGAAATAAAAGAAAAGACAGGAGAATCAGTTTAGGAATCACATCCTCTGAATAATAGATTGGCTTTTATAGAAGTTCCTAAATTGGCAGAGGAAACCAGAGGAGAAGAAGTTATTAAATAAATAGGAAAAGAAAATTTCTAAGTACTGGAGGGAGATAAGAGTCTTCAAATTAAAAGGCCTACTAAATATTAGAAGAAATAAATTTAAAAAGATCCATACCAATACAAATATTCATGCAGTTTGGCTTCATTGGAGATAAATTGGTGATCTTGAAAGTTTCCAGACAAGAAAAGCGGGGGACTTAGAACAAGAATCAGTCTGGCGTTAAACTTCTTAATAGCAACACTGGATACCAGAAAAATGGAGCAATGCTTTCTAGAGCTCTGACTGAATGTGATTTTTGTCCTAAAATTCTATACCTAGACAAGTTATCAACGAGTTTTAGGTCAGAAAAAGGATCATTTTTTTCAAGTACTCAGAAAGATTATAACCATAGATTCTTTGTTAGGAAGCTGTTAGAGAACATGTTTGAGAAGAAAAAACCAAGGGAGTGAACTAGGAAAGAGGAAGTCATGGAGACAATGCCTCCGACCCAGAAGAGCAGCAAAGAGAAATTCCAGCCTGACAGCTCAGTCCTGGGCACAGGGAGAAATTAGTACATATTGGAGAGAAAAGACAGGGGATGCTGTGTAAGAGATGTTGGCAGTGTGGGGGATGGAGGATTTTATAGATTGAATTGTATATTAAGAACTTTGGGCTGGGCATGGTGGCCCATGCCTATAATGCCAAGACTTTGGAAGGCTGAGGTGGTTGGATTATCACTTGAGCCCAGGAGTTTGAGACCATCCTGGGCAACATAGGGAGGCTCCGTCTCTACAAAAAATAAAACATTTAGCTGGATATGGTGGCATGTGCCTGTGGTCTCAGCTATGCAGGAGGCTGAGGAAGGAGGATTGCCTGCAACCAGGAGATAGAGGCTGCAGTGAGCTATGATGGCAACATTGTACCCCAGCTTGGGCAACAGAGTGAGATCCTGTCTCAAAAAAAAAAAAAAGAAAAAAAAAAAAGGGAAAAAAAAGAACTTTGAAAATTGCGAGATTATTATAACATTATGGAAAATAAGAAAAAGGGGAAAAATATCAGCAACTTTGGGAAAACAACAACAATGATAAAACAGTATGAGAAAGACCTGGTCCAAATATAAAGCAAACTCACTGTGGCATGATTTTGACCAATTAATGGAATGTGAAGAAGGATAATCCATTTGATCTAGATGCCAGAAGTATTATTCTCTGGTTTTCAGGTTTTAGAATCCACATGTACAAAGCATGGAGGACTAAACTATGGTTATAAACAGAGTACAAATATTATTCACTTTGATAATATAAACATTGCAGGTTTAACTGATAGAGGTTGGGGAGTAGAAGCGAGGAAGAAGGAAAGAGTTGTGAATAGTTGATGGAACAAGACATGAGGCTTCAACATGCCACTTGAAGTTGTAGAAATTGGATGAACTGAAAACGGGGCTGTAACTACACTGGATGAGAAGGGGGAAGGGAAGAAAGGTAGGGGTGGTATAGGTGAATTAAATTTTCACCTATCATGGTGGAAGTCAGTAGAAAATGATGAAAGGTAATAAATCAAGAAATGCAGCTATATATTTGTTATATAGAGATTGGAAGTAATCACCGGGAGAAATGAAAATAGGAATCATTAAAAGTACTTGCCTCTAGGAAACAGGACTGGGTGAGGCCGGGGTTGTACATTTTCATTATAAGTCTCTTGCAGTATTTGTCATTCCAACTATGTACATACTTCCTATACAACACTCTTTTTAAAAACAGCCATATACACAAAGAAAACTACTAGATGACCTTTGAAACTTGCTTTTAGCCCTCAATTTCAATTATATGTAGCTGAAATTTCAGCTCAGCTGAATACAACTGTAATTAAAAATCTCAACTGCCTAATGGCAGCCAATTAGCTAGAGCTGTCAGGAGCCAAAAAGAATGATGGGCAGTTTGAAGACTTTGCTATAAGGCTTGGCAACAAACTGGCAAAGATTCCCGCTCTCTGACTCCTCCTTCATGTCTTCTAATCTAAAGGAGGCAGCAGGATTTATAGCAGGATCCTTGGCTTTGGATTTTACAGCAGACCTCCATTCAAGTCTTGGCGCCACCACTTAATGCCTGGGAGACCTTGGGCAAGTTATTTAACCTTTCTGAACCTATATTTTGTCAGCTGCAAAATGGGGATACCACCTCCCTCGCAGTGTTATTGTAAAGATTGAATGAAATAATGTAAGTAATGATCACACTGTAGTGCCTGGCTCACTTTAGATAGTCAATATATAGTAGCTATTAGGGAGAAACACAAAATTTTAGGTGGTGGAAATACTTGCTGTCCTGAAAATATGTAGGGCTTTTCTACTTGGCAGAATTTGAAGCACTGATGTAAAATTTTCTATCCTAACCCTTGCAATCACCTTGCTAGGAATAATAGGCAGTAACTGTTACTACTCCCACCCCTGGCAGATAAAATAATCGATCTCAGCATTTTTTCCTGAAGGATGTGGCTTCAGGATCCTTTTTAGTATGGTTTTTGAGATAGCCATTGCCAATCAATCAGAACTGGTACCTAAGGTAATAACCGTTTTTCATCTTTGACTAGACATATAAGAGATCCATCATGATGATCCGTTTTTCCAGTGGCTGGGTGACCATACAGTCACATGCAGGTAACAATGTGTTCTATATTGATGCACAGTGACTCCCCCATTGGTGCTTGAAATGTCAGAGTTTTTGGAACTTCATGGACAACATTGTTGTAGGAAGGCTTTTACTAACTCTATGCCAGCTAGTTTCCCTCCCTAGGAGTTTGTCATTGTTAGTAGGTTAGGAACCTTTGGAGAACGAGGATAAAGACTTAGGGACTCTAGAAACATCAAGGAACTGTTCGGGGTATAAGGGAATAAATGGTAAATGGGGCCTCAAATGCACTTGATTTCAAGGACTGCAACTTCCAGACGCCAATCAAATCCTTAGTTCTGTTAACTATTCTAATACTAGGTGGCCAAATGTCCTTGAATGTCTTTGCTAGGCTGCTTGCCTCCCAGGCACCCTTCTCCCCAGGAAACTTCCTACTGAAAAGCCCTTCAAAGGGTTTTTTCCTTAAGTCTGCAGACACTTTCCCATTCACCCACCCATGACAGCTTTTAAGTCTCTAAATCTTAATGCTGACTCTACTATAGTATGGTTTCTTAAGAATCCATGCAGGGCAGATGGGGTTGGCGGAGGGAGAGTTTACATATAGATTGGATGGAAACTCCTGAAATGTTTTGAGCCAAACAGGCTACACCTGAGTTTAGAAGAACACGTTTTTTCTCCTCCACCAGGAGATTGCAAACTTTGGTCTCAGGGCAGTTGGCCTTCACTGGTGTTGGTTTAAAATTATTATTTAATTGCTGCCTCCTTTATGCTTTGTCTGAGAACTAAACAAAACCCAAAGCCAGCTCCTTGAGTTGGTGACATTTAGAACCAGAGAGATTTCTCAGGGAAACAAATTTTAAGCTGCACTTGTGGATAGATGGAAAGGAAAGCACACACAGACACCCCTCCCTGTCTAATACACAGACTCATGGCTGATTGATTCAGAGCTGTACATTTGCTTGGTTTTCTTTTACGCATCTACATCTTCTGAGCTTTCAAATGGAATGTCTTCCAAGAAGGAAATAATGCGTGAGAAGAAACATACATGCACACACCCACCCCCCACCCCAATTTCTGTAGGGGCGGAGGGATGTGTGTGGGTGAGGAGAATGAGAGTGTGAAATCAAAGGGATGATTAAGAGAATTTGACAAAGAAAACGACTTCTTCCACCCATTTAACAGCCACATTAATTCACTTGGATGATCAAATGCAAAAGACAAAGAGAATTACAACCTTTTCCAGGCCAAGAAATAGTAATTATTCAGAGGAAAAGCTTGGCAAAATGAGGAAGAAACCAAGCAAAAAGTGCAAGAGAGAGGGGGAGAGAGAAAAAGGGAGAGAGAAAGACACACACACACACACACACACACACACACACAGAAGAACAAAAAAAGCCAAGTTAGACCACAGTGTTTGGGCAGGTTTTGTACATTTTGCCTCCTCTTAGTTTGAAAGGAAACAAAAATAGAAAGAAAAAAGTCAAAGTTTTCATTTTAACAGGTAATGGAAAACTGGTGGTTGTGATAATCCTTGGTCTCCCCTTCACAGTGGTTCTGTGCCATTTTCCTGGTAGAAGTAACAGAGGTCAGCTGAGGAAAGGGTGAATTCTCAAGACTGCATGTGGGAGCTTGTGTCATTCTATACAGACTGTTCCTATTTAAGTACTGGGTTTTATTTTTAAAAGCTCTGCTGTCCCCTGATAGAAGGAGGGAGTGGAAGTGGGAAGAGGTAACGTGTGAACAAGGTTAGAAGCAGAAAGAAAAAGGAAGGAGAAAAAAGTTAAGTCCAATTTTCTTTGGAAGTGTATTGTATTGTTAGGCTTGCCTGGCTCTGTTCCAGGGACTCAATTGAAAGTGAATTTCTCTTATTGAATTCCATCTAGAGAGATCATAACCTCAAAAGGCTACTATTACCCAGAGGGCTTCATATGGAATCATTTGTGCATGACTCTTGAAATGCAAGGAGTCACAATTGTCATTTGACAACATGGGACCGTAAGGCCAGCTCCTTTCAGGACAGGGGAATTGTTGACATAATCTGGCCCCTGGTCCCCTTCAGAGGGACCAGTCTTTCCATTTCTTGTGCTTTTTTGCTCAGCAGGTGCAGCAGCAAAAAAAAAAAAAAAAAAAAAAAAAAAAAATCAGGGAGTTTCACAGAACCACAGCTAACCGCCACCCCCCACCCCGCCAAAAAAAAAAAAAAAAAAAAAAAAAGGTCTGGCTGATTTAAACATCAAATGCTTGCCCTGTACAAGAAAATAAGGGATATAGGTCATGATCCAGGTCTTTGGAGTCTTTTGAACTAAGTTCATCTTTTTTACCCAAAAGAGGCAGTGAAAATATAACAACCCTCCACAAAACTCATAGAAACCAAAACAGAGGCTAAATGAAGATACTAAGAGATGGGCTAAGACTTTGGGAAGGGAGGGGCAAAAAATCAAAGCTGACTCTTTGATTTGTCTGGGTAGTTTCTTCTTCTTTTGAACTGGCACAGCAAGGAGGCTTGCATGATGTGAACGATAACAGTGGCTTTTGAAATGTTTCCCACTCCATCTCCTTTTCCTTCTTTTTATCCATTCCCTTCTTCCTCTTTAACCTTCTCATTCCATTCATTGCAGCCTGTATTCCTTCTTCTTTTTCTCCCTTCCTTTCAGCATTAAGTAGTGGGAGTTGCTTCCGAAGCTTAGCTCTGATAATAAACCTCTTGTGTGGTGACTCCATTTATTCTTAGATACACACAACCTGTTTTGAATAGGGCTATGGAGAGAAACTCAAATAGAATTAACCATTCTTTTCAGTGGTTGTTGAATACCAGCTTTCGTTCTCAAAATCAAGTTTCAATGACTGGTTTCTTTTGAACAAAGTGCAAAGGAATTTAGAATAATAAGTGTAACAAGATGGAGAAAATTTTATGCACCAGTATTCTTCTTGAGAAAAGCACTGTATGCGTTTTGGGAGAATTACTTTGATAAACCACTTTGGCTGGGGATTAAGGCCCCAAAGTATACTAAAGTAACAAAAGATGGTCACTAAACTGCCTTTGAAGGAGGGTAGGTCCTATTACTTGAGGAGTCCTTTGTTTTGCTGAATTCAGTGATTAGTGTGATAGGGCAGTCTGGAAGAGGAAGAGGAGGAGGAGGAGGAGGAGCCTGAAGGAGGATATTGGGGATGTTGAGGGGAGAGAATGTGGGAAAAGGAGAGAGGACAAGCAAAAGAGAAACCCCAAAGGTCTTCATAGCTAAGGTGTGTATATGAATTATGTTTAACTTTTTATAACGAAAATCTGAAACATATTAAAAAATAGAATACTATAATGAACCCTGCCACATGCACATTCCTGGCCAAATTCTTATTACATTTGTATGTTCAGTGTGCTTCTTCCTCTCTCTTATTTTGAAGCAAATCCAAGAGGAACTCAGAAGGAAAGAAATGTTCAATGGAATTTTTAAAGTTGCTTGCTGTGATCTGTTTCATACCTTGTGCAAGGCGTTCCGTAAAGAGTACCTTGGTCACTTATACTTAAGTGAATAGTTTGGCCTCTCTTTTTTTTAAACTTTTATTTTAGGTTCGGGGGTACATGTGAAGGTGTGTTACATAGGCAAACTCGTGTCACAGGGGTTTGTTGTACAGATTATTTCATCACCAGGTATTAAGCGCAGTACCCAAGAGCTATCTTTTCTGCTCCTTTCCCTCCCCCGACCCTCCACCTTCAAGTAGACCCCAGTGTCTGCTGTTTCCTTCTTTGTGTTCATTAGTTCTCATCATTTAGCTCCCACTTATAAGTGAGAACATGTGGTATTTGGTTCTGTGTTCCTGTACTAGTTTGCTAAGGATAATAGCCTCCAGTTCCACCCATGTTCCTGCAAAAGACATGATCTCATTCTTTTTTTATGGCTGCATAGTATTCCATGGCGTATATTACCATATTTTTTAATCCAATCTGTCATTGATGGGCATTTAGGTTGATTCTGTGTCTTTGCTATCGTGAATAGTGCTGCAATGAACATTCACGTGGTTGTGTCTTTATGATAGAATGATTTATATCCCCCTGGGTATATTCTCAGTAGTAGGATTGCTGGGTTGAAGGGTAATTCTGCTTTGAGCCCTTTGAGGAATTGCCATACTGCTTTCCACAATGGTTGAACTAATTTACACTCCCACCAACAGTGTATAAGCATTCCTTTTTCTCCACAACCTTGCCAGCATCTGTTATTTTTTGACTTTTTAATAATAGCCATTCTGACTGGTATGAGATGGTATCTCATTGTAGTTTTAATTTGCATTTCTCTAATGATCAGTGATATTGAGCTTTGTTTCATATGCTTGTTGGCCACATGTATGTCTTCTTTTGAAAATTGTCTGTTCATTTCCTTTGCCCGCTTTTTAATGTAGTTGTTTGCTTTTCTCTTGTAAATTTGTTTAAGTTCCTTACAGATGCTGGATATTAGACCTCTGTCAGATGCATAGTTTGCAAATATTTTCTCTATTCTGTAGGTTGTCTGTTTACTCTGTTGATAGTTTCTTTTCCTTTGCAGAAACTCTTAAATATAATTAGATCCTATTTCTCAATTTTTGCTTTTGTCTCAATTGCTTTTAGTGTTGTTGTCATGAAATTTTTGCCTGTTCCTATGTCCAGGATGGTATTGCCTAGGTTGTCTTCCAGATTTTTATAGTTTTGGGACTTGCATTTAAGTCTTTAATCCATCTCAAGTTGGTTTTTGTATGTGGTGTAAGGAAGGTATCCAGCCTCAATCTTCTGTATATGGCTAGCTAGTTAACCCTGCACCATTTATTCAATAGGGAGTCTTTTACCCATTGCTTGTTTTTGTCAGCTTTGTCAAAGATCAGATGGTCGTGTGTGGTCTTTCTTCTGGGCTCTCTATTCTGTGCCATTGGTTTATGTGTCTGTTTTTGTACAAGTACCATGCTGTTTTGGTTACTGTAGCCTTGTAGTATACTTTGAAGTTGGGTAATGTGATACCTCCAGCTTTGTTCTTTTTGCCTAGAATTGCCTTGGCTATTTGGGCTCTTTTTTGGTTTTATATGAATTTTAAAGCAGCTTGTTCTAGTTCTGTAAAGAATGTCATTGTAGTTTGATAGGAATAGCATTGAATCTGTAAATTGCTTTAGGCAGTATGGCCATTTTAATGATATTGATTCTTCCTATCCATGAGCATGGAGTGTTTTTCCATTTGTTTGTGTCTTCTCTTATTTCTTTGAGCAGTGTTTTGTAATTCTCATTTTAGAGATATTTCACCTCCCTGGTTAGCTGTATTCCTAGGCATTTTATTCTTTTCCTGGCAATTGTGAATGGGATTGCCTTTCTGATTTGGCTCTCAGCTTGGCTGCTATTGATGTATAGGAATGCCAGTTATTTTTGTATATGGATTTTGTATCCTGAAATTTTGCTGAAGTTTTATCAGCTGAAGGAGCTTTTGTGCTGAAACTCTGAGGTTTTCCAGATATAGAATCATGTCATATGCAAACAGAGATAGTTTTACTTACTCTCTTACTATCTGGATAGATGGGTCTTTGAGGGTATTAAGAACATGCTCTTCTGCATCATGGTTTAAGCAAGTTGAAAACAGTTAACAGCAAATGTGGATCCAGGACCTGAGTGATGAGGAATCAGCTGACAGATGGAAATTCTATAAATATTACAGATTTCAGCAAAGGAGAAAAATATGACTTAAAAACAAAATGTTAAAACATCTGTAGACAAGTGCCTTTGGAATTTTTCTACTATCCACAATTTTAGATATACCTTCAAATGTCTAGTTACTAAATGAAGTGGTTCGATGATGTGGACAGTGCACTTGATTAAAAGTTAGATTCTTTCATGACTCAGTCATGAGCTATTGGTCAAATCATCCATTGCTCTGGCTTGGTTGTTTTATTAATACCTGGCCTGTCTAATTCTCAGGGTTGTGACAAGCAATTTTGGGAAATGCAGGCAAAAATGTTTTTAAAGTATGGTGCTTTATAAAAGTGAACTAGAGTGTTAATGTTACTGAAAAAGGGCAGTGTAAGATTCTCCCATCTATACTCTGGGCCAAAAGAACCAACTTCATTTTTTAGGTTCTCAGGTTTTAACATAGGATTCCACATTTAGGATCTGAGGTCTTAACAAAAGAATTTACAGTGACACCCTTGGCTTCATCTTTGGACCACGCTTTCCTGGGGACTCTGATTCAATCTTTACTCAGAAGCCATTTCTTAATTTTAACATGATTTGCCATCTGAAGAGGCTGGGAATATTCAAAACCGGCAAGTCTTGGTACCATTTGTTTTAATTGTTCTTCTTTGAGGCCATCATTTCCTCTTGCATTTTACTGTAAGTAGTAAAAAGGAACCACGTAGTACCTTCAGCACTCTGGCTAAAAATTGCCTTAGCTAGCCACTTCATTAGTTCCATGTTCTACCTTGCACATTACTACAGGTGACAGTGTTGCTAAACTATGCCACTACATAAGGATGATGTTTTTTGCCCATTCCTAAAAGGGTTCTCTCACTTTCTTTACTAGTAACCTTCCCAGAGTCCAAAATTCTTCAAATAGCCTGTTCAAGGCACTTTAAGCTTTTGGTAACATTCTCCTTCAAGTCCTACAGCTTTGTAGCTTCTGTCCACTGCCTGGTTCCAAAGCCACTCCCATATTTTTGGTTTTTGTTACAATGGAACCTCACTTCCAGGTACCAAAATATGTATTTTGATATAGATATAGATATACACAGAATGTCTGTTCTGGTTCCGGACCACATGATTCTATATTTATATCTATCTGTATCTATAACTATATAGATACATATTAGTTATCTAGTGCTGAACAGCAAATTCCAAAACTTAGCGGCTTAAAACAATAAACATTGTCTCATAGTATTTGTGGTTCAGGAATCTGGGAGCAGCTTAGCTGGGTTGTTCTGGTTCATGGTCTCTCACAAGGCTGCAAGCAAGATGTCAATGGAGCTGCAAACCTGAGGATCGACTGGGCTAGAGGATCCTCTTCCTTGCTCATACATGTGGCGGTTGCCTGGAGGTTTCAGTTCCTGGCTATGTGGGCCTTTCTGTAGCCTGCTCATGACATGGCAGTTGGCTTTCCTTAGAGGAAGGGATCTGAGAGCACAAGAGAGCACTGCCGCACTGCCTTTTGTTACCTATTCTGAGTCACACAGTTACTTCTGCCTTATTCTAGTCATTAGAAGTGAGTCCTGAAGATCAGCCAACACTCAATGAGAAACATTCCCAAGAGCATGAACACCAGGCCGTGATCCTTAGGGGCATTCTTGGAGGCTGACTACCACATCTTCTACGTGCAGGAACTGTGCTTGTAGAGATGCCACAGCAAGTGAGATGTAATCCCTGTCTTTAAGGAAGTTCACATTGTGGGAAATATAGAGAAATAGACCAGAAGTGTCGCAAGTACCATGACAAAGTTATGGCACCTAGGCTATGTGGTCACAGAGGCAGGGGACTGTACTTAGACCAGGAATGAAGCCTTTTATATGTGGGGTGCTAAGGCTTGAGCTTGCCAGATCAATAAATGGGTGAAATTTATGCCAAGAAGAGAGGAGAACATCTGCAAAGGGAGAAGTGTTGCCCTCTGAGGAAGTCCCCATCACTTAATATGCCCGGAGGCAGGGTGCGTAGTGAGAGGGGATGGATATTGAAGCAGGAGAGGTAGGAAAAGGCCAGATTGTGAGGGAGCTCATGTGGCAAATTCAGATCCTGGAACCTTGCCCTGAAGGCTACTGGGGGGATCTGGAGGATTGTGAACATTTGTGTGGTATCTCCCATTGTGTCAAGTAGAAAATGTTGAAGACAGTGACCTTGGTTTCCAAAAGTTTACAATTTAGTCTGAAAAGTAAAACATGTGCACCATTAACTGCATTTGAAGGTGGTTCCTGACAAGTATCCTGTGAAAAGTACAGACTAGAAGTATAGAAATAAACGGAGATCAACTTTTTTTTTTTTTTTTTTTTGAGATGGAGTCTCGCTCTGTCACCCAGGCTGGAGTGCAGTGGCACGATCTTGGCTCACTGCAACCTCTGCCTCCCAGGTTCAAGCCATTCTCCTGCCTCAGCCTCCTGAGCAGCTGGGACTACAGGTGCCTGCCAGCACGCCTGGCTAATTTTTTGCATTTTTAGTAGAAATGGGGTTTCACTGTGGTAGCCAGGATGGTCTTGATCTCCTGACCTTGTGATCTGCCCGCCTCAGCCTCCCAAAGTACTAGGATTACAGATTACAGGCGTGAGCCACCACTCCTGGCCCTTTTTTTTTTTTTTTTTTTTTTTAATGAGATGGAGTCTCACTCTGTCTCCCAGGCTGGAGTGTAGTGGGACAATCTCAGCTCACTATGACTTCCACCTCCTGGGCTCAAGTGACTGTCTTGCCTCAGTCTCCTGAGTAGCTGAGATTACAGGTGCCTGCCACCACGCCCAGCTTATTTTTGTATTTTTAGAAGAGATGGGGTTTCAACATGTTGGCCAGGCTGGTATCAAACTCCTGACCTCAAATGATCCACCCACCTCGGCCTCCCAAAGAGATCACATTCTGAAGGCATCATCAGTGAGGTTTCATGGAGGAGGTAGAATCTGACTCTTAAGATATGCTTGGGTTTTTGTTTTTGTTTTGTTTTGTTTTGTTTTTGAGATAGAGTCTCGTTCTGTTGTCCAGGCTGGAGTACAATGGTGCGATCTTGGCTCACTGCAGCCTCTGCCTCCTGGGTTCAGGCGATTCTCATGCCTTAACCTCCTGAGTAGCTGGGATTACAGCTGGGATTACCCAGCTAAGTTTTGTATTTTTAGTGGAGACGAGATTTTGCCATGTTGGCCAGGCTAGTCTCAAACTCCTGACCTCAAGTGTCAAGTACTCTGCCTGCCTTGGCCTCCCAAAGTGCTGGGATTACAGACATGAGCCACCGTGCCTGGCAGGGGTTTGTTCATAGAGATGGGATGGAAGAACCATTCTAGATGGAAGCAGGAGAGGAAGAGTCATGATGGGACAATAAGTGGTCCAGTGTGGATTAAAAAAGGGTTTTGTGTGGGAGAATGACAGTACAGGGAAAGGAAGAAACAGATTACAGAAGACCTGAAATACCAGAGAGATTATAGAAGACCTTAAATACCAGATTATAGAAGACCCTCAAACCAGGGAGTTTGAGCCATGCTCAGGGAGCAATAGGGAGCCATTGATGACATTTGAGTTAGGGTGTTTGAGTCAGGATTATAGTGACTAATCCTTTGTTTCACACAGGAAGATGCTGAAACAGGTAAGCATCCTTTCCTTGCAACATTCAAGGGGGTCAGAAAGAGAAGGATCTGGAATATAGGCCTCAGGACTCAGAGTCTGGTGCTCCTCCTGCTCCCTGCTGTGCCCTCCTCCAGGAGGACAAGCTTAGAGCCCAGTCATAGTTTGGGGTCCTGGGTAACAGGACTTGAGTCCCACCAAGGGAAACATTGTCTCAGGCGTGGTGTTTTCAGGGCTCATCTGATCATCACTTAGCATTGTGTATAATTAATGGAGCTCACAGATGTTTGGCAGGAGAAGTTAATCAGCTATTAATCACCAAAGAGCCTCTCTTAGTGTTTATGGAGTTGAAAGAATGTCTGTTATAATTGAAATTATAGTTGTTTACTGAGCTCGAGTGGAGGGAAGGGCCAAGAGCAGACAGCCAGTGGGTCTCCCTTTAGCAAGTTTTGGCAGAGGTGCCTTGGGGTTTGTTCAGCTGCTATTAAGTAAGAAAGGTGCAACTGTTATTTTCCTGAGTTTGTGAGTGTCTGGAGAAGGCTGACTTCAGCAAGGAGAAAAGAAAAAGGGGCACGTGGTATGCTGTGATGAACCACACACTAGGCATGCCAGGGAGTTGGTATTCTTGTTCCAGCTCTATGTGGTCATGCCACCCTGGCTAAATCTGTTAACTTCCTGGGACTCAGTGTTCTTATTTTTAAAATCAGACGTTTTGACTAGGCTTAGGATTCCCAAAAGCTCTTTCTTACACCACAAGGCCCAATAGATGCTTTCGTGAACAATGGCACCCTGTGGAATGAATTTGGTAACACCATTTACTACCCAGGCCTCTTGGAGATTCATGATGGACACCAGAATATTAAAAGAGTAAGATGTGGTTAAACAACAAAACAAAAAATCTGTTTAGCCCAACAACTACCCAGATGTTTTTGATTACAGCACCCTTTGTTTATTAAACATCTAAAGGAACTAGCAGAATGTGTTCCTGAGTCTGACATCTGTCTGTATTTTTGGTTTTTGATTCAGTTTCATTACTAGACTTAGGCTTCCTTTTTAGAAGTATTCTTGAGGGCTCTTGGTAAACTTCATAACCAGCCTGCCTGTCTGTTGCCCTCAACATGGTTTCCTGCATCATAAATGCATTTGGGCAGACTCCTTCCTGACATTGCGGCTGACTCATGGTGACAGTAGATGAGCCCTGAAAACACCAAGCCTGAGAGAATTTTTCCCCTGCTGGGACTCACGGCCTGTTACGTAGGACCCCAAACTATGACTGGGCTGTAAGCTGGTCCTCTGGACTGTGTCTCTCCAGGCTGTCTAGCTCTTTTCCTGCCATTCACATCTTCATGTGGAAGTGGACTACCATGTCAGCTGGGGTTCTCTTTTGCTATATAAAAGGTGTGTATTTGTAACTTGGTGGGAGTTGGATATGAAGATCATTTGAAACGCTGGTTGTATCACTTTAGTGGATTTAATTCTGATTCCTAAATGACAACTGTCTTAGTCCATTTTCTGCTGCTATAACAGAATATCACAGGCAGGGTAACTTATAAAAAATAAATTTGGTTCATGGTTCTGGAAGCTGGGACGTCCAAGAGCATGGCACTGGCATCTGGTAAGGGTTAGCCCATGGTGTAAAACAAAAAGCAGAAGTGGCACACAAGATGGGGAGAAACTGGACCAAACTTATCCTCTTATCAGGAGACCACTTCCTCTATAACTAAGCCACTCCCATGATAATGACATCAGCTCCTTTATATGGTGGAGCCCTCATGGCCTAATCACCTCCCAAAGGCCTCAATTCTTTTTTTCTTTTTCTTTTTCTTTTTTGAGACAGGGTCTCACTCTGTCACCCAGGCTGGAGTGCAGTGGTGCAATCTTGGCTCACTGCAACCTCTGCCTTCCACGCTCAAGCGATTCTCCTGCTTCAGCTTCCTGAGTAGCTGGGATTACAGGTATGTGCCATCATGCCTGGCTATTTTTTGTATTTTTACCAGAGACAGGATTTCACTATGCTGGCAAGGCTGGTCTCGAACTCCTGACCTCAAATGATCCACCCGTCTCGGCCTCCCAAAGTGCTGCAGGAATAATTCAGAACACCGGAAGGAAGCCGGCCTGACCTCAATTCTTTTTTTTAAAATTTAATTTATTTTTTTAAAATTATACTCTTTAAGTTTTGGGTTACATGTGCAGAACGTGCAGTTTTGTTATATAGGTATACATGTGCCATGGGTAGTTTGCTGCACCCATCACCCCATCACCTATATTCGGTGTTTCTCCTAATGTTATCCCTCCCCTAGCCCCCCTCCCCACAGGCCCTGATGTGTGATGTTCCCCTCCGTGTGCCATGTGTTCTCATTGTTCAACTCCCACTTATGAGTGAGAACATGTGGTGTTTGGTTTTCTGATCTTGTGATAGTTTGCTGAGAATGATGGTTTCCAGCTTCATCTATGTCCCTGCAAAGGACATGAACTCATCCTTTTTATGGCTGCATAGTATTCCATGGTGTATATGTGCCACATTTTCTTAATCCGGTCTATCGTTGATGGACATTTGGGTTGGTTCCAAGTCTTTGCTATTGTGAATAGTGCTGTAATAAACATATATGTGCATGTGTCTTTATAGTAGAATGATTAATAATCCTTTGGGTATATTCCCAGTAATGAGATTGCTGTGTCAAATAGTATTTCTAGTTCTAGATCCTTGAGGAATCGCCACACTGTCTTCCACAATGGTTGAACTAATTTACACTCCCACCAACAGTGTAAAAGTGTTCCTATTTCTCCATAACCCCTCTAGAATCTGTTGTTTCCTGACTTTTTAATGATCGCCATTCTAATGGGTGTGAGATGGCATCTCATTGTGGTTTTGATTTGCATTTCTCTAATGACCAGTGATGATGAACATTTCTTTCATGTGTCTGTTGCCTGCATAAATGTCTTCTTTTGAGAAGTGTCTGTTCATATACTTTGCTCATTTTTTGATGGGGTTGTTAGCTTTTTTTCTTGTAAATTTATTTAAGTTCTTTGTAGATTCTGGATATTATCCCTCTGTCAGATGGATAGATTGCAAAAATTTTCTGCCATTCTGTAGGTTGCCTGTTCACTCTGATGATAGTTTCTTTTGCTGTGCAGAGCTTTTTAGTTTAATTAGATCCCATTTGTCAATTTTGGCTTTTGTTGCCATTGTTTTGGTGTTTTAGTCATGAAGTCTTTGCCCATGCCTATGTCCTGAATGATATTGCCCAGGTTTTCTTCTAGGATTTTTATGGTCCTAGGTCTCATGTTTAAGTCTTTGATCCATCTTGGGTTGATTTTTGTATAAGGTGTAAGGAAGGGGTCCAGTTTCAGATTTCTGCATATGGCTAGCCAGTTTTCCCAACACCATTTATTAAATAGGGAATCTTTCCCCCATTGCTTGTGTGTGTCAGGTTTGTCAAAGATCAGATGGTGGTAGATGTGTGGTGTTATTTCTGAGGCCTCCATTCTGTTCCATTGATCTATATATCTGTTTTGGTACCAGTACCATGCTGTTTTGTTTACTGTAGCCTTGTAGTAAAGTTTGAAGTCAGGTAGTGTGATGTCTCTAGCTTTGTTCTTCTTGTCCAGGATTGTCTTGGCTATGCTAAAATCTCTCAATAAACTAGTTATCGATGGAATGTGTCTCAACATAATAAGAGCTGTTTATGACAAACCCACAGCCAATATCATACTGAATGGGCAAAAACTGGAAGCATTCCCTTTGAAAACCAGAATGAGACAAGGATGCTCTCTCTCACCACTCCTATTCAACACAGTATTGGAAGTTCTGGCCGGGGCAATCAGGCAAGAGAAAGAAATAAAGGTATCCAAACAGGAAAAGAAGAAGTCAAATTGTCTCTGTTTGCAGATGACGTGATTGTATATTTAGAAAACCCCGTCATCTCAGTCCGAAATCTCCTTAAGCTGATAAGCAACTTCAGCAAAGTCTCAGGTTACAAAATCAGTGTGCAAACCCCACAAGCATTCCTATACATCAATAACAGACAAACAGAGAGCCAAATCATGAGTGAACTCCCATTCACAATTGCTACTAAGAGAATAAAATACCTACAACTTATAAGGGATGTGAAGGACCTCTTCAAGGAGAACTACAAACCACTGCTCAAAGAAATAACAGAGGACACAAACAAATGGAAGAACATTCCATGCTTATGGATAGGAAGAATCAATATCGTGAAAATGGCCTTATTGCCCAAAGTAATTTATAGATTCGATGCCTTCCCCATCAAGCTACCACTGACGTTCTTCACAGAATTAGGAAAAACTACTTTAAACTTCATATGGAACAAAAAATGGCCTCAATTCTTAATACTGTTACAATGACAGCCAAGATTCCAATACCTGAACTTTTGAGGGACACATCGAAACTATAACATTTCATCCCTGGCTCCCCAAAGCTTATGTTTTTCTCACATAAAAAATCCATCATTCCATCCAAATAGACGCAGAGTCTTCACTTGTCCCAGCATCAACTCAAATCTCCAAAGTCAAGCCAGGAATGATGATGTGTCCCTGCAATCCTAGCTACTCAGGAAGCTGAGGTTGGAGGATCACTTGAACCCTGGAATTAGAAACCAGCCTGTGCAACATTTTTGTCTCTTAAAAAAAGCAACCCCCTCCAAAAAACAAACAAACAAACAAACAAACAAACAAAAAAACCCAGAGTCTCATCTAAATCAATAAGAGTGATACTCAAGGTGTGATTTATCCTGAGGCAAATTGCTTTCAACTGATAGCCTGTGAAATTAAGCAAGCTATCTACTTCCAAAATACCATGGTGGGATAGACATAGGATGGACATTCCCATGCCAAAAGGGAGAAAAAGGCAAGAAAAAATGGGTATCTGGTTCCAGGTAAGTTCAAAACCTAACAGAGAAACCACGATTAAGTCTTAAACCTGGAGAATAAACTCCTTTGACCCCATGTTCCACCTCCTAGATACACTGTGGTGGGGTTGGGCTCCCAAGTCCTCCCAGGCAGCCTTGCCCCTGTGGCTTTACTGGGCTTATCCCACCCAGCAGCTCTCATGAGTTGGAGTCTCATGCTTGCAGCTTTCCTAGGCTGGAGTTGTATGCTGGTGGCTCTGCTGTTCTGTGGTCTTGGAGACTGTGCAACTCCCATGGTGTCAGTAGGCATTACATTAGTAGAGACTCTCTGTATTGGCTCTGTCTCTGTGGCAGGTTTGTGCCTCGGCTTCTAGGCAGTCTGTGGCATCTTTTGAAATCTAGAGGGAGGTAGCCGTGCCCCCACAGCTCTTGTTTTCTGCACACCTGCAGAATTAACACCACATGGATGCTGCCAAGGCCTATAGCTTGTACCTTCCAGAGAGTCAGGTCAAGCCACACCTGGGCCCACTTGAGCAACAGTTGGGTCAGCCAGAGAGTGCTGCAACAGGATGTGGGGAGCTGAGTCTTGAGGTGGCTCTGGGCAGTGAGCCCTTGAAAGGCACAGGCCCTTCCTGGAAAGCATTCTTCCCTCCTGTGCCTCCAGGCCTGCAATGAGAGGTATAGCCTCAAAGATCTCTGACCAGCCTTTGGGGTCTTTCTCCCAATATATTGATGAATAGTATCTTCTATCTATGGTAATCTCTTTAGCAAATGGTCACTTGATCATATCCTTGGTTTGCTCTCCTAAAGACCCTTTTCACTCTACATGGCCAGGCTATGGATTTTCCAAGTCTTTTTGTTCTGCTTCTCTTTTAATTGTAAATTTCATGTTTAAGTCATTCCTTTTCTCTTGCATCTGACCATATGCAGTTAAGAGTAGCCATACAAGAGCCTGAATGTTTTGTTGCTTAGATATTTCTTCCACCAGATATCCTAGCTCATTGCTCTTAAGGTCTGCCTACCATAAAGCCCTTGGACAGTGACACAATTCAGGCAAGGTCTTTGCTACTGTATCATAAGGATGGCCTTTACTTCAGTTTCCAATACCTTGTTTCTCATTTTCATCTGGGACCTCACAGAAATGAACTTTACTATCCATATTTCTACCAGCATTCTGATCATGACCACTTAAGTAATCTCTAAGAAGAGTCAGACTTTCCCTATAGCTCTCTTCTTCTGAGTTCTCACCAGAATCACCCATAACACTCCGTTCATGGCAATCTAGTTTTTTTCTAACCTGCTCCTCCAAATTCTTCCAGTCCCTACCCATTACCCAGTTTCAAAGATGCTTCCACATTTTCAGGTATTTGTTTTAGCAACAACTCTACTCCTCAGTACCAATTTTCTGTCTTAGTTAGTTTCCTGCTACTATAACAGAAAAATACCACAGGTTGGGTAATGTATAAAAAAACAAAAATTTATTTGGCTCATGGTTCTGGAGGCTGGGAAGTCCAAAAGCATGGCCCCAGCATCTGGTGAGAGACAGCCCTTGGCAGAAGGCAAAGGATGAAGCAAGTACACGAGACACACACACAGAGAAATAGGAATTGAACTTATTCTTTATTAGGAGTCCCACTCCTCTGATAACTCATTCTAGCAATAACGGCATCAATCACTTTTTGAAAGTAGTGCCCTCGTGGCCCAATCACCTTCTATATTAAGAGGCCCTGCCTCTTAATATGTTACAATGGCAACCAAACTTTTAATACATTAACTTTTGGGGGACACATTCAAACCACATCAATTATCTTACCTTGTAAATTTACTGTTTAATTCAAGATACCTCTAGCATTCTAATTCTTCAATTATACAAAGAGAACCTATGTATTTGGGAAAATTAGCACAATCCTGTTAGACTACAGGGTCTTATTCTTTTAGCCTTCTTGTCATCTCAGAATTTATTGTTACAATCCAAAGAATTACTGTAGTTTTGCAGTGGGAATATGCCTTTTTTGGAGACTGAATGTAAATTAGCAGAATGAGGCAGCACTCTGTGTAACTATTAAGTTCTATTAGTCATGTTAGAGACCACTGATCTTGTGAGAAATTAGCTAGAGCTATAGAGATCCATGTGAAGACAAAGGTTTGCAAAAATATCCAGTGGCTCATCTTTCCTAACTTTTATGATGAATTTTAGGACAAGAATTCTCAAGGAGGAGAAAAAGATTATGAAATTATCTGAGCCATAGGTAACAATATCTGGTTACTGATTTTTATTCAAGAAAGTTCAAAGTCATATATAATTGCTGATAAAATATGGTGGAGCTATATGTTTCATCCCTGTCTGACAAGGAAAAATATGTTTGGTTATAACCATATAGTTTACCTAAGCATGTGCCATCACAAACTCAAATTCTTAAACCAAAGTTATTATTGGCTTAGTTAGATGTGTTGAGAAGTAAAATGAGTGGTCATACTATAAGGAGATGATCTATTAACCATGCAGCACCTCATAACTTTACATTCACATCTCGTTTGTTTTTTATTTTTTAAATTTATTTTTTTTAACTTATTTTTTCCAAGACAGAGTCTTGCTCTGTTGCCCAGGCTGGAGTGCAGTGGGACTACCTCAGCTCACTGCAACCTCCCCCTCCCAGGTTCAAGGAATTCTCCTGCCTCAGCCTCTGGAGTAGCTGGGATTACAGGCACGTGTTACCACACCTGGCTAATTTTTGTATTTTTAGTAGAGACGGGTTTTTTTTTTTTTTTTTTTACCATGTTGGCCAGGCTGGTCTTGAACTCCTGACCTTGTGATCCACCTACCTTGGCCTCCCAAAGTCCTGGGATTACAGGTGTGAGCCACTGCACCTGGCCTACATTCACATCTCTTATGTTGCTTAAAGATGGTTTTTTTTTTTTTTTAAATTTCTTGTGTCTATAGAATTCTTTTAGTCCATTGCCTGAGTGAATAGTTCTGAGCTCGTTTATCTTAGACACTGAAATAATAATGTGATAATACTTTTTACATTGTTGGAGCCCTGTTATATACCAAACAATGCATTCACTCATTTCACCCAGACTGTCAACTTCAGCTCTGTAGAGACTGCTGACTTGTCAGTAATGGGTCCTTGCTGTAGTCATTTCACCTTCCTGAGATTCTATATCATGATGTCAAATAAAGGAGCTGGTTTAGATGGTCTCTGAGATTCCTTGTGGTCCTAACTTTCTATGACTCTGAGAAAAGAAAATACCAAAAATACTACTTTAACTTCATCTCCAAAGAGCAGGTAGAAAATTGGCCTTAATATGGTAATGGAAATGATTAAAACAGCCTTTGAAAAATAGCTCTTTCAAGGTCTGGTCTAATCGGTCTTTCTCAAGCATCCATTGGAAATGATCTTGCCCCTGTATTTCTTGAAGCAAAGATGTCTTTGTCATCAAGGGCCCTGATATCATACCACATTTGAGGTCAGATTCCAACCAACTGGCTTCGTGACTTAAGGAAGGTTACTTAACCTATCTGAACCTCAGTTTCCTCATTTGTGGAATGTGGCTAGTACTAGCATTTGTCTCACAGTGTTGCTGTTAAGCATTCAATGAGTTAATCTATGCAAAGAACTCAGCAGGGTGCTTGGCACAGAGTGAGCTCTCAACATACGTTGGCTATAATTCCTTTGTGTGGGTCTTGCTTAGGTAACTGCACTTGGATTTGCCTTTTTCTGGGAACCTTTAGCTCCCATCTTTGTGATTATCCAGAGTCCTCTGGGCTTCTTTACTTGACTACAGCTTCCCTAGCATCCCTCTTGCCTTATGCCATCCACCCTCCACCTACACATGCACATACTCACACTTTTCTCTTGCTACATGCAAACTCTCGTACTGTTTCTTGAAGGTACAAACATTATCCTGACGGCATTTTCCTTGAAAGTACTGGTTACCAGTCCTTCTCCTAGGTGTTAACTCTACTCCTTCTGATACTTCAAGTTAGCAAAACTGGGGCTTGCTTTATTCCTTTCAAAAGCATGAAGGTGATGTGAGGACCATGCTCACTTGGGGATACTTTCATCCAGGGGGGTGTGATCTGTGTCAAGAATAGATAGTGAATAGAAAGTTCATTACAGTTGCCTTATGTTATACCTTTTTTACATTCCAATGTTTTGTCAAGGTACTTCTGTTCTTTTTTTTTTTTTTTTTTTTTTTTTAAATCCAAAGCTGTTAAGTTCCAAACAGAGATCATTGGGGTCATGATGTTATCAGGGCTGGAAATCAGAAAGTTTTTCTCTTTCACATCTGGGGTTAGAGAGAGCAATTGTTCCACCAAGAGAACAATAGAGAAATAGAGTTTTCTAGGGTGCTCCATTCTTAGCCCTCCTATGACCACAGCCTACTCATCGCGGGTGGGAGCTGCAGTATCTCTACTAAAATCTAAGCCAGGGGGTCCCAGATATTGGAATGTTATCACTCAGCTAAACAGACGTAACACTGCAGGGGAATAATAATAATTCCCATAGGTTAGGTTCTGAAGGAGTTCAGAAAATGCTGCCCCCAAACATGATGCTCCAGTGTGCTGATTACACTCAGCTGAGGCACGTGGGGAAAGCAGATGCAGGCAGAGGCTTTCTCTAAGTTCCCCTTGTCTGCCTAAAGAGCATCCTCCAAGAGGAACTCAACTGTCATGAATTCCCTCCCTGGGAATCTCATCAATCAGGGTTGCTTGGCTGATCTCACAGAAGAGACTGGGGGTCAGCACCAGCCCAGGCCGACTTCGTCACAGGCTATCACCTATTCATTTTTTCCAGAATTTATTTGCTATCTCCTAAGTTGCCTACATCACCCACATCCTCATCCCTATGAAGAGGGTATATAAGCTTCTAGATCTCATTTACTGAGTTTTGGGGTATTCAGTTCTCTTTCATGTGATGCCCCTGTGCATGTAATAAATCTGTATACCTTTTCTCCTGTTAATCTGTCTACTGCCAGTTTATTCAGTAGACTCAATTATCAAACCCTCAGATGGTAGCGAGAAAAGTTTCCCTCCCCTACAGCTCTCTGTTGGAATGAACTCCTGCTATAATAGATTAACAAGAGAAAAACAAATTTATTAACATATATATTTCATATATACATGGGAGACATTTATAAAAGCAGTAGTTGTCAAAGAAGTAGCTTTGAATTCCAGCTTATATAGCATCTTCAACAAACAGTAGTCAACAATTTTTTGTTTTCTAGACAGGGTCCCACTCTGGCTTAGGCTGGAGTGCAGTGATGCAATCCTAGCTCACTGCAGCCTCAAATTTCTGGGTTCAAGTGATCCTCCTGTCTCAGCCTCCTGAGTAGCTAGAATAGTAAATTTTTAGAGAAATGACAAGCCAAAGGAAAAGAACTTTGAATCTCTACAGGTGGCAACTTGGAAAAAGGCAACTGAATGGCAGATAAAGGCTGGTTAGTAAAGTTTGTTACTGTAGATTTCCTCTTGTACCATCTCTAGGCTGATGAGGGTCTAAAGCTGTCTTCAGTGGTAACCTTTGTTCTCCCAGGTAGAGAAATGGGCAGAATACTTTCTGTTCTTGTAAATCTGTGTCCTGCTTTTGGGCTCATAGAGGGAGAACAGAGAGTTTTCCTGCATCTACTTCTTGTCTTAAGCTCAACAGTCCTTCATATTTTGGGGATATTCTGGTCTCCTACAATACAAAGGCGGCAGTTGTTAACTTTCAATTTTGTCAGTAAGGGCATTTACCAAAACCAAAAACAAGATGAAAAAAATAAACCCCCATTCAGGATCACAATTATCTCATGAAAGAAATGACTTTCTAATACCAAAAATTAGGACACGTATAGTAGCAATTTTTTAAAATTTGAATAAGCCTAGTCTTATGAAAAATTAATTCAGTGTTTTTATTTTTAAGAATGGGCTCTGGACCGGGAAAACCATTAGTATGAGCTGGCATCTGTCTGTAGGCTGATGTTTGAGGACCACATCTTTGATGTGTATAAGGACTCAAAAAGTGTAAGAGAAAAGACATGAGTAGGGGATCCATTGTCTTTAAGAAAAAAATGGTACTCTGTTCTTCATCTTGATTGTTATATTTTTAGTCTCCAGTTCTTACCACTTAAAGTATTTCAGAATAACACACTTGAAATAGTAGAAGAAAGTGTTTTCCATTGATAAAAAGGCTAATGACTTTTTTCTGTTTATAGCGGAATGATTTGTTCCTAGCTCAGCTGGCCTCTGCAGTCCTTACAGAGAGAGTTCTTGCCTGTCGCCTGCTGGTGCCATTTGCATGCTAATCATTTCTGTAATTGATCTTCCGAGGTCCCTTCAAACCTTGGAGGAGGCAGCCTACTGCTGCTCTGAAATTAACTAAGGATTGCAGAGTGGGGCCTTGCTGGTGGGGGGCTGGTCACGTGGGGGCTGTGGCGCCAGCAGTCCCTCCGCACCAACTCTGCCCTGTGACCCCACTCTGGAGCAAGAATTCTGGTCAGTGTGCAGGTTAAATGGCCTTTATTATAACATCAAGCTCATGGTTTAGGTCAGCCACGGTTTATTTTCAACAAAATGGAATAAGAAAAGTTTAAATTTTTCCCCCTTGTGTTAGTAGAAAAGTAAGAGTGGTGCTCGCGGTCAGGCAGCTAGCTCGGGGTTATGTACTTAGATTATATGCCAGAAGAGGCTCTGGTCCATGGTGGGCCACTAATGTATGATGTGAAAGAGGAAAGAGAGGGAAAGTAAGAGAGGAGGATTCTAAATTTGGCCAAAGATCTGAACCTGTTTTATTTATTCATGGGTTGCAGAGTGAAACAACTCCAAAAAGCCATAAACATTTCTTATTTTCACTCTCAAGTTATCCAAAGTGGAAATGAAAATTCAGAGAGGTTTAACGATTTGCCCAAGGCTACATCCTTGCCACACTGCACTGCCCACTGTGGCAGTCATTAGCCACAGGTGGCTGTTTAAATTTAAATTAATTAAAATGAAAACATCAGCTCCTCAGTCTCCCTAGCCATACCTCAAGTGCTCAGTGGCCACCTGTGGCTAGTGGCTACCATATTGGACAGCACAGATGCAGAACATTTTCATCACCAAAGAAATTTCTTTTAGATAGCTCTGCCTTGTAGGCTCTTGGTCCAGTGTTCTCTCCACTGTTACTGTAAGAGTCCCTTTTCTCCCTATACTATAATATGTACCTATAATTGTTGTGTATAGTGAGAAATATATATTTTGACAATAATTTAGAAACCTATCCAAATTCTCTTATTTCCTGCCCTCCTGTGAAAGTGGGAGGAACTTAAATAAACTTCCTACCTATAATGCTTCTTACCTGTAAGCATTTTCTCATAACACAGAAATATTATAGTGTAGTTTAGCAATGCAGTTGCTTGGACTTTAGGGTGCAACTTTTTCTTTAAAGCTAATATTGAGCTAACAGTGAATTCTTTACAAAACCCGTATGACTCCTTGAGGAAAAATTGGCCAAGGTGGTATGGTGTCACTGATGTCTGAGGGCTTTAAATTAACACTGTAAATCTCAGGATTATGGGGGGAAAGCTAGCAAATTTATTGAATGCCTCCCATCTGGCTGTGCTCCAGGCAGCTGCATGATTGTAGCAGGAGTGGTAGGTATAAGACCAGAGATTTTGGTATCAGAAAGTATTTAATAAAGAGTGAGTTTGGTAACTATACCTAGGGATTCCATTTCAAATTGAGTTTTCTAATTGAGATCAACAACAGGATATTATGCTCTTGGCAGAAATGGGACAGGACTAGCCCAGCCTATGAAGACCACTCTGCTTAGCACAAAACTGGGATGGAGTGAGTGTGGGGTTTGGTGAATGTCACAAGTGGAGGGCATCCTGCGTTTGGGGATGCAATAGACTCCCCAGCAGGATGTGGCCTGGTGAGCAGGACTGTGTTCTGTTCCCATGGCAGTTAGAGTTTTCCTACTGCCTGCTGGGTATGGGCAGCCCTGAGTCTTTGGGTGTTTGTTGATAATAATGGGAGGTGTTACTGCTCTGCAAGTAACTGAAATGACAGAACCATATTCTATCAGACCGCCTTTATCCTCATCAGTTATCCTTTAGAGAGAATGGCCTGTCTAGGATGTTTGCTAGTGCAACTGTCTCTCGATATCCATGGGGGAATGGTTCTGGAATGCCCCCATGGAAAACAAAATCCAAGGGTGCTCGAGTTCCTTATATAAAACGGCATAGTATTTGCATATAAGCTATTCACATCCACCCATATACTTCAAATCATCTCTAGATTACTTATAAGACCTAATACAATGCAAATACAATATAAATAGCTGTGATGCTGTACTGTTTAGGGAATAATAATAAGAAGAGAAGTCTGTACACATAACGTACAAGTGCAGCCATCCATTTTTTTCCAAATATTTTTGATTTGTGGTTGGTTGAATCTGAGGATATGAAACCTTTACATATGGAAGACCAGCTATATTTTGTTTCTCTTTCATTCGTTCTTGTGTATTTGGGTGGTTTCCACTTTTTGGTTATTATTAATAATGCTTCTGTGAACGTTCATGTGTAAGTTTTTGTTTACATGCATATTTTCCTTTCTTTTGATAATATACCTAGGAGTAGAATTATTGGGTTCTATGGTGATATGGTTTGGATGTTTGTCCCCTCCACATCTCATGTTGAAATGTGATCCCCAGTGTTGGAGTTAGGGCCTGGTGGGAGGTGTTTGGGTCATGGGGGAGGATCCCTCATGGGTGGCTTGGTGCCCTCCCTGCTGTAATGAGTTCATGAGAGATCTGGTGGTTAAAGAGTCTGGGACCTCACCCCCAATCCCTGCCCTCTTGCTCCCTCTCTTGCCATGTGATATGCTGGTTCCCCCTTCCATTCCACTATGACTAAAAGCTTCTTGGGCCTCACCAGAAGCTGAGCAGATGCTGGTGCCATGCTTGTACAATCAGCAGAACTGTGAGCCAAATAAACCTCTTTTCTTTATAAGTTACCCAGCCTCAGGTATTCCTTTATAGCAATGCGAATGGACTAACACCTATGGTAACTCCATCTTTAATATTTTGAGGAAATCTGTCCCTAAGCAGTCATATCATTTTACATTGCCACCAGCAACTTATGAGGGTTCCAATCTGTCTTTTGGATTATAGCCATTCTAGTACATGTGAAGTGGTATTTCATTATGGTTTTGATTTGCACTTCCCTAATGGCTAATGATGTTGTTAAACATCATTTTATCATTTCATCATTTCATGTGCTTATTGGCTATTTGTGCCTCTTTGGAGAAATGTTTGCTCAAATCCTTTGCCCATTTTCAATTAAGTTATTTGGTTATTTGTCTTATTATTGAATTATGTGAGATGGCTTTATAGATGGGGAATTCATTTCGGTAATACTAGATTTTATTTTTAACCAGAAAGGTGCGAATACAATTTCTACTTCTTGTAGAGTTCTGATGGTTGGTTATATTTTCTGGGTATATAGTCCCTTCATTTAAGTAAATGTTTGAATGTATTATAGGATAAATGCCAGGGAATTCTGAGCTGAGGAAGAGGAAACCAATGAAACATGTTTGGAAACTTATGTTGGAGACCAGAATATGCCACCCCAAAATATGACTGTAGAAAATGAGAATATGCTATACCAAAATATGCCTCTTTGGCATAAGGATTACTTCACGAGACTACAGCCACAGGGAAAGCTCTAAAAATAAAGCAGAAGTTACCCTTTTGTAAGGAAAATTTACATCTATATAGGAAACCGCCATTTGTAAGGTTGTCTCCCTCTCTGAACCAGGAAACGAGGATGACTGAAAATCCCTGGAGACTCTTATCAGTGGAGTAGGCACCAACTTAAATCTGCAGAAAAAAACTTGCTGTTGCTTATTGTATTTTTTCCGGACCCCTCCCCATAACCTGCCTTCTCCCATACCCTTCTGTTTTTATTTCAGAGAACTGTTAGCAGCAGCAAATCCATAAGGGTGGGTCTGCAGCAACCTCAATTCTTGCCTCCTCAGAAGAAATAATTTGACTGAGGGGCATAAGGCAGAGTGACAGACTGAGGCAAGTTTTAAAGCAGGAGTGAAAATTTATGAAAAAGCATTAGAGCAGGAATAAAAGGAAGTAAAGTACACTTGGAAGAGGGCCAAGCTGGCGACTTGAGAGATCAAGTGCGTGGTTGAATCTTTGACTTGGGGTTTTATACGTTGGCATGTTTCCAGGGGCTGTATCCCTTCTCCCTGATTCTTTTGGGGTGGGCTGTTCACATGCACAGTGGCCTGCCAGCACTTGGGAGGGGCTGCATGCATCGTGTGTTTACTGGCGTTGTATGCATGTTCATTTGAGGCGTTCTTCCCTTACCAGTTGAGCATTCTTCGAAGAAGGTCGTATACCAGTTAAACTCTGCCATTTTGCCTCTTAGTGTGCATGCTTGAGCCCAATGGCATAACTCCTGAAATCTTGTCGGAGCTGTTTATCACCAGTTTCAGGTGTTTCTATCTATTGAAAGACTGCCTTTCCCTGGTGCCGGCTGTGACTAATTATTATTTTGGAGAGGCAGTTTACAACCATCTGACCATCACCTGATAATTGTCTGACATTCCTGGTGGTGGTGGGGGCCTCTTCTGCTCTGTTCAAGTCTGAATAGCTACCTACTGTAACAGAGCTATATAGGTTTTAAGCCTGAACTCAAAGCCCCCTCTTTGAGATTTACTCATTTTTTTCCCTGGGTATCTCCTTTGTATACAGGAGGTATCCATGTTACTAAACTTTTGTTGTTTTTCTCTTGTTAACCTGTCTTTTGATGAAAGAAACTGTCCTAAGAAATAGAGAAAATTATTTTTCCTCCCCTATATTTACTCTCCAGTGAAGACTTTTGTCATTACAGAAGTTTTGGTGCTTGCTTTCTTCGTGTGACCCCACCTTTCATTGGGGGAGAATATACATATACATATGCATATATATACACACACATACACGCACACACACACATATATATATATATGCTTATATATACTTAGTAGCTAAGTACCAGTTTGGTTGGGCATTTGTGTTTATTGTTCATAGATTTATATATAGATATATAAAATATATATTGTGTATATATATGTTATATATACAATATATATTTATTATATATTATATATTATATGTATTGTATATATATTATATACATATTTTATATATATATATAAAGTCTTTTCCTCTCTTCTTCTATAAAACAGTTCTTTGTGTGGTTTTCTTATTTCCTTTAATTGCTGAACTCTGGACACAAGAGTTGAAGGTAAGCCGAATAAGTTGTTCACCTCCTGCTGAACAGATTCTGCCTTTGTTACTTGGACCAAAGTAGAGAGCCTTTCCTCTCTGACTATGCAAATCTAAAGCAGATAAATGTGAGCGATCAGGAGCCAATTTGCTGGAAATCTTCCCCTTAGTAATTGGCTTCATATTTCAGCTCTTGGAAAAAGTCGGCTCTCATTACCACCCCTGCCTTCTCCCCTCAAGGCCAACAGAGAGAGACGTAGGGTTCATTGGTGACAAAGAAGGGAGAGAAGGAAACTCCAGATGAGTTATTATTTTTTTTCTCTTCACTGGCTTTACTTCCAGGTGCCCCCTCTCAGTCATGCTTCCTCAGAAAAGCAGCTCATCAGCCGGCCATGGCCTCCTTGCCAATGGTGATTGTGTCCTTCCCACCCGGGGCTCACTTTACCAAGATAGGAAGTGACAGGCAGGGAGACCTCCTGCTCTTGGGTTCTTGGGAGGGGAATACAAAGCATTATATCAAACACTGCCACCAGGCCAGCTCTTTTGGGTTGCATTAGGCAGTCGAGCATTTTGCTGCCTGCTGAATGTCATCTCATTTAACATTTTGTTAAACAACTTCTAAAGGTCTTAACAATATGACAGATGGGCCATTGACTGGGTACTTAGTAGCTAAGTACCAGTTTGGCTGGGCTGGATTGTGTTTATTGTTCATTAAATGTTATTTAAAGAACTCAATCGTTTATGCCTGCAACCCCTCAACGCACACTTTCTGCACAACCCCGGGTGTCACACTAGAGGCTGGTTTCTATAGAAAAGCCCAGCAGAAAGGAAAGGGTGAAGAGAGGCGCAGAAAGAAGAAATGAGAAGACAAATGGAAAGGAGTAGAGGAGGGCAGAAAAAAAAGAGTGTGTGTGAGGGGTGAGGGGTGCCTGGAGGGGGATTATGGCACCCCTCACCCCTCACTCACGCTTTATGTTAAAGGCAAACATAATGGCCAAATGAGACAGAGAAAAGTGGATTACTTCTGCAGATGGCAGGTCCTGTCCATCTTGGCTTCAGTTCTAGAGAAGGCCACCTTCCACCTTGATCCCAAATTCAGAGGAAGGAAAGAGGGTTCCCTGAAGTGGTTGTACAGATTGTGGCTGGCATTGCACTGTCCTGTGTGTGTCTTGTGTCTTGTCTTCCCAGTTAACTGGGAATGGAGAGCAAGGATCCTCTTTTCCTTTGTTTACCCCAAGACCTGAATAACAATGCCTGACCTACAATAAGCCCTAAGTAATTTGGTTTTGTTTGATCCTGAAATATGCCAAGGCAGCACAGTCACATGTCTGCTCATCAGACTCCAGATGAACAAGTCAGGGCCACCAGGGCCAGTGCCATTTGATTGGCTGGAAGTGTAACTGGAATAGGTCCATTGCCAGATGCATACAGCAAGTCAGTATACCAAGACATGGTGCTGCAGTAGACAGGGAGGTTTAACTGTAGGCTGCCTAATGAGCAGATGGGAGGAAACCTCAAATCTGTCTCCCCAAAGGAGTTCCAGGTTAGGGTTTTTAAGGGGTTTGAAGTGGGCTGAAGTGTGGAGATCGTTGATTGGTGGGAGAGTGCAAGGTGAAGTCATGAGACAGGGAGATGAAGAAACTCTTTTCATGCAGATTTGGTTTCTGCGAGGGGGTGTTTAAACTGGTTGGCATCAGCTGTTCTGCTGGAATTCAGGATTTGCTTAAGTAATTCTTAAACAAAAGGCTTATGATTCTAACATCGGAGATTCTATCTATCTAATGTCAGAAATCCTGTCTATAGGAACAATGGGGATGTGAATGGTCAGTATCCAGTGTTCTATGACTTTCAGTTGCAAGGAAGTCAGCCAAAGTGCAGCCTGATTAATGCTTAATTATAACTCTATTTCTCTCCAGAATTGTTAACCCTATGAGGATGGCTTCAGAACTGAAGTTGTTTTAAATAACTTTCTTCCAGCCCAGTGCTGAGATGCCAAAGCCCCCCAGTGAGGGAATAAGAGCTTCACACCATTCTGGTGTTGTCAAGAGCAAAACTACTACTGAAGACAAAAAAAAAAAAAATTAAAAATGGCACAAAAGCATTGGTCATTATCACAGTATGGCAGATCAGTTGCAAAATTATGTTTTAATTAGATTTAACATTGCTCTAGAATATCAAGTCTAGAGAGTGACTTAGAGAACATCAGGGTGTTATAAATAAAGTTTTGGTGCTGCAAAAGAAATAGCACTCGAATGTAAAATGTTCTTTTTAATTCTCAGCAAGGCAATGTACTTCTACAGAAGGGTGCGCCCTTACAGATGGAGCAATGGTGAGCGCACACTTGGACAAGGGAGGGGAAGGGGTTCTTATCCCTGACGCACGTGGCCCCTGCTGCTGTGTCCTTCCCCTATTGGCTAGGGTTAGACTGCACAGGCTAAACTAATTCCGATTGGCTAATTTAAAGAGAGTGACGGGGTGAGTGGTTTGGTGGGGAAAATGGTTATGGCAGAACAGGAGATCGGAATGAGTCAGGGTGGAGAATGAGCAGGTTATTGGAATGAGTCAGGGTGGAGCAAGTAATTGGAAAAGGTTGCTTTATGAGGAAGTTAAGTTTAACAGTAGAAGACAAAGAATTGGACATACTGTCATACTGATTCTTTGAAGAGAAATTTAGAACTCATATCTAACAAGGGCTACTAGGAACTTTAGGAGTCAGCCTGGTTCAATGGCTTCATGTAATCAGATGGAAAAGTCCCAGGAGCTTACCTGTGGTCACACCGTTAGACAGCAGGGAACAGCAAGCAGACAGTCTGCCTCTCAGTGCAAAGTGGTTCCCATTGCTTCAGCCAGAACTCTTGATTGTAAGTGACAGAAACCTAGTGGCTTAAACAAACTAAAAAGAATATATAAGCTCATATTATTGGGAAGTCCACGAATGCACTGACTTCAGGCATGGAAGGATCCAGGGACTTAGTGATAGGATAAGGACATTGCTTCTTTCTCCATCTCTCAGCTCTACTGTCCTCTGTCTTGCCTTCATTCTTAGGCCCTCCCCACATGCTAGAAAAAGTGAACATCAAGATCTCCAGCTTGGCAACCCCAGTAGATGGAGAGCAGCTCTTTCTTACTGGTTTTGGTGGGTCCTAGACTTGACTTTCTGTGAATAGCTCTGGCTTTAGGCCTGCTAACCCCTCCTGGATGCTGGGAGTAACAAAGAGTCTTTACTTGACCAGACTTTAGTCAGAATCCTCTGAATTTTCTTCTTCTCAACTAGGCCTCGACTTTTGTACTTTCATGTCTGTCTTTGTATCACCCAATTTTGGCAAGAATTTTGTTAAGCTGATTTAGCCAGAATCCCCCACCTTTAATATCTGATTCCCCCACCTTTAATATCTGATTGCCAAATATTTGGTTTAGGCAGAATCACCCCTCACCTCTGATGTTTCCTCTTAGTAATTTTTCATCCACCCACACTGCCCCCACAACTGGCTAGAAATTTCTACTTTTCCTCATTGTATTCAGAGTTGAGCCCAATTTATCTCCCCACTGCAAGGCCCCGTTGCAGTAGTCCCTATAACTATCTTGATAGTCTCCCTCAGTAAAGTCTCCCTTACCATTCTTTAAAAAGTGTCATGAATAATTTTTTTCTTTATTGGAGGAAGGAGACAATGGTTGAACCTGAACCATTTGATGGGGGGAAAAGGGGGGAAATGAATATGATCTGGCAAAAACAACAGAGGCCCAGTACATTTCTATACCATATGATGGTGTTGTGGACATTTTTCTGCTGCCCAGAGGGAAGGTCTCTGTTGCTCTAGGTGCCCTTCTGGAGAAGTTAAACTGACCCCTCTTGAGGAACTCTGTGCCCTTCTTTTGGGCACAGCCAATCACTCTGGTCTTCACTGAGGCATGAAATAAGACTTATGTTCTTCATCAGATCAGCCCTTTTGTGCTCTTGAGACAGGGTCTGACTCTGCCACCCAGGTTGGAGTGCAGTGGCCCAATTGTGACTCACTGCAGCCTCCAACTTCTGGGCTCAAGAGATCCTCCTGCCTCAGCCTGCCAAGTAGCTGGGCCTATAGGCGCATACCACTGAGCCTAGCTAATCTGTTGTTTTTTGTAGAGATGGATTCTTGGCTATGTTGCCCAGGCTTGTCTCAAACTCCTGGGCTCAAGTGGTCCTCCCTCCTTGGTCTCTCAAAGTGCTGAGATTACATGCCTGAGCCACTGTGCCTGGCTCCCATCGATTCTGGTGTTCCTGCCTCTGGGAGAATAATTCAAGTCTGGAGATGGAATCCCATTTTTACTTCTTCCACTTCCAAGACCTCTCAGCCTGTTCATACCTAACAGAAGGATACAGTTCAGACCTAATGGAAGGATTCATTCATAAATATTTCTTGATCAGCTCTTTATGTAGCCACAGTGTTAGGTACTAAGTGTCATAACGATAAAGAAAATAGATGGCTCTGATCACTTTCTCATTCAAGTCTAATGCTCTAAGTGCCATGGATAAAGAAATAATGGCAGAGGAGGCCAGGTGTGATGGCTCATGCCTGTAATCCCAGCACTTTGGGAGGCCGAGGTGGGCAGGTCACCTGAGGTCAGGAGTTCAAGACCAGCCTGGACAACATGGTGAAACCCCGTCTCTACTAAAAATACAAAAATATTAGCTGGGCATGGCGACAGGTCCCTGTAATCCTAGCTACTCAGGAGACTGAGGCAGGAGAATTGCTTGAACCCGGGAGGTGGAGGTTGCAGTGAGCTGAGATTACACCACTGCACTCCAGCCTGGGTGATAAGAGCAAAACTCCGTTTCAAAAAAAAAAAAAAAAAAATGGTGGAGGAGAGAGACATATCTGAGGAGATTTTGGAATGATCAAGAGAGACATATCTGAGGAGATTTTGGAATGATCAGGAATGTCTTCCTGAGGAAATGACTCATGTTGGAGGAATGGGAACACAGACTGGAGTGGAATATTGTAGGGGGGAAGAGAAGAAAGCATTATAGGAAGAGATAATAGACTGAGCACAGTCATTAACCCAGAGAGGGGCAGGGCCTATGTAGGGAACTGTGAATATTTCAGCTTGGCTGGTAAGAAAGTACCCTTCCTTTGGAGATGTGGAGGAGCCCAGTCGGGAAGTTAGTAGAGTGACCAGGAGCAAGGGGAAAGGAGCTCGAGCCTGGGTGGTAGCAGAGAGAGGACAGGCCCCAGCTGACCTGCACTATTCTCTGGAGATCATGTTGATTCCTATGGAGCTGAGTCCTCAGAGATATATCTGGATTGCTCTGAGGAAATGGTCTCATGTCTCATATTTGCCAAAGGAGATTCCATTGTTCTGATTTTTTTTAATGTTTTTGGAAGCCAAAAACATTCCTCATGAATGACTTCCTTCTGGATTGACTACAAACCAGTGGTCTCCGGCATTATTGGAAGACGAATATGTTTTTTTTTTTTTTTTTGTCAAGTATCAGAACATATTTTAGGGGATATATTTCCTATCATAATAGGTTTTTATTGTTGTTATGAATAGGCCCAAATAAATATTTTAAGAATGTATTAAGGCTGAATCACAAGATTGTGAAGAAATTGTATCACCATTTCACTTCAAGTTATTGTGACCAGGAACTTGGGATGTCAGCCTAAAAATCCATTTTTGTTTTGTTTTGTTTTTGAGACGGAGTCTGGCTCTGTTGCCCTGGCTGGAGTGCAGTGCGCAATCTCAGCTCACTGCAACCTCTGCCTCCCAGGTTCAAGAGATTCTCCTGCTTCAGCCTCCCAAGCAGCTGGGATTATAGGCATGCGCCAACATACCTGGCTAATTTTTATATTTTTAGCAGAGATGGGGTTTCACCATGTTGGCCAGGCTGGTCTTGAACTCCTGACCTCAAGTGATCTGCCTGTCTCAGCCTGCCAAAGTGCTGGGTTTATAGGCATGAGCCACTGCACCTGGCCTAAAAATCCCATTTTATAAACTGTTAATTGATCAATGTGTGCCACTTTTTTTATCCTCTGACTGCGTCCTTTAGGTAGTAGAATTTCCCTCTGTGGCTGAGTTTGACTTTTGTATGTTGATGGAGAATTTCTTCCCTCTCTTCCTTCCATAGATGTGAACTGGGCTGCACTTATACTCAGGGCTCAGTGTTAGCTCTGTGTGGAATGCAAAGTGGTATCACAAATACACCCTCTTTTTAAAAAGTTCATCATAGGGTTCAGGTCTAGACACAAAAAGAGTTAAATAATAGAACAAGACGAGGTGTCACGCAGTAGAGACTGCACCTGCTATGTGCTCACAGGAGAAAAAGGAAGAAGGAGTTGGCAGAGACAGTGTCAAGGAAAAGACATCATTGAGCTAGGCCATGCATGGTAAAGAGTGTGCGCTTTCACACTGCGCTTTTTCCTGGAACACTCAGACTGCTAGAGACCTTGTTCTGCTCCATCCCACGTGAGCTTGCACAGCTACCTGTAGTATCGCCATTTTCTCCTTCCTTGCCCGTGGCTGGGGGCTACTGCTTGCCTTTTTACAGCCCTCTACTTGACTTACAGTCAGGGGATACCTGCCTAGAAGGCACCAGGGCCCTTTTTTGTGGGCAGACTACACCTTTTGCATTTTAGAGGCGGAAAAACTGAGTCATCCTGGGTTGGGGATCAGGGAGGCTGCCCTGGGAGCTTGTGCTGAATCTATCACATATGTGGCTTCTGTGTTTAAGTAAATTGGGCCCTTAAATGACAGCCAACTTTCTGGGTAATTAACCCAGTTTTGCCTTGAGAAATATAACTGAAATAGACTGAGAGACAGGGAGGCAGCCTTCTAAATTTTTAGTGAAACGGGGAAGCTCAGAATAACTTTGGCTGATCAGGGAGGAAACGAGGACTTTTTCATGGAGACCTACAGCAAGGGTCACTGAGAAGGTAGTGGGTGACTGCAGACCCTCCCTACCTGCCTTGGAGTCAGAGAAAATAACCCTGACCTCAGGCCCTTTACAAAGATTTGGCTAGAAAGCAAAATTAACTGAAAATTGACTATGAATAGGCCCAATGCATAGAGAAAATGGGTTAGATAATGACTTCTCTTTTTATAATGTGATTTATGCATTGTTATATGTGCTTTTTGGGTTTATATTTAAATACCACTTTCTCTTTTCTACCCTAGTGCCTCAAAGCCTCAATGACATTGCTGGCTGTTGCTCTGACAAGAGTGACAAACTCCTAATCTGAAAGCTGAGTTAGGATCACAGCCCAGAGTCATGACATCCTATAATTAAAAGAAAATTAAATTGTGCCACTTAAGAGCTAGATTATGTCACATAAAATTTTGAAGTTTCTGGAATCTCTTGAAAATATAGCAACACTATCTATGTTCCTGCACAGAACGAATGATCTCAAGCTTGACATGGGTTTCTCCTTATTAAAGGGACAAGCGCTCCCCTGTTGAGCATAGTCCAAATGTCTATTTCTCCTAGCTCACTTCACCCATTTAAGTTACCTGTCTGTTCTCTATTGCTATTTGAATTTGTGATCTCCACTCTAACCAGAAAAACCATTACATTATTGGTGATAGGGAACAAGAAATGGAATAGTCCAAAAAGAATTCAATGCATCTCTTTGGGACTTACGTCTACCTTAAAATAGATGGAATGTCCTTTCTACCTATATTGGATTCAAAACAAATACCTGCGATGTTTTAACACTTTCACTTAGTCTTTGGCAAGGGTAAAGGAATGTTCCTGTACCTCCAGGGACATTAGTCTGGGGTTATGGCTCTCTTGGAGAAGGTTTAAATGTGAGAGCCCTGTTTAGCCTTGGTACGTGAAATGGGAATACCTACCTAGAAACATTTGCCATTGTCTTTCCTCTACCACTCTCAAGGTCAGAACAGTTCTTTCATTTCTCATCATTTCTAGCACGCGATGGCCTCCTGTATCCCAAGATCTTTTTATTTTCCTAGGTATGTGGCTAAAGGGAGTGGGTAGGACCAAATCTTTATTTTGGCATTCAGCTGCAGAATGACATATGGATCTGATTAATTTTCATATTTTGTTTTATTCAAAATGTCTTATTGCTCACTCCCAACTTTTTTTTTTTTTTGCTTAAACTTTGGATTTGAAATAACAAAATATTACAGTGGAGGTCTGATCATTGCCCTTTAAAGTTTTTTCTTTTTTATTCTTCTATATGACCAGGCTTTACAGAAAGCTATTTTACTCTAAGAAATTAGGTTTCTGGTTATCAGGAGCCCTAAATAGACATGAATTACAAGAACGTCCTTTGAAAACCCCATGCAGCACTTGTTTCATTAAATTCCATGAAGCGACCTTAATTTAGTGGAACACTGGATAGGCTGTTCTTTTAACCTATTATCACTTTGGCCAGGCCCATAAACCATATTCATGGATGATTCCATCAAGAAGGACAACAGTGGGATTAATATTATTTCAGGATACAGTAAATGCCACAATGATGAAGCTGTTTAAGATCTGGTGCTCACGGTGTCACACTGAATGCATTGACATTTACTCTGCTATCACTTCATTTCCAATATTCCTTCCAAATCAGCCGATGCTAATGCTTCAGCATGTGTGCAGAATACAATTTGTGCGGGGATGGGGAGACTGGAAAAAGATTGTACAAGTCTTTTGCCCTCTTTTTTTCCTTTTGGTACTGAGAATGGGGAAATATGCTTGGATGGTATTTTAAATGCACTAGGCCCCAAGATGTTAGGATTGTAGGTTTCCAGGCACTGGGTTTCCTCCTGGAGTTGGATCAAAATAAGTCATGGGGCCCCTTTTAGCTGTGGCTGAACATGTGGTATTGGTAGGATATGAACCAAGAAAGCATTGCTTGGCGTCCTTAGCATGTTGGTATGTGAAATTGAGTACATATGAAAATGAAATGTCTATAATGGCACACCATTTAGAAGGTCTTATTTATAGCATTTCCTGAATCTGCTTGGTATTTAAATTTGATGCTCCCAACAACAGTAAAGGTACTGGTAGTTTTTGGGAATCTCTTTTAGAGAAATAGCAAAGATGTTATCTACAAGAACATTACTAATGTCTAGTCTCTTAAGGGGTTTAGCTCCTCATTTTGAAGGAGAGATTCTCAGGTTTGAAAGGAAATTCAAAAGTTGTCTAGTTCATGGTTCTCAACTTTTAATGTGCCTACCTGGAGCAATTTCAATAACTAGATTCTGGGAGATTCCAATCTAGTAATTCGGATGTGAGGACTGAGAATCTGCATAGCATCTAACTCCCAGGTGATGTAGATGCTGCTGGTCTGTAATCAGACCAATCATTTTAAATATCAACCATTGCCTACATTCTGTTAGATGAGTAGCTAGTATATGTTTAAACCTTCCTTATTAGGAGGCTTCTCATATTCTCTTAAAGCAGTCTGTCTCATCTTTGAACTCTGAATATGAGTTCTTTTTTACATTGTACCTAAAGTCTCACTCCCTGGACTTGTCAATCTCTGGCCCTGGTTCAAGTCCTTGGTCATCTACAATACATATGGCAAGGTAAGAAGACATCTCTCCTGTTGAAAG
The DNA here is from genome assembly GCF_024542745.1 of Macaca thibetana thibetana. NCBI lineage: Eukaryota > Metazoa > Chordata > Mammalia > Primates > Cercopithecidae > Macaca > Macaca thibetana. The sequence continues at coordinate 39,085,633 of NC_065590.1, forward strand.
AAAGTTTAGATTCTCGAAGTTTCTAACTGGAGGGACACTCTCTAGGTGGGAAGGGGATCACCTATCCAGCTGACCCAGGGGTAGCTTTTGTCTCTTGGGGTTCATCGTTAACCTAATCATACTTTGCTGAGCCCCAAGGAACTCTGGTTCTTAGTTTGGCTCTCCGTCCCTGCCCGTTGGGTGGGACATTTCCCCTATTTGAACTCTCACATCTATCTATCTATCTATCTATCTATCTATCTATCTATCTATCTATCTATCTATCTGTCTGTCTGTCTATCTATCTATCTAAAATATAGTGCATTATAAAAATTAATGTTTCTACTTCTACCATATTGTAAATCCATGGAAACAGATTATGTCTTAAGCTTTTTCAGACTCCTTTAGTACCTTGCACATACTAAGAGCTCAAACCATGTGTATAAAACTGAGTAACACACAGAACCTGCCTCAAGGAATTTATAGTACTAACACAATAAAACATAAAGACACAATGTAGTAAATTAACACACTAGTGAGTAGTACAACAGGTGGATTTCAGAGAAAGAAAAAGTTCAGCATAGGTAGGAGGAATGGCAAGGTATTTGTGGGCAAAGGGGATGGGGTCTGTAAATTTAAATTGAGCTTTACATAACCCATTTAATTTAAGGATCCTGGAACTGGGTGGGAAAAGAGTCTAGCAGATGGCTTAGGAGTGCATATGGTTTCTTCCAAGGAAGCTGGGGGTGGGGAGGGATGTAACTCAGGTGGATTTAAGGCAGGCATCAGCAAACTTTTTCAGTAAAGAACTAGATAGTAAACATTTTAAGATTTGTGGACCTGCTGTTGTAGTGTGAAAGCAGCTACAGAGAATATGTAAATGAATTGGCTTGGCTGTGTTCCAACAAAACTTTATTTATGGACACTGAAATTTAAAGTTCATATAATTTTCATATGTTATAAAATGCTATTCTTAACTTTTTAAAAAAACATTCAAAAATGTAAAAACCATTCTTAGCTTGAGTGCCATATAAAAATAGGCAGTCAGTTGAATTTTGCCTATAGTTGTAGTTTGCAGGTCCTTGGTTGATGGCCTGCGTGTCCAAGCAGAACATTTCCCTGGTAAGGAGTCCATGGATGGGAGGTTTGAGATAGACACTGCCCCTGGGTAGGGAACTAACTATCAGTAGTTTTCAGTAGAGAATGACTGTTTCAGAAAGATTTGCAAGGCTGGGAGTGAGATGATAGTTTACAGGCATGGTTAATTATCCAGAATCTGTTTCCTATGTGAGTTGGTTCTCAAGATATGGAGAGATTTTGATACTTATTCTCTTCCCCTCCCAACTCACCCTGCCTCTTATTATTTTCTGTCTTATGACCTTTCTGATGTTACCTTGCCATAGCATCATTTCTCTACCTCATCAAGTTGTCTATGGCGTACCCTCAGGCCTTTAGAGTTACTGTTTCTTCCTGAGAAAAAAAACTCTCTACAATTTTGGAATATGATCATCATACTTACCTGATGATATGTGGTTTTACTGTATGTCCTAGTGACATAAGAAATGAACAGTCTGCATGAAACACTTGGGAAAACACGTATGTTTGGGGAGAAAAAGAGACAACTATGTGTCTAGAGAGAGTGAAACAAACTAGCTCTGTGACTGGGAAGAGCCACTTTCTCCCTGGAGGAGGAACAGGGTAGATACAGTGAGTTCAGGGTGGGACATGTGGAGCCTGTGCTCCTTGGATGATGTTTGTCAGGTTGACATAGGTAACAGCAGGTTGGGTGATCAGACCCAGAGTCTAGGAGAGAGGAATGGGCTGGAAATATAGGTTTGGAAATTATCATTCACATATTGCAGTTGAGACTCTTGACAGTGAGAATAGAGAAATTAACAAGGCAAGACCCTTGTAAGCCAGAGAACATATGAGAGGAAAGTGGAGGCAGCGTGAGAGGCAGAGAGAACTGGGACAATGGTACCAGTCACAACACCAGGGGAGTAGAGGGGAGACCTTGAAGGAGACAGTAGCCATTATCATTGAAGGCCTCAGGAAGTAAACTAAGAAATATCTGAAAGTTAGCATTGGATTGGCAATAAGTAGATCATTAGTATTTAGGCTAATGTTTGGGGAAGAAACAGAATGTGATGCATTGGGCAACATGAAGCCCCATATTGGACATTAAATAAAACTGATATGAACAATGCAAAGTGATAGAGAAAGGCTTCTTATTGTGGACTCTCAAGTTAAGGTTTAAAGCATTGTTTGAGGAGGTGTGGGGAAGAGTTCTCCCTGCAAGCGTCCCATGTGTCTGTCTATAGGGCCTCTGCTATAATTTGGACAACCTTGTTGGATTTCCAAATAGGGGAAGCTCATACAAGGCCAGGTCTTAGGGTGCATCTCTGGTCTTTTGCCTGGGAGAAGCTGGGAGCACCTGCTCCCTGCATCCCAGCTGCTGTCCTGTTTAGAGCCCTTCACAGGGCTGCTTCTGTGAGAGAAGAGGCGGCACACTGTAACTTCACTTTGTAGATGAGGAAACTGAAATCTAGACAAGTGAAGTGACTTGTTTAATATGACTTGTTTAATATGACTTGGTGAATTGGAGCTGGCTCAAGAGGCCAGTGTCTTAGTCAAAGGGGATTTCTATTATACCACACTCTCTGAGTTGATTAACTGAATAAATGATACTTTCTTGGTGTGCCCAAATACATATAACATAACAACTGTATTTTAACCATTTTAGGTGTGCAATTCAGTGGCATAAAATACATTCACAATATAGCACAACATTCACTACCATCCGTCTGCAGAACTTTTTCATCTTTCCAAACAGAAACTCTGATCTCATTAAACAATTACTTCCCATTTCTCCTTCCTCTAGCTACTGGTGATCTCTATTCTGCTTTTTGTCTCTGTGAATTAGCCTAGTCTAGATAACTCATAGAAGTGCAACCATACAGCATTTTTCCATTTGTGACTGGCTTATTTTACTTCATGTAATATCTTCAAGGTTCGTCCATGTTGTAGCATATGACAAGATTTCCTTGCTTTTTAAGACTGAATGATAGTCCATTGTATTTACATACCATATTTTGTTTGTCCACTCATCTGTCCCTGAACATATGAATTGTCTCTCCCTTTTGGCTTTGTAAATAATGCTGCTTTGCACTTGGTGTAGCAGTATCTTTTTGAGTTCCTGCATTCAGTTCTTTTGGCATATACCTACCTAGGAGTGGAATTGCTGGCTCATATGGTAATCAACTTTTTGAGGAACTGTCAAACTGTTCATAGATATTTCTTGAGCACCTAGGATGTCCAGTAGTACCTTGAGCCTTAGGAATAGAGTGGTATTGAGAGAAAATCTCTATAATTAAGGAGCTCACAGTGTGGTTGAAAAGGCAGTAATATAAACATAGATTATGACAGAATGTTGTAAGAATGGTGAAGAGTAACCACCCCATGAACTGTGAAAGTCCACAGCAGAGTCAGACTACCTCTAGGGGAGTCAGGGAAAGCTTCCTATCAGAGGTGACCTTGGAGGAGCAGCTAGTGAAGGATAAATAGCTAGAAAGGATAGCAGGTTTGAGGGCAGTGTTATTCCATTCCAGTCACAGGGAACAGCATGAGCGAAGTTATGGCAGGTGCATAAGACAGGCTTGGGAAGTCTACAAATAGCTGTTTCTAACTCCTACAGAGCAGACTCCTGAAGCTGTTGCCAGTATTGCTGTGGATACAAATGGTGAACATGGGCCACCCAAAGCCAGTCCTGTTCTGAGTGGTGTCTTGGGAAAAGGCTGGCCCATGAGGCAGAAATCCTGGGTTCTAGTCTTAGATTCCCCCAATAAGCCAGATCTTTCATGTGTCACTCAACCTTTTTTGATGTGCATTTTTCTTACACGAAAAATATGAATAGTATTAACTGCCTTCCCTTGTACATGAGTGTTTTGTGAGCATCTGATATTGTAAGTACTTTCAAGTGTTTGGAAAAGTGTAAAGCATACATTAGCCATCTGTTATTATGCTGTTTGGGAAAAGCACTGTAAGTGTATGAGGCAGATTAATTTTTTTTTTTTTTTTGAGATGGAGTTTTGCTCTTGTTGTCCAGGCTGGAGTGCAATGGCTCCATCTCTGCTCACTGCAACCTCTGCCTCCCAGGTTCAAGTGATTCTCCTGCCTCAGCCTCCTGAGTAGCTGGAATTACAGGTGCCTGCCAACAACTTCCTATGTGAGTTGGCTCACACCCGGCTGATTTTTTGTGTGTTTTTACTGGAGATGGGGTTTCACCATGTTGGCCAGGTTGGTCTTGAACTCCTGGCCTCAAGTGATCCACCCACCTTGGCCTCCCAAAGTGCTGGGATTACAAGCATGAGCCATCGCACTCGGCCTCTATTTTCTAAAGATGTAAAGGTAGCCTTTTTTTTTTTTTTTTTTTTGAGACAGAGTCTTGCTCTGTTGCTCAGGCTGGAGTGTTGTGGCATGATCTCAGCATCCAGGTTCAAACAATTCTCCTGCCTCAGCCTCCCAAGTAGCTGGGATTACAGGTGCCTGCCACCACACTCAGCTTTTTTTTTTTTGGAAAGATGGGGTTTCACCATGTTGGTCAGGCTGGTCGTGTACTTCTGACTTTAAGTTATCTGCTCACTTTGGCCTGGCCCCAACATTTTTTTTTAAATTATTTTTATTTATTTATTTTTCTTTCCAACTCTGACTTTAGGTTCAGGGGATACATGTGCAGGTTTGTTACATGGGTAAATTGCATGTCTCTGGGGCTTCATATACAAATGATTTTGTAACCCAGGTAATGAGCATAGTAACTAATAGGTAGTTTTGATCCTTATCCTCCTCCCACCTTCCACCCTCAAGTAGGCCGTGGTGTTTATTGTTCTCCTCTTTGTGCCCATGTGTATTCCGTGTTCAGCTCCTACTTATAAGTGAGAACATGGGGTATTTGGTTTTCTGTTCCTGTGTTAATTTGCTTGCTATAATGTCTTCAAGCTTCATCTGTGTTGCTACAAAGGACATGATTTTATTCTTGTTTATGGCTGTGTAATATTCCATGGTGTATATATACTACATTTTCTGTATCCAATCTATCATGATGAACACCTAGATAAATTCCATGTCTTTGCTAATTGCCCCCAACATTGATGATTCTATATGCTGTTCCCCATCAAGAAGGAAAGTCCATTTCTCTTCCCCTTGAAACTGGTGATTGTCTTGATGAATAGAATGTGGCAGAAGACAAGCTGTGTGTCTTCTGAGTTAGAACATACGGTGATCTGGCTTCAAACTGGCTCTCTATGAGGTGATGTCCATCCTGGGAACCCAGCCACCATGCAGGGAGGAAGCCCAGGCTAAATGGAGAAACCATGCATAGGTGGTGTGGCTGACAACTTGGAGCTAAGGTCTCAGCATCAACCACCATCAGCTGCCAGGCTCTGCATGACTCCAGCCCCCAGGCTTTGAGTCTTCCAGCTGACGGCTCAGTCATCATGGAGCAGAGACAAGTTGTTCTCACTCTACTCTGAATTCCTGACTCAGATAATTTGTGAGCATAATAAATGGTTGGTTGATACCACTAAACTAAGCTTGGGGTAAATTTGTTTGGCAGCCATGGTCATTTGAAAGGTTGTGTGAATGTATTCTATGTATGTATATGTGTATTTAGACACATATGGATGCACAAGTATGGCCCATGGCCCTAGGAGACCTCCTGGGTGGGGAGAGTTTGTATATATCACTTTGCCTTCTTGTGCAATCAGATAAGCCAATTCATAAGAAAGCACCAGTAACTGATGAATAGTAAATCGTAGAATTTTTGGCAAGGTGGCAATTTGCTAAGGGTGGAAATTTAGTATGGGGTTTAGACAGCTGGAATATTCCTCTCAAATCTTTTCTCTCCAGATGAAGGAGAACTTTGGACGACAGGGCTGCTTCACACCAGTCTTATTTAATTTCTTTCTTTACTCCAGTTTTCTACAGCTCTTAAGAAGGCACTGGCAGCGGTGGTCTCCTGCAATGTCCCAGTGAGGCAAAAGCTATGGGGAGATCCTGGTGGCAGGAAGTCAGTGAAAAGAACAAGGGAAGATCCTAAAATAATGTGTGACCTGAAAGGGAGGCAGCCTAGGGAATGACATCAGTCCCTTCTACACAGTCTTGTCACCTGACCGTGAATGTCCAAGCTACCCGCCTCTGCCCTCGGGCCTCAGGCTCCCCCAGAGCCCTGCCCAGGCCCCTCCACTCACCCCGCCCAAGGCTGTGATGGAAGGTACTTCTTTCCTGTTCCTCTCCTTTGTTCCTGCCTGAAGCTCAGAGGCTGGAATCCTATGACTCCTGGACTGCCCTAGTTGGAAATGTCTCTGCCTTTTATATGTTAAACTGTTTTGATTCTCAGGAGGAATGAGATAAGGGAGACAGTGATTTAGATTTCCCTTTGTTTTTCCTCCGCTAGCTGCCCTCCCCATCCTATCTTCTTCCCCCAACTTTCTCCTTTGACTTTCTCTCCCTTTCCATTGTCCTTTCTTTCCCATTTTCCTCCAGACTTATGCTTTCCTTTCCTTTCCTTTCCTTTCCTTTCCTTTCCTTTCCTTTCCTTTCCTTTCCTTTCCTTTCCTTTCCTTTCCTTTCCTTTCCTTTCCTTTCCTCTTCCTTTTCCTTGCTTTTATTATCCCTCAATCTCTCATCAGTCATTTCCCTCTTGTTTCCCTTTTTAAACCACTTATTTTAATTTTGGCCTGAATGGTGGTAAGCTGAGGCAGGGGGTACTGATTGCTGTTTTCTTTGACAGCATCATCTTTTCTAACTGGCTAAGATGACTAGGAGGGGGAAAGTGTAAAGTAAGAGTTTTTCTGGAGGTGGGGCTGGGTGGGAGGAAATGAGTATAGAAACAGGACAAAGAACTTCCTAGCCAAACTTGGCACCACTAGCGAAACAGGCGGTAGGAACCCCAGCCTTCTGGCTTCCTTCATCCGATCCAGGAATTCTCTGACGATTCATCTGGAAGGGTCTAGCTGAAGCTGAATGGAACTCGTGGGCACTATTGCAGCTTTAAAAGACTTGCTTCTCTGTAATGTCCTCTGGGAAACCCAGTCCAAATGGATTGCTGTTGAGTTTGTAGGTTATCTGCTCAGGGCAGGTCCCTCCCCTAAAGCACAAAAATATACACTTCAAACTTCTTTCTGATTCATTTTCCATTTCCAGGTGGTTAGTGGAATAAAGTTGGAATTTTGGCTCCCTGGCCTCTGTTGAGCAACTGACAAATAGCTATTTTCTGTGGGATGGCTACCCAGAGCCATCCTATTGTCGCTGAACCAAGCTGGCTGCTTGAATAGATGGGAGACCAATCAGTCTATTTTCAGCTCTGCTGATTTGCAAGCCCATCCAGCTCTGCTCTTCAACTTGGTCTGAGCTATGGGGTCCATGGGCTTAGACTCCAGCTGCTCAGCATCTAGTGCTTTGAAGCCAGAAAATGGGGCTTTTGGATCACATGCCTCTCACAAGCCACCTTCTCCTAGTTCCCGTTTTGCCTGTTTCATGGTAGATTTGGCTGTTTGCAGGTTGGACTGGATCTGCTCTCCCTCCCCTCTTTTTAGCTCCTCTCCATCAGGGCCCTTCCTCCACTGCCACCCTCTTTGTTCTTTGGGATGTCCTGGAGGGGTTCAGAGCTGGAATGCCCACCCAGTCGACAGGCCAAGCAGCTGGGTGGTGTCGGCTTACCACGGCACCAGATGTGATGCGCAGTGTCTATCATCAGTCCTTTGAAGAATGACGCTCAGGTGCAGCAGACCAGTTTTAAACAGGGACTCGATGCGTGGGGAGAGCCAAGGGAAATGGGATGGGCGTTTCCAGGCTTACTTCATTTTCTGTTTCCTTTTTAAAGACCATGATCCTTTGGAAGCTTTTAAAACATTCACAATTTGGCTGAGTGGAGATGGTCTGCCTCCCTCAGTAGGCTGAGCTGGTGAGAAGCAAGCATCTGGCTTATACTGATGAAAGGCAGGAAATTCAGAATTTCTGCTCCAGTACTTTCTGCTTCAGTGCAGGATTTGCTAACCTGGCAATGTGGTGAGCCAGCGGACAGAGGACCTGCCAGGCCATGAAACAGACTCCATTTTTGAGTTGAAGGTGCAGTGTTCAGGGCTGGGGCTAGGGAGACAGACCAGAAGATGGGGCCTCTTCTCCCCATGAGATGGCACAGGCAGAGTTGTGTGTTTTGGATGGGAGCAGTGATGTTTTCATGAATCCTTTTCTGATTGGATCTTAGGTCTTTTCTCCAGGGAACACCTATGGTCTTTGCTTATTTTCTAACAAGATCCCTGACCATGGAGACCTGGGCCTTGCCCCTGGCTGGCGGTGCAGCCAAATATAAACAAACGAGGGGAGTGCCTGGTGTCAAACATTATGTTTACTAAACAAAACTGACAAGTCCCCATTGTTGCGTGAGGAAGCCCTGCAGCTCTCAATCCCCCAGAGCTGAAGAGGATCCATTTTATTGAGTTCTGTAATGACAGCCCCGCTGGAACAGCTGGGTAGTTTGTATTAGCTCTAAGAGACTCCGGAGGGCAGTTTTTCTTTAGAAAAATTATGTTTTTCATTTAGACCAACAACAGCCTAGCTGTCTCAGCATACCTTCCTATAATCTTTAAAAGATTGGGAAAATCATAGCCCAGGCTGTTCCCTCAACACTTAGGGTGGCTAGGTGGCTAGAGTTAGCAATTGGCAATAGGAGAAACCAAGTTAAATTCAAATTTCAGATAAACCATAAATGCTTTTCTCACGTAAGTAATATTTGGGACATACTTATCTGAAAAAATATTCATAATTTACCTGAAATTAAAATTTAACAGGCATCCTGCATTTTACCTGGCAATATGTGACATCTTTCTAAATATCTCTACTTGTATACTTCTGGTGACATGACACTCATAACCTTTTAAAACAATCATTCCATCATTAGACAGCTGAAATTACTTAAAACTCTTCTGCACATTAAGGTCACCTTTCCTAGCATGAACTTCCTAGCATGTCCCTTGGAATATGTTTAATCCATCTGCCACGTGACAATTCTTCAAATGTTTACTAACAGCTCTGTGTCTCTTTGAATTTTCTCTTCTCCAGCCTGAACATCTCCTACTCCTTCAATTTCTCCTCCAATGGTATTGTTTCAGAACTGCAGGCCCTCCTATGAATGTGCTCTGGCTTGTTTAGAGCCTTTGTAATCAGGTGGGATCTGGCGACCTGGACAATGGCTCTGATTGACTTGGCTTTGTGCCTGTTGTTGACAGTCTGTGTCTACTGTGCCAGGGGAGTTCTGTCCTCATGAGCCTGGCTTCCCTGTACCCTGCAGTACTGCTGCCTGTCAGACTGGAACTTGTGGCCATTGGAGAGGTGCACACTCCTGTACATGCCAAATGCAACTTTGGCAGCTCCATTCTTATTTATTTCTTATTTATTTTGGGATGGAGTCTCGCCCTGTTGCCCAGGCTGGAATGCAGTGGCGCGATCTCGGCTCACTGCAACCTCTGCGTCCTGGGTTCAAGTGACTCTCCTGCCTCAGCCTCCCAAGTAGCTGGGATTACAGGTGTGTGCCACCACGCCCTGCTAATTTTTTTGTATTTTTAGTAGAGATGTGGTTTCACCATGTAAGCCAGAATGGTCTCGATCTCCTAACCTTGTGGTCTGCCCGCCTTAGCCTCCAAAGTGCTAGGATTACAGGCGTGAGTCACTGTGCCCAGCCGGCAGCTCCATTCTTAAGTGATAGTTGGAAGTTAGGACAATTAGCATTACCAAAAGTCATCTTACATTCTTATGAAACAGACTTATTTTTTATGACAACATTACATGTTTCTGTTTCAGGTCACATTGAAGTGGTGGACAAAGACTTCAAGCTGGATTCAGAAATTTGCAACAAACCAACTGTGGAATTTTGGGAAAGTCACTTCACCTCTTTGATTCTCAGCATCTTCATGTGCAAAATGAGGAGTTTGAGTTAATTCTCTAAAGCAGAAGAATGTCTCAGGAAGACTTGTGGGTATGGTTATTAACCCATGAAGTAGGTCAGTATAAAATAGATAAAGACATATTTTTTAAAAACCAATAGAGAAAAGCCGTAACTGTCTTAGATTTAAAGTGATTTTTAGGTCCTCAACTTCCCTTGGAAAGAAAATAGTCTTAAAAAATTACACATGGACTACTTACTGATGCCAGTCTGTGAACTGTTTGTCATTGGTCTGTGACAAGATAAATACAGAGACTGAGAAGTATTTAGAGACATGTGTATCTATTGGGCCTTGCTGCGATGTCCGAGTGCATGAGCCTGTTGAATGGGTATAGACCAGTGTGGATGCTGCTGAATGCGTGGGTGTTGAGTGGCAGGTGGCATGAGCTATGCATCAGTCAGTTCCAAACAATCTGGCCTAACCCAGTGGTTCAGACAGGAATTCTGATCCCAAGCAAAAATGTCAAAACTCTTCTTTCTTTCATGAGTACCTTTCTTTTAAAATTAAATTTATGTTGATCATAGAAACACATAGGTATGACCTTTAAGATCAAGTAGTAGTAAAATATTAAAAACATGAGTCATTTGCACCCTCCTTCCCCAAGCCTCATGCAGGTTCCCTGGCAGCAGCCACATTTAATTGGGAGCTTCATTGTTTGTAGAGAAAGGAGAGAAGCCCAGGAGGCTCAGTGCTGGGAGGCACCAAGCACCATCAAATGTCATGGGGGAGGCTGGGTGAAAGTCTGAGCACAAGCAGTTGGACCATGACCCATCCCAAGACCTGCTCACCAATCCAGCATAGCTGACCAATCCCCTCTTGCCACCTTCATTCTCACTATACCCTTTCCTTCATCCATCCCACATATATTTAATCTCTGGCCAAAATGAATCTGAGAGGCCCTGGACTCTGGGATGCTGGGCATAGCAGAGGGCAGAGGTGAGGTTCAGGGCTGAAAACTGGAGTTTTCTGTGAATATCTATATATTGACCTGCATCACTGACAGCCCTTCCCTCTGACTTACTCTCAAAATTATCAGGGGCTATACGCCACCCTGGGGAGGAGATCAGAGTATTTGTCTCTGGAGAAACGAAACATCCTCAAAAAGAGACCCATATGCTGACATACGGAGACCTCTAATGAAAAGGCCAATTCTTTTCTGGTTATCCTACAGTGATCTCCTGCTGTCAACAAGCCTTGTACATACCCTCATCCCCTTGCAAACTTTCAGGTGACTTTCCATTGCCTCAGTCTTACAACATATGAATGGACAGTCAAGGATCATAAGACATTTAAGAGAGTTTCCCATATGAAAGATAAATGCTATAGTAGATTGATTTTTATTAATGGTCCTAATTACTGTCCTCATAGTCTCTATGCCTTTTGCCCTGTAAGTTTGCAGACTCCTCTTACTCTAATTCTTGGCTTGCCCATGTGTCTTAGTCCCTTTTGTGCAGCTATAACAGAATACCACAGACTGGTACTTCATGAACAATAGAAGTTTATTTGGCTCACAGTTTTAGAGGCTGGGAAGTCCAAGGTCAGATTGAGGGTCTGCATCTGGTAAGGGCCTTCTTGCTCTATCATACAGCGAGAGAGAGAGAGAGAGAGAGAGAGAGAGAGAGAGAGAGAGAAGAGGGTCAAACTCATCCTTTATGAGGACATCACTTCTGTAATAATAAACCCATTCCTGCAATAATGGCACTAAACCATTCGTAAGAGCAGAGCCCTCATGACCTAATCACCTCTTAAAGGTCCCACCTTTCACACTGTTGCACTGGGTATTAAGTTTCCAACATGTGAACTTTGGGGGACACATTCAAACCATAGCACCACGTGACTTGCATTGGTCAGCGGAACAATAGCAAACTTGATTCAAGTGGAGACTTGAAAAAGTACTTGTATATTTCCTTTTTTTCTCTTGGACCTGTGCCACTCACATGAGAGCACACTTGAGCTAGCCTTCTGAAGAAATGTGGGAAACATGGGGGAAAGCCAGGTTCTCCCAGTTGAGCCCTCATTGGCCAGCCAAACACCAGTAGTCCCACTAGCTGAACACAAATGCATGAATGAGCCCAGCCAAGATCAGCTAAGCCTGACCTGGCTGACTCATAGGCAAGTACTGTCCTCTGAAAAAATCAAAATGCTGTGGCATCAAATCTGTAACATATTAGTGTAAACGAACACACCTTCTGCCTTCTGGTGTACCACCAAGTTCTATCTCTCTACTACTTGAGATCCGAGAACACTTTTTTGGCCTTGAAATCCAATTGTCTGCAGGAATGATAGCTTGGAGGAAGCCATGGCTATAAGCTGGGGAAACAGATTGTCAAATAGGCCTTGCTGGACACAGGCTTCCTCCTCTGGTTCCTGGTCCTGCCTTGTAATAATCTCATCTGGCCTATAGCTCAGGGGTTTCTTCTGCCCTGGGGTTAGTAAAAAAGTCTCAGAATGCCATACAGCCCAAGTTGGTTAGCTGGGTCCTCAACTCAAGTCTCTGCCTTTGGGCTTATCAGTAAAGCTGGAGGCAGAGGAAATTGTGATTTTGTTTCTTGTTTTCTGTTTTTTTTTTTTTTGTGTGTGTGTGAGACAAGGTCTTGCTCTGTCACCTAGAGTCAGTGCAGGAGCATGATCACAGCTCACTGCAGCCTCTATGTCCCAGGCTCAAGCAATCCTCCCACCTCTGCCTCCAGAGTAGCTAGGACCACAGGCACGTGCCAGCATGCCTGGTGATTTTTAAATTTTTGTAAAGATGGGTCTTACTGCATTGCCCAGGCTGGTCTTGAACTTCTGGACTCAAACAATTCTCCTGTCTCAGTCTCCCAAAGTGCTGGGATTATAGGCGTGAGTGACTGTACCTGGTGGGAAATTGTGAAGTGAGTAAAAATGATCTACTACACCAGCCCCGCCTGTGCCTTTCTGTGGGTCCTTTCTTCCTCCCCTATGCCCACGTCACATACAGCTCTCTCTTTCAGGAGAGCCTGCAGTCTGCTTACACTTAGGGACCTTTTTTTTTTTTAAAAAAAAACTTTTATTTTAAGTTTAGGGGTACCCATGCAGGTTTGTTATATCAGAATAGAGACAGAAAATTAACAAAGATATTCAGTATCACAGAACATTTAAACATTACCTTTCTCAGTGTTTCTTACAATTAAAGTTTTTTTTTTTTTTTTTTTTTGATATGGAGTCTTGCTTTTGTCACCAGGGCTGGAGTGCAATGACACAATCTAGGCTCACTGCAACCTCTGATTCCCAGGTTCAAGTGATTCTCCTGCCTTAGCCTCCTGAGTAGCTGGGATTACAGGCACCTGCCACCACACCCGGCTAATTTTTGTATTTTTAGTAGAGATGGAGTTTCACCATGTTGGCCAGGCTGGTCTCGAACTCCTGACCTCTGGTGATCCTCCTGCCTTGGCCTCCCAAAGTGTTGGGATTACAGGTGTAAGCCACTGCTCCCGGTCACAATTCAAGTCTTATCTCCAACTGGAATGAGAGGCCTTTTCCTCATTTTAAACAAATTTTCTCTAGAAGGCAAAGATCCTTTAGAGGGAGTGGGTTTGTGTTTTTCAATGATCTTGAAGTGGTAACCCATGGCTAGGTTCCTGTGGTTGGAACCCAGCGCTGGCACTGTTCTTTTGCCAAAAGCATTCTAGACATGGTCATTAGCTCACTGGGGACCCAGGGAGAGAAAGTAAATAAGAAAATTGTCTTGCAAATGCGTATTGTGTTTTGTAATTTGGAAGCCCGCCCTGCTGATACTCAAACCACACACACAGCCGCGTGCTGTTACCTGAGTAACAGTCCTTGAGTTGGCATTTTAGGATCAAACGGGGTTCAGAGGAAAAATTTTATTCTTTCCTGGGCCTTTGCCATCTTGCTGGGGGATGTCTTCCTCTTTTTGATGCTAAAAGAGGACTTACAGTCTCCTGGGAAGATGAAGCCTGATAAATCAGTTGTTATTGCCCTGGGCTTTTCATCTAAAGCAAAGGGAGAGCTGAGGTAATTGTCTGAATAATTTGGGCAAAACAATCAACCATTCTCAATGCATCACAAAGTTTGGAGTTATCCAAATAATAGCACGGTACATGGCATCTGCGTAGCACATTTCAGTTTCTAGGAAAGGCACACCGCTTCTTTCTGGGGGACACTTTGCAAGGACTAAATCAGCATTCTCCGTTGTCCCAGTGCCCCTCCCTGGGAGTGGCATGCAGAAGGAACCCTATGATGGTAACAACAGGGAGTGTTGTCTGAGCTGTTGCATGTTCCAGGCACCGTGCTAAGCAGCCTAAGTAGATCTCATTTAGATGTCGTCACAAGCCTGTTACCATCTCCACTCAGCAGATGTTGAATATGAGGCCTGCAAATCTTTAAGGAACTTGGGTGAGGCTCACAGCTGGTAAGTTGCAGAGTTGAGTCAAGCCTACTCAGTCTGACTGCAGAGCCTGTCCTTTCAAACATGAAACCTCTAAGCAGGATTATACCATGAGGATCCAGAAACCCAGAGAAACTGTGATTAGATCAGTTTCCTTAGCAGAAGAAGTAAGATAACGAAAAGCACCACTAAGTAGCTGGATGATACAAAGCAAGAAACGTCCCTGCTCTGGGCCTCAGATTCCTCTGGACTAAATAAAGGGACCGGCCTGAGTAATTTGTAAAGTCTATTTCAGGTCTCGCTGTCCGTGATTTTTAAAGTAGTCTGGGTCTGTGATCTCAATATACTCATTTCCTGAGCTCTGATTGAAGCTGAGACCAGCACTGTTTGAACCCTGGTGTACTAACAAGGAGGGAAGCACTAATAGGGTAGGCTGAGCCTTTAAATCTCAGTGTCCTCAGTAGCACAGGGTTATATCTTTTGTGCTAACATAATTATCTCAGGTTTTGGAGTTGGTGTTTGTGTGTTTAATAGTCACCCAAAACCCAGGCCGATGGGGTAGCTCCCATCTCTAATGTCTTATGTCGTTCTGCCAGAGGAAAAGAAAGTTCTAGGAGGTATTAAACTGGAAATTAAATGTGCTGGCCCAGAAAATGACAAGAGTCACGATCTCTCCTAACTTCTTAACCAGAACTAGATCCATGGGCCTATCCAACCAGAGGGAATAAGGAGATACAAAACCTACATATGCCCCAAACATAGAAAACTGGGAATTTTTGGAGGACAGCATTAATGACCACCTAAAATACGAATGCTGCAATGTTGTATAAGGATCCTACACTATCGGATCCTACAAAAGGCAGAGCTGCTCACGTTCCACTGTGTTCAGAGAGACAGAATGGACAAGAGAATGCTTCATTTTCAACAAGATCCTGGAAACCAGGCTGGGGACAGGGCACTGGGTTAAGGAGAGGTCACTCAGGGTCAGATTTTCTCTAGGGTTTACCTTGATCACATTCCTTTCTTTAATATTTCTTGTAACCCACTAATTCAGATAGCTAAAAAAGTTACCATGAGCTAAAGTCAACATCAATTAAAAATCCCATATATATTTCATGGCAAAACACATGGTCTTCAAACATGTGTGATTTTCATCGGACCTCCTCATCTGTTTGCCATTTAAGGTTCAGGCCATTTTCCATATTTCTATCAAATGCTGGCTGCTGCAGATGAAAGCCTGGCAAATTACTGTGCAAAAGAAACTTTCTGAAGTTATAAATAATCAAATGCCTGTGGGGCGTTGACTTCATACACAATAATACACAGTAATGATCAGAGCTCAGAGGGAAAATGAAGCTAAATGATGGCCTTACTAGTAAGGAGAAGGTTGTGGCTTTGCTTAGAGTAACATGAGTTCCATCCTCCCGGCTTCTCATCCTCTGGCACAAATGGGACAGGTGGGGCTGTGAAGAGAGTTGGTGAAGTAGCTGAACACAGGCAGGGACAGTGGTGTGCTGGTAAATGTTTAATAATTGGCTCTCTGGGGAAAAAAGCCCGGATGTGTAGTGTTTGCAAGTTTCCTGGTGTAAATACCCCCACCATGGCTGATTTCACGGTACCGACATGATGTCACCGAACATGGATTTGGGAAGAGATATATACAGTCAACTCTTGCAAACCAGTGCCGCCTGGCTCCTCCACATCACTAAGCAGGGAAATTGGGATGGTCGTCTGTCTTTTGTCCCCTACCCTCCTCTAGTCCCAGAATAGGGTGTCTGGAACTTAGATGGCAGGAACTGTTCAGAGGAAGGCAACTGTTCAGATGGCAGGAGGAGGGAAGATGTCACGGACAGGAAGATTGGCAGCTCACATATTATATTGATTTCCAAGGGCTGTGGCAACAAATTACCACAGAAAGTGGCTTAGAACAACAGAAATTTATTCTCTCGTGGTTCTGGAATTCAGAAATCAGGGCTCACCATATTGGTGGGGCTGGTTCCACCTAGAGTCTTTATGGGAGAGACTGTCCCATGCCTTTCTCCCAAATTCTGGTGATTTTTAGAAATCCTTGTCATTCCTCAGCTTGCAGACACGTCACTCCAATGTGATCATCTTCTCTGTGTGTCTGTGTCCTCTCTTCTTACAAGAATGCCATTTCATCTTGAGATCCTTAACTAACTACATCTGCAAAGACTCTATTTCCAAATAAGGCCACATTCTGAGGTTTCAGGAGGACATGAATGTTGGGGAGACTCAATTCCATTCACTACACATGCTCACACACAGTACAGAAAGAGGGGTGGGCAGGACCAGTGCGGGCTGCCTGGCTGTAACATCCTCCTGACTTTCCTGAACCTCCCTAGGCTGTGATCTAGTTCCTGATTTAGGATCATGGGTCGGCAGGGGAAGTGGTCTGTGATGAGTGGGTTGCTTTTCCACTTAGTCACGCTCCTCACCCCCAAACCTAGGTGGGTGCGGAGCGGAGTGACCCTGCCCTAGTTCTCTTTTAAAGCTGTGTTTGGGCAGTTGTCTACTTATATCATCTTCTAACTCCTTTGAAGACAATTTGGGCAAAAATAAACACAAACCTCTAGGAGAGTTCTGTTCTTAAATTAGTTTCATGTACCCTACCTGTAAAATAGGCCATTAATCGATACCGAAAGAGTGAATGGACAAATGAACACAGTCAAGGGCCTCTTGGGTTGATTAGAATGGGCCTTCTCTGGAAGAAAACATATGAGCTTTCAAGTTCAAAAATATTTTTTCAATCTGAAAGACTTATTCCGGCCCATTAGGTCAGTGGAAGACAGTGACTGAGGATCAAGTGTCAAAGGCCCCCGGGGGGGACATTAAGTAAGGCCTTCCTTGGCCCTGTAATAGGAGCTGCTGCCAGTGGAGCCATGCACGGCTCCTCCCTGGGGTCCTGATGAGAAAGCCAGCTTGGCTGGGCCTCTAAGGGCAAGGAGAGGTCACTGAGACTCCGGTGGCAACTTTAAACTACATCGTGTGGATCCTTTCAGTTCGGTGCAGGAAGCTCTTCTCTCAGCCTGGAATGCAGAGGAAGGGATTGGGGGTGTAGGGGTCAGGTTTCCAGGAAAGAATTTAGCTTCAGTGTTTCCTTGATTGAGGCAAGCTCATACCTGGGGAAGCACCATGGCTTAGGGAATCTGTTGCACCAGTGAGATTTTCACATTTCAGGCCCAAGTTCCTTGTTTCCACCAACTGTGTTTGAGATTAATTGGATTTACGTGCTGTAGTTTAAGAGTCCGTGGCTTAAGAGTCCGTAACAAACCCCTTTCCCCCCTGTTGCAGCTCCTCCTCTCCTCCCACTAGGTTGCTCTCACTCCTGGGTTTCAGGTATGCAGTCATTTGGCTGGCCTGTGATCACATGAAACAATGACCACATAAAACACACCTCCATTTAGAGATAAGCACTGATGCATGCCCTGCAGCTGAGATTAAAATCTGTCCCATAAATCTCTCCACAATGCTGTGTAGTCTGCTCACAATGATGAGGAGTGAGCTAGTAAATAAATGACTGAGCAAAAAAAATTTCTCCCAAAGTACCTTGTGATTAAGAGGTTTGTTTCCATAGTGCTAGAAACTACAGGAGCGGGGCAAGCT
Organism: Macaca thibetana thibetana; assembly: GCF_024542745.1. Taxonomy (NCBI): domain Eukaryota; kingdom Metazoa; phylum Chordata; class Mammalia; order Primates; family Cercopithecidae; genus Macaca; species Macaca thibetana. The sequence continues at coordinate 39,103,603 of NC_065590.1, forward strand.
TTGTCACTGATGTGAGTTCTTCCTATGGCATTGCATGGAGGGTTCAATTTCATTCATCACACATTTTTTAAGAGCCACTATGTGTATAACCAGGGGTATAACAAGGACATAACTGAAGATATACATAGTTTTAACTGGGAGTTCATGGATACAATTAACAAGATAATGGAATTTGAAAACATATTAATTTGAGATCTAGTTATAAAAAATTCTGCATGTGTGTATTCGTGTGCTTTGGAGTTTAATTGTACCATTGTATAGAGATATTTGATAGGATTTTTGACATACAGTGGAATATTTTAAGTCCCTAAGTTTCAAAATAAATAGTGGAATAAACCAATCATCTCCATGCTTTTTTATGACTTTATCATGATGATAGATTTTCTAGAAAAGGATTTGAGGATTCACCATGTTCCTTGGTCTGTTAGTAAACCAGGATAAATCTGAACCTTGGTGCTGCCATTTTCCCGCAACTGAGGTAACAAGGGGTGTGCGTATGTGTGTCCATTATGTGCACATGACTGGGTATGGTTGTGTGGCTATTAAGGCTAGGAGGCACAGGGATTGCTGAGGAAAATGAAATTCAGTAAGAATACATTCCGAGGTCTCAGATCAACCATTTTTAGCCTTGGAAATCCCTAGCTGCAAGTGAACCCAGAGTTGACAAGTCACTACATTTGTAGAATTTAGATCACCGAGGTGCTTCCATATGCAGAGAAGATGCCCCTTTTGCCACAGTGGCTAAACCTTGAGGTTGCAACCTTAGGCTAGGGGGAAGACATGCTGAATAAAAGGAAAGTCCTGCCTCTCTGGGCCAAGTAAGAGTGGGAAGAAGAATGAGGATGAGCAGAGGAGAAAAGCAGACTTAAGCATCTTTGTTCCTCTCGGCCCCTTGGGTCTTTGTCATTTGTACCCAGATAAACATGGGGAAGAAGAGCATTGGGCTATCGGGCTGGGAGATGTGTTTTATTGAGTGATTTTGTGTGTGTGTGTGTGTGTGCGTGAGTGTGTGTGCACTTGTGAGAGAGAGAAGAGTGAAGACATCCAAGTCTCAGACCTCCATCATGGCTGGGGAGGCGTGGCGAAGAAGAGACCAGGCAACAGAAGGATGGATTGAAAAGCTAGTAGGCCATGCTCCTGGCTACCATGGTCTAGTGGTGACTTGCAAGGAATTCAGCAGGGCCCATCTACCTGGTGAGGGGATGAGGAAAGGCTGAGGCAGCCTATGGATTTGTAGGAGGCCTGTGGTCAGAGTGAAGAGGCTGCAGGTGCAGGGCCTTGGAGATGGAAGCAAGTGCCAGGGAACATGCGCTGTCATGGTGAGTGCCAGCACACTGACCTCAAATGACAGTGCCCCTTCACTCCCTGCCCTACCCAAAAAGGAAGCACACCATGAGTCTTGATCATCTTCATTGTCACTACTGTAGGGAGCATATCTGTTCCAGGCGATATGCAGCTGGGACTAGGGGATATCCATAGAAATGTCTCCCCTGCTGGCCAGAGGGTAAAATAACCCTTCATATATCAAGATGGCATTTTAGAGAACAGAAGGGGAGGTGAAATCCGAGAGACCAAAATGCATCTACATACCTGGACTCACTTGAAAGGGAATGACTTTTGATAGGGAATTCAGTTTTGAAAAGACTGAGTTTCTAAGGGGACATTTGCCATGGGACAGGCCTGAAATACAATTATTGGTGAGTCAAAGTGTTCCCAGCCACCCAGCTAATATGGGCCCTCTGAGGAAGAGCAGAGCCTTTCGGGGGAATAAAGAAACTTTATTTTCCCTACACAACGGACTGTGCTGTGAGTAACGAGCCAGCCCTGATACAGATGGATAAAAATAAAGTCGGGAATTTTCAAGTACTTTCATCTTAAGTAAACAACCTTAAAATAGTCATGAAGGCTTTTGAAACTTTTCAGTGGTCTTTTAAGTCTTTCATAAAAATACTCTGGGAACAAGAAGCCCTGTTGTGCTATCTCTCTGGCATTCCACAAGGAGAGAATAAAAGACCCTGAGAATGCTTACGGCACAAGTGTCTCCATGGAACCCAGCAGGCTAAGCCGACTTGGGAGTGTTGGCACCATCTGGGGACACCAACCCAAATACTGATGAGAAAAAAGGCCCTGAAGGATTCAGCCTGCAGGGACCATTTCCCAATGGAAGGGGAAGTCCCTGGAATTCCATGCTTCTGTGGACAGGAAAATTGCTTTTCTTGGGGATGCTTTCTGAATAAGGGAGATAGATACTCGTGTGACTGGGACAGTTCTGGTGCAGATTGTTTTGGACACAGGGGAATGGCCTAGGTGACCTTCTAGGGGTCTCGTACCTAATCTGAGATTCTGTAAGTAATGAGTTGACAGAAAATTGCATTCTGTCTTTGGTTGGCCATCTGCTGTTTCCCTAATGCTGGCTGATAAAGGCATGGTGATGTGGGGAGAAGGTGAGCTGTAATTAATTATCTATGGCATTGATGAATTTCTTGTAGGATATTCCCCTGCGAATCCAGCAGTATAGCTGCATTTCTCCCCCCTCCCAGTGTTAATGGTCTATTTATGGACTTGGCTCCATAATTAAATGTTTCATTTGCAAGAAAATGGTTCCTAGGAAAATCCAAGCTCTCTTTATGTCCCTGGAATGGGCTCTTGCAGACATTACATAAGAGATTTGTCCATGTTGGCCTGCTGCTCTTAGCTTTCTGGATAATCTAATGAATTATGTTTCCAGTGTATGTAAATTACTAAACGTAATTTTCTTCAATATGCCTGCTGAATAAAACCAAATGTATTGTGGGCATACTTTTAATTATTTTTATGCTATAAAAATGGAAGAAATCAGAAGTACAGAAACAGTGTTCTAAAAAACCCCTCTAGTTTTCTTTTGGGCAACAGTTTAATCAGATTAAAACCATAATTGTTTTTCAACTCTTGCCTCACACTTGTTTTGGCCATCACTTTTGTCAGCATGTGGCTATGCCCCATGAAGGCATTTAATGTCAATACCGAGTGTTTGCCTTACTAGAAAACAGCACATATTAGATGTCTGGGTTCAAGGCAAGGCGCCATTGGGAAAGCTCAAGACTGACTTCTGAGCTTTGCTTTCTGTTCTTACAATTGGTCCCTGGCAATTCCTGACCCATTTTCTTCTGAGTCAAGAAGGTGGTAGCTAGTTAGACAAGGCTGTAAAGCAGAACTGGCAAGGAGCAAAGGTGAGAGGCCTGTGCTTATCTCTAGGTGGTGCAATGTGAAAAGAATAAAAACCAGCCACTTTGATTACCTAGCTAGAGATCTGGAGGCCAGACTCAGTTTAAGATAAAGATAAAAGGGAATTTGGATATCTAGCTATTCAAGCCCCTTGGACTATTATCTGAAATATGTTTACCCAATGGTTTCTATCACACAGTGACATGGTGGTAGGGGATGGAGTCTAGAATCAAAACATTGGCTCTAAGTTCTGTTCTAGTATTTTGGGTGAATCACCTTGGGCAAGACCTTACTTCTCAAAGCCTTGATTTTCTCATCCATCAAGTAGGACGCATACTAATGCTGCTTGATTGAGATGTCATGAAGAGCAAATGAAATGGTGCATAGGAATGTGATTTATAAATGCTAAAGGGTGGCGTAAATGGACTTTTTTGTTATCATTACATCCTTCTCCTGCCCCATAAGCTGCAATGACTGGCAAATCATGCGTTGATTTTTTATGGCTGATGGGGAGGAAAAAAAATATTTTCTGAGTTAATCCAGTTGCCCTAGGAGAGCAGCAGAATTCCTTAGGGTAGGAAAACTTCTCTTTTCTTTGGGAATACACAGTAAAGGGATATTTGGATTCCATAAAGCAGGCCTTTTGGGTCAGTCTAGATCAGTGCTTCTCCAAGGATCCATGTGAAGAATTAGCTTTTAAAACTCTATTCTTTCTTGGACTGGTACTTTTGTAAAATATCATGAAATATATTATTAAAAACATGAAATAAAAAAGACATATAAAGCACAAGTCTCATTTTTATTTTATGATTAGATTCAGCAGACATAAAAATTACTGTGTCAAGTTGCCATAAAACCTTAACATCTGTACTTACCTCGTCGTGCACTGGCAACCAAAGTGCATGGCCTGGCACCGCACTCTGCAGTCCATTTTAAGGAATGCAGTTGTAGGTGGAGGAGATTTCCAACAAAAAGAGAACAAACGTGATTTCTGTACTATAATAACAGGCGTTCTGAGATTTTGGCAGATGGGCTGATAAACGGATGCAAACTCAGAAGAAGGGATAAGGGCAAAGGGCCTATTTTGAGAGGGTTGGAGTGGGGGGGTCCAGGAAAAATGACACCAGCTGGCCAAAGTTAAAGAGAAGGACAGTAGTACATAGTCCTGTGTGCTGGGAACAATGTCCAGTGGTCCAGTGACAGTTTTAACTTGTGTTCTTTGGTAGGCTGTACTCATTCCTGAACCTTCAGTAAAATTTGTTACACACAATGTCTGCCTGTTCGTGATGCTTGGGGATCGAGGGAGGGTCCGTGTCTACACCTGGAGGGAGAGCAGAGAGCAGGAGAGCAGCCGCTGCAGTCTCAGTGGTAAAGGGGGATCAGAGTCGAGCCCAGCAGAGGAATTCAGAGCCAGAGCTGTCTGGGAAGAAGTCAGCCTTCTCCTGAGTGTCTGCAGATATGTTGAGGTGAGCACTGGATTTTCCATATTACATGGGAAGGAAATATTTGTGCCTAATTGCTATTAAGAGGAAAAGGGACCCTGGAAGTTTCAAGAATACGAAACACTCAGGTCCCACCACAGTCTCAGATGGAGGAAACCTTTGTCCATATTTTGCCACCGCATCTCCTGCTCATTCAACGTGGAGCCCTTTCTCCTTAAGGAAGGAAGGTTGGGTCTGTACAGATGAATCAGAAGTTGGGTTGAGAAATGTGTTCTGCCTATTTCTTAGTGCCAGTTTTATGTTTTCAATAATTATCATTACATTTATTAAGAATTTGTTGTGCTAGGCTTAGCCCTTTGCATTAGTCATCTCAAATCCTTATGGTAGTTCTGCAGTTGTATAGATCTTTAATATCTTAGATTTACTATTACTATTTCCTATTACCTTGACCAGATTATTTTATCTATCCGAGTCTCAGTTTTCTCATCTATAAAATAGACATATAAAGAGATACAACCTCACGATGTTATTGTAAGAATTAAACAATATCTTCAAAGCACACTGCCTGATGCACAACAAAAATAGTAATAATAACAATAGCGATGATAATATTAACAATAACTAACATTGGAGAGTGCATGCTATGGGCTAAGCACTAATTAAAGGACTTTACTTTTGTTATCTCATTTAATGCTCACGGTAAGCCTATAAGCTAGGTACCATTGTCATCCTCACTTTACAGATAAGGGATATGAGGCTCAGAGACACTAAAGCGCTTGCTCGTGTCACAGGGTCAGTATGCGATGCAGCCAGGTTACAACCCAGGCTGTTTAACTCCCGAGCACTCACTCTTAATTATGATACTACACTTGCCACTCAAGAAATAGTTTATTATTATTGCTATTGTTACTATTACAGATGAATACATTGAGTCCCAGGTAGGTGAATTACTTGCCCAAGCCAACACAGCCATGTCTCAGAGCTGAGATTGAAAGCCTCTGGCTTTCTGTGGCCCCAGTTGGTTGTGGGGCTGGGTCCTGGGAATTTGAATGGATTAAATGGCCTCAGTCTGTTTAGGATGACCACACCAAGAGCCGTGCCCTCTGCATGGTGGATGAGGATGGAGGCAAGCAGGGTTTGTGCCCTCTGATGTCCCCTGGAGGAGCCCAGGTCTCTGCAGTGAGTCTGAGTTATGAGGTTGGACAGCAGACTTGTTGGAGCCCAGAACCCATCCACAACCAGTCTTGATTTACATGGGAATGTTTCCTCACTGTTGGCATTTGGAAAGGGAAATAGCAAATTTTGGGTGTTTGCTTATTTCCGTCAGTACTTTCAGCTAGGACGGGGGTGAAGGCTGATTAATTATACAGCAGCTCATTAAAACATAATATCCCTTTGAAGCCCAAAGCAGCAAGTGGAGAGCTGTTTTGCAACGTTGGTAGGACATTGGGTGTTCTCCAACTCATCCGTTTGATGCAGCTGGATAATATGGCTACCCTAGAGTTGTACCTTTCAGCACAGTTGAGGCAAACTTGGAGCTGGGCTTGTGGGATTGTGGTGTAAGGAGGACTCTGGGAACACATGGCTACTAAAGAATCCCACAGAAGGAACTCCCAGGCTGAGGCTGAGCTTAGCCCATATCCTGTCCCCAGGCTCCTGATGGGGCCCCCACTGGGCAACTGCTACCTTCTGCAGTGAGCCAAACCACCCCAGGGAGGCTGGGGGCCACAGCTGGCTGAGAATGCTTGTGGCCATCAGTGTCTCCACCTCAGGAAGATACCATAGGCCAAGGAAAACACTTGGTAAACTTAGCCTGTGCAGCTCTCAGTAACTCATTTAGGATTTAATGTTTCTTTTTAAACAGAGCACAGAAGGCTTGGAAAGCAAGCTCAGTTACTCCTGAGAGGATAGCGTAATTCCATGTCTTATTCATCTTTGCTTTTGGCACCTAGAAGGTGCTCAATAAATGCCTGTTCAATTTCAATCATCTTCTGTGGTTTTTTTTCTAAAAGTTTGGAAATCCCCCAACCATCATTTATTAGATTGCTTGGAGTTTGGCTGCGGCCAAGTGTTGAAACAGTGGGTTGCTTAAGACTGATTATTCCCGATTAAACAAATAGTCAGTGAACATTTATTGGTCAGGCATTGAGCTGGATGCTGTGGTAGAAGAAAGACTTGCCAATTGAATTGTTAAAACACAGAACCGGAGCTGCCACAACAGGAATATAGGTAGGTCAGCTGCAGTGAGAAGACAGAAGAATGGAATAAGTTAGATTAAGAGATCAGGAGAGACTTCATAAAGAGAAGCCCTGTGAGAAGAGCTTCGGAGGATGAATAAGAGTGTGAAAGATGTTGGGTCAAAATAAGAGGTTTTAGCTGGAGTGAATGGCATGAGCAAAGGTCTTAAGGCATGAAGCTGCCCTGGCAGATATTCCGTGTGGCTGAGCTTCTGGTATAAAAGTATAATTTAAAAAAAGTTTAAAAATAAATCATACAAGTGTATGGTGAATGCATGTCAAAGATTTTCTTAAAAATTCATTAGTCATAAACTGGTTCAAAGAAGAGCTTGAAAGACCAAAGCGTATCTAATCAATAAAAGAAGGAATACTGAAAGAAGAAAACACAGTTAGATACGAATCTGGTTAATGCTCTATAGAGCAAGAAAGCCATAACCTGTGGAACTATCATTTCTACAGGGTAGAATTCATTTGCAATCTTACTGGACAAAAAAAAAAAATCACTTGTAACTTGCTGATTTTATAGCTGTTAACATCCAGTTTTATAGAATCTGGGCCTGAATCAATGGTAAATAGTAAGTCAAACAAGTTACATTTTTCTAGAGCATTCAATCATCCCAAAGCAGGCCTTTTTTTTTCTTCAACATTCTAGGATGACTTTGAAAATATATGCAGTAATCTTCTTCCTAATGTTTATTATTTGGATAATTTCGCTAAAAGGAAAATGTTTTGGTCAGATTTGGAGGACGTCATGTTGGAGTTAGGCTGATTCTGTCTGTTTTAGCAGGTGCTATGATCTGTACCAAGATCTGGGAAGATGGTGGGAAAAACGGAGTGGAGAGAGGAGAGAATAGTGAAAGAAAACCTAGGTAAAAGGTTATGGTAATAATAATTCAGGTAGAGATGACAAAAACTTCAATTTCATGGTGGCAGTGGGTTTAGGAAGGAAGAGGCTGATATGAGATGCCATGGGAAGATGAAGTGATTTCATGGGAGTTGGGAGGAAGAGGTCCACAAATATTTACTGGGCATCCACCAGGAGTCACATCCTATGATAAACACCAGCAATTCAAAGAAGAGTAAGGTATTACTATTGTCCCCCCAGGAGCTTACAGACACATACAAATTATCATCAATTTCATGAGGAAAGGCCAGTGATAGAGATATGCATAGGGTGAATGGGGCCAAGGTTGGATCAGGGGAGGATTCCCAGAGAGGTCTTTAAGGGCCAACAGGTGTTACTAGGCCAAGAAAGAAGTTAGAGGAAGATGCACCAGCACTGGCTGCACATTGAAATCACCTGGGTAGTCTAATCAATTCCTGGGCTTGCCTCCCCAACCCAGAGATTCTGATTTAAGGGACTGGGTGTGGCCTGGTCTCAGGGAACGCCAAATCTCCCCAGGTGATTCTAATGTGTAGTCAAAGTAGAGAATGCTTGAGGTGGAAGAAATAAGAGGAGCATAAACAAGGAGGTTATAATCAGTCTAGAATGTGCTGGGGAAAGAAATGCAGTACTTTAAAACTACTGTGGTGATATGGAGAAAGTTGGGAAGAGAGGCTGACTGGCTGCAGCTGGTGGCTGTCACAGAAAGCCCTGCCCTGTCAGCTTGGAAGCTCACATCACTCTACGTATTTTCTACACTGGGAGATTTGAAGAATGGGTATCATTAAGGATACAAAATAAGGATAGAGAATTTGAGTGAATATTCTAGTTCCAGGTCTCCCTTGAATTTGCCATGTAACTTTAGTTTCCTTCTATGTAAAACGAAAGATTGAACTACATGGCATCTGCTATGGTCTGAGTGTTTGTGTCCACGCCCCCTGCAAATTCATGTGTTGACACTTAATCCCTAATGCGGTAGTATTAAGGGGTGGGGTCTTCAGGAGGTGATTAGATCACGACAGCTCCACCCTCATGAATGAGATTAGGGCCCTTATAAAAGAGGCTTGAGAGGACGCTTGGTAATCCCTCCTGATATGTGAGGACACACGGGAGATACTGAACCTGCTGGTGACTTCGTGTTGGAATTCCCAGACTCCAGAACTGTGAGCAGTAATATTTCTGTTCTTTATACATACCCATCAAGGTATTTTGATATAGCAGCCTGAATGAACTAACACAGCATCTAAGTTCCTTTCAGTTCGAGAATTGCAAATTCCTAAATTTCTGTCATTACTCTGATATCACCAATGTTGGGTTGAGTTGTACTTGAGATATTCATGGTCAGAACCTGGGGAAATATCTTTATTTTCATTTTTGAGACAGGTTCTCACTCTGTCCCCCAGGCTGCAGTGTAGTGGTGCAATCACAGCTCACTACAACCTTGAGCTCCTGGGATCAAGTGATCCTCCTACCTCAGGCTCCCAAGTAGCTAGGACTGCGGGTGTGTGCCACCATGCCTGGCTAATTAAATTTTTATTTTATTTATTTATTTATTTTTATAGATACAAGATCTTGCTTTGTTGCTCAGGCTGGTTTCAAGCTCCTAACCCCAAGCAGTCCTCCTCTCTGAGAGCCTCAGCCTCTCAGAGTTATAGGATTACAGGTGTGAGCCACTGCTCCTGGGCAGAATATCTTTTTAATAAAAATTATGTTGTTTTTTCATTTAGCTAAAAGAGCACTACATGCTTATAGTAAATATAAAGCAAAATTTCCCCTTCCAGCATCCTGTGTTCCATTTCCCAGAGCCTCCTGGCATGGTTTCTTGTGTATATAGGAATAAACATTTTTTCTTTTTTCTTTATATATTCATTTTTATGTATATATATGTACAATATGTATATTTGTTTACACAGTGGGGCCCTATTGTACAAATTGTTCTGTAATTAGTGTTTTTTTTTTTGTTTTTTTTTTGAGACGGAGTCTTGCTGTGTCGCCCAGGCTGGAGTGCAGTGGCCGGATCTCAGCTCATTGCAAGCTCCGCCTCCCGGGTTTTTACGCCATTCTCCTGCCTCAGCCTCCCGAGTAGCTGGGACTACAGGCGCCCGCCACCTCGCCCGGCTAGTTTTTTGTATTTTTTAGTAGAGACGGGGTTTCACCGTGTTAGCCAGGATGGTCTCGAACTCCTGACGTCGTGATCCGCCCGTCTCGGCCTCCCAAAGTGCTGGGATTACAGGCTTGAGCCACCGCGCCCGGCCTGTAATTAGTGTTTTTGCATCACAGTATATTTTTGACATCTTTCTACGTCTGTGTATTTAGAAATATATTGTTTTTATTGTCAGTTGTACTGTATTCCATGATATAACACCATTATTTACCAAACTTATGATAGGCAGTCAGGTTGTATCAGTAGTTTGCTTTGTCAATCTGTTCCAGAGAACTATCTCATATATATATATATATATGTGTGTGTGTGTGTGTGTGTGTATACATATATACACACACATATACATACATATATCTCCAATGGTGCAAGTATTGTTTATTGATAGGACAAATCCTGAGACATAGAATTGCTAGGTCTAAGGTTAAATCCATTGGAAATTTTGACAGACACTGCCAAACTGTCCTTCAAAATTGTTTTCCTAAATTATATGCCCAATCACAAAAAGTATCTGTGTGCTTTTTTTCTCACTGCCTTATGAATGTTGTGTATTTTTCAATTTTTAAATTGTATTATTGGAGATGAAAAATGGCATCTCATTGTTTGAATCTGCATTTATTTAATATGAAAGAAGTTGTTCATTGTTTTATCAATTGGCCATGTGTGACCTTCCCGTTCAAACTACCTATTCATGTCCTTTGTTCCTATTGCATTTTCTTGTAATTTGGAATGCCTTCTTTATCATACACTAAATTTCTGTATGTGTTTGTGTTTGCTTCTGGACACTCTATTCTGATCCAATCATCCACTTGCCTATTCAAGTATTAATATGATACTGTTTTAATAAGTGGCTTTGCAATATATTTTAATATGTAGTAAGATGAAGTCATTCTCACTCTCCCTATTCAGAATTTTCTCAGATGTTTATTTTTCCAGATGGACTTTAATATTTTATCAAATTAAAAAAACTCCTGTTAGAATTTTTAATAACTGGAAAGAAATTTAATTATTAGATAAATCAGAAGTGACATTCTTATAATAATGACTCATTTTGTTTAAGAATAAGGTTTTAAAATTTTTATTCAATTTTTTTGTTAATATGGTTTTCACGTTTTCTTCATATAGTTCTGGCACAATTCTTAAGTTTATTGTTACATATTTTACATTCATCTTTGCCATTGGACAAAGTTTTCTTCTGTTTTTTATCTGGTTTGCATGTAAAAAAGCTACTGATTTTTGTATATTCTGGAAGAACTGTGATAAGATGTAGGAACAGGAAGAGAAGGAGAAGGGTGGGGGAAAGAATTAGACGACAGTGGAAGCTAGGAGAGAATGCATTGCAAGCAGGAGGATGTCAACACTGTCAAATCATGTCAAAGTCATGTGGGAGGGCATGGGTCCTGTACTAGAAGCTGGTTGAGAGAGGGATGAAGTAAAGGTGTTGAATGGTTAGGGATCATGCAGGAAAGAAGAACATGCCATTCCTCCTGCCTTTTAAATGCTATTCATTGCTGTAGACAGCCCTCCACATGCAATAGAGAAACCCAGGAGCTTGGATGCATTTGTGGGGTGTGTGCATGTTAGTATATGCGTGAGTGTGTGCAACTGGACAAGGAGACCAGCTATCAGTCTCAGAATCTGTGGAGGTCATGTGGGAGCTGATGATCGATGGTTTCATTCACAGTGGGCATGCATCAAACCCTAAATTGGCATCCAAGGCAAATGAGAGGAAGTTAGCTTTCTCTGATGCTGTAGTATAGTGGGGAAAACTAGGACATAGATTTGCTTTTCCTGGTAAGAGAGAGCAGTAGAGGAATACCAAGACATTGTTGTTGTTTTTTCCAAAACTCATTTCAAGTGAAGATTTGTTTGAATGGCACCAGAGTTCCCCAAATGGCCATAAATCCCTGACTTGGCTGAAGTCTAGCCTCCCTTTTCCTGCCCAGGCTTAGCAGCCTTGCTGCCAGCCATAAAGGTTCTTTTGGCAACAGCAGAGCAGGAAGAAGAACTGCATGACTGGCTTATGGTGTTGCCTTCTCCCTGTTGCTTTCTGTTTGTTCAGCCTCTTGCTTTAGCAACATGGGCACTTTCATTAGCTGCGGTGTTAGAATAGGGTAAAGATTTATAAATATCTTTCCATTTATGAAAACACCCTTTCCAATAACTAGATCCCCAGGGCAAGCCAATGAATTACAAAGAAAGCTGACTTCTCCAGTTGGAGAACCTGAGTTGTCCCTCTCTGAATAAAGGAGGAATATTCATGTGGATGCAGATGGTCAGTCCATGGTGTTTGACTTTAAGACTGGAGAATAAGGATGGAATTTACCCATATTTGGAGGAAAGGTTTTTTGAAACAATGGAATGGACTCTCAAATTGTAAAGGAGCACTTGTCAGGTTGCCAGATAAAATACTGGACACCCAGTTACATTTGAATTTCAGATAAACAGTAAATAAAACTTGTTTATATTTTTTATCCACAAACTCTGGCAATACTAATCAGCTAGTCTTTCTAAGGTAGAGATGTCCCTATAATTTAGGAAATGCATAGCAATGTCCAGCTGGGCTTGGCCGGTTACCCTGTGGATTAAAGGGCCTTTGGAAAATATTCTTTCTATGCGCCTGACACGTACTGGATTCTAGTTTCTATCCACTCTTTGTATACTGTGCTTCTCATATCCAGCTTGTCCTCTCCATTCCATCACCACCAAGGGGGTTCCAATTATTTTTTGTTTAATTTTTTAATTTTTAAATGGAGTTTTGCTCTGTCACCCAGGCTGGAGTACAGTGGCACGATCTCAGCTCACTGCAACCTCCGCCTCCTGGGTTCAAGTGATTCTCTTGCCTCAGCCTCCCGAGTAGCTGGAACTACAGGCACGCCTGGCTAATTTTTTTTTATTATTATTATTTTATTTTTTAGTAGAGACGGGTTTCACCTTGTTAGTCAGGATGGTCTCGATCTCCTGACCTCATGATCTGCCTGCCTCGGCCTGCCAAAGTGCTGGGAATACAGGCGTAAACCACCTTGCCCAGCCGGGGGTTCCAATTATTAACAACATGAACTCAGAATGTTTGTGTGATCAGTGATTTAGTTTAGTGGTTCTTGTCCTTTGCAAGAATCCTCTGTGGGTGTCTCAGCAAGGTTTCTCTCCCTCAACACTCCCTTCATGCCATACCAGTTTACTATGAGTGCAACCATCTGAAAAATGATCCCCAAGTCCCACTTTATCATATCCTGTGGGGATGTGCTGCAGATCACACCCACCTACCACATCCATATATGAACCTGAACCACATCCATATGTGGCCTGAGATTTTCAGCTGTGTAATTTTTTCCAGCTCAGTTACATCTGTGAGTCTTGTTCCCTGGGTTCTCGAGAGCTGGATTTTCATACCTCGTTATAGCTCCTTGCTCAAGAAACACGGGCTGGTTGATTGGTTCCAGTGAATCCTAACAGAATTAGCCAGATTTATAGAGTGGAAAAGTCGCTTGAAGCCCAACGTTCTTGTGCTGGAGAGATTCAGAGACACCGGAAGATGCCAAATCCTGCTCTCACTCACACGAGCCCCTCTCTTCCTGTTATTTCTAGTTCTGGGGCTAAAAGGCAGAAATCTCTGCATTTAAACTCCCAGTTAAGGTAGTGCAATTGGCAAATGATCCTCTAAGCTCCCAAAACCGTTTAAACAGAGAGGGACTCGATAAATGCTGGTGATGGAACTGAATTTAGAAGTTTACTCTTTAAGCCACTGAATTCCAGATGTCTAGGTTGAAATCTATGATACACTTCTATTTGGAACTTACCATTTGTGTCTATAGGTCTTGTTCAATAGAATAATCTCCTTGACTTCTCTATTCAAGAACATTATAGAACCCTGGAAGAAGTGAGGAAGGGAGATTGGAATCCAATATAGTAGCACTATTAATAAAAGTAGCTGAAAGTTATAATCACAACAAAAATGACAATAATAAAGTGTCCACTGTGTTTCAGGTGATTTGTGGAAACTTTTACTTATATAACTTCCCCAGAAGGTGTTTTTGTTACCACTTCACAGATGAGAAAATTGAACCCCCGAGTGATTAAGCAATTTGCCCTTGGGCAAAAACCTATTGTGTCCTGGGCCAGGTGTGCTGGTTCATGTCTGTAATCCAGCACTTTGGGAGGCTGAGGCAGGAGGATCATCTGAACCCAGTTCAAGACCAGCCAGGGCAACATAGTGAGACCCTGTCTCTACAAAAAATAGAAAAAATTAGTGGGGTATGGTAGTTCGCGCCTGTAGTTCCAGCTACTCGGGAAGCCGAGGTGGGAAGACTGCTTGAGCCCAGAAGGTTGAAGCTGCAGTGAGCTCTGATCATGCCACTGCCCTCAACAAAATCAAGCGTCTGATCCCTGGGAAGTTAAAGAGGCTCAGCTCATCTGTTGTTCCAGCCTGGGCAACAGAGAGAAACCTTATCTCAAAAAACCCCCCACAAGCAATAACAAAAAATCTTGTATGTACTGGAGCCAGCATTTGAATAAATGTCCACCTGGCTGATCTCCTAGGTTTACCCAATATTCCAGGTCCCACCTCTCTTCTTGTTGGCTGTTAGGGACTTTTTGCTTTGTGATTACAGACTCAAGAGTTTGAAGGGAAATATTAGGGGCAAATGGTAACCTAATGCCCAGAGCTGAATGACACCCCATTCAGAGGGTTATCTGACTCCCATGACCAAGAGGAATAAGGCAACTGGACCCAGCTCCTGAGGGTCTGGAATGTGATAAGGATCCCCAAGCAGGCTTCTCTGAAACCAGACCCTGCCTTGACCCTGGTTAATTACTCTGTACTTACCCACACAACTGAATTCCTGCTGTCTGTGGGTGCTGTGAGGCATGTCAAGGCTGTCAATGAACACAGGACAGCGCTAATCCTGGTGAGCTTGCCCCGGGGCTGGGCAGGCCGTCCTATCGAATGATTATCATGTGATGAAGCTCCGGGGCTCCAGGGCCCATCCTGGCTTTCCGGCTGCAGTGTTAACAGGCTTTTCTTCTGGGACATCCTGGAGCTGGAAATCTCTCACGTGGATCACACACATGCTGTTGCCAGCCCTGCTGAAGGCCTCCCGCACTCTGGCTTGATAGCAATCAAGCCCTCCCAGTTGGAGCTTGTTACCTGGGAACCGTCCAGATCAAATGATGAAAACTGGCTAGGGTGTCGTCGTTATGGTCAATTACTGGCAGCACATTAAATGAGGGCTGGCAAACCTAGGCACCACTGAGCGCCATTTCCAAGGCGTTTTGGGTTCGTTGTTTTTCCAGCCTCTCTTCTCTTAGCCTACCTTGGCTCCTTTGTTTTCTTTCGTGGTGAAACTCATGGGAATATGAAAGGACATGGAAGCCCTGGGTTTCTGATTCACAGACGGTAGTGGTGTGGTGTGAGGACACTCCGCACTCAGAAGGTTGGCTGAGCCTCTTTAGCTTCCCAGGGATTAGATGCTCAACTTTGTTGAGGGACAGTGAAGAATCACTAGAGAGGCTAGAATGTGACTAGAAACCTATTTCTGCAGGGTTCCTCTGGGCTTTCCTTTGGAGAATCTAGTTTTTTCTTTATAGACTCTGAACATTTGTCCCAGGAAGAGAGGATGCCTGCTTCTAAAGGAGGTCTCCATCAGGCCTTTCCAGCAGTTGTTAGAAGCTCTTCTCAAGTAGAATCGCCCAGAAAAGTAGCTGGTACGCATCAATTTGGGCTGGGCATAATTCCAGGATTTCTTTCTAGGGAATTCTAGCATTTGCATCATGAGAATTTTAGTCTGCTAACTAGGGCCCATTTATCCTAAAGGCTAGATTCTTCCATGCTAATATTTATACCAGTGGTTTAAAAAATGTAATCCCCACCTGAGGTCAGATGTTCGAGACCAGCCTGGCCAACATGGTGAAACCTCATCTGTACTAAAAATACAAAAAATTAGCTGGGCGTGGTGGCAGGTGCTTGTAATCCCAGCTACTCCAGAGGCTGAGTGAGGCAGGAGAATCACTTGAACCTGGGAGGCGGAGGTTGCAGTGAGCCTAGGTCACACCACTGCACTCCAGCCTAGGCGACAGGAGCGAAACTGTGTCTCAAAACAAAACAAAAAAGAAAGTGATCCCTGGACTGGCAGCATCAGCATCACCTGGAAACAGGTTAGAAGTACAATTTTTCCAGCTCTACATGAGACCTGCCAAATCAGAAACTCTGGAGGTTGGGCCCAGCCGTTCATCTCAGCAAGGCCTTCCAGGGGATTAGGAGGAATGCTTAAATGTAAGATCTACTTCTTGAGACCTGTGTTACTCAGAGCATGGTCTGGGGACAACATCAGCATCTCCTAGGAGATTACTAGAAATGCAGGACCTCAGGCCCACCTCCCAGATTTGCTGAATCAGAATCTGCCTTTTAACAAGATCCCCAGGTGGTGTGATTTTACTTTAAAGCTTAAGAAGTGCTACTTTAGAGCAATGGTTCTCAACTTTGGCTGCACGTCAGACTCACCTCATGCCCAGGCCATGCCCCAGCCCAATTAAATCAGAATTTTTTGGGATGATGCCCAGGCACTGGTGTTTATTAAAAGTTTCCCTGGTGATTCTAATATATAGCCAGGGTTGAGAACAATTGCTTTGGGCCACCATAGGCTCCAGAATCACAAGGAACTAGTCTGTTGAATAAAAAAAACCCAAGCCAGCCAACCAACCACCAGAACAAAACCAGTGATGTAGAGCTGAGCTTCCCAACAGTATGGAGGGACATGTTGGTGACTCCTGGATGTGTAGGTCATGTGGAATTACTGATCCCGCTAGCCCTTGGAAGACAGGATGGGACCTGGGTTGCCAGGAGCAACCAGTGACCCTGGAGGCTATTACAAATATTATCATTTTCTTTGTGTGCAATGACAGAAAAAAGGCAGCAAAACATGCTGTAGAGAACCTGAATAAGTCAATCCTTGCCATGTTAATATGATCACTGTGGTGATGGAGTATGGATGAGGATCATTGGGATTGGGAGGGCAGCAATGTAACGTGCCTTTAGATATTTGATGACTTCAGTAATTCAAATCCAGGTAGAGACTGGGTGTAAAGGCTCATGCCTGTAATCCTAGCACTTTGAGAGGCTGAGGCAGGAGGATCGCTTGAGCCCAGGAGTTCAAGACCAGCTTGAGCAATATAGCGAGACCACGTCTGTATGAGAAAATTTAAAAATTAGCCAGGTGTGGTGGCATGTGCCTGTAGCCCCAGCTACTCAGGAGGCTGAAGTGGGAGGATCTCTTGAGCCCAGGAGGTTGAGGCTACAATGAGCCATGTTCATGCCACTGCACTCCAGCCTGGGTGACAGATGAAGGTCCTGTCTCTAAAAAACAAAACAAAAAAATCCAGACAGATACTTTCTAGGCCATCATTCCTGCCTAGTATTTATCCAGTTCTCTTGCTATTTAGAGATTTCCTAGCTTTTATGTGATTATTTCTTTCAATAGCCTTGTGCAATCTGTTGGGCATGGATTATTTTCTTTTCTTTGGTGATGAGGAAATTGAAGCCCAGAAAAGTTGAACTTCTTTAAGGTCAGTTAAGAAACAGTGAAAGAGTGAAGGGGTATTTCCTTGATGCTCATTGGAAAAGATCTAGAGAAGTAATTTCCTGCTTCACAATGGCAAATGCTACCTTCAGAATGGGGGACCCTCAGCTCCTTGCTTTCTAGGTAGGGACTTGGTCTTCCTGCTGTTGCTGCTGCCTTTGGTCCTGAAGATGCTGCCTGGAGCCTGGGGCTTTCTGGGAATATCCCAGGAAAGCTCTAAAAGAGGAACTGTTTAGCTAATTACGAAGGACTGTTGTTTAGCTGGCTTGTGTGTTAACACTTCCCCCTCTGCACAAGTTTTCATCCTGGTGCTGGATGAACATATTGTAATTATGCTAATCATGCTGGCTGGGCAGCCCAAGGCCAAGAGGGAGGGGCCCCCTCTCCCTAATTGTTTCCCTCTCCGGAAGCAGTTGGTTGTCTGCCTGATTCTCCAGACAGGCAGAGAGAAGGTGTGGGGCGGGCTGGGCTAACAGGAGGTCTGAGCAGGGTTTCCTGCCCTTGAGGCAGCCAGATCTACCTGGTTTGAGGGAGGGAGATGACAGGGGTAGCTACTAAGGACTGAGCAAAGGGACTTCCTGCTGGATTCAGTATTCAAGACAGGCCCTTGCCAGAATGTGAAAGAGGCAAATTGATCTTTTGTATCCTTCACCTTCTTCTTGGTGTTGGTGTTTCCTCCTCTTCCTTCTCCTCTTTCTTCTTTGTGCCTTTTCTGAATCTTCAGGCACACAGTGTTTTCCTACTGGTTTGGACTTTGCT
Organism: Macaca thibetana thibetana; assembly: GCF_024542745.1. Lineage (NCBI taxonomy): Eukaryota > Metazoa > Chordata > Mammalia > Primates > Cercopithecidae > Macaca > Macaca thibetana. Next base: position 39,121,863 of record NC_065590.1, read on the forward strand.
GGCAGGCAAATTAATGATATAATTGTAGCTGTGGATAAGATACAGATATGGTTATAGATATATAGCCATAGATATAAGCATCCTCACATATAGGCGACTTAATGAGCATTTAACTACTAAAGACAACTTGTTATAAAGGACAATGCTTAATGAACCTAAGGCCATGAATGAGGGGGATATTTTCAGTCAAGGAAGCCTGTCCAGTATTCTTTATTTGCTATAGGTTATAACAAGAAAATGATTAACAATTGGCAACAAAATTTACCGCTTTAGGAAAGAATTGACTTTGTTTCATGAAGTAATGTGGGTTATTTGAAGGCCAAAAGAGAGGTCTCAGGGAAATTTCTAGGAGAAGGCAGAAAAAAATGGGAGTTCTTAGGACAATGGGAGAATCTGTTGTTCTGGGGTCAGGAAGGAGGGGAAGTAGGACGAGGAGCAACAGGTTAGAGCCTGATGGATTTTTAGATCTAGAATTGATAACGTATATTAAGTTGTTTGAGCTCACTTGTTATGTTGCCATCCATCTTCCTAAAGTTTTCAGTGAATTGTGCTTCACACAGACTTCACTGGTGAGTGTGGCTCTATGTGCCGTGTAAGTATGTTTCTATCCCAGGGAGAGGAGGGACTCCCACATCTGAGTTGGTGTGGACTGCAAAGGGGCTCTTACCCAGAGGTGACCGTGAGACAATCAGCCTCTGGTCATCCACATAGGTTATTAGGGGATGTGGGATGCTGGCCCAAGGCAGTTTTAACCAGATTTTATAGGACAGCACAGATACAGTCATCATTCTGGATTGCATTGAAGTAACAGTTAAGAGGGCAAGTCCTTACCCATCTGTCACTGGTGAGAGCTATGCAATGGCTCTGTTTTCCACTTACATTCACATTTCTATATTTCCACTGGTAGTCTCATATCCGGCTATCAGGAAGACCATAGAAAGAGTTCTTTCTTCTTCTCCTTTTTCTCTTAAGCATCATCAAGTTTTTTGGTGGTTTTTGTTGTTTGTTTGTTTGGTTTTTTGAGGCTGGAGTGCCATGGTGTGATCTTGGTTCATTGCAACTTTCACCTCCTGGGTTCAAGTGATTCTCATGCCTCAGCCACTCAAGTAGTTGGGACTACAGGGTGTGTGCCACCTTGCCTGGCTAAAATTTTTTTTTGCATTTTTTTTTTTTTTAGTAGAAATGGGGTTTTGCCATATTGGCTAGGCTGTTCTCGAACTCCTGGCCTCAAGTGATCTGCCAACCTCAGCCTCTCAAAGTGCTGGGATTACAGGCATGAGCCACCACACCTGGCCCATCCTGCAGTTCTTTATAGCGGCAAAGGATTCCAGGGAAATGCTTAGCTCTGTGTAACTGGCAATGGGTTTCATTTATCACCACAATTCTATGGGATTCTTGTTCAGTGTCAACCAAGTAACTCATGATTCGATCCAAAATTTCCTAGCCTCAACTAGACTGGCTGACGGTATTGTGAACCAAATATGGAATAAAGATTATTAGCTTACTTAATGTTGTCTCTCAGTCAAGGCCAAACTGAGTCTTCAGCACTGGACTAGACTCTAGAGGACAGCGGATGCACAGAGTAGAAAACACAATTCCTGGCCGGGCGCGGTGGCTCAAGCCTGTAATCCCAGCACTTTGGGAGGCCGAGACGGGCGGATCACGAGGTCAGGAGATCGAGACCATCCTGGCTGACACGGTGAAACCCCGTCTCTACTAAAAAATACAAAAAACTAGCCGGGCGAGGTGGCGGGCGCCTGTAGTCCCAGCTACTCAGGAGGCTGAGGCAGGAGAATGGCGTGAACCCGGGAGGCAGAGCTTGCAGTGAGCCGAGATCTGGCCACTGCACTCCAGCCTGGGCGACAGAGCGAGACTCCGTCTCAAAAAAAAAAAAAAAAAAAAAAAAAAACAAAAAAAACAAACAAACAATAAAACACAATTCCTGTGCATAGGAGAGTATATTTTTGGGTGCATCTAATCTGTTATCCTTTGGTGTCTCTCTGAGTTTTTCTTTCCTTGATCTTTTCCCTCTTTTCCCTTTGTTTTGTTTTTCTCCTTTTGTCTCTTCTTTTTCTATTTCTGTAAGATTTGTCTTCACTCAAATTTTCTACAACTACGTATAACTGCCATTTTCCTTCACTTCTATGGCCATATAAATTTTGTTGGATCATCTGATTATAGCTTTTAAAGCAAGCAAATAGTTAAACAAATAGGTAAATAGTTAAACAACAAAGACATCTCTACAAGGCCTGATGCCTGAATAGTCACCAACGGGTTGAGCAGAACTTCCCTCTCCTCATCCTGCATAACCTGACCTGAGTAGCATAGCCCAAATGGTCCATTATCCGAAGGATCTTCATAACAGTGGGGTGGGCGTTCTGACCTACTAAGCAATATGGTTATTCCCATAACCATACACAACAGGCTCAATGCAGGGCAGAATTTCAATCCTAAATCAGAATTACCCTGGATTCCTGGCACTGTAAACCAGATTGCTAATACCCAGTGATTTTATTAAAGTATCTCTTGTGGGCGTGAACTTTTTTTTTTCTTTTTCATTTTAAATGCTAGTTAAAAGGGAAAAATGAAAAGCTAATTTCTCCAAAAAAGGATTTTGGCAGGCAGGCAGTATGATTCTGGAACAGACGGTTTAACTATTATTTACATGTTGTTTAAAGTCACAACATGGTCTTGTGCATATTCTTAAAACATTAAATAGCTTGTCAACCTGCTATTCTTATAAAAATTAGACAAATTTAATCAGAAAAAGAGAAAAATTAGAGTGAGTTGTTATTGCTAGGAAAAGCGAATCCTACTACAATTAGTACAGTATTTATACAGTTGGTGAGAAGAGAATTAAGCAGGGCATTTTCCCTACCAGGACAAACAGCCTGCAGAAGTAACTTGGGCTAGAAAGTGCTGTCCCCCAATATGTGCTTACTGACCTGTTTAAATGATTGCTTTTATTTGCTTCTTCAGACATAATCATTGACTATATTGGGGACTATTTTTGTTTACCATTTTGAATAACCAACAATATTTTCAACTTCAAGGCTGGGACAGGGAAGTAATTAAACAAAATTCAACAATAATACAAAACATTGGCCCGGCGCGGTGGCTCAAGCCTGTAATCCCAGCACTTTGGGAGGCCGAGGCGGGCGGATCACAAGGTCAGGAGATCGAGACCACAGTGAAACCCCGTCTCTACTAAAAATACAAAAAATTAGCCGGGCGCGGTGGCGGGCGCCTGTAGTCCTAGCTACTCAGGAGGCTGAGGCAGGAGAATGGCGTGAACCCAGGAGGCGGAGCTTGCAGTGAGCCGAGATCGCGCCACTGCACTCCAGCCTGGGCGACAGCGTGAGACTCCGTCTCAAAAAAAAAAAAAAAAAAAAGGCAAATCTCATTCTGCTTTTTAATCATTATTTTAAGAAAAGTGGGATGTATGCATTTACCTGAGAAAACATGAGGAAAAGTCCTTGCTATGTTGGATCACCTCTTGCCACATTTTGGCCAACAAAAAATTTGGATACCTAACATGAAACTCATATGTAACAAACACACACAAAGAAGACAAAAAAGGGTGGTTCATAAAGATATGTAAGTCAGGATAGGTTAGGTTATGCTGTGGTGACAAACAGTCCCCAAATCCCAGTGGCTTAACATATAAATGCCTATTTCTTCCTTATGCTGATTCTACTAGTAGGGCTTTGAGTTCTCCAGGAAGTTCCTTTCCAAGGGATTCAGGTGGCTTGCATCTTTTGGCTACACCCTCTGGAACCTGTCTTCCATTGTGGTCACTAATGGATGGGAAGAACATTGCATTCTGGCTCTAAACGGCTTCATCCCAAAAGTAACACACTTCATGATTGTTTCAAGCTTATTGGTCACAACTAGTCACAGTGCCCTTCCTAACTGTGACTGAGCTGAGGAAAAGGGAGGAACATGTAGATAATGACTGGTAAATGTCTCTGCCACAAAGCATGAATGGGACCAATGCTATGTTAAAAGGGTCTTGTTTTGCTGACTGCCAATATTTGTGTGGTGCCAGTGTTTTAGAGAAGCTTGCAGAGGGCTGGACAGCTGGGAGTGGCAATGGTTAAGGCTGTTTCAAAGGCAGAAGAGCTGGAGTTCGAGCTAGACTTGCTCCCGCTGATGGGTTTAAGTAGAGGAGATTGTGAGAGACCTCAAAAGAGGGCTCTGGGAGAGGGTCTGGTTGACCTTAGGGGGCCCTAACATACAGGGCAGCCTGATGATCTGGGGGGTTCTGAAGCTTACCCCTTAAAGTCTTTAGGTTTGTGAGGGCCCTGAGGTTGCTTTAATACCATGCAGATTCCAAACATTCCTGCCTTGTAGTCCTTCCATATGCTGAACTCTCCAAAGGTAGGGGACCAAATCTTACTAGTTGTTGTGTCTGTAGCAGTGTGTAATGTGGTGATTTACCCAGACACCACCAACTGGTGACTAGCCAAAAAACTGGGCAGTCAGAGTGTAGGTCAATATATACTGCTTCTGTGGTATAAACCGGTGCTTCTTGAACTTTATGTTTACAAATGACCTGGCAATCTGGTGGAAATGAGGATTCTGATTCAGGAGGTCTGGGGTGGGGCCTGAGATTCTGCATATTAATAAAGGTTTCACATACCAGGTAAGAGTATTAACACCAAGGATTCCAACTGGGTGCATTAATCTACAACAGACTAAATTGTCTGAATACAAAGGAAGGTTTCGACGCCTCCACTGTAGGAGACAGTAGTCTCAATTTGGTGATTCCCACTGCTCAGGTTCATTGATGGGAAACACACATGGGCCGTAGAAAAAAAGGGGCCTTACTGAGTTGAGCTATTTGAGACTATATACGTTCTCAATACACCTGGTTTTGTTTTCCCCTCTTAAGGAATCTGACAGGCAGTTAATAGCTCATGAAAAAGCTGTATCCAAACTATTTTGAAAGAATCAGAAAATGCTGCTTTTGAATGATTTCCTTCCCCTTGCAACTCCCAAATCTGGTCTAGCAAGAGACCTGGACGCTAAGTGGCTTCTCAGGCATTCAGATGTGTCTGAGAAAACACAAGAGGCAATCAAATTACCCTCACACCGGCCACTTCAGAGCGCTCACTTGAGATGACAGTTTCAGCTTCAAAAGAGGTATGCAAACCGGAATAATGAAATGTTCCATTTTATTAAGTTCCTGGCCAGAGGGAGGGATTGTATTAGAAGAGAGAAAAGGTGGGGAGGTTTTAGCTTGATTTCTGTGATGCTGATAAGCAGTAATTTTTGCAGAGGGGGGAAAAGGTAATCCACTGCCATAAAACCATTTTCATAATACCATGGGTGTGAGTTATTGCGCAGAGTAAGGCATGGCTCCTAATGGCTGCTCGAGCTTCCATCTCCATCTTTCATGGGTCAGTCCGGCGTTTTTATAGTGCTGACACAAGAGAGAGCATTTATGTGGCTTCCATTCTCCATCTGTCAACAGTTAGGGTAGAGTGCCACTACCTCAGGTTCACTTTTGATCTGATTTCTGTGTCAGCTCAGCGCGGGACTGTGGGCTATGCTGTGGGAGCAGGGTGGCTCTGGAGGTTAGTTGCCCCACGTTTTCAGACCATTAATGGTTAGAAGGACGGAGAGTAAATCGTTTTTGCATGACTCAGAGGAAAGTGCCATTTCCTCTCCTTTATGGTTCATCAGAACCTTGGCCACGCTGCGTTGGCCTTACTTTCCCTGGGCCTCACAGAACTTTGTCCAAGTTCCATTTCGAGAAAGTGGGACTTTCTGTCTCTCACTGGATCTGGTGTTTTCCTGGCCCTGAAACAGCAACCTAGAGAGCTGGTTAAATGATGAATGAGGAGGAAATACTTCTTTTAGTGTGTGCCTCCGCACTTCTGCCTTTACCAGTAGCATCTGTGTGATTTGTGGTGTAACAAGCTTGCTTTTCCTATCACTTCATTCCCCACAAAATCTGTTGGAACTGAGACAAGTGCAGAGATGTACAATCCGGGAATGAGGGTGACTTGATGTGAATGAATGGAAGGATTTGTTTCTTCCCACTCTCCTGACGATAGAATCTGTGGATTCTATTGATTTTTGGTGTAATTGGTCTTGGTGAATAATTATCAATGGTAAAATAGAATCTCTTCAAGATAATTTGTTCTACATAGAATCATTTATAAAGAGGCCATGTGGCTAGCCATAGGTCAGAGGTGGGTGAAGCAAACTCAAAGATGAGCGTAGACGCAAACTTTGTCAGGGAAGTTTCTAAGAGCACAGGGATCCATGGAGCATCCGGGGGGAGGTTTTAGTTTGGCCAGTTTCTCCTAGTTTCTTAATGCCTGTTGTTGTGTTTTATCTTTTTTCTCTTAAGAATGTAAGAAGAAATAAAGAGAAGCAGTGTTTTGAGCTTTGTTTGCTATCGTGGGTGTCTTGTGAGCTGAGAGTCCTGTATGGCAGAGTCAGGAACTTACTCCACCATGGAAGGGAGATGAGGAGGAGAGTGAGCTGGACGGTTTTTGTTGAACAGAGTAATGGGAATGGATACAGTTTATTTGGCACTTTTATGTGCCATTGCATGCTTTATTTACACGATTTCTAATCTTGACAAAAATCTTGCAGAAGAGATGGCTTTGCTCCTGTTTTTCAGGTGAAGACACAGACTCAGAGGTTAAGTAACTTGCTCAGACTTTATAACTAGTAGATGGCAAAGCTGGAAGCCTAAGCTCTGTCTGTGTCACCCCACCCTTCTCCAGCGCTATGACATTTCTACTGTGTGAAATCTACTGTGCTAAATCTCATAAGTTTGTGAGGAATCAGCATCTAAGCTACTTGCAAGGAGGAGATTTTCTGAAAGAAATAACATCAATTCAAGAACATGTCCTACGTGTAATACATGTGTTAGCATTTATTTGTCAGCATTTATGAGGCACCCACTTCGTGCACGGTTCTGTTCTTAATTCTGTCAGAGGGATGGTGATGGGGATGGGGTGGGAATTGTTTAACATTATTTTTGAGATCCCTAAACTCAGAAGTGACCATCTCCTTTCTAGTAATTTTTGACACTTAACTATTTGAGCTACCTCGTTAGGATCCACTCACCTGTATTGTTGTTAGTTACTTAAAGTCTTTAAGACCACAGAATGTGTTTTCTTCTTTATGTTTGCCTCTGTTGAGAGTCCTGACACAGTACCAAGTAGGTACTTGATATATGTTTCATCAATTGATTGATTGATTGACACAGTGTCCACTTAGATCTGCTTACCTTTGAAAAGCCAGGGTGCTTTGAAGGGGAGACAGGACAGCTGCAAATGCATACACAGAAAGCTAGAAAGTATCATCTGAGGCAGCTACAAAAGTCCATCCACAAGCTGGTGGAGACAATTCCAGCATGAGAAAAAGGATTCTGTGTACAAATGCAAATTGCACATAAAACGGATTGAAGCCTGATTGAGGAACCCAGCCATGTCTCTGAAGAAGCCCCGAGTGCCTTTCGGAGCTGCTTACTCCTAAGAATCTCCTTCGGCCTTAGTTTAGGGTGGTAATAACTTAAACTCCAGCACTGGATGGCCATTGATCAATGAAATGAGCTGGCAGTTTTCACAGACAGATTCGTGAAATGAAATACCTCAAATTGACCAGCCTGAGAACATTTTTCACAGCCTATCCATCCCTTCTGAGCTATTCAGAGAGCAAAGTAAAAGAAATTAGAACTTTGAAATTGCTGCTTGTTCAGTGGCAACCTCTCTGGGACACTGAACGAGTTACAATTTATCCCGTTTTCCCACTTAGTGAATTGGCAACAGCAGCCGCACCAACCGCACTTGATGAAAGTAGTTGTGTCAGGTGCTGTACTAAGTCTCTTGATCTCATTTAATTTTCACTACAGACCGGCAAGGTAGCGATGGCTATCATTATTGTATGGATGAAGAAACTAAGGCTCAGAGAAGGAAGCGAGTTACCAGAAGTCACACAGCTAGGAGGTGGCAGAAGAATAACTTGAACCCCAGTTCTCTTTGATCCAAAGCCATGCTCTTAAATGTTTGATAAACTGCATTTTCTCTTTTCCAACATTTCTTCTTACAAGAGAAAATGCTTTTCTTTTCAGAGTGGAATTTGAAGACAGTGGATTCTGATCCATGAAGTGTGTTCTTGTGATTTGGAAGATAGGAAACAAAAACAAATTTCTGCTATTTATCAGTTTGGTAGCCATTTCAACCATTGAAGAGACATAAACTAACAACTGGAACTCTTTTGTTGGGGAACTCCATTCCCCTTTGAGGCCTATTGTAACAATGCCACTGGTAGGATTTAAATTTCTCTTAGGGGTCAGCCTGCCAAGGTTACCAGCCCAGATGGCCAGGAGCTGGGCAATAAAACCAGGTGGGTCTGAGGGAGAAGTAATGAGGGTCAGAGAAGAGGAAGATGGGTTTGCTTCAACACATTTCAATCACTTGAACATCCAGATGCAAATGTTCTGCCAGAAGATGAAAGAACATGGCTGATGCTTTGAAGTGAAGCCAGGATGGGGCAAAACAAATATAAACACAGGTAAATGTGTAAGAATAAGTGAGGTCACTGGAGGGCACAGTGTGGAAAGGGAAGGAGGAAATCAAGGTAAGAGGACTCCATAAGGGACGGTGAAGTTTTTTGTAGCTGGGAGAGGAAGAATTGGCAGAATAATTGTTAAGAGTCTACTACATTGTGAGATTGCTAAAAGCAGTGTCTACTTACTGTAGGGGAACACGTACATACTGATGACCGTGGACTTCCTCCTCGCTGTGTGGTCCACAGAAATGGGTGACAACAGGCTCCATACGCCACGTATAAGAATATTCATGCGCTGAGTGCAGTGACTCACATCTGTAATCCTAGCACTTTGGGAGGTTGAGGCGGGAGGATCACCTGAGGTCAGGAGTTCAAGATCAGCCTGGCCAATATGGTGAAACCCCACCTCTACTAAAAATACAAAAATTAGCCAGGCATGGTGGCATGTGCCCATAATCCCAGCTACTCTGGAGGCTGAGACAGGAGAATTGCTTGAACCTGGGAGGCAGAGGTTGCAGTGAGCCAAGATCTCGCCACTGTATTCCAGCCTGGATGACAGGGTGAGACTCCATCACCAAAAAAAAAAAAAAAAAAATTCATGGTAGTTTTATTCATAATTTCCAAATGTACAGAAATAGTATAATAGAGAAAACATAGTTGCATATTCACATGATTATAATAGCACACAGTAATTAAAAAATGAACTAGTATACACGCAACCGCATGAATTCATCTCACAGATACCATGTTGAGTGAAACATTTGAAAAAAGAATTCATAGAGATAGTAAAAACTGAAAAGGATTGATTTTATTTCTTCCTTTCAAGAGATGTTTGGGAGTATCTCTAGCAAATCTATCCTGCCAGCTGCTTTTGAGGTTTTTTTTGAGCAGTGACAGAGTAGAAAATTGGCTCCTTTCATTCAGTTTGCAGCTCTTCTTGCTTTCTGTCCCACAGGAGTGAACACTAGTGTTGAGGTAGCAGATATTTCGGATAGGTCAGCCATGACCCTGGCTCTTTGGACCAGGCCTTTTGGCAAGCATCTGCTCACAAAGGACTAGTCAGTCTTCTTCATCACATATTGAGATTTTGTTCTTGGTCTCTATTTTTCAGTTTGACTTTCATGTTTAGCTCAAATCAGTCATTCTTGGTAGAAGATTCCAAATGAGGTACAGAAATAAGTTTCCCAATAAAAGTTTTTCTTTCGGTTGTCCTTGAATGTGAATTCGTACATATGTTTACCTTGTATACCCCAAAGAGTAAAGAGTGCTGATCTGGGAATCCTGTTTGACGTGGTTTGATTGGTTTGATTATGCTGATTTTTAAGACATGACTCATAAAGTTCTCTCTGAAAAGGAGACAGCAAGGTTGCTGTCTTTTTTCTCTTGCTTCTAACAAGGCAGACTCCATAGGGTTAAATAATGCCAGCTATCATGCGACAAAGATTGAGCCAGCTGAATGCATTAATTGATTAAACAGGATGAACAAATCAGTGGTTGAGGAGGGAGAAAGAAGAAGGAGCATCCTTCAGCAGGAGACTGAGGCAGAAGAAAGATTTCTAAGATTGGGGGTGGCAGAGGCTGGGGTGGAGGAAAGAGGCTAAAAGTGAAGCTCTGAGAAATGGGAATGGCGAAGTCTGTGAAAAATCTGGAAAAAAGATGAGAGTCTCAGTTAAGTATGGATGCCAAATCAGACCATATCCACCTGCCATCAAGACTTGGAAAGGAAAAGCAAAATTCAGTTTAGTAGCAGTAGACTTATTCCCCTGATAAGTAGAAGCAACTGAAGCTGTGCATTTGTGTTGGGGTGGGGGTGGGTAAAACATCTAAAGAATTGAATTGTTTATTCTTCAATCATTCATTTTAATCCAGTGGAATTAATTCATTAGAAATATCTCTGTGTGTGTGTGTATATATATATGTGTGTGTGTGTGTGTGTGTGTGTGTGTATATATGCATATTTTATATGTATATGTTTGAGTTGGGATCTCGCTCTGTTGCCCAGGCTGGAGTATAGTTGTGTGATCATGGCTTACTGCACCCTTGAACTCCTGGGCTCAAGAGGTCCTCCTGCCTCAGCCTCCCTAGTAGCTGGGACCATAGGTGTGCCTACCATGCCTGGCTAATCTTTAAATTTTTAGTAGAGATGAGGTCTCACTATATTTCCCAGGCTGGTCTCAAACTCCCAGGCTCAAGGGATCCTCCCACCTCAGCCTCCTAAAGCTCTGGGATTACAGGTATGAGCCATCACACTTGGCCAGAAACATGTTCTTTTATAACTGATTATTATTTCACTTTCTTTTGGGAGATTTAAAAGCATCTACAAGACTGTAGAGAATATTATGATCCTCAAGGTACCCATTACTCATTACCAAGTTCTAATAATTATCAGTAGTTTGTCATTCTTGAGACATTATTTTTGGAAGATGAGCTCAGGGGAATTTCAGCCACAAAATATCCAACATAGAAATATTTTTAGGATTGTTTTTATTTCTGGGGAAGGACAAGTTGGCACAATTATGACAATTATGGGAGTGGGCAGAAAGACCTTCTGGGGTCAGCATTTGTTGGCTCCTGTTATAGACTAGACCTCAGCATCAGATGGTATCCCGCAGAATGCGAAGGATCCCAGCAGGTTTTGGTACCCCCAACCCTTTTCTCACCCTGTTGGAAACTTCTATAGATATCCTGGAGTTAAGGATCTCTTTACCTGTCTTATCAGCAAAGTACCTTTGGAAAATGTTTTGCTATGCTTATTCACAATGACAATGGATGGGTGGTAATATTTCATGTCTTATTGTGATGAGTATCTCCATTTTAACTGAGAACAAAGAACTGGATGAAACAAATCTGTAATTGCAGAATTGCAGATGTTAGGCAGCAGCTTGGGGATTTATTTCTTCGGGATGCAGGCTTGGAACATGAAAATTGCTTGGTGTAGACAGCCACCTACATCTATTTACAGCATGGCCCAGCGGGTTGGTGATATCCCTAGCCCAGGCAGGCCAGCTCACTTTCAAAGTCCCCTGGGCACGGCTTCCTCCTCAGAGGGCTGGTCTGCCTCCTGCTTGTGCCTTTAGGAGCCCTTTCCCTGGGCAAGGTCAAGAGCTTGCGGCTGTGGTAACTGCTGGGCTTTGAAAGAGGAATGTGCAGCTGTTCGCTTTATTTTTACTCCCTCCTGCTCTTTTCCTTGCAAGGGTTGTCCACCCTCTACTGCCTTCTGAAGTGATTATTAATGCCATCCTCTTTGCTTTTTCTGAACTCTTAGTTTTTTCTCAGTTCCTGGTTATTTTAACTCTGCCAGGCTCTTTTTCATGTCCTTTGCCTGATGGCCCTTGATTTACAGGCCTTTCTCCAACTGGGGTCCTTCCTTTTACTCCTATGCTCCCTCTGTTCCTATATGCTCTCCCTCTCTTCCCTCTTCCTTGAGCGTGCACAGACTGGAGCAAATAAAAATGTACTTTTCAAATTTTACTGGCCCAGTCATTCTCTTTTAAATGAAGCTATGCCAGCAATCACACTGATTCTGAAACCCAGGCAATGTGAGGACAGAATAAAAGTAGCAGCTCTATTCTTTCTTTGATAGGATTTTATCTCAAATAATATTATGGATTAAATCATGTTGTATGTTCCATTAACATTTTCTCAACTATGAAAAGGGTAAATAACTTATATGTACATATGTGTGTGTGTGTATGTATGTGTGTGTGTATATACATGTAAGTGTGTGTGTGTGTGTGTGTATATATATATATATATATATATATATATATGAAGTTTTGTGGAGACAGCCTCCTTATGTTACTCAAGCTGGTTTTGAACTCCTGGGCTCAGGCAATCCTCCTGCCTCCATCTCCCAAAATGCTGGGATTACAGTTGTGAGCCATTATGCCTGGCCAATAACTATTATTTTTGAATGAGTTAGTACTAGTTATCCACTGTGTGCCTAGAATTATGCTGATCAGCCACACCTTGTGACTGGTGTGTTTTCCAAAATGTTAATGTCCCGTAAGTCATTTACTGGGAATAAGAAAAAGAATGAAAGTATTATGCAAGCATTAAATCATAGAATTGTCACATGGCTTATCTTTAATATAATAGCTTAGCTTGATCCTCATCATCTCCATGAAGATTTTCCTCAGTCATCATTGCCAGAAGATTCATACTTGAATTAATCTACTCCTTTATCCATCCATCTAGCCACCCACTCTTCCATCCATTCATTCATGCCTCCATCCATCCATCACCCCACTCACACACCCACCTGGTGCTCACTTTGCATGGTACTGTGCAAATGCTGGTCACACAAAGAATGGTAGAGTCATGTCCTAAGGGTCTCACAGTTTGGTAGGCGAAAACTTACAATAATAATAGCTGACATTTACTGAGTGCTAACTATATGCCAGGTATTGCAATAAGCATATTACATTATTGCATTTAATCCTCAGAGAAATACCTGAAGTGCCATTTTACAGATTAACAAAATGATTGCTAGTCTGGAAATATCAGACAAGATGTCGTTTGACTTTAGGAAGTGCTTATCTGGAGTCCATAAACCTTAAATCTGATATACTCAGCCTCATAACATCCTAAGTACTTATGTATTTAATTCTTACACATTTGTACTCTTCTTTCTCTGCTAAGATATAGGAGAGGCCTTGGGGGACACCACTGGATGCCCAAACATGGGCAGCCTCTCTGCAGGGACGCCTTCCGAAACAAAGGATTAACCAAAATAATTTTGCTACTCAGAGACACTCAGGGAATGAATTTAAGAATGGAAGAGAACCTGACTCCTGAATCTGGGTTTGGGAAGAAGGGACTTCTATGTTGATCTCCTTTTGTTTTGACCTCTGTGGTATTTTAATAATGTGAACTTTTTTTCCTTTTTTTTTTTTTTTTTTTTTTTTAATTAACATCCCAGCTTGAAGATTTTTCTTGATTATCTGCGAATGACAATGACGGTAGTTGTAAGGCGCAGCAGTTTTGGAAACCACAGAAATAGCTTGCTCAAGTTTACAGAGTTAGGAAGCACCAGAGTGATATTTAAACCCAGGTCTCCTACACTTAATCTGTTCCACTGGGTGCTTATTGGAGCTATAAGCTTGTAGTACAAAAAGCAGATGCTTGGAGTCAGATTGACCTGGGTGTGAATGTGTCCTCTGGCATTTGCCAATGCTACCCTCTTGGTCAAGTTGAAATTCTATAGCTTCAGTGGCCTCATCTGCAGAGTGGATGGCGGTATCTACCTGGACAGGCTGGTTTGGGGACCAAAGGAGATGATGGCTGGAAGCACCCCTGTGGTGTCTGGCACACTACCCTTGTGGTGAGCCCCTATTTATCTCAATAGGGAAGGCACGTGGTTCAAGAGGCTGGAGAAGACGCCCAGAGCCAGCAAACAAGACATGGGGTTTTATTAGGGGCTCACATACAGGGGAGAGAGTCCGGTGGTGGCAGGCTGGACAAGATATCTGCCTTACCTACAGAAATGGTCCAGTGGCAGTGGGCTGGACAATGTATCCACTGTATCTACAGTCCAGTGGCTGTGGATTGGCAGGAAAAATGCAACCAACTTGCAAACAGCACATAGTTTATAAAGCTTTTTAACTTAACACCCTCCCCTTAAGGACTTCTATCTGGCAATCTTCATCCAACTCAAAACTCTCAATCCCCTGTACGGTGTGTGCTCCACAGGCCAGGCTGGGGACTCAAATGTTACTCAAAGACAAGGAATCAATCTCTGGTCACTCCCAGATTCCCTAGCTCGGAACACACATTTCAGGTGCATCTGCCATACAGGGTCATTCTAAGGGTATGCTTAAGTTATTGCTGTCAGGTGCATTTACCCTACAACCCTCCATAAATGTCTGTCCTCCTTTAAATTCCATTCTCAGCTCTCTATTCGATTTTGGGCCCCACAAGGGCAGGGGTCAAGCATATCACTGCCCATGGTGGGAGCTCAGGAACTATCTGATGAATGAATAAGGGCTTTGCTGAACCTTGTGAGACCAACCTTTGTCAGCTCTTAGTTCACCAATCAACTTTCTACTTTCCTTTTAATTTTAGGGGTCACATGGACATACTGTAGAACTCTGGACCCCTCATACCAGCTCATCATTATCACTGTCATGATTATCTTCAAAGCCTTCAATCAGCTTTCAACAAAGTCCCTGGTCACAGTCTTCAAGGGGTGGAATTTGGTCATCTGTATTCTCTTTCAGGTGATTCATATGATCCATTAAAATGGATCTACTTGGGGAACTGCTATCCCCAGAGTGTTTCCTTTTCTCCAATAGCCAAATGTCCTGTATAGAGTTGGTAGATAAAATATGGAATGCCCAGTTAAATTTGATTTTCAGATAAACAGTGAATAATTTTTTTAGCATATCTCAAATATCACACAGAATATACTTATGCTAAAAAGTAATCACCTGAATTATCAATTGAACTAGGCATCCTGTGCTTTTATGAGCTAGAGCTGACAATCCAGTCCCATGATGATCCAGGCATGTGGGGAAAAGAGACCAATATTTTCACGTACTTTCTAGCACTCTCTGAGATGCACTTTCCGCTTCATAAAAAACAGGAATTCTTAACTGGGGTTAGATGAGGCTCCTGGGATTTAATTTCTCCTGCCACAGACATTATTTTGCATAATCCACCAATGAAGGTGGATTTAGGTGTTATGGTAGAAAAGAGTCTTTCTTTGAGAATTCCTGGCCCTTTCACATTCCAGGTGGCTGCTCTTTCGATGATGATCCTGGGGCAGCCAGCAACAAATAATACCCCCCATGACTCCTCTCCATGACTCAACACCAGTCCCCAGTTCCCTAAGTTTGTGTCACTGTGAATTCTCCATCCTGTCTTCTCTTATTTCCTTTTTTTATCTGCAAAAGGCTGAAAAGATGAAAAAATGTTCTCAGCTTAATCGAAAGTCTATCTATTAATAATGAGTCCTGCAGCAGGCTTGTAAAGAACGCAGAACAGACCCACTTAACCATAATGGTCCTACAAAGTAATGAAGACTCAAGTGGTCTTTATTAGGTATCAAGCTGTGAATCAGAACTCATCTAACATTCTGATTGCTGAAGGAAATAGGTAATTGATGCAGCAGAATGGCCATGATGATGATTATTAGTACTTATTTTTTTATCCAGACATAGCAGCTAGAAGAAACCTGCTCCCAGCCTCCTTGGGGTATACCAGGTGTGCAGGGTGAGGGTTGCCTTTCCATTAAATCTTCAGATGGGGGCTCTAATAAATTTTTCATTGAAATAAGTAATGACCACATTTAACGACCAGTGTGTCTGAGTGTTAACAGCTTGTGAGCCAACAAACGAGTCATTAACAGGTGTTAACTTCTGCTTTCTGGTTTAAACAATTCATTCTCATCTCTCTCCTGTTTGGACTGGGGGCTTATGCAAATTCCTGGCTGAGTTTTCATTTTTCTTCTGATAGGCAGGTCTTATTAATTGGTTAGATACCTCTGTGCTAATGCCCCCTCCTTTCTAGGAGTGTTTCTTATGGAGTCCATGGATGAATGACTTTTATTTTTAATCCATTTTTTTTTTTTTTTATCCCTGAAGGTTGAGCGTATCCTGGAATAGTTTGGTCCTAGAATGAATTAGGTAAAAAGTCCTGGAGAAAAATCCACTTGAAATATGAAGTCTCCTCCTATGGAAAAGGAATGCAAATAGGCTGAAGATAACACACGGTTTGAGGCAGCATTTATGTCTGCAGAGGAGACATGACAAAGATGATTGTCTGTGTACTAGAAATGTATAGACCTACTATGGGTTCAACATGTGCCTGTGATGGGGCTGAACCCTCTGAGAAGTCCTCTTCTCATAGTTGCCCCCTTTGTCTTCTTCTTGCTTTTTGACAGACTATTAGCCAGTGGAAAGGACACACTTTCCTTTCTCAACTTACCCTTGGGAGGATGGGTTTGGGGTGATGGTATGAAGAGTGGGTTTGGGTCTTTGGTCCTAGAGCACCCCATTTCATTGCATGAGCTTCCTATAGACAGAAGCAAAGTCAGGAAACAAGAAGTCCAAGTTCTGTCCAGTGGGGACCATCTTGTGGGTGTGGAGGGTGCACTGGATCATATATACTTGTCTGTCTAATGCAGTGCTTCTCAAACCCTGTGTGGCAAAGGGCCGTTTAAGAAAATTCAAATCAGTTGTAGATTGATAATCAGTAAAATACAAAATCATTCAACTTGGATGTCCTGGGGATGTTGAATTGCTGTAAAGTTTCTAAATGCTTTCTGTCACTTTCATACTTATCCTATCCTGGTAACAAACTGTGTAAATCACTATCAGTCCAGATTCAGGGCAACGCTTCTCTCATGAGCTTGGGTCCTGCCTTTTTACAGCTATGAAGGCTGATGAGCGAAAACTGCCCTCGGCTGCTTCTCACAATGGTCATTCCCCTGTGATGCCTTGGTGAGCAATGACTGGATGGGGTTTTGAACAAGGAACATGTGTCTCAGCTCCCAATATATTTAACAGAATCTTCTATAATCTTTGGCTGACATGAAAGAAGCAGCTTAGTTATCAAAGCAATTTTCCCTCCTGGGTGTTCTGCAGACGAGGGTGGCCAGAGTCCTTGTTTTCATTAATCAAAGCCAGTCACAGAGATGAAGGCACCTTGCCTGGCAATGGTGTGAGTATCTGGAGGAGGAAAGGTAAGACTAGGCTGGGTCCTTTTACACATGGAAGTGATTCAGAAAATGGGGTCTTTATGAAGTTCTGTATACTTTATAAATGTTAGAATTTAAAAAAATGTAGCTTGTAGTGATGATGGAAACAATCTGTAAAATAGCATTTAAAAGCAAATGAAGTTTTTTTTTTTTTTTTTTTTTTTCCAAATGCTGTGAACTTAATTGTATTAGCTATAAGAAACCATTCACCTTCTTGTTTATGGTTATTTCTAGTTTGCCACAGGATCTGAAATAAAAGAGCACTGTTTAAAACTGTGAGTGGGGTCTGACACTTTAATTCATTGCTTTTAAAGGTCATTTACATATTGTTCAAATCATATTGGAAAGCAAAACTATTCAAGTTAAAAGCAAGCATATATTTTATGAAGACTTGGTGTTGCTTAATGTCCTGCAATCACTATATGAACATCAACTATAATTTATATAACAGGGTTTGCTCAGTTTGAAATACAAAGTCCCCTGTGTTCGAATTCTAGCACTGTAATTCGTAGAGTTCTTTTTCTTGTCTGTTCTTTTCTCATTAATACATTGTAGGTCTCAGGAGTTGTCTGTGTTTTCTTCTAGCGTCCACTGAATACTTACTATTAATGTTATGAGCCAAGATGCTGGACACTGAGAACCCAAAGGAAACAGGAAACATGCCCTGCCATCCCTGGTGCTTAGAGTGGAGTAGGGAAGGTAACAGGGGATCTCACCGGTAGACTGACATCCAGGAGACATACAGCTAGGCACTGCGGGAATGCAGGCAAAGGGAGAATCACTTCTGAGCAGTGGCCTGTGGGGAAGGTGGAAGCTTGGGGACAGCAGAGATGATATTCTAGACAGAGGTCAGTAAACTTTTTTTTTTTTTTTTTTTTACACATCAACATCTAGATAGTAAAGATTTTGCGGACTAGGTGGTCTCAGCTGTGGCTTCTCAACTCTGGTTGCGGCATGGCTGTGTTTCAATAAAATTTTTCTTTGCAAAACAGGTGGAGGGCTGGATGCCTTCCAACCTATGGGCTGTGATCTGTCGATCCTTGTTGTAGACCTTTAAGGGAGGCTAGACAGTGGACAGGCTGAATGTTGGAGTGGAGCTGTGTGTGTGCACATGGAGGGTGGGGACGGGTAGGTAATGGAGACAAGTAAGTGTCAAGGAGAATTGTGAAAGGCTAATGGCCAAGGTATGATAGGGCAGAATATTTCTAGGGAAATAAAAGAGAGAAGAACCTGGAAAGAAATGAGGGTCAGTTCTACAGAACTTTGGATACAAAACTAAATAATCTTGACTTGAGGGTAGTAGGAAAAAATTACTATATTTGCCAGGACAGGTCAGGCTATTTGGCGGTAAAAACAGATAAAAACAAAAAAGTGAAAGTATTTTCAAATATTTTCATACTATAGCTTACTTCTAGCACACACAAAGTCTAACATCAGTGAGACTACTCTCCAGGATGACAGCAGGCCATCCTCCATATGGTGATTCAGGGATCCAGGTGCTTCTATCTTTGGCTCTGCCATCTCAACACTTGGCTACTCATCACAGCAGAGAAAAGAGAGCCTGGAGAACTCATGCTTGCTTCTAAATGCCTTGGTCCAGAAGTGATATTGTTCCTTTCACTCACAGCCCAATCTGAAACTCATTGCATGGTTCTATGCAACTACGAGAGGGCTGGAGAATGAAGTCAGAATAGGTGAGTACTAGAAGCCTCTACCATAACAAAACCAATGAAAGCTTGAGAAGTAAGGTGGCAGAAGTTATAAGATCATAGTGTTACTTTTGGAAGATTAATTTAACAGTAGGTGGAGGATGACTTGGAGCAGAGAGAAACAGGGAAACTAGTACAAAAGTTGCTTAGAAAATATGCTCAAGAGTCAATAAAGGCCTGAACTAAGATGGTGACACAGGAAATGGGAAGGAAATGAAAGATGTGAGGAAATTCAGATCTGCTTGGGCATGAGGACAAGGAAAAGACAGGAGTGAAAGTTGTTTTCTTGGGTTATAGCTCAGGAATGTGCTCAGACAAGGAAGTTAAATTGAGGGTTAAGTCACAAAAGAAGAAATACAATTCCATTTTTGGGGCATATTGGTTTTGGAGTGCTGGGTGGACATCCAAGTAGAGAAAGTTCATTCAGAGTTGGAATTTGGGAGTGAGTGATTTTAGATGTGGTAATTAAAGCTGTAAAGCTAGATGAGTCAGTACATGACAAAAATAGAGATATGGGGGCAGCTGGGAGGGAAATGGGGACAAAGCAAAAAGAAACAGAGTTAAGAGAGGAACAGCAAGACAGGGGTGTCCTCTTTTCACAAAACCAAGGTGAAGAAATTTCAAAAGGGAGCATGTTTAACACTGTCAAACACTGCAGAAAAACGGAAAGCATGTGGTAATGGACACTGCTGGTGTACCGTGAATTTTCCTTGGATCTCCTTTAGCATATCTGGGTGTCCCTTGCCCAGCCTTGTTGTGCTTTTGGCTCCAATTGACTACACCTGCGACTCTTCTTGTGAAGCCTGCCTCCAGCCTACTGGAGTGATTTGGCTGGTGAGTACAGAGAGGAGGAAGTGCCTGGAGTTCACTTCCCGACCTCCTATCTGAGCCCTTAGCCCATGACTGCCACTGGAGGAGTGTGAAAGTCCAGCTCCCTTGCCTCAGGTTGGGACAACTCTGAGGTGTAATTTACACACTAGAGCTCCCTGGCAGGACTTTGCTTTGCTTCTTCCCCTGCACTGCCCTGCTCCCCGGCTCCCAGGGGCACTGCCTTCATAGACCACTTGCTTATGAATCCTCATCTCAGGCTCTGCTTCTGGAGAATTGGATCTATGATAGTGTGCTATTCAAAGAACAGTCCTGATGATGAAGCCACCACTGGTAAATCTTGAGAGGGTAGAGTAGTGAGAAGCAGATGTCAGCTTGCAAAGGGCTGAGGAGTGAGTGGATGATAAGGAACTGGTGGGGGATGTCAGCAGAGGATGTTCAATAAAGAAATCTGATGGTGAGAAGCTCAAGAGAATGACTGGGTAGTATGGTCAAATGAAGTCGCTTGTTTGGTTTTGGATGAGAAGAAATCTGAGCATGTGGATAGTCAGAGGGGATGAAATAAATGAGAGGGAGATACTGAAGATGGGGGTAGAGGTAACTGTGGAGGAGGCAGTCGAGAAAGACCCCAGGATGTAGGTAGGTGATGAGGGTTACAAAGGAGCAGGCACGGTGTTTCCCTTGATATAGATAGGGGGACAGAGCAAGATAATTGGCGGTGGCAAGTAACAAAATGAGTAGTGAGGATGGTCGAAGCCAGGGCTGGGAAGGACTTAGAGATGATGTAGTGTAGCTCTTTCTTTTTACAGATCATAAAAAGGTCCAGACCCCAGGACTGATTTTTCTGCGAGGTTGTTCTCGTATTTGCATTATAAGAAGATGAAGAAGCAGAGAGGCAGAGTCCCTCCTCTGGGCCATAAGTGTGCCGTGTGGCCCGCAATATTGCCTCTCTGCATGGGATGATGAGAGAATGTGTAGGGAGGGGCAGACTGATGCCCTTTCTAGCTGGCCATGCATTTTAACTGGAAGTTCAGAGAGACTTTCTTAGGGGCTGCCATCCTGACAGCTGGGAAAAAGGAGATGTCCCGTTTCCAGCTCTTCATGTGTACTTGTTTGATTTGTCAGGTTACACTGGAAACTATTCAAGGGAGGGGACCATTGCTTTGTTGAATCTCTTGCACAGAGTAGGTGTGTAATATACATTGAGTGATTAATTGGCTATTTATTGGTCATTTTTTTGTGATGTGTTATGTTTTTCTAGAAGCTTGTCTAGTAAATCTGTAGCCTAGGTGCAGTGAAGAAAATGTAAAGGCAGACTTTAGGACTGAGAGCGATCCCCTCAGTTCACCCTTCAGTCTTCAGAAAAAGTTTTACTATAATTAGCTGAACAATAAAAAAATTTCCTAGTGAAAAAAAAAAAAAAAAAAGGTCCAGAAAGCCAAAGTCACTCCGCTAGCAAGGAGTTGAACTGAAAGGCTGAAAGCAGAAGCAGCTCTCCTCATGACTTCTGCTACCATATTTTCCTTCTTGTCCTCAGCAGCCAGGTCACCTGCAGAGACAAAGACATACGAGAAGGAGGATTTTGGACAGTGGAGGGGATGCCATGAATAGCCTGTGCTAGCGACAGAACAGGGTAGAGTCTCAGCCTCTCTTAGAAGGGGACCTCCAGAGTGCCACAGGACACGGGCAGTATGAAAACATGTTGTATGGGCAAAAATGTTTCTGTGCAAACAACTGTGGACTTGGGAGAAAATACTCTAGAGAGAGGAAACTGGATTCTGGATCCCAGGATAGTTTTCAAAATGATCTGAAAATGTGTGTTTGTTCTAATGCCATTAATACGGACATAAGCACCCCGTAAAGATGTTCACCAACCACCCAGAGAAAGCCTAGCAACCTTCCTACCTCTGGAAGGGGTGGGAGTCTAGGCAGCAAAGAGGTGGAAGGGGTCTTACAAAATTTTTTGCAAAGGTCTGGAATTTAACTTAAGCCATTAACTATTGGGCATTAAAAAGGAGCCTTTATTTTTGCAACGGGATTTATGGCCTTTTTATATGTTTATTTTTCCTTCACCATTGGACATCCAAGGAAGAAAGAACATAAGGGTCAGAGACTCCTCCCGTCCAGCAGTTGGCCACATCTCCCCTGGTTCCTGAGCTTAAGGTGTTCCATGGGGAGTGATGGGGGAAGGGTGTGCTTCCACTGGTCTGGGTGAAGAGTTCGCCTCACTTCATATCTGGGAGTCAATTTTCCAACCTCATTCTCACTCCGTTCAACTTGGTCCCACCTTGTCCACCCATGCCTCGTGTTGCTCATTGACTCTCTTGCTCATATTTTCATGACACTCACTGTGTTCCAGGCCTGCTGCTTGTTTGGAGCTAGAGATCCTTAAGCTGGTGTTCTGTGAAGGCTTCTTAGTGGAAGTTAGGGGACAGCTCAGCCTTGTAGGGTGGGCAGAATTTGGATAGGGAAGCCGAGAAGAGGCTAGAGGGCCTCTGCCTGGTGCAGGAGCATTTATTTTCATGCACACCATATGTATGTATCATCTGCAATGTATGCTTAAGCAAATTCAGTGCATAAAGGGGGCATCGATTTGTTTTCATTCCCAAAGCAAATGAGTTTGTGTGGACAGCACGGGAGCTCATTAACTGCTTGGTGAATTTAGTACAGGCAGTCCCTGAGAGATTGGAATGCTGAGCCTGGCACACTGAAAGATCACTCCATCAATATTTAGTGAGGGACTCTGGGTTGCAAGGATTCTATTAAGGAGATGCTATAAGAGGCACAGGGAAAAAGATGTCCCTGCCCTTGAGAAACATACAGTCAATGATGGGAGATGGACACAAGCAGAAATTTAACAGTTCAAGGCTCTAAAAGGATCAATATAAATATACGGAATTGCTAGAGGATTTTGGAGTAGCTTTGGATGGAGGAGTGTTGATTATACTGA
The DNA here is from genome assembly GCF_024542745.1 of Macaca thibetana thibetana. NCBI lineage: Eukaryota > Metazoa > Chordata > Mammalia > Primates > Cercopithecidae > Macaca > Macaca thibetana. Next base: position 39,144,583 of record NC_065590.1, read on the forward strand.
GCATGACTTTGTTGTTGTTTGAGACAGCATCTTGTTCTGTTGCCCAGGCTGGAGTGCAGTGGCATGATCGTGGCTCACTGCAGCCTCGAACTCCTGGGCTCAAGCAATACTTCTGCTTCAGCCTTCCAATTAGCTGGGACTACAGGCACGGGTCATCACTCTTGGCTAATTTTTCTTTCTTTCTTTCTTTCTTTTTTTTTTTTTGAGTTTTAGTAGAGGTGAGGTCTCACTATGTTACCCAGGCTGGTCTTGAACTCCTGAGCCGAAGCAATTTTCCTGCCTCAGCCTCTGAAAGTGCTGGGATTACAGGCATGAGCCACCATTCCCAGCCTACTTTTTTTTTTTTTTAATCAAACTTTTGGATCTTTTGGGGAAAAGTTAAAATAAAAAGCAATGATCGTAAAAATATCTGAAGGGAACAATGATTGCACTCAGATTCAACTGCCCTTTTGAATTTGAACATCATCTTAGTTTTTTAATTTTTTATCAACATTTTGCTTTCATCTAGTGTCATGCTAGAGTAGATGAACATGGAGCAATAATTCCTATAGTTACCTCCTAAACCTGTGTTGAGTCAGTAATTTTCTCTTATTTCTCACTATTCTTATGTCAGAGCCAAAACTGGTAATGTGCTCTCATAAACCGCCTGTTTGAGTTTTACCTCCTTCCTCAGCATGTGGTCATCCACCTGTGGAGGCGCTAATGAGCAATAGAGTGGTGCCAGGGTACAGCTTGCAGGGCTGGGGAGGTGGTGAAAAGAGGTAGAGGGTTTGAGGTAAATTGGAAAGATTAAATCTGTATTTCTGAAATTAACAAATGTCCATCAATGGGCAGGAAGACATTTCATTAACTGATGGATGGATCTTCTATCTCCCATGCTAGGGATCATCACTTCTTGGCCTCAGACTTAGCTCTTTGTTTCTTGACCCTAACCTGGGTATGGATAAAACTCGTTCTATGGTTGGAAAGAGAAATTTCACAGATAACCCAGATGTAACCCAGCCAGACAGCAAAGACTTGACTGTGCCATACCTAATTGACAGTGGAAGGGTAACCTCAAATTACGTGCCTTTTGACTCAAGTTCTGTATTAGCTGTTTGCTTGGAAGGAGCAGATGTTTTGGCTCTGGTGGTCACTGCTCACCTCTGTCTGGGAGGTGCATCAATCACTTTAATTATAATGGAACGTGGGGCCAGGAACTGAAGGAGAAAAATCAACCCAATCCCAAGAACAATCTTTCTTGATGAATTCTCCCCTAAATCGAAACAATTCACTGGGTATCCCAGCTGGGGTTCATATGCTTTTGATTACTGTGGGCTATTTAGCTCTACAAAATGACAGGCTGCTTAATGGACTTTTAATGGTTATAGGTTTCTCTCTCTTTTTTTAATGAGCTTCACCAGTTTGTTACTAATGCCCTGTAGAAATTTGGCGAGGGGCCAGACTTGATGTTACACATTTCTGGTTTCCAGGCGGCATACATGCAACCATCATAGCCAGTGGGGAAGAATGTTGCCAGTTGTAGGGTAATGCCATCAGGATAGGGAGAGGAGGAGAGCTAATTGAGTGCCCTGTAGTCCTAATAATTATGTCATCTTAAAGAAGATGGTTTCACTTTGTACCTAAAGTTACCCTGAGGCTTCTTGCTTCCAAGGCCTTGGGATGCCAGGTGGCAGAAGGGTTTGTGCCGTTGGGAACAGCTTTTGCCTTCCTTTGATTTCCACATTGTTGGTAAAAGTTACCCTTCACAGACTTAGTTGTATCCTGTCCATCAAAGGGTTTGTGAACTTCTCAAATCCAGGGGCAAGTTTTATTCAATCGTGTTTGTATCTGCAGTGCCTGGTGCCAGATTTGGTGGAGAGTAGGTATTCAATTCATATTTGCTGAATGAGAGACCACAAGCAAATAAGAGTTGGGTAGAAGAGCCTTTTACTGCAGGGCATGCTCTCTGGATCTCCAGAAAGTAGCATAAGATCTGGCTTAAGAGAAGAGTGGTAAAAGTAGCAAGAAATGAAAAGACAGAGGGCATTCCTGAGTCACTAATAGCTACAATAATAATAGCTCCCATTTCTTGTCATGCACCAAATATTGTGTTAAATACTTTGTGTACATCACTTCACTTCATCCTTAACACCAGTGCTGAGAGGTAGGCAGTGGTGTGATGGTAAACGTTTAACACCCAGATCTGGAGGAGTAGCAGGGGAGATGCCTGGATTTGTAGCATTGGTTGACTTCTGTGGCAAATACTCCCACCACAGCTTATTTCAAACCACCAATGTGGTGTCAACCAGCTGGTAAAATGCCACAGAATTTTATCATTCGCTTTTGCGAGCCAGTGTGAGTATACGACCAGAAGTCAATATCATTGTCCCATTGTACAGATGCCCAGGTGAAGGTGTAAGAAATAACAGGCCACGGTCATGGAGGATGTAAGGGACAGAACCCAGGTCTAGAACCACTCCAAAGACTTGGTTCCTAACTATTGCACTGTTCTACTTTCCTAAGCTCACTTCTCACACCACTATTGGAGTAGCCACAAAACCAGGAACCATGCAACATGGCTTGTGCTTATGTAAAGCTCACTCTGATATTCTGGGTTTCTTCTTTAGGTTACATATTCATGAAGAACTATAAATTCCTTGGAGGGCCATCCCCTCCTCATTCACCCTGCAGCCACCACACTCACTCTGTGCAGGTTTTGCTTCTTAACTTGCATCAATACAAGCTCTAGTCTTAGTGTGATATATTTATTACAGTGCCACCTCCTCGTTTTATAAATGACGAACCCAGGGGCCAGAGACATTAAATGATTTATTAAATCCACACAGCTTGTCAGTGGCAGAGCTGGAAGTAAAACTGAGGTCTCCTGATTCTGAATCCAAGGCTCTTCTCTCTAAACTACATTGCCTTCCATCTTTCTTAAGAATAACAAACAGGACTTAGAGTTTTACAAAAAGTAGATGGGGGTGGATTTTCCTGCCCTGCCACTGATGTGCTTACCCACTGCTGGCTCCCATTTTGAAAGATTCAACTTGACTTCCCTTGATTCAGGAGCAATGAGCCGAGAATTCAAGGACAGGCACCAGGAGCACGTTGTGAAGTGAATGCAACAAACATGAAAGACATTCTTTGGAAGCTTTAGTGGATGGTTGGTGGGGGGGATAGAAAAGGTGGGGGCTCCTTGCTGAAATACCCTCATGTTTCTGAGTCCCGAGATACTACTAAATCAGACCCAGGTCATATGGTGCCTATACTTGTCTCTTGGCCCAGGGTGAAAACAGTTCATGTTGTAAAATTAACTTTCCACATTTGGCTGGCCCACGCGGGCCAGCTTTCTTTCAAAGTGAGTTTGCGAATGAATGAATGAATGTGTTGACTGGGTTACTGTTCTTAGGGGAGCCTTCTTTGCATCGGACTTGGAGAAAGATTAAAGCTGGTTTTGAAAAGTGTTGGTGCTCTCCCAAACACAGCATGCTGATAGAATTCTGGTCGCACTTTTATTTGCTATGGAACAAAATGCTCTAGTTTCATGGAAGAAATAGCCCAGCAGATGGTGTTTGGTAGATGGCATGAATGTAGCCTTGTAAATAAACATTCAAAATAGACTAGCTTCCCCCCAAATTTACCATCTGCCCCTTACCCCTTAAGGTCCACAGGTGGTAAAAGAAAGGGAATTGGTGTTTTTAGTTGTGAATGTTACTACTTCACTATCTGCAAATTATGGAATTTCCCCAAATGATGGCATTCTTAAATTTGGTTATAAAAAAGTGAGAGTGATGCTTCCAATTTAATGGATTTTCAGGGTTTAATCTGGTTTAAGAATAATTGTCTAAATGGCATTCCTGTGCTTATCCTCTCCTTTTTAGGGGTAGCTTCTGATGCGATCCTGTTTCTGCAGCTCTCATGCCTGAGAGTCGTTTTCAACATCCTCTCCTGGCTCTGGACAAGCCTCTCAGTTTCACTGTTGCCTCCCATCTCTCAGAAGGAGGAAAGTCAAATATTTGGAGGATTTAGAATCAAACACATCTGGGTCTGAACTCTGTCTTTCAGCTCCAGAGCAATGGACAAGTTACTTCTCTAATTCTCAGTTGCCTTATCTGTGAAATGAGAAAACTAATAGGTTTAATAATACTACTGGAGAAAGTTGTCAAGATTAAATGGAAAAAATAAATCTGTAGCACTTAGGACAGTGTATGTAGATAATGTTCAAGAATGTTCATTGTTATTGCTCATATCATCATTGTCATCAAGGTCATTATCATCATCTGCCACTACAATACATAGTTATCTAAAACTAGAGAAAAAGAGGGAATTCTGGGCATTGGTGATTTATTTCAAGGGTAGTGTGAGAGTGGCGGACTACTCTCATATTTTTAGTTTTCTTCTCTTTTTCCTTAAAAAGGGATTTCTGTGGGCCATCAGCCAAAACATGACTTGGAGGATGGAATGCTGTGTGAAGCTTTTCCTGGGTGGGGTTGATTACCAAGGCAGGAAAGACCTATCTCAAAATTTTCTCACATTTTAAATGATGGATGATTCAATGGGATGGACTGAGAATTGGGATTTGAAATCTGAGGTCAGAATCTTTTGAAGACATGACTATTTTTAACACGGAGGCCATGAGAATTCTTGAGTTTTGATTCTTTGATTCTCCTGCATTTCTGGAGAGATAGAAAGGTTGGGTTTAACCGAAAGAATTAGTTTGCTCAGATCTGGGGCAAGGATTTACAGAGGGCTGGATTTGGAAGATCCTACCTTAAAAACATGTTCTTTCAGCATCAGTGATGGCAGAGACTTAGAGATAAAGGGTGTAGGTGGAGGTAGGAGCCTGACAGGGAGACCTCCGGAGAGTGTATTTGTAGAGCTTCTCACTAGGGTGTAGTTACCTCTCTTTTTTGGTGATTGTGCTTACATTGAGAGAATAGGGATTTGCATTGGCACAACTTATTGAGAAAAGGCAGAGCAGAGGTTTTAAGGCTTAAAGCTTTTCATAAAGAACCAGAGAAGATTTGATCCGTAGTACCTTATCTCTCTGCCATTTACATGGTTCTTTTCTCAGGAGCTTTCAAGTGGCAATTAGAATCATGGCGTTCTAATAATGAAGGGTCTCACAGAAATTTTTCCAGTCCTATCTCCTTATGTTACAAGTAAGATAACTCTGGAACACTGAGATCAAATTTTGATCACCTTCTCCCACCCAAGATCCAGACACCAAAGGTAGAGACAGTGCCCTTGGGTTCTTGGTAGACCGAGGTTAGGCTCACTTTCATTTTTTCCAGCCCCTTCTTATGCTAATAGATGTTACTGATCTCACTGCATGCTGAGTCCATACATCATTATCTTTAATAAACATTAATTGAGAGTTTCTCCTATTGTATACAAGGTTCTGTTCTGCACACAGGCAAATTCAGTGACAAAAAAGACATAACCCATTCATTTAAAGACCTTAAAATCTTCAAGAAATAACATTTAGGGTTCAAATACATAAAGTAGTTTAAAAGTTATGTGTTCTGCTCGAGAGGTATAATTCAGAGTGCCAGCCTACAGGCTAGGATGAGGTTTTAGTGCTGGCTTTCTGCCTTTATCCACTGTGACAACTTGAATTAGTCACTTGCTGCTTTTGAGCTTCTATCCCATCAGTTTGAAAACACTACTATTAATAATGTCCGTCCTTCCTTCTGAGTTTTGAGGCATAGATAAGATAAAATTGCCTGAAAACTGTGAAGTGTAGTAGAAATTAAAGGGATCCATATAAATTGAAGATCCCACTCTGTGGGCATGTGCCCACGGAGTGAAGAGTTAATGTCATTTATCATCCACTTATCATCATCATGATTTGTATCTTCATTATTATCACTCAATTCCTTTTATTGAATACCTCCTTACATGTGGTACTTTATTATTCTCCAGTACCCTACAACCAAACTCCTACTTTCACTTGACATATCCAGGTGGTTGTGAAAAATCAGGGTCGACATGATCTATTTAGATGTGGCAGTTGCCATATCACTTTTTGTATTTGTACATTGGTCACTTGTGTAGCAGTTTGTTTGATTTTAGTCACACTATGTTCAACAGAGTGAGACAGTTGAATCTTAATAATGGGACTTAATTTTTCTTTATCACTTTCATAGATGATGACTGTTGTAAATGTTGACAGTGCTGTGACCCAGGAACAATGTTGTTTCTATGGAGGAACTGTATGGAGAGATAGCACAAGTTTCAAATAATCTTAAACAAAGAATTCCTCCATCCAACCCAAGGCGGAGGTCCCAAGAGTGTACTGTGACCCAGTGGTCACGATGCTTGTTGTTAATGTGGTTGTCCAGGCTGAAATAAACATTCTAAGCTGGAAGTAACTCCCCTTTAGAGATGTCTGTGTGTGATTCTGAAGTAACCCAGGGATCAACCTGATATTCATCTTATTCTTCCTATTGTTCCTTTATAACAGGAACTGGATTTCGTTTGAGGGACAATGTGCTTAGCTTCCCTTGTAGCTAGAAGTTAGCAAATTAAATTAAGAAGTGATTCAGGAAAGCTTGAGAAGGGAACAATAGCTGACATGTACTTCCTTTTGTTCTTACCATTTTTTTCTGCTCCATGACTGGATATAAATGTGACTATTGGAGGCCCAGCCAACAGCCATCTTAGACCATGAGGCAATGTTGCAGATGGAAACCATGTGCTCACTGTAATGGAGCATAAAGAGAGAAGGATCCTGACACTCCAGCACTGCCATGTCCTCCTGGACTGCCTCGCTCAGGGCTTCATTCACACGAGGAGGAAGCACATCTATTTAATCACTGCTATATCCAGCCCCTGCTACTAACAGTCAAATGCAATTCCTAACTGATACAGATGACTTCCCCTCAATGAGTAGCATCCTTGTTTCTTTGGAGCTAGCTTCTGGAAACACTGTCTGTTGGTCTACGCTGATTCACAAGCCCCTACAAGAGCAAAGTTGGACTCAGCTTCTGCTAATGAGCAGAGGAATTGCTTGCGAATACAATGCTGGGATTATAAGGTGCTGGCAGCCATGCCAGAATAATAAGGTCAGATGGAAAATCATAGTAGTAAATATCTTCAGTGAATATCCTGTCCCACTCCAGTGCCCTCCAAATACCGTAGCCCAGATCTACAGTTCATGTGGTGGGATTGCAGCCTCTCCTTCCCAGAGTCATCATTTCTGTCTGTGGGGAGAATGATGAGGGTCTTGGGTACTACTCCAAATTTTTCTCTGTGTAGCTATTCAGCAGGAGCCCATATTTGTTCCAACTTGTGACCAAAATCCTTGTTTGCTTGTGTTTTTTTTCCTCTAGCAGTTTCATCTGTAATCTCAAAGACGAACATTGCAATTTGCTCTGCTAATCTCATCTACCTTTGGCTTAGCAATACCCTGTACTGGAAGAGGCCTAGAGGGCACCAGGTACTTGCTGGCTCACTATGTCTTTATATTACAGGATCATCCTCTTGACCATTTGCCTGTAGGCCTTGTAGAGCTATACCCACTTTTGACATGATTTTAAGGCTAAATTTCAGGGAGAAATTTCAGAAAGATTCCTATAATCCTTGAATTGCCGTCTCTTCAAAGAGGTCGTTTATCTTTCAGTGGTATCTTGGCACATTCCTAGGACCAAAATCAGCAGGACAGATCTGAGCCAGCAGACCCAGGGAAGAGGAAAATTCTCTGCTGGTCTTCCTCTTATGGGTGGGTGGGTTTGGTGGTCGTGGGCCAGATCTGAGTATGTTTATCAAAGGCAGTTGCTGGTGCAATTTAAACTGAATTCAGAAATTAGGATGGCAACGCTGCCCACTGTTAGTGAGTTTTCAGTGGATTGTCTAAATGCTATGGTAAGTTTGGTGGTCTGACTATATTTAGGGCCACATATTACTCACATAACCCTGTTTATCTCACATATCCCAAATTTGCTTAAAACCGGGATTGAGTAGGTAGGTGAAGTTGTCAGAGGAGGGAATGAGTAAAATGTCTTCTGTCTAATGACCTGAAAACAAATTTGCAAGATGGTTCTGGTAGAAGGGATTTTTTGCTCTTGGAATTACTTGTAGTTAAATACACAAAGAGTATAGCCAGAAGGAAGGGGTTTGAAAAGATAAAATACATCTTTCCTTTTGAAATCTTTTTTTTCCCCCAACATATGTGACCTTAACCCAAACCCTAGTCTTTAATTCCATTTTGCTGAGATTTAAATAAAACAAACTAAAAATCGCAGGGAAGGCTGCCATAGTGTGTGTGTAGTTTTTTTTTAAACTTTCCCCTTTTTTTCAGGAGATTTGGGTAAATGAATAAATGTACTTAAGAAAAAAATCAGCTCAGCTGGCACAAATCACTAATACCATGGGCTAAAGATTCCGCTATTATTTTTACAAGTCTTGATAGTTATGTAACTGTCTAGACAGCACTGTACAGTAGAAATATCATTTAATGTGTATGATGCATAAGTAATTTAAAATTTTCTAGCAGCCACATTAAAAAAGGTGAAATTGACTTTAATATATTTAATTTACCCCAATTTATCCCAAATACTATCATTTCAACATGTGGTCAATGTGAAAAATCAATGAGATATTTTATACATTGTTTTACAGAATATCCCAATTTGGACTAGCCACATTTTAGTGGCCAATAGCCACTCGTGGCTGGTGATCCCTGTATTGGACAGAATAAGTCTAGAGGACAGAGATCGTATCTGATTTACTCTATTCCCTTCCCAGTTTAACAAACCAGTGCCTAAATAACTGATTATTATTTTTTAAAGGACTAATTTTTGATCATGAGCGTTTAGAGTACTAATGTCTCATTAGACATTCTGGGAATAGAGCTGGTCAACTAGAAAAAGGAAAAGTTGCTCCCCAGAGTTGCTGGAGACCCAGGCTTTTTGAATAGAAGAAGAAATGTCCCTAGAAGAAATGTCAGGCTGTGGGTTCCATGTTTTCTAGAAGGAAGTTACCCCCTTACAAACAGGCAGGTTCAAGGCATCCATTTTTTTTCTACCTGTAGGGGGAGCTCTTGGCCCTTCACTCTTAATAAATTCCAAGTCTGGTTCTCAGAGGCCGGCAGTTTGGAGTTCTTTCACCTGGGTCTGTGGAGAGTTTGTTTTTGGCTTCAAACCAGCAGTGCTTTCGCAATCTCCACACGTTACGGCTGCTGAAATGCGAGGACACCAGCCGGGTGGCGGCTTGAGTCTTGTGATTCCCAGGCAGTCCGGCGAAATGATAAACAAAAGTCTTTTGTGCAATATTAATAAGCTTTAAGCACTCCCCAGCCGAGCCCCTTGTCATCCAAGTAAGTCATGTGTATCAAAAGCCCTTATATGTGAAAGTTTGTTTTCATATCTGGCCAGCGTTGAATGGAGCCCCCTTTGCCATGTTGTAAAACAAACATTTGTTTATTTTGTGAACAGTGCTGGCAGTATGATACAGGAACTGGGGGCTGAATGCAGAGACCCCTTTCCAAGGAGGCGCCTTTGAAAACCTTTCTGCTGGACCATTCCAACTGTCAACTGATCTTGAGTTCTGTTTACATTAAGACAATAACAGTGTTTCCTAAATAAATAAGTTAGGGACACCCGTGGGCCTTAATGAAACCCCATAAATGGGATGGAGGGGTGGGAGTGGGGGAAGGAGGCTTTTGTGCTGTGCAGAAACAATGGCTAGTTCATCTTACGGTGTCCCCAAGGCTTGTGTTTTTAAGACAGAAGGGGGCCTTTGTGTTTATTACACTGATAAAAACTCCCCTGGCAGGGCTTCCCCGGACCGATGGCATAAAAGATGTGACATTCGCCTGTGTGAATGCCACACTGCCAAGCAGACATTTTCCTAAGCAGAGAAGGCCGGCCCCCACCCCCCGTTCCCCACCAGTTGATCAGCTAACCTCTCCTGGTGTGTAGAGAAAATAAATAAAAACTGTAAGACTAAACCATCTGCTGCTGGGGGTGTCTGGCTTCTTTCTTGGTTGTGTTAGAGCTTCCAGGAATCCATCCATTTTGGTTTCTGAACGGTCCAAGTTGTCTTCAGGTAGGATGGACATAGAGGCAGGTGGTTGGTTGGTAGTGGAGGAGGAGATGCTGGCCTGGGAGTTTGGGTTTCAGTGGCTTTTCCCGGGAAGCAGGAATTTCACCTTGTTTCTGGAAGTTACATTTCTGAGTAAAAGAGGTATGCTAGGTGAAGACTGAAGGCTGAAGATGAGGAACCAGCAGGGCTCACTGCTTGTAAATTAGAAAATAATTTTCTAAATACTATGTTTCTAAAACAAACTTTCACATATAAGGGCTTTTGATACACATGACTTACTCGGATGACAAGGGACTCGGCTGGGGAGTGCTTAAAGCTTATTAAAGTCTCTAAAATAGAGACTGTCATATAAATATTTTCAATTGTAAGGATTTCTTATTTGTTCCACAGAAATATATTTCATATACATTTAATGTTAACATTCATATAATTGAGACAAATCTGCAGGCTGTGATTACTTATGGCTTTTTGACACATAATAGCATCATAGTTTCCCAGAAGGATTTTCAAATAAAGTAGTTTACTTTTCAGACTATGACAGTTACCTCCTTTTACAGTGGTTTCTTCTCTACTTTCACTCCCTTCTAGCCCTTCTTATTTGTTCAGGACAATCTTTTCCCCTTCATGGGCTCCTCCAAATATCCCCACACAAATATTACCTGTTCCTTCTTATAAGGCTGATTCTGGGATATATTCATATGTTAAATGCAACTTGTAGTCACCATTATAAAGTTTGAATGTGTAATACATTGAATAAATTCCTAATTGTCATAGTCTAGATATGGGTAAGATACACTTAGTTTTAGAGTAATTTCTCATTTATATACTATGTCCTCATCCTCCAGTAGCTTGAAATTTTTAATGTGGTCGGTATCTTTTCAGAAGTCTGCTCAGTTCAATGGTCAGAACTTCTCAATCTGTGAGAGTAATGGCCGTGTTTGACCACATGACTATGACCCCACTCTCCAGCCCATGTCTGATGGGACTGTGTGTGGACACTTGGAACAGACTGAGCCGTGTGTTGTCATGCAGATAGAGAGAGGGAGGGAGGTGGGAGAGTGGGGAGGTGGAGAAGAGGAAGAGAGAGAGGGGGGAGAGGGAGGAAAGGAGAGAAAGAGAAAGGGAGAGAAGGAGACAAAAGATGGAGAGAGGAGAGAGAGAGAAAAGGAGAGGCAAGAAAGAGAAATGAGAGAGAATGAAAGGGAGAGACGGAGGGAAAGAGGGAAAGGGAGGGAGGGAAAGAGAGAATGCAGCAGAAAAATGTTTCCTGGATTTCTAATTATTTTCCTGCCCATAGTTTCAGTTATTCAGTCATTTCACAATGCTGGCTGCATATTTTTGGCTTTGAATTTGGAGAGACACCCCACCCTAAAAGAATTCTTGTAATAAATTTCTCTCCCCTCTTTCTTTCTCTCCTTTCTCCTTTCCCTCCTTCCCGCCCTCCTTCCCTTCCCTCCCCTCCCCTTCCCTTCCCTCCTTCTCGGTCTCTCTCAGTCTCTCTCAGTCTCTCTCAGTCTCTCTCAGTCTCTCTCAGTCTCAGTCTCTCTTAGTCTCTCTCAGTCTCTCTCTCTCTCTCTCTCTCTGTCTCTCTCTCCCTCAGTCTCCCTCCCTCCCTCCTTCTCTTTATTTTCTTTACTTTACCCTTCCTTCCTTCCTTCCTTCCTTCCTTCCTTCCTTCCTTCCTCCCTCCCTCCCTCCCTCCCTCCCTCCCTCCCTCCCTCTCTCTCTCTCTCTTTCTTCTTGTATATGCTAACTTGGTTACTAATACAGCCTACAACAAATGGAACTGGGAATAGATATCCCTTGGTGATGTGCAAATCCATGTAGCTTAATAATAAAATAATGAATTTGGATGTTGACAAAAGTTTTAGCTGTTCTTTCCTGCTGACATGTGGGGCTGTCAGGTTGAAACATGGTATAATTCCATTTATGATTCTGAAGCAATGGAACCTCTGTGAAAAACATTTTTTCCCCTTTAAATTATTGACACTGTAAAAAGTAGCTTATTGCAGCTGCTCCAAGTGCTGGACAGTTTGGATGATCTGACACGATGCTTTAATCTAAGACCTTGGGTGACCATATCCATCAATTGACCCAAAGGGCAAAATGAATAGAACGGCTCCTCGTGCAGCTCCGGATAAATATGTGCGGTTAACGGGAGGCAGAGCGTAAAAATTTCAGGGCTCTTTGGTCTTCTTTGACAAAATTAAAACAGAAATCCAAGAAAATCTTAAAAGGCCCCACACCTTCTCACCTGTGTCCTAGGACTTTCCCTCTTAAGGTAGCATGAATGCTGAAGAGCTGAGGCAAACTAGAATCTCCTCCTACAACGGATGCTCTCCAGAGGATGTTTGGAAAACCTGGCTGGACACCATGGGCTATTAGTGATCTTTTATTTTTCCTTTCTTTTCTTTGCTTCTATTTGTTTATTTGCTTTTAAATCAGGGAATAGAAAGGGGAATATTGGAAGATGAGAGTGGAATGTCCTCCTTAAAATCAGAGGAAGGCTTTTGTATTGGGAAACAAAGGACACAGATTTCACTCTTTGGAATAAATTGTAAATCGTGCCCCCCTCAACCTACTGGGTGGTATTGTCCTACTAAAAGACCTGACTCTGAAAAAACATACTTTCTCCAATGCCTCTCGCTTGGGAGCTTTGAAGAGTCTGGTAATGTGGGGAGGTACTGACATTTTGGAAACTCCAGACTGTTTCTGCCAATGGAGTGATTGTGTGTGTGTGTTTAAATTACACACGATTGGACTAGCCTTTATGACTGTGATTGTACAATAAGGAGCAATGGGCAAAGCTATCAAATCATTTTAAATTGGCCTCTCAGTATCTTTTCCCTTTGCTGACTAGCTGGAGTTTATCAGTGGACTGACATATTTCCTAGCATATGTGACCTCAGGCAGTCACTCTCCATTTTTTTTCCTGCCAGTGTTGTGTTCATTCATTTAATTAAAGTGTACCGAGTGCCCAGAAAATGCCTGGAATCGTGCTGGACATGATGATCGCTACTTAGAGCAGAACTGCGGCTGCTCCATGGAGCCCAGGCTGACCCAGCCAGTGTGAGCCAGGGAACCAAGCGGTCCGCACGTGAAGTACCCAATGCCCAGCCTCAGGCAACATGCAGTCTGCTTAGTGAGATGAAGGGCATGCCTATGAGGAGCTCCCTGAACAGTGCCATCTCCACGGAGGCAGCAAAAGGCAAACAAGGACTGCCCGCAGGCAGAACAGATCTTGCTGGAGTGGTCACCCAAATCTTCACTAAAGAGGGATTTTGGCTACATCTTGAAGGACAGGAAGGGCTGGGGAATGCATAAGTGGATGCTAGAGAAGGGAAAGGAGTCCGGGAAACAGTGTAACTGTGCTGGGGAGACCTGGGTTGGAGCTTGAAAGTTTGAGAGGATGAGACGTTGGTTTTGGACAGAGATTGAAGAGCCTTGAATACTGACAGGAGCTCTCCCTTGATCCTAAAGGCAACAGGGTGCAACTCTGGAATATTTCCCACCCTTTCATAGGCCCCTTTTGACTCCATCAATGAAGGTTGCAAACTTGGGCATTGTCTTCTTTCTTCTTCCAGGTGAAGATCTCCTCCCAACCCCCAGCAGACTCTCGTTTGTTTTTCTTCTAACTTTGTAGTTAAAAAAAAAAAAAAAAAAAAAAAAAAAAAAAAAAAGGAACTTTGGATTAAAAGCTCAGTTAAGAAAGTGCCTGACAAGCCGACATAGAATGGTGTGGAACTGGTTGTTTGCCTGGGGTTTAAAGGTGGTTTCCCAGAAAAGCTGTCTTACAGAGGGCCTTGCAGAATGCAATGCATGCATGTGCAAGGGGTGTGCGTGTGTCTGTGTCTGCGGAGGGTGGGGGTGGTATGGAGGAAAGGACATTTCTAAGAATATCTGGCAGGTTGGTGGTAAGTTTGCCAAGAAGGTTTATACTATCTTTGTGTGTGTGTGTGTGTGTGTGTGTGTTTGTTTTGAGATGGAGTCTCATTCTGTTGCCCAGGCTGGAGCTCAGTGGCATGATCTTGTCACTCTGCAACCTCTGGCTCCAGGGTTCAAGCGATTCTCCTGCTTCAGTCTCCCAAGTAGCTGGAATTTCAGGTGTCTGCTACCACACCGAGCTAATTTTTGTATTTTTAGTAGAGATGGGGTTTCACCCTGTTGGCCGGGCTAGTCTCAAGTATACATGTATACATGTATATGTATACATGTACACATATACACAAACACAACATATACATATATACACATATGCATTTATATATACAAATATATTGAAATATATCCTAGATAAAAGGTTTTAAAACAATCTTCATGAATGTATGTATTTTGGGTTTTAGGACAGATATTTGGTCTTCTTTCAGCATATACATCTGTTAAAAATTTTCCTTCTTGGATAATAGGTTTAGTCTGCAGAGCACTGTCTTTCTTTCCTTTGGATTATTTTGCTCTTCACCCAATGTATTTTTGACTTTGATGGCACCTGCCTTCTCCTTAGGGGTTGCATACTGTGTTGTAGAAAGAAAGGAAGGGCTTCGGGGGGAGAGAGTAGGGTGAGTACATGAGACCAATCTGGGTAAATGTCTTCCTAATTTAATCCTCTTATTGGAAAAGAGTGTTATGAATGAGCCCCCAAAGGTGTGCTTTTCACACACACCAGCCCTAGAGGGACGAATCATGGCTGTAAATGCACCTGTGTAAGCACCAAGTTAAGTGGGATTTTATTTTTGGTCTCCAGAATAAAGGTAGGTAGTGGTTCTAGCTGAAGGACTGGAGGTATGTGCAGGACATCCCAAGCTGTGACAGTTGGGCAGGCTGAGGGAGCGGTGTGAAGACCGCAGCCAGGCTGCAGAGGGCAGTGTGAGACCATGGCGTTGCCAGCCCTGTGGCAGGGCCAGTGCTGTTCTTAATATAGGCCACCTGTGGTGTTTCAAGATAAATTATGTTAGATGGGGAAACTAGTCTATTGGATTTGCAGTAAATGTGTGCCAGTTTGCTTTACCCCCAAAGAAAGTCTTTCTAGGATTTTCCTCTCTTCGCCAATTTCAAGACATTAAGTACTAAGACTGGCTGAGTGGCAAGCTTGTACCCGTTTCACTTTTCAAGGACATGAATGTGTTGTGACAATTGAGATGATATTTAGTGCCTTATGATGCATTAAAAATTAACTGCCTTGGGTGCTAATGCAGCTCTGGGTAGGGAGAGACACTTCTTTCATAATAATAACAACAACTTTGGCACCTTTTTTCTAGAATAGTAGGAACTGTAGCAAGTTTGCTGCAGGAGGTTTTGCTCTGGAGCCGGTTCTGGGTGTTGAGCATCCTGTGAAGGTGGGATTCCAGGAGGGGAGGAGGTTGGTGGCTCTCAGAGGGAGTGGCTGGTCTGGTGTAGAGGTTAAGTGCATGCTTTAAATTCAAATGGACCTGGGTTCAAATCTGCCTCTCATTTACTAGGTATAATACCTCCTCATTTTCCTCATCTGTAAAGTTTGGATAATTGTAGGAAAAGGATTTCCTGGAGTTGCTGGGTTAAGTGAGATAATATATGTGGAATGCTTAGCACAGTGGCCCATAGTAGGGGGCCTCTAGAATGTGGTATCATTACTGGCATTCAATTCCCAAATATTTATGAAACACCTGTTAGGGGATTTGATAGTGAACAATGTCAACAAGACCCTTACCCTCTGGTCTGGTGAGAAAGACATCGAGTACTTGCTGCATCGGGGCAGTTCTGAGGAAAGCATAGCACAGTGACAAGGAGTATGGACTCTGGTGCCACAGTGCCTGGGTTTGAATTCAGTCTGTTACTTCTAGCTGTGTGGCCCTTGGAAGGCCACAGACCCTACCGGCATCTACCTTCTGAGATCACTGCAAAGGTTAAATGAGTGAATACAAAATCTGAAAATGTTGCCTGGCATGTAGCAAGTGTCAGCATCACACGACTGCTTTTCATCACAGAGTGGGATGAGCTTTAAAAGGAAGAGGATCAGGATGCAGGGGAAGTGTAAAAGAGAAAGATGTGAGTGAAATTCATCTAGCGAAGTTCTACTAAGGAGGGGAATGAGTCACAAAGTCAATTCGGGGTAGAAAAGGAGAGGTAGATTTACACATGTGCTCTTATCACATAATCTCCAAGATGCATTATCAGGGGTAAAAAGCAATGGGACAGGCCAGTATGCACAGCATGCCCCCATCTAGGTAAAAATAAATTTATCATCCTATCATCTATGTATGCATATATGTATGCATGTATGTGTGTAGCATCTTTCTCCATCTCTCATCTATGTATCTATTATATATGTATCTATCTAGCGTCTATCCATCCATCTATTTAATCATGTACTATTTTAGGCAAGGTTCACTGAGGGATTGCTAATACTATTGCTTGGGGGTGAGGGGGTGATCTGGGGAATTGTAACAGAAAGAAGAAAAAACAAATAAACTAGACAAATGATCGAGTAAGAAGATAGACACCTTTATGACCTTCAGGCTAAAAGGCAAATAGCAAAACCAGGGCTAGCTTTAGGTTTCTGGTTAAAGAGTCCATGCCACTGGTTCCTGGTAGGAATGGGCCTACTAGTCTCGCTAATTTATTTTATTTTGGTAAAGGTAGTTATTTTTATTAAAATGCTATATATGCTAATATGAATGGGTCTATTATTATTTTCAAATAAATACTTAAAATATTTCTTCCTATTCATTTCTAATATGGGAAAGATGATGGATATAACCTATATAAATAAAAGTTATGTGGGGACATTGGTTATTTTTTATTTTTTGAGACAGAGTCTCACCCTGTCACCCAGGCTGGAGTGCAGTGGTGCGATCTCGGCTCACTGCAACCTTGGCCTCGCAGGTTCAAGAGATTCTCCTGCCTCAGCCTCCCCAGTAGCTGGGATTACAGGCACCCACCCCCATGCCTGGCTAATTTTTGTATTTTTAGTAGAGACGGGGTTTTGCCATGTTGTCCAGGTTGATCTTGGGCTCCTAACCTCAAGTGATCTGCCTACCTTGGCTTCCCAAACTGCTGGGATTACAGGTGTGAGCCACCATCCCCGGCTGGGGAGTTCTGATTCTTAACTGGCTTCACATCAGACACAGGCCAGCACGGTACTTATCGGCTTTGACACTTCATGGAGCCTCAGATGCCAAGTGATTTAGTTACAGATTTAGTAAGTCCTCTGCTGTCGATACTGTGTTTCCCAGGGATTGCAGCATTTCCTACCCATATTCTCATTGTTAATAGGAGCAGGCTGGAGGGCTCCAGGGAAGCTTAGCAGTTCAATGGCTCCTTACAAATATCACTCCTGCTACTGTTACTACTGCTACATAATATTTATTGAGCGCTTATGTTTTCCAAATACTGTACATGGGCCCACCCTATATTAGGCACCAGACGTTATTAGCAGGTGGAGAAGAGCACCTGCCCTCAGAGCTGATTAGAGGTATACTGGTTGGGTGGTATGGGGTTGGGGATGGATGGACTGGAAAAATGCTTGCCTGTGATCTGGAGAACTGAGCACATGTGCTCACCTTTTCCTACTTGCCCTTTCTTGATTTGAGAAAAGCCAAACAAAACAAAACTGAGCCCAGCCTGAAGCAACAGGAATTTTCAGTGTGGAGATATCTGGTCTGAAAAGCCTTCTAGCTTAAAGGTTGCTGTGGTGTGTGAATGTCTGTGTCTCTCTCAAATTCGTATGTTGAAATCTTAACCCCCAATGTAATGGTATTAGGAGGTGAGGCTGTTGGGAGATAATTAGGTCCTGAAGGTAGAGCCCACATGAATGGGATTAGTCCCCTCACAAAAGAGACCCCAGAGTGCTAGCTCACTCCTTCTGCCGTGTGAGGGCACAGAGAGAACCAGGAAATGGGCCTCATAGACACCAGAACTGCTGGCGCCTTGATCTTGGACTTCCAGCCTCCAAAGCTGTGATAAATTTCTGCTGTTCAGAAGCTACTCAGTCTATGGCATTTTGCTGTAGCAACCTGAACAGACTGAAACAAAGGCCGACGTGAAACATCCCTCTTTCTCTTCTGCTTGGAGAATGGTAGAGGACCACTTAATACATTTAAAAAAAATCTCTCTTAGTTTCATTTCAGTAAAGGAGAGGGGAGGGAAGGAGGGTGTCGACCTGTAACAGCAGACCTTCTTCTCTAGGACATGCCCTGCTGAAAAATCACACCTATTTTGTTTTTTTCAGTTTCACTGGGACATGGGACAGACATTGTTTACTTGTTATTTGAAAGCTACAAAAAGGTCTGCGTGACCCCAAGTTTTTCCCTACAGGCCTTCTGCGGTGCCTGCCACGCCCACCATTAGCAGGACTCCTCAGGGACCTCTGGGAGCTGTGTTCACTTTAACTGACTGGACACATTTTCACGCTCATTTGCACGGCTTAGACTCAGGCATTGGTCTCTGTTCAGCACGCCAGCCCTCACCCAGTGGCTGGCACCCAGTGCTCTCCAGCTGCCCTGAGTCCCACGCCAAGTCCCTCACCACCTGACACATAAATGTTCCTGACCTTAATTCTCACATTAAGACTTATCTGTTCCGTGTCCCAGTTCCCCTGACTGCTTTCCTAGCCTCTAGGTTATTTGTAGGTAACAACTGGGTATTCATTAGATCTGGGGCTTTAAACTGTATTCTAAAGAACCCAAGAGAGCCCACAAAAATGCCTTTGGGGATACAGTAGAGTTGGAAGAGGAACCAGGATGAGTGGGCCCAGGCCTGCAATTGATTATACCAGCATAGCACCACTTGTGTGTTTTATATACTGCTACCTCCTTATAAGTGTCCCTTTGAAGGGTCTTGTTGCTTTAAAAAATACTTGGGAGGCACTTCATGGGACTAACTTGTGCAAATGGGCATCAGAATGCCTTTCTTTGAGTTGTCCCTGTCACTGGGAACTTGACGGGGGAAATGATCAAATGGTTTCATACAAGAGAAGGTGCTAGTGGCTGAGATACATATTTCCATTTTTTTAAAATGGTTTTTATTGTGAAATAAACTAACAAATGAAAAGGTGCACGAAACAAAATCTCATTATTCAAAAATGGACCACAAAATAAGTGCTCACATAACTCCTACCCAGGTCAAGAAATAGAACATGACCTGTACTTCAAAGTTCCCTTTACCTTCTCCTGCTTCTACCTGTCACTATCCTCTCCAGCTCCCTGGAAAATTAACCCCTCTCCTAAGCTTTGTGGCAGTCACTTCCTGGTTTGTCACCTTAGCAGTCAGCCCTAAACATTACACTTTAGTCTTGCCTAGTTTTGAACTTGATATCAATGAAGTAATAAATTCTGGCTTTTTTTGTTGTTAAACATTATCATCTTTCTTTCTTCCTCATTACTCTCCTTTCCCAAGAAATGCATTCTACAAATATGAGGAAGGATCGCAGTAATATTAATATTTCTACATTATAAGACTGAATAATGAGAAAAACTAGTCAACAATGATTCTTAACAAATGTCTCCAGCTTGGAGGTAATTATAGTGGGCAGGTATTAAAATAAATATGGTGTCATCATAATTAGCATTTATGAAATAATGTTCACAGGAAGAACTTTCTATTTTAACTTCACAGATTCTTACAATTCTTGAGAAGCAGGTATATGGCAAACAAATATTTGCAGCTTCTTCATCTTTCTTTTCCAAAATATCCTTGGTAAGGGCACAAAGGGACATGCCTTATTCTAGGGTGGTCCAGAAAGACAGGGGCAACTGGAAATATGAGTGTCCCCCTCTGACTTGGGTCTGGCCTTCTGCCCCTGTGGCCCCTGCCTCTTTCTGATGGTAAATGCAGAGAGATGGTGATGGATGGTTTGTCACAAATAGTTTTCAGTTTACCAAAGTGCACCTGGCTTTCTCTGAACTTCTTTGAAATGCTTTTAGAGCAACATGGAGAATGGAATTCAGCAATTCTCCACAGCTGCGGTCAGAATACAGCGACCCCAGGAGCAGCTGGGGGCAGTTATTTTCATGTTTTGTAGTTGCTGTTTCCTTAAAAGCTTTTTCAGAATGTTCTGGAAGGTCCTGTGGTATCCATATTATAAGAGATGGTGTGTGGGGCAGACTCTTGGATTCTAGGCCCTCATCCAAAATTTGGCAAATATTTGTCTCCACTTCTCACCAGCAACATGTTGTCTCAGAAGTACTTGCCCTGTGCCCTCCCGTGTCAGCCCAATAGGCCCACATGCAGGAGTGACTCTCCTCTAGAAGCTCTGTTTAGTGAAGGGAACCCTCAAGTAGAAGCAAGGAACCCTGGGATCTGGCATCAGTCGAAGATTAAATCACCTCTTTGACCTTTTGTCAGTATCTCTCTCTTCTGGCCTTAGTTTCCCACATCTGTAAAATGAGGATGTCGGACAGAAGATCTTAGAAGACTCTTTCTGTAGGGAATTGGCAATGATGTTTTAAGGTAAGAAACTGATTGTAGGGGATGGGCACGGTGGCTCATCCCTGTAATCCCAGCACTTTGGGAGGCCGAGGTAGGCAGATCAAGAGGTCAGGAGTTTGAGACTCAGCCTGACCAACATGGTGAAACCCCGTCTCTACTAAAAATATAAAAATTAGCTGGGCATGATGGCATGTGCCTGTAATCCCAGCTACTCAGGAGGCTGAGGCAGGAGAATCGCTTGAACCTGGGAGGCAGACGTTGCAGTGAGCTGAGATCGCACCACTGCACTCCAGCCCAGGTGACAGAGTAAGACTCCATCTCAAAACAACAACAACAAAAAACCAAACAAAAAAAGAAACTGATTATAGCAGAAATCCGAACTATTTCCTTGGGCAAGGCTGTTTTTACATAGAGACAGATTAGTAAGCAGAATAAGTAGCCTCTCTTGAGGCTTTAATGGATGACAAAGGACTGTATTATTATTATTATTTTTAGATAAGGTCTCACTCTCTCACCCAGTCTGGAGTGTTGGCTTGCCATCTTGGCTCACTGCAATCTCCGCCTCCCAGGCTCAAGTGATCCTCCCACCTCAGCCTTCTGAGTAGCTGGGACCACAGGCATGCACCATCATGCCTGGCTAATTATTTGTAGTTTGGGTAGAGATGGGGTTTAGCCATGTTGTCCAGGCTGGCAAAGGACTGTATTTTAAAACAAAACATAACACCCCCATAATCTTTTCCAAAACAAATGAACAGTTCTCACTTTTTTAACTACCCCATTAACAGTGCCTGAAATATCACCAATGGATCCTTCCCTTTTTGCAGATTTTGTGATTTTCTAGAGTTCATAAAAAAAGATATAAATGGCTCTAAAAGGAGGAGTAGACAATACTATTATCAATGGGATTAGTGGACTTGACAAGAGGCAGAGATTCTAGCACTGTTCCTGGTTCTATGCTTGTGAAGCAGCTCAGGCAGTTCCCAACTTGAAGGGACATATTCTAAACCAGCACTTTGCAAGCTTTGATGAATCTACAAATGACCTAGGGGAACTCCTAAAATGTAGTTTCTGAATCAGTAGGTTCTGCATGGGACCTGAAAATCTGCATTTCTAATAAGGTTTCAGGTGATGTGGACGCTGCTGGTCCACAAACACATCTGGAGTAGCAAGAGTTTATAGCACATGACTCTCTCTTTTGAACATAGCTAACTGGACTGCAGGGGCCGAGCCCATGACTCCAATCCAGTCAGTGTGTAAGCTGACCTCTGATCACAAAGGAATATTGGGTCGATCAGGAGTTTAAACAGGAGAGGTGGGCAGTGGTTTAGGAGTAGAAGTTAAAAAATCTAAAGAAACACAGAGACACATACATAGAGAAGCTGCCTCATTTTAATGACAGAACATTAGAGAAGGACCCTGTGAAGACTGTCTTCTGCCGGTGTGAGTTATGTCTAGATCTTGAACACAGAGTGACCTTTGGCTCCTGTCTCCCCCATGCAGGCCCGACCCTACTCCCTCTTTATCCATCAGGGCTGTGTGCTGAGATTATTTTCAAAGTTCCTGGGGGGCCAACCAGGTAACTGGGGCTTTAATTGAATCCTGAAAACTCTATGTTGTGAAGGAAAAGCTGGAGTTTGGGTGGGGATGTACACGTGGGTTGGGTCTCAAAGTAAAGGGGCTTTGGATTGCTTGAAAGCCTTGGATGCTTGATGGCAGAGGTTTGTGTGTGAGCTGAGAGTGGGTGGAGAAATAATGGAAGATGAGGAAGAGTCATATGTGACAATTTTTTCAGGGCTGCTCAAGAATTTTGCCAGTAGTGCCAATCTATTTGTAGGGATTTGGATGACTAGCTCACCTATCTTTCTAGAATGTTTTCCTTTCCCCTCGCTTTCTCATGGTTGCCAACAGAGTACACGGCCTAATTCTAACTCCTTGACATAGTTGATTGGTCCAGCAGTGGAGAGCTGATCCAAACTGGGCCAATGTCCTCTTTTCCCAGGAATTTGGAATTGGTCCTAAGAGTCAATTTTGACTCTTTCTTGGTATCAGGATTTGTATCATGCAGAACTCAGGAACCACTGAAAAAACGTTTTCTGCTATAAAAAATGTTTCTGGCAAATAGGAAGAATGACTCTACAATATGGCAGAGGAAAATGGAGCAGATACACTGGAAAAAATCAAACAGATGCACAGAAAGAAGAAAAAACTGGTTCCCTGCATGATTCTAGTTCTTGTTCTAAATGGTTTCTGAGACTAAAGTGCATCTATCCTTGTATTCCCTGAGATATTCCAATATCCTTTCAACAATTGTTGTTTGTGGCTTAAGCCATTACAAGTCGGGATCTGCCATTTGCAACTGAGAAAGCCCTAATGAAAACATGCTTTAGAGAAGGTCTCCTGGAGCTGAGGCAGACCTTTCTGGTTCAACTGCAATGATAGATGGAAGGTAGCAGTGGGCCCAGATCAATAATATGCCATGGAGAGTGCCACTCCTTCTTGTTTATCAATAGTCTCATGATCACTAGCTTGAAGGATGTTCACAAGATACTCCATCCATTCATCCATGCATCCATGCAGCCAGCCAGCCAGCCAGCCATCCATCCATCCATCCATCCATCCATCCATCCATCCATCCTCTATCCATCTATCCTCTATCCATCTCAGAAAGATTTCCTGATTTCCTCTGTTGGCTAGACTCTATGCTAATGGCTACTCTGTGACCTCTGGCTACTTGTTTTCATGTTGTACCCATATTTAGTATGTGATATTATATTAAGTCCTAAAATTATGGTAACACAGAACAGGCCCATTCCCCCACAGTTTGATTACCCCCCATAATATTTCTTTCTATGTTGTACAAATGTGAAATGTGTAATTAATACTACCTCTTCTTGAGAAATGTCCTAAATCCAATATCCCAAATGCATTAAATACGTCATTTAGGGGTGTGTGTGTGTGTGTTTTTAGACGGAGTCTTGCTCTGTCACCTAGGCTGGAGTGCAGTGGTGCAATCTCAGCTCACTGCGACCTCTGCCTCCTGGGTTCAAGTGATTTTCATGCCTCAGACTCCTGAGTAGCTAGGACTACAGGCGCATGCCGTCACGCCTGGCTAATTTTTGTATTTTTAGTAGAGACAGGGTTTTACCATGTTGGCCACACTGGTCTCGAACTCCTGACCTCAAGTGATCCGCCCGCCTTGGCCTTCCAAAGTGCTCATGTAGGTGTTTTTATTTGAAACAGAGAAGAGGCCAGGTACGGTGGCTCACCCCTATAATCCCAGCATTTTGGGAGACAGGTAGGAGGATGGCTTGAGCCAAGAAGTTTGACACCTGCCTTGGCAGCATAGTAAGACCCCATCTCTACAAAAAAGTTAAAAAATTAGCTGAGTGTGATGGTATGCATCTATACTCCCAGATGCTTGAGAGGCTGAGGTGGGAGGATCGCTTGAGTCCTGAGGTTTGAGACCAGCCCAGGCAACAGTGAGACCCCATCTCTACCAAAAACAACAACAACAAACAAAACAAAACCAAAATTAGCCTGGCATGGTGGCACACTCCTGTAATCCCAGCTACTTGGGAGGCTAAGGGTGGGAGGAGTGCTTGAGCCCAGCAGTTTGAGGGTGTAGTGAGCTATGATCACCCACTATACTCTAGCCTGGGCCACAGGTAGAGACCCTGTCTCTGAAAAATTTAAAAAAATAAATAAATAAATAAATAAAATAGAGAAGGGTGTCTCAGAGTCCCTGTCCAGAGACAAGGACACCATTCCTGATGGGTGTTATGTTTGGGATCTACTGGCTCTTTGCCCAAGTTCTTCATTTTCTTTTTGAAGGCTTAGGTGCTGGTTGAGAGGGTGATGTAGGTTAGCTTGGTTTTCAGCTGTCCTAACCCCTGTTTGGACCATAGATCTTTTCCAAGTATCCTGGGACCCCAGAATCGTTCACTTTTATTTCATTTCTGCTGAAGACTCCTAAGAAGGGAAATTTTCATCTCTGAATTCAAGCCTAAGTCAGAGCTTCTCCCACAGATAAACTTTCTCAGGAGTTCTTGCCAAGAGACCTGGACTAGCAGGGCTGGACGTAGTGTGCCTTGTGTTAGCTGGTTGTAAATGATCTCACAATCCTGAGACACCTATTGTGTTGAGAAGCTTCAGAGCTTCTCTCAACTCTGAGATTCACAGAGAGTCAGTTCACTTGAAATGTAAATGTCTTAGCCTTTGGAAGAGAAAAAGAGAAACTGTCATTGCGTGTTGGAATATGATCTAGGTAGAGCAGTGGTTCTCAACTTTGAATCACCAGGGGAGCTTTTAAAAAGCATGAATGGCTGGGCATGGTGGCTCATGCCTGTAATTCCAGCACTTTGGGAAGCCAAGGCAGGTGGATTACTTGAGGTCAGGAGTTCGAGACCAGCCTGACCAACATGGCGAAACCCCATCTCTATTAAAATACAACATTAACTGGGTGTGGTGGTGCATGCTTGTAATCCCAGCTACTTGGGAGGCTGAGGCAGGAGAACTGCTTGAACCTGGGAGGCGGAGGTTGGAGTGAGTCCAGATCGCACCATTGCTCCAGCCTGGGTAACAAGAGCAAAACTCCATCTCAAAGAAAAAAAAAAAGAAAAAAAAAGCATGAATGCTGGGCCTCAACAGAGTAAATGAATCAGAGTCTCTGGGTAGAGTCTGGGCATGGTGCTTCTGAAAGCTTCCCAAGGTATTTTCATGTCAAAGTCAAGGATCTGGGTCTAAGAGATAAGTGAGAGATGGCCATTTAATATGGTTTGGCTGTGTCCCCACCCAAATCTCATCTTGAATTGTAACTCCCGCAATTCCCATGTGTCATGGGAGGAACCTGGTGGGAGGTAATTGAATCATAGGGGCGGGTCTTTCCTGTGCTGTTCTTATGATAGTGGATAAGTCTCTTGAGATCTGATAGTTTTAAAAATGGGAGTTTCCATGCAGAAGCTCTGCTTTTCTCTTTGCCTGCTGCCCTCCATGTAAGACGTGACTTGCTCTTCCTTGCCTTCTGCCATGATTGTGAGGCCTCCCCAGGCATGTGGAACTGTAAGTCCATTAAATCTCTTTCTTCTGTAAATTGCCTAGTCTTGGGTATGTCTTTATCAGCAGTGTGAAAATGGACTAATACAGCTATGTTCTAGCTCTCCTTTTTTGACATTCCTGGGATCCTGGAGAAGGGTTATATTTCAGGGATGTTGTAGAGCTCTAGGCTTTCAGGGCACATCTATCTTTTTTAATTTTATTTTTTTTTACATTTAAATTTATTTGTTATTTTTAAAATTTCAATAGCTTTAAAGGCAAGAGTGGTTTTTAGTTACATGGATGAATTATATAGTGTTAAACTTTGAGATTTTAGTGTAGTCAGGGCACATCATGTGGTCAAGTGTTTAACCAGTGACTCTTGATAGAGAAAGAAAAGGAAGATCTGTTGGTGTTTAAGAATTTGATATTTTGTAACTAGGATGAGTGGGCTGTGCTCTCTGTTTCCGTCAGGTTCCATCATTGCTCAGGGCACTGCATCTCAGCTTCCCAGAAAGAGCTGATAGTTTCTGGCCTGGCCTTCATTGTTTGGTTTGGAAGGGCTTTTGGTTTGTCTGTTACTTTGTCCGTGCCCTGTGAGTGAGTGACTGGCCACCCAAAATGAGTGATGCTAAAGGGATAGGAACCAGAGAATGCAGATTCAAGACCAACCTCTTTATATTAAGGAAGACTGGGCTTTGGGGAAAGAGGAGATCCAAAAAAATCAAACAAGAGAGGGGACATGTGTGGCCGTAATATTCTAGAGACATCAGGTATCACTCAAGCCATGTGGAAAGTTGAGAGTCTTCTTGTGGTAAACACACAAAAGTTAAGCTGTTCCTCACAAAAACTTGGGTGCTTGTAGAGAAGATCACATTATCTAGGTTATCATTTGTCTAGATTTTGCTAATCCCAGAGTGGCCAACTTTTGTGCTTGAATAAAGTCACTGCTGTGCGTTTGGAAGATGTCTTTACTTGCCAGAATGAATAGAACACCCTGAAAGTGCCTGGCTTCAGCATTTCAAAGTGAACTGGAACCTCAGGGTCCTTCATAACAAAACTGACTTTGGTCTTCTGGTCTTCATGAAATATTAGCGTTTCAGTGAATATTTCTCAATTTCATCCACCCCAGATAGTTCTTACTCAGCCATGCGCTAACAATTTTATTTGTAGTTGGTTCTTAAATGGAACTGGAAGTACAGCCTAGTCTATCAATTATTGATAAATTAACCAATAACATTTCCTTTGTTTCCTTGCCCGCAAAATCTCAGAATCAGAACCTTTGAAAATGGCCCCATGTTGTTTCTAAAGTCTCTGGGATGATCCACATTCTTTGTTGTTTTCATATGCCAGAGTGCACAGGACTTCTCCTACTTTGTAAAACGTTTCGACATAAATGTCTGGTTCTTCTGAACACTCTCATTCCAAGCACAGAATAATTATTAGCTTGGAGAGGCTCTGTTATTATTTTTGTTTTTCATTTTAGTTTAAGATGTTGGGATCCCTGCCTATGTAAATGAAGTCAGGAAAGACACTGAGATGTTAGGATATTTCTATTTTCTTCTTTCCTTGGTAGGTTCTCCTAAAAGATGTCAGCGTTCAATTGTTGGCTAGCAACCTGTGGCATTTAGTTATTCTTGACGTTTAATCCATCATGGTGTGGAAAAAAAAGAAAATGTAGCCTGTCTACTCCTCCTACTCTTCCAAGAGAAACAATAGAATAATTACATTGGTAACTAAAGTGCTAGGAATAATGAGAAACCACATAAAGACTAGCATGATGTTACTCTTAGAACATTAACAGGAAACAAGTTCTAAGGCTATCTCCTCCTACTTCATTTTTTTTCTCTTCCTGTCCAGATAATCATGAGTCATCATCCTGTATAAATGAATAATAGTTTAATTTAAAGAAGCCAGTATTGTTTGGAGGTCGTTTATCACTTCACGGCTCTCATTCACAGTCAAGTCATGTGGAACTACACAACTTTCTTTTTGTGCACTGGAGCTGGAAATCTTGTTGAGTTTGTGAGGCCTTACTTCTGCATATTTGAATCTGGTGACCAAATTAAACATTGTTCTAAGTAAGCGGGTGGGTGGGGATGGTGATGGGCTGGGACTGAGGTGCGGAGACGGAGAGCTGCCTTGAGAGATTTTGGGCTTTTGCACTTGTGATTTCAGGGCATGGAAGCGGGATTTGGGTTTGAATAGTAGTATGTTGATAGTGGAGTGTGTGATAGAGAACTGATCCTAAAACTTAATATTTCAATAAGAACAATCGTAAAGGACAGAAAATGGGACACTTTTTAAAGGCTAACTAAAGAAATTGGATTTATACTGTTAGGACTAATGATTGAAAGCAAAGGAAAACTCAAGCAACGTTCCTCAGCCGGCACATTCAAATGATAAATTGCATTTAAGCACTGAAAGAAACAACAGCTGCAGTTAATGAAAAGCCAAATTTATCTAAATTTCTCCAGTTGATCAGTCAAAATAATCAGTACGGCTCTCACTCCGTAATCACTTTTTGGCGGGGGAGGGGGAGGAGAGGGGAGATGGGAGACAGGGAGGACAAAGAGAGAAGATAGGTTTTTATTTTAAAAGGTATGGCTTCCAAAAAGGAACTGTAAAACTACTGAGTTGTAGAAAATTCATTTTCTTGTTATCAATATCATCAATACTCTAGATTTGTTGTTTTATTTTTAACTCTCCTAAGGATAATGCAGTTGGCTCTTGTATGGAAGGAAGCCTATAGACGTGGGCTGGAGGCGGGAAATCCAGGGGCGGGTTGTGATAATGATACAAATCTGAAATGCTTTCCAAAACATCATATGTCCATTGAGCTGTTTCATTATTACAACACCTGTGAAATAGACAACAGGTATTGTTCGTGGCAGTTTTACACAGACAGGTACCAAAGGTTTGGGGGGGCCAAGTGACCTACCCAAAGTCAGCTAATAAGCTCCTCTACAAGCTGGGGACAGAAGAAGATGTCCACACTCCTCACCAAACGCTTTACTAGAAAACGGAAATAAATTCTCCATGCCTCATATCCTTACTTGGTGAAAGCAGGAAAATCCTGTTGCAGAAACCACTTGGAGGAGCTGCCATCAAAGGCTGCCTGGGGCCAGCTTCCCTCCAGCACAGAGCTCTGTGCAGAGCCTGCATGTGGTGTGGAATTCCATTAGAACTTACTCACCATATGTTTGTCTGCTGGTGCTCAATGGAACCTGAGGGAGGGCATAATGGATCTCCGTTACTAAACCGTGTGGAAGGCTTCCAGAGATTTAATAGTCTACCTCGAGGTGATGAATAGAGGCACTCTTGTGTGCCTTGCATAATCAGGGAGCCTTGGTGCTCTGAATGCGCCACGCTCTCCTCCGACACCCTTCTGGAAAAGTCTGTACAGCTGGCACTCCTGGAGTCATTTCAAAAGTGGAGATGGGCGGGGAGGGTGCCTTCCTCTCATCTTCCTCGAGAAAAGATCTGCGGGATGAGATTGCACTGATAGCTGGAGATTTTGAGTAGAAGGAAATAGGCTAGAGGATTGGAGAGGAGAGGGAAGGCATTCGGTGACCTGGATTTCCCTCCTTGCAGATGTAGTGGTCTGATCATTCTACCAAGGCCATGACTGTGAAGAGCACTGTGGGTGATGGCTGGTGACCCACGGGAGCTGGCTTGTGCACGGCGCCCGAAGCCAAAGGTGAGGGGCCGCTGGTAGCACTGAACCATGAGGCTGCCAAATGGCCATGAAATTCTATTCCTTCCAGTTAATTTTCTCACTGATGTGCTTTTAATTCATATGGCGTAGGAGCGACAGAAATAGAACTATGGTAGAACTTTGCTGGTTTGTCTGCCAGGGAACTGAACACTTGAAAAGGTAGGAGCGCAAGGAGACTGAGCCCATGAACTCAGGAAGGGCAGAAACCAAGCTGCTTCTCCAGTGGATTCAAAGTCTAGATAGCTGTGAGAGTGGGGGACATGGAGAGTGCAGGTTATTCGTTCTTTTTCTCATTCCTGTGGCTCTTTACCATCCCCTCTGGTCTTCCGCCATCTTGTAGGTAACATTTCTCATTGCTGCCTCTTCTCTTCTCTTCTCTTCTCTTCTCTTCTCTTCTCTTCTCTTCTCTTCTCTTCTCTCTCTTCTCTTCTCTTCCTTTTTTTTTTTTTTTTTTTTTTTTTTACGGAATTTCGCTTTTGTTGCCCAGGCTGGAGTACAATGGCGCAATCTCGGCTCACTGCAACCTCCGCTTCCCGGGTTCAAGCGATTCTCCTGCCTCAGCCTCCCGAGTAGCTGGGGTCACAGGCATGCACCACCACGCCCGGCTAATTTTGTATTTTTAGTAGATACGGGGTTTCTCCATGTTGGTGAGGCTGGTCTCGAACTCCCGACCTCGGGTGATCTGCCCACGTTGGCCTCCCAAAGTGCTGGCATTACAGGCATGAGACACCGCGCCTGGCCTTCCTTTCCTTTTTTGACAGTCTAACCCACACATTAAATCCTACCATGAAAACCATAGCCCATCCCTCCAGTATGGACTGTGCATTGCACCAAAATATGAGGGCATTTTTGGTACCTGGAGCCATGTTTGAAGTGGATGGAATGCTGAAAGCCGACAGAGAGCCATCTTTTCATGGACTTGCCTGCAGGTCTGTGCATGAAGGAATCTTGTATAATTCTTCCAGTTTAAGCAAACTATGAGGTATTCGTTTTTCATTTATTCAGCATCTACCATGTAGCAAGTACTTGTCAGACATGCAGAGTACAACAACAAACAAGGCTTGGTGCTTGCCCTCTAGAGGCTTTCTGGGAATGCATTAAAATAAACCAGAAGTTGGTGAAGTGTTAGATGTGTGGCAGAATTTCCTTTTCCTATCTCTTTGTTTACACAGGGAACTCCAGGAATTGGGAGAGGATAATGGGGCTAATTGTAATGTCAAGGTAGAGAGAGAGTTTGTAATGTGACTTAAGGTTGGGAAGGGGCAAATTTTCTTTTAGGATTATAAAGTAAAATTATATCAGACACTAGCCAAGGGTGCAGTTGGGCATGAATCACTTATCTAGACCTAATGGGCAGTTATTGTCAGATTGATCTCCCATGCCAATGGGAGATGCATCTGAAATTGTTTTCAGATACTTGAGGAGAACAAAAGAAATAAAAGAGGAAGCTGAGCCAGAGAGTGGGCCACCTCCGCTCCCTCAACTCCTGGGGTCCAAAGCTCCCCTTGTCTTTCATCTAGAAGCAAAAGAGGGAGAGAATAGCTTAGACCACAACACATGGCAGGCTTTGAACCTTGCAAGGTCAGGGATGCACCAAAGCTAAAGGAAGAGAATTAATTTCAGGAATGGAAAAGTTTGGGACTTCTGGAGCAAAGAAACTAGGAGAAAGAACGTCAGAAAATTTGGGTAGTTCAACTAGCCTTTACTTGTTTATACTTGTAGTGCTGGTGTTATTCTCAGGGTGTACTTGAAGATCAAAATAAGAGTTTCCAATCCAACTAGGGTAGGAGGGTTTAGGGGAGAGTGGAAGAAGTGTACCATCATCTGTAAATCCTGAAGCATCGTAGACATTAGCACAGGACAGTCAAACAGAGGCCAGCAGATATTAGCTCTGTTCGTTATTCTTCACAAATTCCTGTGCTTTCTCTGTATACACCTTGTCTTTTCTCCTTTGCAACATTATCTTCATGAGGATTCTTTGTTCTTTTCTACCAGGCTAGTGGTTGTGGATATACTTGGGACTCTTCCTTTTCCCAGTGCTAGACTCTCTAGTTAGGAGGATCAGTAGGTCTCTGGGGAGAGAGTAGGAAATTCAAAGGTCATAGAAAGATGAGGCATGGGACAGAGAGCTGCAGGGAGAATCATTACTCTTTCTTCTCAGCCATAAAGTTTTCTGCAGTGTGACACCAAGTTGGCCTTCCAGGCCTATTTCTCAGTCCTGCTGTAGTCACCCTGGCTTCTGGGCCTTCCCTTGACGTTCCTTGGCTTCTTTGTCATGCTATTGTTTACGAAGTCTCTGGTTTCCTTTACCAGTCCTAAAGGGGATGCTATCCATTTTCTCTCAATCCTACCTGATGTAGCTTTCGGAAACGCACAAAAGACTCTTTTTACAAACTCCTTGAGCATTTATTGGCAGAATGTTGTTCCTTAGAGGTAGCTAATTTTTTTTTTTCTTTCTTCTAGATGCTTTTGAGATTTTTTTCTATGATTTGCTGTTCCAAAAATTCATGAGAATGTGTCTGGATATGGATGTGATCCCCCTTTCAAAGTTAAAAACCCAAATTCTTCTCTCTAGGCCTTTTCCATTTTTTATCTGCAAAGTGGAAATAACTACTTACCTTCAGATTGTTGGGAGAGTTTAATAAGATGAAAGACATAAAAGCACAGTATCACCTGCAAGTTTACCCCCTCCCTACGTCAGCAAATCCATACCTGGCCAATTAGCAAGAGTAGAAGATTTCTAAAGGTTCCCCAGTAGCCTTACATAGGGAAAGGTGGTGCTTTCAGCTACAGAATATCTTCTCAGCATTTGTAAGCTTCTTTAATTGGTAACAGATCCAATGATCCAATCCAGCAGCTGCAGCAGGTAGAAGGGTTGAAAGATTCTAGAAGCTGCCTACTCCTGCTGCGTTAGACATTTACATTATAATCTTGGCCTCGTTTTCCTGTTTATCTCCTTAAACTTTTTTTTTAATCAGCTTTTCCCTCCAGGTGTGATTTACATACAGTTATATTCACCCTTTTAAGTGTTCAGTTCATTAAGTTTTGGCAAATATTTATCATCACTGCCTCATTATACTCACGATAAAGAATATTCCCATCACCCCAGAATCTACTTCATGCTTCTTTCCCTTTAATCACCTCTGCCTCCTTCCAGTCCCTGGCAATCACCGTTGGGCTTTCTATCATTTTAGTTTTGCCTTTCCCTGTATTTCTTATAAATTGAATCATACAGTTAGGTAGTTGTATGTCTTGGGTTTCTTTCATTTAGCAAACTGCTTTTAAGATTCATCGATGTTGTTTTATGTAGCATGAACTATTTCCTTTATATTGTTGAGTAGTATCCCAATGTGTAGATATACCAGAATATGCTTGTTTATTCATAGTTGATAGACATTTGGGTTATTTGCAGTTGTTGACTATTATTAATAAAGTGACTATGAACATTTGCACACAAAACATTGTATAGAAATATGCTTCCATTTCTCGGGTAAATACTATGAGTAGAATTGCTGAGTGATATGATAAGCGTATGCCAAAATGGTTTCCAAAATGGCTGTATAATTGTATATTCCCACCAGCAATGTATGAGTTTCAGTTGCTCCATATTCTCATCAATCCTAGGTATTGTCAGTCTTTTTAATTCTAGCTATTTCAGAGAGAGTATAGTGGTATTTCATTGTGGTTTTAATTTGCATTTCTCTAATGACTAATGACGTTGAACATCTTTTTATGTGCTTATTTGCCATTCATATTTTCTTTGTTCAAATCTTTTACTCATCTAAAAAATCAAGTTGTCTTATTATTGAATTGTGTTTTTTAGTATGTTCTGGATTCAAGTCTTTCATCAGATACAAATTTTGCAAACATTTTCTCCCACCCGTTTTGTGGCTTGTATTCTTATTAATAGTCAATTTTAAAGATCAAAAGTTTTTAATTTGACAAAGTCTAATTTGTCATGTTTCTCTTTGTATTTTCTGTGTCCTATTTTTGAAATATTTTCCTAACCCAAGATCACAAATATTTTTTCTTATGGATTTTTTTGAAGTTTTATAGTTTTAGCTCTTATATTTAGACGTGTGATGCTTCTTGAGTTAATTTTTATGTATTGTGAAAGGTTAGTGTCTAGGCTTGTTATTTCTCCAAATGGATATCCAATTGTTCCAGCACTATTTGTTGGAGAAAACTATCTTTCCCTATTGAATAACCTCGACATCTTTGAGTAGATCTATTATTGGACTCCTTTTTGTTCCACTGATCTGTATGTCTATCCTCATATAAATACTATACTGACTTAATTATTATAGCTTTACAGTAAGTCTTGAATCAGGTGGTGAACACTTTCTAACTTTTTCTTTTTCAAATTTATTTTAGCAATTTCAGGTCATTTCATTTCCCTATAAAATTTAGAATCAGCTTACCAGTTTCTGCAAAAAGACTGCTGTGATTTTGATTGCGATTGTATTAAACCCTTAGATCAATATGGAAAAGTTGGTACATTAATAATTTTGAGTCTTTCATTCATGAACATAGTATGTCTATTTATTCAGATCTTTAATTTCTTTTAGCAATACTTTATTTTGTAGTTTTTAGTATGTCAGTATTACACATATTTAGACAAATCTCTAACTCTTCATATTTTTGACACGATTGTAAATGGTATATTTATATTTTAAAAGTAAACGTCCAATTATTTGTTGCTAGTATATATAAATGCAATTGATTTTTATATATTCATCTTGTATTCTGTGATCTTGCTAACCTCACTTTTTAGTTCTGGTAGCTATTTGTATATTCCTTGGGATTTTTCATGTGGACAATTGGGCCATCTGCAAATAGAGACAGTTTTACTTCATTATTTTAACTCTCTATGATTTTAATTGTTTTTTCTTCCCTTATTGCACTGGTGGAATATCAGTACAATGTTAAATAGAAGTGGTGTGAGCAGAGATCCTGACCTTGTTCCTGATTTTAGGGAGAAAGCATTCAGTCTTATCTCCACATATGTTAAAATTCCAGAATACCATTTTCTTATTGTTTTAGATAGTCAACTATCTTTTTAAAGACATTAAAAAATCAGATTAAAGTCTTTTATACTCGCCATTTCCATTGCTCTTCATCTCTTTGTGAAGATCTAAATTTCCATCTGATATTTTCCTTCTGCCCGAGGAATTTTAACCTTTTTTTGTAATGCATGTTTGCTGACAAAGAATTATTTAGGCATTTGTTTTTCGCAAAACATCTTTATCTTGTCTTCAGTTTTGAAAGGTAAGTATGCTGAGTGTAAAACTCTACATTGACAGTGTTTTCTTTTAGTATTTTAAACATGTCTCTCCATTGTCTTCTGTCATGCATATTTTTGGAGAAGTCTGCTGACATTCTTATTTTTGTTTATTTGTATTAAGTGTGTCATTTTTTATTTGGCTGCTTTTAAGATGTTCTTTTTTTGGCACTTTTATGATAATTTGCCTTGGTGTGATTTTCTATGTCTATTTTGCCTGAAGTTTGTTGAGTTTCTTGGATTTGTGGATTTACAGTTTTCATCAAATTTAGTTTTTTGGCCATCATTTCTTCAATTTTTTTTTTTTTCTTTCTGTCTCAATCCCTAGTCCTTTTTTCCTTTCAAAACTTTAATTAAATGTATGTTAGACTGGCTGATATTTCCCCAAATGCACTGAAGTTTTGTTTTGCTCTGTTCATTTTTTAAATTCTTTTTTTCTCTTTGTGCTTTACATGGAATATTTTTTTATTGCTACGCTTTCAAATTCACTTTTTGTTTTTGCAATGTTTAATATGCTGTTAATCTTGTCCAGTGTATTTATCAATACATATCCCTAGAAGTTCATATAGTTCTTTTTTATATCTTCCACGTTTTTTCTCATCCCATTTATGTTTTGAGAAATATCCTTGAATATATGGAATATATTTTTGATAGTGTTTTTAAGTCTTCTCTAATAATTTAATTATTTCTGTTGTGTCTGGGTCAGTTTCGACTGGTTGAATTTTCCCCTAGTTATAGGTCATATTTTTCTGCTTTTTAAAACATGCTTATAACTTTTTATTGGACTCTAGTCATTATGAATTTTATGTTCATTCATGCTGGGTTTTGCTGTATTCTTTAAAGCATGTCGAATTTGTTCTGCATATAGTTATATTACTTTCATATCAGTCTTATCATTTCCAGGCATGCTTTTAAGTTTTGTTAGGGCATGTCCAGAGCAGCCTTTATTCTACTGATCATTTAGCTTCACTATGAAACCACCCCCATTCTGAGGACTCTTCAGTTTCCTGTGTATCATGAGATCCCTCTTCTGTGGTGGTTTGGAATTTGAACATAAACTCTTCCTAGCCATATGTGAACTATGAAAATTATTTGATCTATTACTTTCCAAAGTTTCACCCCATATTATGTACAGATTATTTTTCAAAGACTTGAGGGCATCCCTCTGTAGTTCTCCGGAACCCTCTATGCAGCCCTACTTACTCTTGTCTGCAAATTCTAGACACATTGGCCTCCCTGTCTTTGTTTCCTAAACTTAGTGAGAAAAAGTCGACTGA
The DNA here is from genome assembly GCF_024542745.1 of Macaca thibetana thibetana. Classification (NCBI taxonomy): domain Eukaryota; kingdom Metazoa; phylum Chordata; class Mammalia; order Primates; family Cercopithecidae; genus Macaca; species Macaca thibetana. Next base: position 39,180,323 of record NC_065590.1, read on the forward strand.
ATTCTCTTCCTGTTTGAGTTCTCCCTCCTGTACTGAGGCCTGGAAACTCTCTCTAGGCGGTGATTTGGGTTAATTTTACTGCTCATCTCATTTGTTTCCTTTCTCTCACAGATCATAGTCCCGTGCTATCTGCTGCACATGTCTGAATACTATTTCATATTTTTTGTCTGATTTTCAGTTGTTTACAGAGACATTTCCCATAGCAGTTAATTCTTCATTGGCAGAAGTGATAGTCCTAGACTTTTAACAAAGGAAGCAATTGATGCACAAATACGTTCCTTATATTTTTTTAAAAAGGGCAAATAATACTGGTTAAATGCAATTCCCTCTAGACTTCTTCACCTGTCCCCATCCAATGTCACCTCTACCCTACATCAGTCCTTTCTGTAGAGGTAACTACCATTACCAGTTTGGTGTTTATTTTTTCTATTTTTTCTGATCTCATTCCATACATTTACAAATTTATATTTGTTTAAATGGGAATATGCTATGGTTTTATATTTTTTGAGATTTGACCATTTTTGTATAAGTGAAATTTGTACAACTTGTCATTTTCACTTAGTGTACGTCTGTGATATATTGCCATATGGGTTTAAATAAATATTCTTTTAAACTGCTGCATAGTATATTAATATGAATATGGACATATGATATACTATATAGTATCTAGTTTATCCATATGAATATGTTTTAATTCATTTAACAACTTCCTGTCTTTAGACTTCTTAACTTTCTGACCAATAAGTAGTTATGGACTACTGAATATTTGATTTAAAAAAACAAATTGTAACCAATATTAATCATTCAGAATGGTGGTTAATATGTCAATTGAAATAACATAAGATTAAAGCAAATAATCCCTGCCCCCAGGTTATAAAATGGAACATTGCTAGCTTTTTAGAAATTTTCTTTGTTTCTTTCTGACATAATTCCCTCTACCCTTCAAACATAACTACATACTACTCTTCTGTGGTAATCATTTCTCTTGTTTACTTTATACTGTTACCACTAATGCACATCAGTAAATTGCATTGCATTTCCTTCTCTTTTTGAACTTAATACAAATGGAATGACACTGTAAATATTGTTTTGTCACTTGCTTCTTTTTCTCATTTCTGTTTGTGAAATTCATTGACATGTATTATTGATATGTACTTAATTTTATTGTGGTATATTATTCTACTTTAAATATGCTACACTTTATTTTTTCCACTTCTACTGTTGATGTACATTTGGGATGTGTCCAATTTTAGGCAATGTTCCTATGAACGACTGGTACAAACCTTCCAAGGCATGAGTTTCTCTGGTGTATATATCTAGAATTGCTTGGTCTTAATGCATGCATGGGTGCTACATTTTTAGGCATGGTCAAATTTTTTCCAAAGGAGTTTTGCAAATATATACCTCCACAAACAGTGTTTGAACTTTGACATTGCATCCACATCCTCACCAGCACTTGGTATTGTAAAACGTAAAATTTTCTTTTTTTCTTTTTTTTTTTTTTTTTGAAACGGAGTCTCGCTTTGTCATCCAGGCTGGAGTGCAGTGGTGCGATCTCAGCTCATTGCAAGTTCCACCTCCCGGATTCACCCCATTCTCCTGCCTCAGCCTCCCGAGTAGCTGGGATTACAGGCGTCTGCCACCTCGCCCGGCTAATTTTTTGTTTTTTTTTTTTAGTAGAGACGGGGTTTTCCCATGTTGGCCAGGATGGTCTTGATCTCCTGACCTCGTGATCCACCCGCCTTGGGCTCTCAAAGTGCTGAGACTACAGGCGTGAGCCGCCGCGCCCAGCCAACATAATTTTTTCAAATCTCATACCAGTGTAGTAATTACTAAGTGTTCTTTTAATTTGCATTTCTTTATTAGTAAGGTCAAGAACCTTTTTATGTTTATTGACTATTCAAATTTCCTTTTTATAATTAATTAATTAATTAATTAATTTTTATTTTTTTGAGACGGAGTCTCGCTCTGTTGCCCAGGCTGGAGTGCTGGAGTGCAGTGGCGTTATCTTGGCTCACTGCAACCTCTGCCTCCCAGGTTCAAGCGATTATCCTGCCTCAGCCTCTCAAGTAGCTGGGACTACAGGTACACGCCACCATGCCCGGCTAACTTTTGTATTTTTAGTAGAAATGGGATTTCACTTTGGTGGCCAGGCTTGTCTTGAACTCCTGACCTTGTGATCCGCCCGCTCTTTGGCCTTCCAAAATTCTGGGATAACAGGTGTGAGCCACTGTGCTGGGCCTCAAATATTGTTTTTTAAAGTTGAGTCTTTTGTTCATTTCTTTTTCTTGCTTCTCCTTTCTTCCTCTTTTTTTTTCTTCATCTTTTTTTTTTTTTAAGCAATTTGCAGAAATTATACTATAATCTGGATTGTCATTCTTCTTTAATTACTTGAGTTGCAAATATTTTCTATCAGTTGGAGGTTATCTTCCCACTATCTTTGTGGTGTCTTTTGATGAACAAAACTTCCTAATTTTAGTATAGTCTAATTTTTCATTTTATTTATTACAAAGTTTACTTTTTGTGTCTTATTTAAAAACTCTTATATACCAAGAAGATATTAACTAAAATATTTTATCTTTACTTTTCATATATAGGTGTTTAGGATTAAATAACTGGATTGATTACCTGTATATGTATATGTAGATAAAGGTAAATTTTAATTTTTCTCTAAAGAATACCTGATTCTGATAGCACAATTTTCTTTTGAAATTTTGTTATTTTTTCCACTGAACTACAATGCAACTCAATTATATATCAGTTGTCCTGGTATGTATTGTTGAGGTTCTGGGTTCTCTGTTTTGTTTGATTTTCTCTGTTTCTACCTTTTAGCCTATACCAGGCTGTTTTAATAATAGTAGCTTTATAATAATTTTTAATAATTAGTAGAACAAGGTCCCCTCTCCCCAGTTTTCTTCTTCATGCTTATCTTGGTCAAGAATAGCCAACACTTTAATAGTTTCACATGAATTTTAGAATCAGCTTTCAATTTCAAAGCACTCAAACATACACGTACATGCACATTTCTTTCCTCACTTCTCTCTTCACCCTCCCTGTGCCATTCACACACAACAAACTGTTGAGATTTTGGTATTTATTCTATTGAATATATAGATCAATTTAGGGAGAATGAACATCTTTATTACTGGAGTCTTTTAATCCCATATAGTCTACTTTGTATTTATTTACATTAAAAATCTTTAAAAGCAGTGTTATTTTTTCTGTAGAGTTTTTTTATTATTTTAGTAAATTTTTCCCTAGATAATCCATATTTTATAAATGGTGTTTTAAAAATGTCACCTTCTAGGTAACTGTTGCTAGTATATAAAAATGTAATGGTTTTTATATGTAATTTTATATCAAATATTCTTGGTAAACTTGATTCCTGTTATGTATCTGAACAACAGTTTTATTTTTTCCAAATCTTTATCCTTTTTATTTCTTTGCAGTATTGTCTAGGATCTCCAGTATATTGTTGAATAAAATTAGTGATAGTGGATATTTTTGTCTTATTTGTAATCACAAAGGGAATACTTTTAATATTTTACTCTTAAAAATGGGACTTAATATATATTATATATATGATTATGTATTTTTAAAAAAATTATTTATTTTCCCCATAAGTTATTGGGGTACAGGTGGTATTTGGTTACATGAATAAATGCTTTGTGGTAATTTGTGAGATTTTGGTGCACCCATCACCTCAGCAGTACGCACTGCACCACATTTGTAGTCTTTTATCCCTCATCCCCCTCTCACGCTTCCCCCCAAGTCCCCAAAGCCCATTGTATCATTCTTATGCCTTTGCGTCCTCATAGCTTAGCTCCCACATATCAGTGAGAACATATGATGTTTGGTTTTTCATTCGTGAGTTACTTCACTTAGAATAATGGTCTGCAGTTTCATCCAGGTCACTGCAAATGCTGTTAATACATTCCTTTTTATGGCCGCATAGTATTCCATTATGTATCTATGTGTGTATATATATATAAATATGTAAATCACAGTTTATCCACTTGTTGGGCATTTGGGTTGGTTCCACGATTTTGCTATTGTGAATTGTGCCACTATAAACATAAGTATCCAAGTATCTTTTTCGAATAATGACTTCTTTTCCTTTGGGTAGATACCAGGTAGTGGGATTGCTGGATCAAATGGTAGTTCTACTTTTAATTCTTTAAGGAATCTCCACACTGTTTTCTATAGTGGCTGTACTAGTTTATATTCCCACCAGCAGTGTAGAAGTGTTCCCTCTTCACCACATTCATGCCAACATCTACTGTTTTTTTTTTATTTTTTGATTGTGGCCATTCTTGCAGGAGTAAGGTGGTTTTGATTTGCATTTCCCAGATCATTAGTGATGTTGGGCATTTTTTCATGTTTGTTGGGCATTTGTATATCTCCTTTGAGAATTGTCTATTCATGTCCTTAGCCCACTTTTTGATGGGTTTGTTTGTTTTTTTTTTTTTTTGCTGATTTGTTTGAGTTTGTTGTAGATTCTGGGTATTAGTCCTTGGTCAGATGTGTAGATTGTGAAGATTTTCTCCCACTCTGTGGGTTGTCTGTTTACTCTGTTGACTGTTCCTTTTGCTGTTTAAAAGCTCTTTAGTTTAATTAGGTCCCAACTATTTTTCTTGGTTTTTGTTTCATTTGCTTTTGTGTTATTGGTCATGAAATCCTTGCCTAAAACAATATTTAGAAAGGTTTTTCCAATGTTATCTTCCAGAATTTTTATAGTTTCAGGTCTTAAGTTTAAGTGCTTAATCCATCTGGAGCTGATTTTTGTATAAGAGACGAGGATCCAGTTTCATTCTCCTACATGTGGCTAGCCAATTATCCCAGCACCATCTGTTGAAAAGGGTGTCCTTTCCCCACTTTATGTTTTTGTTTGATTTATTGAAGATCAGTTGGCTTTGGTTTATTTGGTTTATTTCTGGGTTCTCTATTCTGTTTCCTTAGTCTATATGCCTGTTTCTATACCAGTACCATGCTGTTTTGGTGGCTATGGCCTTATAGTATAGTTTGAAATCAGGTAGTGTGAAGCCACCAGATTTGTTCTTTTTGCTTAGTCTTGCTTTGGCTATACAGGCTCTTTTATGGTTCCATATGAATTTTAGAATTGTTTTTTTCTAATTCTGTGAAGAATGATGATGGTATTTTGATGGGTATTGCCTTGAATTTGTAGGTAGCTTTTGGCAGTATGGTCATTTTCACAGTATTGATTCTACCCATCCATGAGCATGGGATGTGTTTCCATTTGCTTGTGTCGTCTATGATTTCTTTCAGCTGTGTTTTATAGTTTTCCTTGTAGAGGTCTTTTGACTCCTTGGTTAGGTATATTTCTAAGTATTTTTGTTTGTTTGTTTTTTGCAGCTATTGTAAAAGGGGTTGAGTTCTTGATTTGATTCTCTGCTTGGTTGCTGCTGGTGTATAGAAGATGGGAAATTTGCTGAATTTTTTTATCAGTTTTAGGAGGTTTCTGGAGGATTTCTTAGGGTTTTCAAGGTAAATGATCATATCATCAGCAAACAGTGACAGTTTGACTTCCTCTTTGCTGATTTGGATGCCCTTTATTTCTTTTTCTTGTCTGATTGCTCTAGCTAGGACTTCTAGTACTATATTGAAGAGGAGTGGTGAGAGGGGGCATCCTTGTCTTGTTCCAATTCTCAGAGAGAATGCTTTCAACTTTTCCTCATTCGGTATTATGTTGGCTGTGGGTTTGTCTTAGATGACTTTTATTACATTAAGATATGTCCCTTGTATGCTGATTTTGCTGACAGTTTTAATCATAAAAGGATGCTGTATTTTGTTGAATGTTTCTTCTGCATCTATTGAGATGATCATGTGATTTTTGTTTTTAGTTGTGTTTATGTGGTGTATCACATTTACTGACTTGTGTATGTTAAACCATCCCTGTATCCCTGATATGAAACCTACTTGATCATGGTGGATTATCTTTTTGATATGTTGTTAGATTCAGTTAGCTAGCAAGTATTTTGTTAAGGATTTTAGCATCAATGTTCATCAAGGATATTGAGCTATAGTTTTCTTTTTTGGTTATGTTCTTTCCTGGTTTTGTTATTAGGGTGATGCTGGCTTCATAAAATGAATTAGGGAGGGTTCCTTCTTTCTTTATCTTATGGAATAGTGTCAAAAGGATTAGTACCAATTCTTCTTTGCATGTCTGGTAGAATTCTGCTGTGAATCTGTCTGGTCCTGGACTTTTTTTTGTTGGTAATTTTTAAATTACCATTTCAATCTCTCTGCTTGTTATTGGTCTGCAGGGGGTGTCTAATTCTTCCTGATTTAAGCTAGGAGGGTTGTATTTTTCCACCTCTTCTAGGTTTTCTAGTTTATGTGTGTAAAGGTGTTCATAGTAGCTATGAATGATCTTTTGTATTTCAGTGTTGTCAGTTGTAATAACTCCTGTTTCGTTTCTTAGTGAGGTTATTTGGATTTTCTCTCTTTTTTTCTTGGTTATTCTTGCTAGTGGTCTATCAATTTGATTTATCTTTTCAAAGAACCAGCTTTTTGTTTCATTTATCTTTGTTTAAGTATTTTTTTTTTTTTTTTTTTTAATTTCATTTAGTTCTGCCCTGATCTTAGTAATTTCCTTCCTTCTGCTGGACTTGGGTTTGGTTTGTTCTTGTTTCTCCGGTTCCTTGAGGTATGACCTTAGAATGTCAATTTGTGATGTCTTTTTGATGTAGGTACTTAGGGCTGTGAACTTTCCTCTTAGCATCACCTTTGCTGTATCAAAGAGGTTTTGATAGGTTGTGTCATTATCATCATTCAGTTCGAAGAATTTTTAAATTTCTATCTTGATTTTGTTTTTGACCCATTGCTAATTCAAGAGCAGATTATTTAATTTCCATGTACTTGAAGAGCCTTTTTTTTTGTCATATTACTAGGCTTGGCTTCCTTCTCATTTGGGTAGGCTCCGTCAGAGGGAAGGTCTAGGGTGAAGGCTGCTGTTCAGATTCTTTTGTCCCACGGGGTATTCCCTTGATGTATTACTCTCCCCCTTTTCCTGTGGATGTGGCTTCCTGTGAGCTGAACTGTGGTGATTGTTGTCTGTCTTCTGGGTCTAACAACCTAGCGAGTCTACCCAGCTCTGGCCTGGTACTGGGGGTTGTTTGCACAGAGTCCTGTGATGTGAACCGTCTATGGGTCTCTTAGCTGTGGATACTAGTGCCTGTTCTGGTGGAGATGGCAGGGGGTGTGCAATGGACTCAATGAGTGTTCTTAGCTTTGGTGGTTTAATGCTCTATTTTTATGCTGGTTGGCCTCCTGCCAGTAGGTGGAGCTTTCCAGAAAGCATCAGCTTTAGTAGTATAGAGAGGGACTGATGGTGGTTGGGGTCCTAGAACTCTGAAGATTATATGCCCTTTGTCTTCTGCTACCAGGGTAGATAGGGAAGGACCATCAGGTTGGGGCAGGGCTAGGCATTGAACTCAGATTCTCCTTGGAGTTTGGGTGGATCTTGCTGTGGCTGCTGTGGGGGATGGGAGTGATGTTCCCAGGTCACTGGAGTTGTGTACATAGGAGGGTTATGGCTGTCTGCTGAGTCATGCAGTTTGTCAGGAAAATGGGGGAAAGCTGGCAGTCACAGGCCTCACCCAGCTCACATGCAAAATGAAGGGGTGGTCTCACTCCCACTGTGCTCCCCCCAACAGTCCCCATCTGTTTCCAGGCAGAGGGCATGATGGAGGGCGTGACGGGGTTGAAAACCTGCCCTAGGCTTTCCACCTCCCAGCTACCAGAGAAAAGGGCTTGGTTCTTCCCCTGCCTGTGGAGTCCGCATGCCAGATTTGCGCCCTCCCCTGAGTTCTGGCCAGGAGGCTTCTTGCCCTATTCAAATTGTTAGAGTTCAGTTAGAGATTTCCTTCTCCCTGTGGAGTTGTAACCCCTGCTCCTCTTTCAGTGGAACCCTGCGGTGTTAGGCAGGAATAGCCAGCTAGGCGACCCAGCGAGCGCCCACAGCCTTTCTGCTGCTTCCTCTATCCCTGTATTTCACTCGACTCTAAATTGGCTCAGCTTCAGGTAAGGTTGGAAACTTCTCCCACAAACAGACCTTCAGCTTCTCTAGTGTGTGTTTGGGAGATGAGGGTCTCCCTTTCCCACCTCTGCAGTTGGGGCACTCACAGTATTTGGGGTGTTTCCTGGGTCCTGCAGGGGCAGTCTGCTTCCTTCAGAGGGTCTGTGGGTCCTCTCAGGATTGCTGGTTTGTTCTTGCAGTCGATCTGGAGTTAAAATTCACACTGCGAGCTTCCGTAAACTGTTCTGTCTGGAGCTGCAATGTAGTCCTGCCTCCCATCTGCCATGATGATCTCTCTCTCTGTTATGTATTTTTGAAATTATTACTTTAAAAATTAGTTAAGAATGTTCCCTTTTCCTATTTTTCCTAATAGTTTTTACTTTAAATTATTAAAGGATTAAAACGCTATCAAATGCTTTTTAATGCAGTTACTGTGATAATCACATGATTTTTCTCTTTTGCTCTCTTAATGTGTTGGATTATGTTAACTAATATTTTTAGTGTTAAACCAAACTTAATCATGATGTATTATTCTTTTTATACACTGTTTTATTTTGTTTTCCAAAACTATGCTTAGTAATGCATGCAGTACTCTTTCCTTGAATGGTCCTTTTATATTTTGATATCAAAGTTAAGTTAGACTCATGCTCAGGATGTAGAAAAAGTTAGGAAGCATATGAAAAAGCAAGAAAAAAAATACAGCTTCAAAGACAAAGCAATCATCAGATCAGAATAAAATATGGCACAAATGTTGGAATTACCTGACAGGGATTTAAAATAAATATAACTAATACTTTAAAGGATCTAATGGAAAAAGCAAACAACATGCAAGAGCAGACAGATAATCTCAGTAGGGAAATGAAAACGACAAAAATCATCACATGGAAATACTAGAAATAAAAAACACAATAAAAGAGATGAAGAATGCCTTTGTCAGGCTCATCAATAGACTTGACACATCTGAGGAAAAAAAACAGTGAATTTAAAACTAGATCTACAGAAATTATTCAGACTAAAATACGAAAAGAGAAAAATGAAAACGAAACAAAAGCATCAGAACAGACTATTCAAGAATTCTGTGACAATATCAAACATTTAAACATATGTATATCTGGAATTCTAGAATGGGGGAGAGGAGGAGGAAAAAGAAGAAGAAGGAGGAGAAAGAGGAAAAAGAAAAATTGGAAGAGGAGGAAGAAGAAGGAGGAGGAGGAAGAAGAGGAGGAGGAGGAAGAGCAGGAAGAGGAGAAGTGAAAAAAATGGGGAAGGGGAAGAATAAGAGAAGAGGAAGAAGAAGGAAGAAGAAGAAGAAGGAGGAGGAAGAGGAGGAGGAAAAAGGAGAAAAAGGAAGAAGAAGGAAGACGAGGAGGAGAAGAAGGAAAAGGAAGAAGGAGGAGGAAGAAGAAAGGGAAGAGGAGGAGGAGGAGGAGGAGGAGGATGAGGAAAAAAAAACAAACCCAAAGCCGAATAACTTGAAGTCTGATGTTCGAGGGCAGGAAGCATCCAACATGGAAGAAAGATGTAGGTCAGAAGACCAAGCCAGTCTAGTCTTTCCGTGTTCTTCTGTCTGCTTTTATTCTGACCATGCTGGCAGCTGATTAGATGGTGCCCACCCAGACTGAGGGTGGGTCTGTCTTTCCTGGTCCTGACTCAAATGTTAATCTCCTTTGGCAACACCCTCACAGACACACCCAGGAACAATGCTTTGCATCCTTCAAGCCAATCAAATTGACACTCAATATTCACCATCACATGGAAAGTCTTGATTTTTCAGAAAATTTTTGATGACTTGGAGTTCCTTTTTATTCTTCCTATGTATAGTGTCATCTTGATTACACTTATTACATGAACAAACCTCGACAAACCCTAGTTTGTAGCTGGCTGGCACCTCTTGACTTTCAGAGTGAATGACTATTTCATCACTGTTATATAGGGCATAGGTTTCAAACCAAAATGTTTAAATGATGGGTCAGTGAATGTACATGATGGAAGCATGCAGTGAGTATAACAGACTTGATATTCTCTTGGTGTATATCCCCACTTTTCATAGTGACACAAATAACAGAGGAATAGTTCTCTATTACAAGAAAAACAGCAGCAGAAGCATGATGGTAAATGGCAGCTGGCATTGGGTCTCAGTGTCAGGGAATCAATATGGAATGGTGGCAACTGGCAAACTGGAAAGCACATGCCTTGTCTAAAGGGAGCAATTGTTATTAGGCAAGCTGATTGTTGCCAGGTGAATGGATAAGCCTGTTTAATAGACAGATCTAGTTTTCAGGAGATGTCTGGAAATCAGGGTATATATGTGAAATCTCTCATTTTGAATATGCTATCAACTAACATATTTTTTTTTTTTTGAAAGAACAGTTGAGGCAGGAGAACATAGGTGGACCAAATAAGAACTTTGTGTTTGCTAGTTTTCCTGCAAGCAGAGTTATTCTCATGCAGACCTTTTGAAATGGAATCATATAATCAACATACAACTGAAAAGATCAAGGCTTAGTTTAGCAGAAAGTTGAATGACACATTATTAATCATATGATATTTGTTGTTTGAATTAAAAATGCTTATATGCTCTCCTCCCAGCATTTATTTCAATTAGTGACTGATTTGGTTCAGAAAGTTGAATTTCAGTTTCTTCTTCAGGAAAAAGTGAAAATTATTAGAAGTAATAGGTTTAGGGAAGAGACTAAGTCCCATTTGGACATCATAAGGTGGAAACAACCTTGTTTTCATTTAGGTAAGCAAAACTTTGGTTTTCTTTAAGCAACATAACAAGAGAGGTTGTCATTTTCCAAGTGTGAAATATTAACCTGACAGGGCTAGGGGACAAATATCAAAGTTAACACATGGGTTACATTTGCATGTTTTCTTTCATCACTGTCCTGAGAAACTGTAAGTGATTTTCAGCTATATGTTAAAGCCTGTCTGTGTATGTAAGAGCAAGACTTCAGCAAGTTTGTTAAGTGCCTCCTTCAGTTTTGTTCCAGAATAGTGGGAACTGTTTGCAGAAGGTATGAAGCCATGAGAACTTTCTCAATCCTTTTGTGTAAATGTTTTGATTAATACATTGTACAGGATCTAGTATACTGAGAATAGGAAGTAACTCATTCTTAGCTCTATAATTTTTTTTTTTTTTTTTTTTTTTTTTTTTTTTTTTTTTTTTTTTTTTTAGATGGAGTCTTGCTCTGTTGCTCAGGCTGGAGTGCAGTGGCATGATCTTGGCCCACTGCAACCTCTGCCTCCTGGGTTCAAGTAATTCTCCTGCCTCAGCCTCCCGAGTAGCTGGGATTACAGGTGCATGCCACCGCACCTAGCTAATTTTTATATTTTTAGTAGAGACGGGGTTTTACCATATTGGCCAGGCTGGTCTCGAAAACCTGACCTTGTGATCCACCTGCCTTGCCCTCCCAAAGTGCTGGGATTACAGGTGTGAGCCACTGCACTCGGCCAAAATTTTTTTTTAACTAAAAGTGTGTGTGTGCATGTGTGCGCGCACATGCACGTGCGCATGAGGGTAGAGATAGGAGAAAAGGAAGACTGCGATGTAGTATTTAATGTATTTTTATATTTAAAATGGGTTTTTGTAGACAACATATAGTTGTGTCTTATTGTGTATCCATCTGACAATCTCTGACTTTTCATTATGTTTAGATCATTTATATTTAAAGTGATTAGTGACACAATTGGATTAATATCTACTTTATTTATAACTTTTCTTTTCATCACTTTTTCTTTTCCCCCATTTTTTGCTTTCTTTCATTTTAGTTGAAAATTTTATATAATTTTTTTCCTCTTTTTGCATACCAAGGATACTTTTAAAAGTGTGTTTTTACACTTGCCCTATATTTGCAATATAAACTTATTTACTAATTTAATTCCATTTTCAAATAACACTACCTCACTTCATGTGTAGTGCAGATATCTAATCATAACAGAGTATTTCCAATTCCTGGGATGTAGACTTTTTTATTTCATTTGTTCAACAAAATTAATGTAGGATAGATTCTATGTCAGGCACTGTGCTAGTTTTGAAGAGTACGTTGGTACGTTGTAACACTGTCACAGTCTGCCCTTGTGGAAACTGTTTTTCAGCGGGGAGACTGACATGAATGAATCTATCACACAGATACAGATTGATACATGCTGATCAGCTTTATTTAGTCCTAATGCAGGCTTGCCACTGAGGGCAGTTTAGAATCTCTTCTGGGAAACTTCTCATTTCACTGGCCTCATGTCTCTGTAGCCATTGGTTTTCCTGAAGATGACAGAGAAAAGCTAGATGATTTCTTGATCAAGAATTCTGAGAATCCTTATTTCTGAACTGAATCAGTTTTTGAAGGGCACAGGGAAGTATAAACTGTCTTTTCTTTTTTTTTTTTTTGAGACGGAGTCTTGCTCTGTCGCCTAGGCTGGAGAGCAGTGGCGCCATCTCGGCTCACTGCAACCTCTGCCTCCAGGATTCAAGCGATTCTCCTGCCTCAGCCTCCTGAGTAGCTGGGACTACAGGCACCTGCCACCAAGCCCAGCTAATTTTTTGTATTTTTAGTAGAGATGGAGTTTCACCATGTTAGCCAGAATGGTCTCGATCTCCTGACCTCATGATCCATCCGCCTTGGCCTCCCAAAAGTGCTGGGATTACAGTTGTGAGCCACCACACCCGGTCTATAATCTATCTTTTCTTTTGACAGTTTTATTCTCACTACCCGCCCCACTACCCCAATTCCCCCCAAATTGGATTACTCTAGAACGGTTCTTTTTCTTCTCTTCTCTCTCTTCTACTTTTCCTCAAATCTGTAATAACAAGTAGTGGCAGGAGGGTTGATGAGTTTCACATGGGATATGGGTACATGGTTTGGGTCCTTCTTTTTTCCTTTCCCTAAAATGGACTTAAAGCTTATTTCAAATGAAATAATTTGCATAATTTTTATGGGGCATTTCTGAATTGGTAGCATGATAGAATAACCAGTTTCATGCAAATGGTAACTGTGAAACTGATTATTGCTGTGAAAAAAGTAATCTTTATTTTTCTATAACTCACTTTACCCTGACTTTGGGCTTCTATATATCATGCCTGATGCAGAAAGCTTAATCTTGTTGCCTTTTTCCTTCATCACCGAACTTGGATTGTCATTCTTTATTGCCTTCTTTCCTCAGCATTGATGGTAAGTTGTATGTGGGCAGCTGACACTCTGAGATTGTTAGAAAAAAAATGTTTTTATTTATTTATTTATATATTTTTAACTCATCCATTTTGTTACTATTCTGTTACCTTTGAAATGTCACGTATCCCTTTGACCCTTGGGCATGTCATCCATCCACTCTGGCACATATCCCATCCAAGATGGCACTTTCTTGGATCTGGTCTTTGCTGTCTGTCACCACGGCACCCATCAGAGGGGTCTCCTTTTTGTATCCATCACCATGTCTGCTGTTCATTCTCCAGACTGAGAGGGAGAGGTGAAGGGAGTGCAGGGGAACCTAAACACGCTGACCAGCACTTCACAGGAGCATCATCAGGGTAACTTCTGGCTCATCTCTAATGGTCTATAGAGTTTTTCGAAAAAGGCATTGGCTTTATGGGTTAGGGCTATTTATGTTCAAATGATTTTTTTTTTTGACCATGGTGAATTATTTATCTTCTTGAACATTAGTTTCTCCATCTATAAAATGAGTGTAATAAGATCTACTTCAGTGAATAACTGTAAGTTTAAATGAGATGCTATTTGTAAATTACGTGATATACTTCCTGGTCCATAATAGACTTATGTTCAACTTCTACCCTCTAACAATGATCTGTAGGGTCTTAAGCAACTTCTTTTCTCTGGTTTTGAATTTCTTCCTTGACAAAATTAGGTCTATGGTAAAGGTGGGAAGGAAGGGTGGGAGTGATGAAAAAGAGGAAGCCATTAAACCAAGTAACATTTAAGGTTCTTTCCATTTTTAAAGTTCTATGATTCTTAGTTGAGGGGACAGAGGGAGTCTGTTTTATTAAAAGAAGTAGCCAGCCCCCTGGAACATAGAGCCAGCCTTGCCATGTACTTCTGTGTGATTCCCTGGCTCTGGGACTTCAGCAAAGGCCTTGGCCATGTTCTGGAGCTACAGAGTTTCCTTGGCTGTAGCTGGTCACTCACAGCATTGGGTGCACAGAGAAATGATGACTCTGCAAATGAATAAAAACAAAGATGCTATTTTTTTTTTAGAGGTTCCTAGGCTATCTTCCTTCTTACTTCCTCCCTCAAACAGAACTTTGAGAGCATCAGGCATTAAGACATTACTACCAGCCAGGCATGGTGGCTCACACCTGTAATCCCAGCACATTGGGAGGACAATGCAGGATTGCTTGACACCAAGAGTTCAAGACTAGTCTGGGCAACATAATGAGACTCCATCTCTACAAAAAATTGAAAAAATTAACCAGGCATGGTGGCCCATGCCTATAGTCTCAGCTACTTGGGATGCTGAGGCAGGAGGATTGCCTGAGCCCAGGAAGTGGAGGCTGCAGGGAGTCATGATCATGCCGCTGCACTCTACCCTGGGGGACAGTGAAATCCGGTCTCAAAAAAAAAAATCTACTGCTATTCAGCTACCACTTGCTGCTAATTTTCCGTGAGTCTCCTTTGTGTCACTTGTGTTCAACTTATGGCAATGTTTTCTGAGAAACACAACACTGTGACTGAGCTGAGCATGGGGGCTTGCCAGGTAATAGTTAGCCTGACTTGGGTGGAACAGAGCCAGGCAGAGCCTGAATCATGCCCCTGACATTTGCTGGCTCTGTGACTTTGGAAAAACTTCTTATCCTCCCTGATACTTAGTTTCCTCATCTACAAAATGGAGATGTTGGGTACCATGTACGATCAAGCTCAATAGTAGCACAGAGAGTTGTAGTGAGGACCAGTGAGATAATGCCTGGGGCATTGTAAACCTGAGTCCTAATTCTCATCCAGGAGAAGACTGCCCTGGTGGCAGTTGCAGCTCTGTCACTTGTAGATGGGCTCTGGAGCAGGGAGTGGTTTCTGAGATGTGCCCCCTTTCCTGTGGTCCTCACCGCTGTCCTGAGGCTTGCTGTTCCTGGGTTGCACTGAAGGATTACAGCTTTGGGTTCCCTTCTTCCTGACTCACAGGGCCTGGGCAGGCCCCTTCATTACGTGATTTGTAGTCATCATGATCATCTTACTCGTGAAAAAGAAGCATGCTTTAAAATCATCTGGGGCCCTGTTGAATGAGTAAATACTTTCTTCACCAGGGATTTCTAACCTGGCATCCAAGGACTTTGGGCTGCAAGTCTGTGACTCCATGAAGTGGTCAGTCAAATTTTGATGTCAAAGACCATTTTTTCTGAGGAGAGGTCAATGTTTCCCACAGTTTCTCAAAGGCAGCTGTGTCTCCGAAAAGGCTGCAGGCCACTGTTTTCCCAGCACAGTACGCTTTGTTGATAGTAAAAGTGCATTTGACATGTTAAAAATCACACCTTGTGGGATGAGCAGAACTCTAAGAGGATCCTGGTGGTGAGGCCTAGAAACCAGGAGATGTGAGAGGAAGGCTATTCAATGGCCCAAGTGTGAGTGACTGGCCTCTGTCATCCTCCAGAGTGACTGGAAGGCCGTTCTTTCACTGAAGATCAATTGAAGTCCACATGCTCCAAATGCAAATTATTTGGTGGTGACCTCCTAGGACAGCATGGAAAAGATAATTATTTTTTGGACTTAAAACTACAAGGGAGCTTAAAAATTACCTAGTGTATGACACAAAGGAGACCTCAAGAGGTTAAGTGACTTGCCAACAAGCCAATGGCAACCTATGGCTTGAGTTGTACTCTCCTGACCTCCCCTTTCCGTCTTCCTTTTCTGAGAAAATTCTTGTAATTATTAGCTCCTGCAGACTCACAGATCATAAGTAGTTGGCTATTAGGGAAAATGCACAGAAGTCTTCAAGAAACCATAGGAAAACTGTAGAGATCATCTGGTAGCAGAAGGCTGAAGCAGGAGGACCGCCTGAGCCCAGAATGGGGAGGCCGCGGTGAGCCACGATTGTACCGCTGCACTCCAGTTTGGGTGACAGAGTGAGACCCTGTCTGAAAAAACAAACAACAACAACAACAACAAACACACAGAAAACTTATGGCAATTGAATTCTGGCAATTGAAGCTGCCAGAATTTAGAATATCTCCTGTTTTCCCTATGATTAGACTTCCTAACCTGGTTTAAACAGTTAACAATTCTGTGACAAAAAATTTATTTTTTTCTGACTATAAAAACAAGGTGGGAATATATAATAACAGGAAATTTTAAAAAGATGAAAGAAATCATTTGTAACCTCATAACCTTCATAACTAAGGGGTAACCCCTCATCGTGACTTGGAATGTTAACTTTTGATTTTCTCTTTATGTGTGTGTGTCTCTCTCTTCCTGTAGCTCTTTCTCTGATGTAGATTTTGATCATCCTGTGTCAAGTGCACTGCATCCTGCTTTTTTTCATTTATCATTATATCATCAAATATCTTCCATGCCATTAAAGAAACTTTAAAAAATATCACATGTAATGGTCACTGGGAGGCCATTGCATGACTTGACTTTGATCCCAGCTTAATTTAAACTTGACCCTGTGCCTGGGCATGTGTATCCATGGATATTGATATTCTAAATAGTGCTGTGATGAACATCTCCACCATAAATCCTTGTTCATACCTCTTATGACTTCCTTGGGGGCAGATAACTGGAAGTTGAGCTACTTGGGCAAGAGGCATGACCTTTTCCAAATCTCTTGATATCTACTGTCAAATTCAGAGACACTTTAAATGTGGAGAAAAGGTCAATGGAAAATGCTCTCCTCACACTTCTTTTACGAGACCGATTTACTGAACTTGCTGACCCAAACCAAATTTTCTTTCCCTAACTTTAACGTATCTGAAACTTGATAATTATTAAAAAGAATCCTATGTATATGGTAGATGCTCAATGAGGTGATTTCCTATACATTCATAAGGCAATTACTGAGCACTTACTGTGCTGAACAATGAGGGCAGTTGAGGATAAACAGATGATGAGAAAAAGCAACTCCCTAAATGATGATGTGTTTGAATGCTATTGCTGACTGAGTGGAAACTTTGGCTTCTAGGCACCATCTATGCCTTAAGTGAGGTTTCAGAGGCTGTTAGGATTAGTTATTGTATTTATTTACACAGTTTATTTCTTTGAGTCTTTTCCTGACCCTCCCTCAATTCTGAAGAAGTTATGTATGATCTCTCTCTCCCTCCTTCCATATGCTTTCCCCTGCTTACTGGGAACAGTATGGAAATACTTAGTTTACTGAGTGGTATTTGGGAAAAAAAAATGTATACACACACACACACACACACACACGTATATATATATATAATAATTTGCCCTTTTTTCCAGAAAGACAAAATGCTTACCCTTTCTCCTGTCTCTGTCTGCTTTTACCAAGGGCACTGAAGTTTTAGAAGGGTGCAGCAATTCATTTGTTCCCTACAGTAAGTCAGGGAGCATTTAGGAAATAGTCCTTTCCTCCCATTATGCACTCTACTCTCTCCTTCCCATTTCGTTTTCCTTCCTGCCTAATGGTACTTATATTATTTGGATGGAAAGGGGGCAATTACCCACATAAACATGACCACTATAGCGATAAAAGTCATCTATAATGTGATAATGGGTGAACAACAAACTAAACTTCTTTCCAATAACACCAGCCACAATCTATGTTTAATAAGGTTAATGTCTTCATACTGCTATTGGCTGAGGCTAAGAATGCCAAGGACAAAAGAAAGACCAGCCGGAACCATGATTTTCAGAAATGACTGAACCTGATTAGCATGCAAGCCCAGGGAAATGGGAAAGCAGGTGATGTTTGGATGAAGCCAACCTCATTTTTTGAGCTTAGGCGTCCAGTCCAATCTGGGAAGCCCCATGTCTACTGAAGAAAGGTGTAGGCTTTTGTTTGTTTTTTTTTGTATTTTTAGTTTGCTTGTCTAAGAAGAAAGCGAGCATGTGCCTTTAATTACTTTATCTTTATGTGTATCCCTTTGCTAGAATCCAGTTTTACTGAACATTTAGAATGTCTTTGCTCTAAAAGCAAAAACTTGTTTGAATAAGGACTAATTTTTCAACATGTAGACAAATATTTGAATAACTGGTGGAAATAACAAATTACTAGCAGAAAGTGACTTCATTGCTCTTTAAAGCAAAAAAGCACCCTTGGGAATTTCAAAGAAATGACTCCATTTTCATATCACTCCCTGTGGTAGCCATTTGATCTTGCTCTGGGGTAGACTGGGATGCAAGTTTATTTTTAATAAGAGGGCACCTACACATTTTCTCTGGGAAAACAAGCAGAGGAATGGATATTGGGTGAAATCAACCAAGATCTCTAAAAGTAATGATTATGTTTTAGTTATTTTCTTCAAGCAAAACTTGCTTGTAGGCACTGCCTTGAAGCAGTGTTGTTCTTTCCAAGAAGTTTAACGAGTGCTCATTATTTTGGCCATTTGCACTTTCCTGTTTCTCAGATTCCAACTGCATAATCCAATTACAGTTTGTGGATCTGGTTGGAAACTGGGTCAACAGGGGAATTCAGATTTTGAGCCATGTCAGTTTTGGGGAGAGAGAACTATTGTTGGATCCAGAATGGTGTTAAGAAGCAAGCCTTTGACAGAGTCAGGCCATCTGGTTTAATCTTGGTCTAGTTCATCCCAGTTTCGGGTTCTAGGACAGCAACTTAGCCATTCTTTGCGTAAGCTCTCTGGGTCTCAGCCCTTCATTTATATGAATGTCTGCCTCATAGGGTAAAGAAGGGATTTGAATGAAACCATGCACATGAGGTGCTTGGCATATGGCAACCGATGAATCTGTGTTACCTGATACTATTACACTGAAAACACAAAAATGGTAATTTTCTTGTTTCAGGATTGGCAGAATAGCACTCAGTAGATAAAACCAATACATTTGCAATCCACATGTGGCTTTTTCTCTAACCTCACACACATGCAAACCACTCCTCACACATATCACTGAATTTTCTTTCTCTGGTGCACAGACGTTTTTACATGTTGCCTCTAGAGTAGGTTAAAAAGTTTATATTCTCTTTTAAGATGTTTTCCTTTTATCTGCCCAGTGATAATCATTTCCTGTACTCTATCTACGACATCATTTTCAAAATATGTTAGTGGCTGGTTTTTCTGGCATCGAGCCGATATTGCTGGCCTGAAGTTTCTGGAATCAAAACGTGGATTTCACAAAGTCTTGCTGAAGGTTGGGCATGAGATGTGTACACAAAATATAAAGTACGCAAAGTTGAGCATCCTAAAACACATACCACCTTGCCACTTGGATGAAGTCCAAGTTTTGTTGCATTTTCTGGCATTGAAGCCTTTTGGACTGGCGCCCAAACCCCGCATGTTTCTCTACCTGAGGTCTCTGGACGTCATCCCCTTTAGGCTTCATGAGTTCTTCCACGTGCCAGAAATAAATGCAAACTTTTGCTTGTTTGGGCATTTTTCTATGAGGACTTGTTAGATTTCGTTAGATTTTCAACATGGGCTTTGACCTAAAAAGGATAAACATCTTTGTCTTACCTGAACCTTCCTTCCACCCTTCTCATGCTGGCATCCCACTGCTATCTGTAGCTACATGCTCGTCTCTACCCCAGGGTCTCTTCTCACAATATTTAACATATTCTGCTTTCCGACATGCCCACCACCCCCTGCTGCATCAGCATTTGATACCATCATTTGTTCTGTGACCACATCCACATTTTTTGGTTCATCCTCTTATTACCTGAACAATTTTTTAATCTAATATTTTTTCCTTCAAATCAACTATTCACTTCAATATGTTTAAAAAAGAAACTAGTGGATAGGTAACAAAAGATAAGTATGAAAGTTGGAGAAGACTATGGCCTCAGAGAAAAAATATTTCTATTGAAGCAGAAATAAAAGCCAAAGACTGGTGATGTCAGAGGAGAGGAGAGGATGTCAGAGGAGGGGAGACCCAGAGAGGATTGCGTGTGGCACTGGTCATCTCTATTCTAGGGGATGAGAGCAAAAATCATCAAGAAAAAAGTGGGAACTGGGGATGGGCAGCAAATGAGGGAGTCTGGCTGACGTGTGGGAAAGGAGCTGGCACTCGTGTGGGAGAGAAAATGTATGTAGGGCAGGAGTGGGAAGGAGGGGAGCTGGGAGACAGGGTTCCAGAAATGGACACAAAGTGTTGGGTGAAAGATAGTGCCTAGGGTGAGGCTGTAAACGCAAAAGTTTTGGAAGCTGCAAAAAGATAGAGGCTGAAGAGGGCTAATGGGGGATGGGTGAATATGGAGGCGAAGGTGATACAGACTGGAGGCTAAGATTTTAAAAAGTGCATTTTATAGAGGAGGGTGTGGGGAGGGAGTGCAGAATGTCCCAGAATAGGGGTCTGGGGAGCTGGGAGAGACACTGTGAAATGGGCAGGGGCAGCGTGTGTGTATGTATGTGTGTGTGTGTGTGTGTGTGTGCGCGCGCGCGCGTGCGTGTGATGGGGAGAGGGTATGAAGAAAAAATGGGAACCATTTTCTTAATGTTGAAAACTACTGCGTTACAGTCTGTTCTTAAATCTGGTACAGAAATCTGAAGACCCGACTTTACTATTGGCAAAGACAGATAAACACTCTACAAATAGTGCTTGAAAAATGCCACTGTTTGGTTCAGATGGTGAAGAGGAACTCAGGAAGCCCTGGCAGTCTCTAGGAGGCTAGGGCAGTGGTTCTCAAATGATAGGGTGTGCAGAAATTCCCTGGAGGACTTGTGACAAAAAAGATTGCTAGGCCTACTCCCAGGGTTTCTGATTCAGCAGGTCTGGGGATGGAGCTCCAGTATCTGCATCTCTAGCAAGTCCTCGGTGGTGCTGATGCTGCCGGCATGGACCAGTTTTGAGAACCATACTTGGAGAAACACTTGGTTAGGAAAACTATATCTGTTACAGATTGATCAAAAGGCTCTTAAGTTCCTTTTGTACAATAAATCACTGCAATATAAAATGAGGTAAATGAACATTCTCTTTGAACTCTAAACTTCTAGACCAATATAAAACATTCTAAATGTGAAATGGAAACATTTACAGTTGTTATTGATTCTCATCAATGCAATGGTCAATAAAGATAAGAATCATGATTTCAGTCTCCACTCTTGATTTTCTGCTTTGGTATGGATTTTTAGTTTGTTTTCTTCTGATATGCTGTGATTTCAGATTTAGTTTATGGTGGTGGCCCATTTATGGCATGAAGGAAGGGGGATGCAGGGGAAGGCCAGGGAGATTTATCTCCCTGAGCCTTGGATTCAGTACAATTTTATAAGGATGTGATATCCTTATATCTGTGATCCTCCCTTCTAGCCAGTCAAGGGCAGGATAGCCAGTGGTGAGGGAGAAGTCTGCAGATGTGAGCCAGGATGCTCTTTTGGCCTGATAGCCATACTGTGGGTGTCTGTAGAGCTCTCCTCTCTGCCTTCTGCTCACCATGGTGGCTCCGGCCCTTCCTCTTGGTCTAGGCCTGAGTTTGGTGTGCTGGGAAGACACTTTGGGGGAAGGATAGGGCCCATTCCCAGAGCTTAACCAGAACAGATTTGACTGTGTCAGAAACCACTGCATCTCCTTGTGCACGTCTCATGATAAATTCACACAATGTGCTTACCTTGATAGATGCTGGCAGGGTAAACAAGCTTTTAAATATTAGCATATATTTCACATTTTTCCTTGTTCAGCCCAGACAGAGTTGTCCTTGCTCTTGATAAAGGATTCCAGGAATTGAGGCGATGATTAAGAGAGTTGTTTAATCATGAAAAGGGAAATGGTCCAATCAGTAACTAATAAAAATAAACAACAGACAGGATGATGGATATTGACTTCTTAGTGCTCCTTGTTTTCAGCCATCAGTGACCTGAGTATGTTGTTTGCTATAGCTGTCTGTATTTGATGTATCTTCTGTAGAAAAGAGAAAAATACAGATAATTAGGGCACATCAGACTCAGAGATTGACTGCTCCAGGGTAGAGCTGCCAGATAAAATACAGGATGCCCCGTTAAATTTGATTTTCAGATAATGAATAATTTGCTGTATGGGACATACTTATCCTTTTGAAATTCAAATTGAACTGGGCATCCTGTATTTTTTATTTGCTAAATTTGGCAGCTCGACTTAAGGGGGAACTTTTGTTTTGGAAGCAGCCTCGATCAACACTCAAGACTCAGTTACCACTTGTCCTGCTTTGCTTCATCCAGAATGGTGACATTCTGTAAGTAGAAAGATGCAAATCTGCAGGTGATATTTATGAATTTAGGTTGACCTTAAGAATTCAGATTCATGATCTTAGAGGAGGAAAAAAAAATCAAGGCTGGTATTGACAGGAAGCCAAAAGTGACCCTTTCTGCCCTTTTTATGGCTGTCAGCTAATATCATCAGTTGGACACAAGCCGTAACCGTTGAGTAACAGACGGGCCACCTATGGATTAGCTGTGCTGCATTCAACATCTCTTTGAACAATAATTATAATCTGTTGGGTGGAAATATCAATTTAAAGGTCAAGTGCTTTCATAAAAAATGTGATTATTCAGTATTTTATACTTTGAACCAAAGCACACACCAGAATTCACTGTATCACTGTCTTCTGTACAGCGCATATATGCTGAGAAATGGATTGCTTAATTATATGATTATCTGTCTTTAGGGAGGATATGTGAACGTGAATGGAAGCCACCAGGAGAGGTACATTGCTTTACTTGTGATCCTTAATCTATATCTATAGCCATTACAGGTTACAAGTTGACTTTTAAAACAAATATCTAAAATATAAATTACTTTTACAATGCGAAGTAGGTGTTTTGGTGTAAAAGAGCTCCTTTGGCAGAAAAATAGACACATTACATGAGTGGGGCTCCAGGCTAACATCATTCCTTTCCCTTCCTCTGGTTTTTAGCAATAAGCCAGTCAAGAAGTGGGGATTAGGGGAAGACCCATCCTCCTAATTAACCAGGGCCGGGAAAAAGGCCATGCAGTTAACCTTTGCAAGTGAATCACCAAGTATAATAATAGAAAGACTGTCTTGTAGTGCATGAGAGTCCCAGGGAAATCGATGGATATCCCAGGAGTCATAAGAGCCAAAAGACTGGAGATGTTAGGGATGTGTAGCAGCCAAATGCCATTAGTCTGTGTGTTTCCCCCATCCTCTGGGGTTTATTGTTGAGAGGGGGTTCAGTGTGCGGGAGAAAATTAAGACTGTAATGTAGGTGTAAGCTAAAAATACAGCAGGGAAGCTGGGTCCAGCTACAGTGGCACATGAGGTAGTTGGTGAACGGGCAACCAGGTACCAACAGTTCTTCCTTCCCAAATCCAGCTCCAAATGATACCTTTGGCAAACTATTCCAATGGCCTTCTGATTTTTGGGCTAGTTTGGCTTTAACTTTGTATTTCATAACAAGAAATAGGAAGTAGTTGCAAAGGGTAGAAAAAAGAAACAAAACACTTGACAATTATGTTGCATTATGTCTCTTGACCAAAGGGTTCCATTGGCTGTTCAATCTTGAAGATAAATGCATTGCTTCTGCCCCCAAGGGCATCGAGTGACTTTGAACATCCTGTGCAGGGTCATTTCCTAATATGTGACATTGACTCCCCCTCACCCATCCTGTTCTTCATGGAATGCAAATAATATATGCATGTTTATCTATAAATTAAATTCATCTAATTAATTCCTTATCTCCATGAACTTATTTACAAAATACAATTTGCCAAGGAGCAGGAAGATCTTCTCACAAAGCTGAAAATATTTTATGATCCAAAGATGAGCACCAGAGACAGGAGAGTAATTCATTCTGTGAAGATTGCCAAGAAAAGCTTGTTTTGAAATCCCTGTGCCCGTGATGACATCATGCCAGGTGAGGCATCCACCTTTGGAAACAATAGATAGACATTTGCTCTTCTCAAACTCTGCTGCCTGGTTTCAAAGGGCTTTTTATTTTATTTTTTGCCTCTTTTGGCTCTGAGTGGTGGTAACACATGGTAAATCTTTAACTTCAAGTGTCCTTCTGTGGTGACCAACTAAAATATTAGCAAAATAAATGTTTTATGGGAAAATGTTGGCAGGAACCCCAACAGAAACAGGTGGTATTGGGTTATTTCAATATAATGTAATGATACAGCCAGGTTTCCATCTGGACAGCATGTGGTTGGGTCTGCTCAGAGAGTATCAAAGAGTGTGAGTATGCACTGGGGAAGGCAGCGGTGCACAAGTGTGCAGCTAGATGGCTACTTTACAAAATAATAGTCTGGGTTTCGGGTCCTCTGGGTTAAATATTTTTACTGTCAAAATCTGAATTTCTTCATAAAATATTAAAGGCGAAGCAAACCTCTGACATGCAATACTGAGCGGCGTAATTATAAGGCAGTTCCTGGAAACCAAAGAGAGCGTGCATTAAAGTGAGGCGTTTATTATAAAAGAGTTCATTACCCTTGGAAGCAAAGACGTGTTTTAGAGGGAGCCTCGGAACAGAGAAGCTTTTTTTTTTTTTTTTTCTTTTTTAGCAAGGCTTACTCTACTGTGAAAAAAGCTGAGCTGTGTTGGTAAGAATACAATTAGAAAATAAAGACAGAATGGGATTAGTTGACTGCTAAAGACCTGATTGTGATCCAGAGCTAAAAAGAAGTCTCCTTAATTTACCACCAGGGAAGACTCTCCCTCTTCCATAAAATTCCTGCTTCGGGCACTTCAAAACACATGGAATTAGGAACACTTGGAACATTTGGTTTTGCACTCAGCTCTCCTCACTGTATATTCATGCTAAGCTCGATAATAAACTCTTGGCTCAGTAACTCCCTGTATGAATCCCAGAGAGGGGAATCAAATTATGGCTATGTGCAGAGGTAGATCCTCTTCACAGGCAGAGACCTTACTCCCTGGCTCTCTCAACTGTAGCCAGAGGAAGAAGAGTGGAATATTGCATACTGAGAGCAAACAATTTGGAAGTGGCTTGCAATATCCTTGATGCTGACTAGAAGACCCAAGAAGTCATGGGAGCAATCTGCCAAAATGAAGGAGCCACTTGGACCCCAGGGTATGTGGCCAGGAAGGCTTGGATTCTAGGGAATTCTTTGCAGCCATTAATTGATAGTGCAGCAGACATGGAGATACTGAAAGCAAGTGCCTAGGTATGAAATCTAAGGACTGATGGATACATATAATGGAGCAGGGAAGGCTCAGGTGGAAGAGGTAATAAAGTCAAAGCACTTAATTATAGTGCCCTCATGCCACGGGGATCCAGCAGGGACATGCATTCATGAGACTCTGGCCTGCTACTCAAAGAGTCAGCTGCCCTATAGTATCTACTGCATTTTTCTAGATCAGTGGAGAGAAACAGAGGAGATGGCATGATAAGAGACCTGGAAGCCCCAGGTCTGATTCTTTCACTATTACTTTTGTGGGGCTGAACTGAAACCAAGAAGAGAGTGGTGCCCTAGAGGATAAGGCAAGGTATAGCGTGGGCCCTGATTTACTTGGGAAAACGATTTTCTCCATCTGGAGCATAGTGATATGAAACAGTAACAGCATGTCTCAGTTCTTCCTTCCAAAATGTATTGGGACAGCTATTGAATGCATCATAGGACTTTGGCTCCTGGGTTTCTAAAAGGTGGTAGCAGACATAGTCTTCCTAATTGAGAAGCTTATGCTACAGTGGGGAAGAGTGGATACCAGAGAGGAAATGGAATTTGAGCTATCCCAGTCAAGAGACTGCTTTATTTTACCCCTATCCTATGGCAAATAGTAACTGCTAAGATACAGACTGAACTGAACTAGGCTAGAAGACAGGGTTTTGCAGGTATCTGATGATGTATCTTAGAAGTTATGACTAACTCCAAATACTGAGTCCTTTCCATTATACATCAAACTGCCTTCTACCCCTATGCTAAAGAAATATTAGAGTGAACGTAATGATTTAAGAGAGAGGTGGAGCACTTGGTAATAAAGACCCAATTTATGCCTCCAATTTAACTGCTTGGCTTTTTAATCAGGTAGTATTTTTTTTTTTTCAGTCTTTAGAAGTTATCTGAGATTGGGACAGTTTGTTAAATTAATTGCACAACAATTGCAAACTCTCTGAGTATCTTACCCTGGAATTCTTTCCTCCACTGTCCTTTTCTCCTGAATCCCAAACTATCGGGACCTCCAAGTGTAACAACACTAGTTCTTCCTTAAGGGAAAATAAATACCTTAAGCCGTGGAGTAAAGTGAGTCATCTTCTGTGAGTTAGGGAGGAGGCTGGAGCAGAGTGAGTGTTCTGCATGCGGGGAAGGCAATGATGTTGACCTGTGGTTGTGGATTCCTCTCCCTCTGCTGCTGGCTTCTGGTGGCTTACATTAATAGGCATGGGGTGAAAGGGAGGCTAGAAGCTTTGTGGAGAAAAGCAGTGATCTGATTCATTCCCCTTGAATTGTCAATGCGCTCTACATAGTCTGGTTGAAGGGAGGAAGGTTGCCTCATGAGCTAGGTTCAGGCTACTGAGGAAATTTTCCAGACTATTTCTTAATATTGCAGTGACAACCAATCAGGTGCAGATGCAGAGTTTGTGTGGTCATTCTGAGATCTAATTGAAAAGGTTGCTAATGTCTAATATTGATCGAGCACTTACTATATGCAAGACCCTTTGCTAAGTGCTTTGCAGGTGAGAGAATTGAAGCTTAACCAGGTTGAATAACTGGTCCAAGGTCACAAAGGTAGGAATGGTGAGTTTGAATCAAGTCTGTTTCCCAAACCAAAGCTCTTAACCACAGTGCTAAAATTACAGACCAAATATAGTACATAAGAATGTTGTGAATGTATACCATATCAATGGCGTAAGTTAGGGCTCAGACTTAACCATTTACAAAAAGTTGGAGGGTTCTTTCCTATTGCCGTGGCAAAATAAATTTCAGATGGATTAAATGTGTAGGTTAGTGACAAAAGCAAAACACAAACCAATAGATGTAATGGGAGAAAATGTTGAATAAATGATAACTTGAGGCAGGGAAGGGCTTTATAAGAGGAATAAAAATATGGGAGAAGAGAGGGATAGATTTGGCTATGAAAACCTTCTAAAATTTCTATATGTCAACACTATGAGGGAAGTTAAAAGACAAACAGTGGGAAACACATATATAATCTATATGTCACCTAAAAGGCACATATCCCTAATGCATACAATATTCTTACTAATCAAATAGACAAATATCCTAATAGAAAAATGGATAAAGACCATGAATAAATAATTTAAAAGATGAGACACAAATGGACGATAAACAAACAAAAACAGGTTCAATCTCATCAGCAATAAGAGAAATTAAAATCAAATTGATATGCTTTTGTTTGATATGATTAAAATCAAATATGATATGCAGGCATTGCAGCAAGGTCTTTTAAGTTGGCAAAGAGAAAAAAAATCATACTAAAGTTAGTGAGGATGTAAGGAAACTGACCATACATTAGGACATTTACATATATTACTGGTAGAGTGTGATCGGTGCAATTTATTTGTAGGAAAATTTGCCAACGTGTATGAGCATTTAAAATTTGTTCACATCCATTGTCCCAACGATTCTATGTCTGGCAATTTGTCCTGGAAAATATGAATGTGAGCAATGACTTCTCTCTGAGGGCAGGCATTGCAGCAAGGTTTTTTTTTTTTTTGGTCACCCAGGCTGGAGTGCAGTGGTATGAACATGGCTCGCTGCAGCTTTAACCTTCTGGGATCAAGTGTTCCTTCCACCTCAACCTCCTGAGTAGCTGGGACCACAGGCATGTGCCACCATGCCTGGCTAATATATTTTTAGTTTTTTTTAGAGACAGGGTCTTGCCATGTTACCTAGGCTGGCCTCGAACTCCTGGGCTCAAGCAATCCTCCCACCTCAACCTCCCAAAATTCTGGGATTATGGGTGTGAGCCACCATGGCCTGCTGAAGCAATGTTTTACTGGTAAAAAATTAGAAACAACCTGAATACTCAATAATAGAAGATTGGCTAGAGTAAACATATTTGATGGAATATTATTCAGTTACTCAAAATAAGTTTGTAGAAGAACATTTAGTGCCATGAAAAGTGTTCAGTATGTATTCCTTAGTGAAAAAGCGAGCTATAGGCCGGGCGTGGTGGCTCATGCCTGTAATCCCAACACTTTGAGAGGCCAAGGTGGGTGGATCACTTGAGGTCAAGTGTTTGAGTCCAGCCTGGCCAACATGGTGAAACCCTGTCTCTAACAAAAATACAAAAATTAGCTGGGTGTGGTGGTGGGTGCCTGTAATCCCAGTTACTTGGGAAGCTGAGGCAGGAGAATCACTGGAACCCGGGAAGCGGCGGTTGCAGTGAGCTGAGATCGTGCCATTGCACTCCAGTCTGGGCGACAAGAGTGAAACTGTTTTGTTTTTGTTTTTGTTTTTTAAAGTGAGCTACAAAGCAGTATACATTTTTTCTAAAACTTATATGTGTCCATACCATTTCTAATGTGACTGACAAAAGAAACACCAAAATGTTAATGGGGTCTAGGATCTAGCTCTCTGATCAAGGGAATTGTGTGTGTGTGTTTTTTTTCCTTTGTTGTATGTTTTTCTATAATTTTCATAAATTTGAAATTATATGCATAAAATATGTAATCTAGAGCAAAATGGTATTAAAAGGTGGACTGCCTATTTTCTATGTAGTTTGATAAGACATAGTATGCTTGTGTGTAGGGGCAGGGCTAAGAATCAAGTGCTAGAAAATATATTATTTTAAATTGTTGCTGTCATTTCTGGTTTTTTTTTTTTTTTTTTTTTTTTTTTTTGAGACAGAGTTTCACTCTTATTGCCCAGGCTGGAGTGCAATGGCGCGATCTCTGCTCACCGCGATCTCAGCTCACTGCAACCTCTGCCTCCCGAGTTCAAGTGGTTCTCCTGCCTCAGCCTTCTGAGTAGCTGGGATTACAGGCATGCGCCACCATGCCTGGCTAATTTTGTACTTTTAGTAGAGACTCCATGTTGGTCAGGGTGGTCTTGAACTCCCGACCTCAAGTGATCTGCCCGCCTCAGCCTCCCAAAGTGCTGGGATTACAGGCCTAAGCCACGCTCCCGGCTTTTGCTATCATTTCTGAGCTTATGATTGAGGACATAATTACAGTTTTGGAAAATCCAGTATTTCTAAGGAACACAAAGATGAATATAATGGAAGTCCTACTTTGTGATTTCTAACTGAAGGCAGGGGGTTACTAATTTACTGATCCCATCAATATCAAGAACTAGACAACTTAACAAGGTGCTAAGCTGACCTGGCAATGGACTCCCCAGGAAGCACAGGTTGGCTGGGTTCCTTCCTTACTCTCCGGTGTGAATTGGACTGAGATAGCTTCTCCTAAATTCATGATTTCAGGTTCCAAGTGTTTATTTAATCACATCTAGGAACAGGTTAATTGTCTGTCTGTCTGTCTGTCTGTCTATCTATCTATCTATCTATCTATCTATCTATCTATCTATCTATCTATAAATGAAGGTATGTGAGGAGGTGGGAATTGTAAGCCTTTTGGTTTGTACTTTTGAGCAGAAGTCTCTTGCTTTGATTAGTTAATGCTCCAGTTTGGGTTGAATTTATCAGCTCTGTTGAAAATCCCTTTTTCAAAAGAGCTTAATTAGCTATTTAATGAAGAAATCTACTTTGTGGTGAAAATTCATGCCTCGTTAAGTCCTGGCTGGAGACTATGGAAGGCTGGATTGGGATTCTTTGCTAGTGGTCTACTTAGTCCCACAAATTGCCTTTTGGTGTTCTAGAGCTAGGA
Source organism: Macaca thibetana thibetana (assembly GCF_024542745.1). NCBI lineage: Eukaryota > Metazoa > Chordata > Mammalia > Primates > Cercopithecidae > Macaca > Macaca thibetana. The sequence continues at coordinate 39,210,175 of NC_065590.1, forward strand.
AATGGAGTTCTGCATTGCTCACTCCCAGATTCGGAACCTTGAGCTTTCAGGGTGGGCTTTTGATATTAAATAGAATGATTAACCTGTCACCTTTGCTGGGGGAAAGGATTGCCAGTTAGCTGGTGGAGTTAACATAATCTTATATTATCTTCAGAGAATTCAGAGAAGCTTGTAGTCCCCTTTCCTTTTCCCTTCAACCAAGTGTTTCTTTTCTGTCAGTGTCTTCATTTTGTGTATTTCTTTGCACGTTCTCTGTTAAATACCAACCTGTGCTCAAATGAGCCATATTTACTAATTAAATGAAGGCATTTACATTTTATTTATGCTTTTTTGATATGAACAGTTCCAACCCATCTATTGCATCTGTACATGTAAAATATCAGCTATTCATTTATTATTTTATAAAGATTTTAAATAACATGAGAACAGATTTCAGAAGTCTAGTCTGCTTACTATCTTGAGGGTTTTTGAACAATTAATTTCCACTTGTAAAGTGTTAGTAGATCCATGTTATGTCAGCAATATAAGGTAAGCAAAGTTAAGATAGAAATGTTGTGTAGAATGGTATCAAATATCTCATTAAAGTTCAGATGAGGCTGGGCATGGTGGCTCACACTTGTAATCTTAGGATTTTGGGAGGCTGAGACAGGAGGATCACTTGAGGCCAGGAGTTTGAGACCAGTTTGGGTAAACCAGTGAGATTCCATCTCTATAAAAAAATAAACAAAAGCCAGGCATGGTGGTGCAAACCTATAGTCCTAGCTACTGGGGAGGCTCAGGTGGGAGGATCCTTTGAGCCCAGGAGGTCAGTGCTGCAGTGAGCTATGATTGAACCACTATACTCCAGCCTGCATGACAGAGCAAGACAGCGCCCCACCAAAAAAAAAAAAAAAAAATGCATTCTTTTTTTTTAATTTCTCCATTCTAGGTACCTAAAATGAGATATGGTGAGGGAAACTAGGAGTTGAATTTATCTTGATTAATACATTTCTCTATTGAAAAATGGTTATTTTCTCAGGTCAGCCCGTCTCAGTTGCCTCTTCATGGGAGCCAGAAATGGGACACTCTATTTCTATTTAATCTGGCAACCAAGAACCATCATACCTCACCAAAGGGATGACACAGTGGTATGGAAGCCCTTTGCTCTGGCTTGAAAAATGCAAGCACCTTCTGCTAGATAAATCAATGTGTGGTGGCCCCAAATCAAGTGCCTTCATTTCAAAGTGGCTGAACTTCTTTTTAGAGCTATGGGAAGGAGAGAAAGTCTAGAGGATTGGAGAAAATCCAAACCAGTTCATCAGCCCTTAATGTTTTCAAGTACGTTTTATTTTGCTACAGTGTCTAGTAAAGAGTTTAAAAAGAGTTTAAGACTGTCCTGGTGAGGGATGAAAAGCAGAGCTATTTTAGGACTGATGACTTCATAAGCTTCAGAACGTGGACTCAATTAAACTAGAGACCTTGTAGAAGGTATGCCTTTGGGGTATTTATTGCAAGTCCAGAATATTGTAAAATTAAATAAATTATTCCCTCTGGAAGGAATATCCACATTTTTAGTCACGTATGAGTAACATACTAGTTTATTTGGGGTAGATAAAGCTTTTGCATTTTTAGCACAGATCTGGAATACTGTTCTTCCAGGGTCCTTTGTGCATAGCGCAAGTCTGCTTGGGATATGTGTAAAAATCCAAAAAGTAGTTGCATTTGGCTACGAGTAACATAGATCAGTAATAACAGTGACTTACATAACTTACATTTTTCTTTTGCCCCCGCTGCAATAGAAGATCAGAGACAAGCAGTCTTGAGGCTAATTTGGTGTCATCAGGGTCCCAGGTTCTTTCCATCTTCCTGTCCCTTCATCCTCAGCCCACGGCTTTCATCCCCAGGGCTGACTATGGTTCCATCTGACTGCTGGGGTTCTAATCATCACTTCCATACTCAGGAATGGAGTACGGGGAAGAGGAGAGTGTGAGAGGAGGAGATGCCAGCTGTCTGTGCCTCCCTCAAGGAGGTTTCCTGAAAATCTGCTTCAACAATTTCCATTTGTGTATTGTTGGCCATCCTGACCTGCAAAGACATATTTTAGCTGGGCATCTACAACTGGATTCTTTTGCCAAGGAATACAGGAGAATGCATGTTGTCTGCCACAGCAGGAGGAGTTCCAGGGGCCAGTGTCATGTATTTCCTGAGTGCCAACCTGCCAGTCACAGCTCCCATCCTGAAAGCTTTAACTCCCTAAGAACTGGATCATCTATAAAACAGATGAACCTCAGAATGCTCACTGTTTTGCTATGAGATACACAGCAATCTAAAGAGAAATTGGAAATTGGCCCTAAATGCTAGAAATAGACATCAAAGGCAAGAGCAAACTAAAAGCCCAATTTGAAATATTGTCACTGATGTCATCAGTTCATCAACGACCATAGGATGTAGACATGCTTAAGTTTTAGTTCTCCAATTTATCCCTAGAATAGGAATTTCCAAAGTAATAGCTATCTTTTAATAGCACTTACTATGGGCCAGGTGTTACTCATCCATAATGTCTAATCCTCATATGAACTGGCATGGGAGGCATCAATATCCCATGTTTTCAGCTAGGGAAATAAATAGGAAGTCAGAGGGGTTGGATCACTTATTCAAATCACACAGCTAGTGAGAGTGGGGATCTGGACTCACATTTCTGACACCAAATCTGTGACCTCTCTTCTGTTGCATGCTGGTGATTTAATGCTGGTGTAGGAAAGACGTTGAGATTCTGGAGAAAAAAAGATTTGATGAACTTGTTCTCACACTGGGAAGCAGTACTAAGGATGATGTGAAGTTTTCCTGCCTTTTCTCAGTGGCAACTGTTCATTGACCATTATGCATGCATCATAGGCCCACAGCTGGGTGCTGAGAACAGTGTGAACACGTAGAACCTCCTTCTCCTCATTGGGTCACATTGTGTGCCACTTTCCTCCCCAAGCATCACTCTGGAGTGGGCACAGGCATCATAAAAGCAGTCAGTATATTCTCATATTTTTTCTTAATGTAAAAAGATGAAGTCATGGCATATGGTCAGATTGCCAGCACTGTTAATAATAAACCTCACATAATTAAGCACTGATTTATTTCTTTATGTAAGTGAAACAAATTGCTTTAACTGCCTCTGCTTGAGACCATCCAGTCAGATGGATTATGTATAGGAAGTTGAAACTAAAAATTATGGGCACTCGTATTTCACTGTGGTGGAGGTTTATTGGAGGTACAATTAGAACCCTAACTAAATGTGTCCTGTATTCTCTTTGATGGAGAGATCAGATATTAATCTGGGGATATGACTAATTCTCAACACAGCTGCTCTCTGAGCTCTAATATTCCCGCTTTAGGTTCAAAACCTGGAAACATGTTTAAAAAATTGATCAGAGCTTATAATAGCAATAATCACCTTGAAATTGGTTGTTACTCCAGCTAATGAACTGAGTGGTAGGGCATGAGCCTCCCTCTGTGTCCCTCAGGCCTTTAACTAACAAGCTAGTTTTTAACCGCTGGGTTTATTAAAAAGGAAAAAATCTTTAGGAGATTGAATTGGGAAGAAGTAGGGGGCTGGATGTGTTCACTCAGGATCCTCTAAGAGCACCAGCCATTTCCAGCAGTCACACCCTTTCCCTCAAGGCCCTACCCTTCCCATCAGAACCAAAGCAGGGGTGACGCATAGGAGGTGGCATCTTCTCCTCCAGGAGTCAGGGCCTTGCTGCTCAAAGAGTGGTCGAGGAACTTGTTAGAAATGAAGAATCTCAAGCCCAATTCCAGATGTGTCGAATGAGAGTCGACATTTTAATATGATCCTCCGTTAAAGAAGTCCTAAGCAGGGTGAGTCCTCTTGCTCTGAGCCCCAACTTGGAAAATTGGGACCTCCCACTTAGAGGCTTCTATGCAACCTCTTGTAAGGGCTCAGCAAATTCTCTGCTTCTGCCTCTAAGTAGATCCCTGTGGAATAGGGCAATGGACACCAAAGCATTGCACATGATATTTGGTGAGGAATAGACCCTTGATAAATATCCGTCTAAAGAGTTATTATGCTAAAGTGTATCTCCTTTCAAGGAAGAATTTCTTGGAGAAAGGGGAAGGCAAGCTGGATAAGGTCCTGGGACTGGAAAGCAGCCAGTCTCAAGTGAGGAAGTCAGTCCCTGGGGTTTGGATTGTTAGCAGGTAAGGAGGGGCTCACATCCCTAGAACAATTTTGTTCTGTCCTAAAGTCCATATCCTAGGGCTTGGATTAAACCACTAAATGCCACTGACAAGTTTCACTGCTCAGTGTCTGAAGAGCAACATTCCTTTTATAGAGACTGCAGACTTCTAAGACCCCCTAGCCAACCCTTTCCAAGCGAGTAGAGTTTGGCTCCATGCTCTGCTTCGGTTCTGTGCTCTGCTTCTGCTCTAATGAGCTGGTGCTTTATTTCTTTGTTCTGTTTCCTTTACTATCTGTCCACCACAAAAGATTTTCCTGAAAAGCTTAATGAAACCCAAATAACAGAACTGCTGGGTTTTATTGATGTGCCACTGTTCTGGAATGGTGGGGTTAGCAGATTACAGGAGCGGCTTTAGGGAGCCACAGAAGGCTGTGGGAATGATGTCGTGGGTTAGCAAGGCTGTCAAGCAGTGGGAGAGAAGAGATTCTCCTAGAGTTTGGCATCTGCAGAAAAGCCTGGGAGTGAAAAAGAAATGACAGACTCTGGGTTAAGCAGAGCATCAGAGATTCGTGAACTATTAGGAGCCAGCTGGGATCAATCCATTTCCTTGCTCAGCCCTCCAGAGTCACTTAGGTTGTGAATCGGGCTTGGTGGGAAGGTGATGGGCGCTCTGTGCACAGCAAACCTACCAAGACCTCACACCCCCACTGCTCTGAAGGAAAATTGTTGTCTGCTTTCACTTCCTTTGTGGTTTTTGTAGGTGTTGGGATCACTCCGTGGACATGTTGCTCTCCTTTCAGATTTACTGGAAATTAATTTTGACTCGAGGGCTGGTAGTCCCTGAATGACCCTTTATTTCTCTCTAGAAAAGGAGACAGACATTTTATAATTTGTTAGCTTGTGAACAGACTAATCATGAGATTCTATGGTACTTTTCATCCATAAAAGTTCTTTTAAAATTTTAAGTTACAAACAAGAAGTCTCATTTTGTACTTCGCAGTGTAATTGTTTAGGAATTCAAGCCAAACAATCTGTCTCTTAATCTGTTTTATGTTGTATCCTTTATAAAATTCCATTCCATTTACATGCATAATTTTCCTCTTTTTCAAACATGGAGATTTGCAGACAATCACACGGTATGGGAACTGGGAGGACTCTGAGGACAATCTCGCCCAGGTCTCACTAGCAGAAGTGGAACCCTAGCTTCAGAGAGGTTGCTGCTTGCCATCACCACAAAGCTAGTCAGTGGCAGAGTTGAAATCTTGTTTCTCTTTTCTTTTTCTTTCTTTCTTTTTTATTTTTGAGACAGATCTCACTCTGTTGCCTAGGCTAGATGTGTAATCATGGCTCACTGTAGCCTCGACCTCCTGGACTCAAGTGATCCTCCTGTCTCAGCCTCTGGAGCAGCTGGGACTACAGGTGTGCAACACCATCCTGACTAATATTTTAATTTTTTTGTAGAGATGCGGGTCTTGCTCTGTTGCCGAGGCTGGTCTTGAACTCCTGGCCACAAGTGTTACTCCCGCCTAGGCTTCCCAAAATGCTGGGATTACAGGCATAAGCTCCCGTGCCTAGCCTTGTTTCTTGTTTCTGAGCTGGATTTTGAAAATTGTAAAACTACCATGTACTTATAAAGAAATTAGCTATTTGTCATAAATGTTGCCACCCCTACCCTTCATTGTTATTTATCTATTGATTTTTTTCCATTCAGAAATGTAAACATATAAATGAAGGTAAATTTAGTAGCTCTTTTCTTTATGGCATATGTGCATTTTTGTCATACTTAGGAATGTCTATTGTATTCCAAGATTCTTTTGAAAAATGTTTTCTTTAATGTATTTATGTCCCATAGAAAGGACTTATAAAAATAGCAGTTTTTTAAAAGACAGAGTCTCCCTCTCTCACCCAGGCTGGAGTGCAGTGGCACAATCTCGGCTCTTTGCAACTTCTGCCTCCCAGGTTCAAGCAATTCTTCTGCCTCAGCCTCCTGAGTAGCTGGGATTACAGGCACACACCACTGCACCCAGCTAATTTTTGTATTTTTAGTAGAGACGGCTTCCACCATGTTGACCAAGTTGGTCTCGAACTCCCGACCTCAAGTGATCCACCTGCCTCAGCCTCCCTAAGTGCTGGGATTACAGGCATGAATCACTGTGCCCTGCAAAAATAGCAAATTCTTTTCATTCTATATCTCCTTTGCTTGTGATTGTTTTGTTTCGTTTTGTTTTTCCAAATGGATAGCATGTACTTACAAAATTCGTAGACCACAACTACTCTCCAAATACAAGTTCAGTGAGTGTTCTGAAGATCATAAAAGTGAAAACACTGGCCCAAAATACAAGAAATCTTCTCTGCCAAATAATTTAATCATGTATGGCTTCTGTTGCTTCACATACAATGCCAACTTGCTATGCTAGGTATTTTATCTTTGCATCATTTTCAATACTAAAGGTATATTTGGATCTTCTTTTTTTTCTTAGTTTGGCTAAAAATTTGTCAGCTTTGTTTAACTTTTCACAAAACCAACTTCTTGTTTCAATGATCTTTTCTTTTCTTTTCTTTTCTTTTTTTGAGACAGAGTCTTATTATCACCCAGGCTGGAGTGCAGTGGCATGATCTCGGCTCACTGCAACCTCTGCCTCCCAGGTTCAAGCAATTCTCCTGCCTCAGCCTCCCAAGTAGCTGGGATTACAGGCATGTGCCACCACGCCTAGATAATTTTTTGTATTTTTAGTAGAGACGGGGTTTTGCCATGTTGGCCAGGCTGGTCTCGAACTCCTGAGCTCACTCAACCCCCCAGCCTCGGACTCTCAAAGTGCTGGGATTACAGGGGTGAGCCACTGTGCCCGGCCTGATCTTTTGTATTATTTTCATTTCATATATTTCTGTTCCGATGTTTATTATTTCTTCTAATTTTGAGTTTGGTTTGCTCTTGCTTTTCTAATTCTTTAAGATACATCATTAGATTGTTTCTTTGGAGTTTTTCCTCTTTTTTGATGTGGGCACTTTTAGCTATAAGCTTCCCTCTTAGTACTGCTTTTGCTGTATACCATAGGTTTTGGTATGTTGTGTTTCCATTATCACTTGTTTCAATAATTTTTTCAATTTCCTTCTTAATGTCTTCATTCACCCATTGGTCACGGAGGAACATATTGTTTAATTTTCATGTATTTATGTAGTTTCCAAAATTTATCTGGTTATTCTAGTTTCATTCCATTGTGGTCAGAGAAGATGCTTGACATTATTTCAGTTTTTAACATGTTTTAAGACTTGTTTTGTGACCTAACATAATAGTCTATCCTTGAAAATGATCCATGTGCTGAGGAAAAGAATGTGTGTTCCATAGCCATTGGAAGACATATTCTGTAAATATCTGTTAGATCCATTTGGCCTACAGTGCAGATTAAGTCAATGTTTCTTTGTTGAATTTCGTCTTTCCAGACAATCTTCCGATCTGTCCAATGCTGTAAATGGAGTGTTGAAGTCTCCAGCTATTATTGTATTGGGGCTCTACAATCACCTGGTGGCAAAGCCATCCAGGCCTGTGAACTTCCCTTCAGGGTGGTGAGGTTCTCCGGGCTCCAGGTGGGTCCAGAGGTGCTGCCTGAGAATCAGGGACTCAAGTAAAAAACCTTAGAAGTCTACCTGGTGTTCTACTGTACTGTGGCTGAGCTGGCACTCACACCACAGGATGCAGTTTTTCCCACTCTTTCCTCCCCTTTCCAAAGTCAGAGGAGCCCCGCTCCATAGGCCCTGCCCCCTACGCCACAAAGAGCACTGCCAGACTACTGCTGATGTTCCCGGAAGGCCCAAGGGCCCTTCGGTAAGCTTGTGCTGAATGCTGCCTGGCCTAGACTCATCCTTCATGGCAGTGGGCTCTTCTCTGGCCCAGGGAGGTCTAAAACTACCATCTAAGAGTGAAGTCCTGGAATCGGGGACCCCAAGAACCTGGTTAGTGCTCTACTCGCCTGTGGCTGTGCTGGTACTTAAGGTGCAAGACCAAGTTCCCTTTACTTTTTTTCCCTCTGCACCTGAAATGGATTTTGCTGTAAGGAGTAAGGTAGTTCTTCAACTCTAAGCACCCTCCCCACCCCCTTTAATTTGCTGCCTTTTGTTGTACAACAATTTTTTGGTAGGTCCATTCTTTCACCAAGGATTTAAAATGCCATTTTTATCACCTAATGCATACTTAAATTTATTTTGAACTATTCTTTTTCAGAAGTGTTTTTCACAAAATGAGTTTTTGTTATTATAGTCATTGTTATTTTATCATGCCCCCCAGCCTGCACCTGTGGTTGTTTTGATCGGGATTGGATCCCAGTCCTTCTGCTTCAGCGTCCAGTAGTCCTAGACCAAATTAGCTTGAAATTTAAAGAGGGCATCTGAAGAAGAAGTAAAATTATGATTATGAGCAAGATTGGATGTCTGAACCCAGAAACAACCAAATGATTCACATTTATTGAAAATATACTATCATATTTTATTGAACTTAAGATACAATTAATTATAAAATGTATTTTATGTATCATTATAGAATGCCAATTAATTATGTCCCCTCATTGTCAGATACATCCAACTTCAGAGATGCTAAAATGTCAAAAAATCTGTGTCTTAGAATCAATGAAATGCCATAGTAGTAGGATGTGTTATAAAAAAGAAACTTAATAGGAAATTTGCTTATGTAGTGATTTCTTCACTCTTTTGAACTTGTTTTTCAAACATCTCATTCTGTTTTGCCCTCATTACTTCTCTGTAGTATAGGAAGGACCAATGTTTTCATTCTCATTTTACTGATAACAACAGTAGTAACACGTATATAGCAGTTACCTAGGAACCAGGCACTGTTCTATGTCCACCGTCACAAAGTAAGTAACAAAATCAAGATGTGAGCCTAAGAAATTTGGCTGCAAAATTTGTGTTGTTAATCATGCATACTCCCCGTGTGATAAAGAACCTGAGACAGGAGAGCTTGGGAGACTTGCCATGATCCTCCAGTGGATTCTGACTCCTACACCAGGACATTTTATACACCACCATTTGAAAGCCATAGTTGCAAGCACTATGTGCCTGAATGTTTCTAAATTTTTGGTTTTGGCTCAGAAGAGCTTACAACCTGGCTCTATGGTGTTACTGGGAAGTCCTGAAGGATAGAAATGGGAGACATCTCACTGTAGACCACATGATCTGAACCTCAAAGCCCCAGCGTCTTCCAACTTCTCCTTTCTTAGCAGTATGGTGTCAGAAGCTCAAAAACTTTGTACACAAACGAGAAGCTAGTTATTGGCTAAAAGCACATATCCTTTAGTTTTTGTGGTGTTTAAAAAGTTTCATCCTGCTTAGAATAAGACATTGCCAGTTAAGCATGAGTTCATTGCAGTGACTTTGGGTTTCTCTCCTGGGGCTCTCACTTTGGCTGACACCAGGCAGAATCACTGATGGTGGCAGCTCTCTGAGACAGACCCTTGTACAGAATCATGGAGAACTGAGTTCTGTTGACCATAAGAGGATAGTCCTTACAGGTGAGAGATACAGCTTCTTTCCTTGGAGTTAACCATGGTGATTATCTTCCTGTCAGAATCTTTTGTGTGGGGTAATTTGCATTTATCTGGAACAAATGGCTTTCTGAAGTATCGGCTGATCTAATCTTTTGAAGTCATTTCCTTCCGCAGAGCACCCAAGGGCATGTATATGAGTAATTTGTGAGTCTTCCCGATGCTTTTGGGGTAAAGAACATTCCAGATGGTGTGAGGCGGCAGCAATTGCTTTTGGATCTCTTCCTGGAATTATGGCACCAACCTGGTTAAATGAGAATCAGGCAGCCCTTCTCCTCGTCCAGGCCACAGGGACATATTTCCTTTGTTCTATGACAAGTGCAGATCAACAATTTAATATTTTTACAGCAGTAGGTGTCAAGGAGTACCAGGCTACTGTACTCTCATCACTGGAAGCCCAAGATGTAAGTAGTGAAAAGAGAGTTTAAGTCCCAGACAGTTCAGCCAAAACCAGCCCCTACCTAGATTGATGCATTAAACCCTGTTGCAAGGGCTTTTACTCCCCATTTTGTCTCAGAGTCTCATCGTCTGAGAATTTGGAAACATACTGCTAAAGTGAGCATTGAGTACGGCACTTTTTAAGCACACTGTAAGGGCTTCTGATTGGCCATCAATGAGAAGGGAAATCTGCTGACTCCTATGAATGAGAATTTTCTGCAGTCCCATGTGTTAAACCTTAACTAATCATCCCTAAGAAGAGCTGCTCCCCAAACTCATTAACTAATTAAACAATTCCAAATAGAGAGTTACCCATGCTGCATTATATTGCTGAAATCACTGGTGTTCTTCCCCAGGTCTATAGTGATTTCTTAACAAAACCCAAGGATCCCTGGATCCTGGATCATTGATCACTGACCTGCCTATGAGCCATGCCACTAGTGTGGCTACTGATTCATGCCAGTGGTTTGATGTGCCCCCAGAGTTTGCCCTCTGGAAGCTGACAGCCAGGCCTCTAGGGCTCCCTGAAGGTTTCCCTAGTGTCCTCTTTTTCAGCAGGATCGTGAAAAAGGAAACTGGGTTGGCCTCTTTCAGCATGAGGGAGCCTTTGCTCTCAGCTGTGATTAAGAAAGCCGGATTTGCCCTTGTTTCGCTTTTATTGAGGATCCTGTACCCTGAGGTGTTTTAAATTAAATAGCTAGGTTCTGAAAATGTTAATTACTGCAATGTATTGGAGAACTTGATACTGGGATTCAGTTTCCTTTGAAATATCACAAATACTAAACCCACATTGCCTCCACTTGTGCTGGGCAGATGGTGACTCTAATTCAGTCAGTTTCGGTTGTGGTTATAGGGCTTGGTTAGGGTCCTGAGGTACTCTCTGGAATGTATAGTTTTTACTCTAATTCCAGATTTGGTGGCTTGGCCTTTGCTATACATTTGTAGCAGAGCCATACTGGTTGCATTTGTAGCTGAGAGAGGCAGTGTTAACTAGTGGTTAAGGGCTGGGCTTTGGGCATAGACTGGGTTAGAATCCCTGCTTCTCCCTTACTGTCTCTGTGAATTGGGGCAAATACCTTCACTTCTCCGAGTTTTGTATTTTCATTTGTAAAATAAGAAAAAATACAGGTCCAAAATTGCTTTCTGAACACTTAGGGCAAAATGTATTTTAGAATTGAGATTCTTTCAGATTTTAGAAAAACAAAATAGCACATATGCCCTATTTTACATTAAACTACCAGCAAGGGTGAGGTCTGGGTGGTATCCTGTAACCTATTAATATTTCTTCAGCAAAATGACAATTCATGTTAAATAAAGATTAGGAATAGGCTCACAGCAATTCAAATTCGGGTCAGATTTTACTGCCAAGTGAGTTTGTGGCAAAACTTATTTAAAAAGTAAATGGTTTTCAGGGCTTTTTGGATTTTGGAATTGTAGCTAAGGGATAGTGGATCTGTATTTATTTATATTCTTTTTAAATAAGGTATGTGTAAAGTACTTATTACAGGGGTTTTTACACACTAACTGTCCAATAAAAGCTAGCTAGCATTGAGATTCTTACTCCCTTGCTAGAACCCACTTCCTTAGTGCTTGTCTCTGAGTCTTCTGGCTGGTCATTTTGTCTCTGAGTTAGCTGTAAAAATGTATCATCTACACATGTATGCAGATGAGAGGACTTTTACTAGCTCCGCCTTGGAAAGTGGTTCTTCTGTTCTACTAATTCTAGAAACCAGCACAGTCCAGTAGAACATTTTGCAGTGATGGAAATGGGCTGCCCAATATGGCAGCCATTAGCCATCTCTGGCTGTTAAGCACTTAAAATGTGGCCAATGTAACTGAGAAATTAAATTTTGAATTTCATTTAATTTTAGTTAATTAATTTAAATTTAAATTTAAATAGCCCCACGGGGATAGTGACCACTGTGTATTAGGCAATGCAGGTCTAGACCTGAACATAGTGTCAAATGCTGAGATGACCTTGTCCTCTTTAGATGCAAAATTCTTTATCCTTAAGCTGCTGAAGCTGGTGAAGAATTTATTTACCAGGTATTCTGTGAGTTTCTACTCTGTGTTAGGCACTGGGGATAGAGAACAAGGTTTCTGCACCCAAGGAGAACATACATAGTAAATTTCAGGGATTGCTGGAAACCACCAGCTATGGTCTGGGCTGTCTGCAGTCCCATAAACCACAAGCAAAAGTCCACATCTGCTGTCTGCTAGCTTCCAAGACCTATGTGTCTGCTGAAGCTGGAGAAGATGCTTTTCTTCTCTTCTGTCTTCCAAATCTTATGTCAATTTCTTTCAGTGGTGGAATTTAGCCAGGGAATCTGTGAATTGTAGTACTCGGGCTTTCTGTTCTTGAGGTTCAGAGAAGAGCCTAGAAAAGCAGGATAGTATTGAGTAATGACAAACAGTATAAGACGTCACTATTTTCTTCAGTGCCTTAGACTGGTAATATCGGCTATAGGTGAAGTGACCACAGAATTTATTATACAAACCAGGTCATTTTTTTAAAACAAAAGGGGCTATAAAATTAATTAATAGGTATTAGTTAATACAAAGAAGTATAACCTGTGATCATCCTAGGCAAATGGAAATGTATGGTTACCCTAGATTATGGCATCATTAAGAAATTAATTTTTTTTCTGTAAAGTAAGAGGGAAATAGAAGAGACACAAGAGAAGAATGTTAATAATTGTAAAATCTGGATGATAGGTATGTGGGGTTTTATTATACTATTCTATCTACTGTTGTGTTTGAAATTCTCATAATAAAAGTTACATAAAAAGAAGTACCTGAAATTGAAATTTTAAAAAATGTACATATATATATATACACACACACATACACACACACTCACACTGTGTGTCTGTGTGTATCCAATTCAGATGATAGTGTTTTAAAGGAAAATATATGCTATGTGGTGTTTAATACTCTGAGGATAAAGTATTTTAACCAGAAAAGGGAGGGAGGGTTGGGATTTGGCCCTTGGGGCTGTCGGCCACTGCACCTGAATTCTGTTTATTATTGGTCAGTAGGTCTTTGGGGGCTTTGATAATTAGAAGTAGAATTGCAATAGAATTAGCCCCTGAGATGATTTATCACACTCTTGACATCTAGAAAGTGCTCAGTGAAGACTTATTCAGTCAATGAAAGAGAAATAGTGGTGTGTTTTTCCTTTGTAGGAAGTGAGTTTAAACTCAAATGACAGCTGGCAAGGCTGGGAAAAGTCTGGAAAGATAGCTATCTAGATGTCAGGGACCCTGGCTATTTTTTTGGAACACAAAGGGGCTGATTGCGTCATACTCACTTGATTTTTTTTTTTTTTAGTTTATCCAGTTAAGCTCTTAACTCTGCTTTTGAAAAAATAAATTTATTGTGAGTTCAGTAGAGCCCTGGTTCTTGTTTCTCCAGCATGGAAGCAGATGTGCGTTTGGAGCATGCTGGTTTGGGGGACCACCAACCGTCCGGAGGAGCCGAATGTGAAATGAGCAGGGTTGTTGGCTCCCCTTCTCAACGATGCTTTGTGATCTAAGAGGTGTTTTCTGTTTTCAGCAATGTGCTGCAGAACGGTCTGTAACAGTCTGTTGCAATTTTCTCCCTAAATCTCCCATGTTTCTGCCAATAGTGAATTAGACTGTCATTAGCTTCACAGATGTGCTTTGATCCCAATATGGCTTGTCTCCTGGTGAGGAGACATCTGAACCATGGATGCAGATTTTCTAAACCTCCTGGAGGATGAAGCACAATATAGTGGAAGCAACATGGAAGAGGAGCCTGGAGCCTTGGGTTCAAGTCACATCTCTGTAGTTAATTAACTATGTCATCTTGGGTGACGCATGAAATTCTCATTGTCTCAGTTCTCTGGTGTGTAAAAAGGAGATTGGATTGATTCCTAAGTTCCTTTCAGATTCTCTCATATTGAATAGGAAAACTCTTCAGGTTTAGGAATAGATGTTATGTTGCTGTTGGGGTTTTGGTTTTCTAAACAGAAAATCCACAGTGCTTTCCAGGGATAGCCATTGATCCCATTTGGTTACTAACTCCCTACTCCCTACTCTGCTGCCCGTAAAAGGGTACAAAACTGCCTAGGTTTGATGATACATATTCTGGGCATCTCTGTCCTTCAAAGGCCAGCTTGTGTAAAGGAGGAAAAAGAAGTTAAAGAATCATGAATTTCAGAGCTGATTAACCGTTATCTAGGGAACCTTAACCATTATCTAGGGACAATGAGTCTAACTCCCCCACCTTACAGATTAGGAACTCGAGGACCAGAGAGGGTAGGTGGTTTGCCCAAGGCCACAGTGGCAGAGCTAGACCCCACTTCAGCTTACCTGCTTTTGGGCCATAATCCTAACACTCAGGCTTGTCAGAAGACTGGACCTTGGTCAATGGAAAGATCCTTAGTGATTTTAATTTCATGTGGATCAGTAGAAGTTTTGATAGCAATATCATGATATGTTAAGTTGGAGTAGAGGTGCCTCATCAGCTTCAGGGAAAGTGTGGCAGTGGACTTGGAAGCTCTGGGGTCAAGTTCTGGCTCTACAGTGTGCTAAGCCAAGCAACTGTTTATTGGTGTGAGCCTCTGACTCCTCATCTGTCAAATGGAGATGGTAATAATACCTTCATTGCCTACATCACCGGTCTTTTATGCTGAGCTTGTGCATTTATGACACCTCTGACAACTAAATAGATTTATACAAAGGATAATATAAAATAGTAACAAACACTCATTGAATATTTCTGATGTGTCAGGTGCTGTTTATGCACTTTGGATACATTTGTTCATCCAATCCTCAAACAATTCCATTAGGCAAGTTCTATAAATGAGGAAACTGAACTTAATACAAAGATTGTTTATCTAATAAAGGAAAGCACTGGATCCACACACTAAGACAACCAGAGTGTGTGCTCTGAACCACACACTAGAATGTGAAAGACCTTATCACTGAGCTTTCTTCCAGTGGTTTTGTGAAACCTCTCTCTGATTCCTATGCATGCTAGTCTGGATCATGCTGGGAGAAACGTGTGTATGACGGATACCAATCCAAACAACCCATTTCATGGCGGGTGATGAGTGTAATACTCTGCCCACAGTGCCTACTCTGCCCCAGAACCAGGGAGTGTGGATGACTAATTTTGGCAACAGTGATTGTTGAAACCAACCCCTAAACCACTCACCACCACCCTACCCTGCCCCGCTCATCTCTGGGCAGGTTGCTCAGCATCTCAGGAAAATGATCAGTATCTCCCATGAATAGCCAGAGACATACTTGGAAGGAGAATTGAAGCCATGGACCTTCTGTGTTCTCCCAGAGCAGTGGAAAACACATACGGAATTAGTTCTTAGGCAAAAGGAGTCACACTGTTATCTTTTTATCTCTATTTATCCCTACCTATCTCTATCTATCTATCTCTGTATCAATCAATCAATCAATCAATCATCTATCATGCCTTTAAAGTACATTTGAATTTGACTCATAAGGGGCTCACTTAGAAGGTTTTGATTTCCAGTTCTTTCCTCCTGGCCAACCTGCTTTAGGCTGTAGAATGTATCAAAGAGTCTTTGAAGTGCATGTCTTAGTGAGGTGAAACGGGGAGGAGAGACAATTCACAATTGGCCACTATTAGTCCAGCTGAGAGTTGGGCCAGAGCGATGGATGGGACATCTCCCCCAGGAGGGCCACCTGCCTCTAACACCCTTCCTTTTGCATACATCTTGGAATGCCAAGAGAAAGTGTACAAAGAAAATGGAGTTATTTGGACAAATATTCCTAAGTTTCCAATTTGTTTTAATGAACATCCAGCCAGATGATAGGAGAAACATCTAAAATGCTTGTATATAAGAGATAAACTTACATGTCTATATGTGTGTATACGTATATGTGCTTCTACATATGCACACATGTGTAGGTTGTGTGGCAGACATGTATGGTCATGTTATCTCCTTATTTGTTTATTTTAAAATATTAATATATATTGATTATTTTTAATTACAAAATAATATATACTTGAAAAATACCGAATAACCATAGAAAAAAATAATTCCTATTCCTCAAAGTAGCCACTGTTTAGATTTTGAGGCATCCTTCAGTCTCTCTTGTTTTTTCAATAAAAGCAAGTCATCATGTACATAAATTTAAAAGTCAGATAGTCATACAAGACTTATGATAAAAAGCAGCAAATTTCCACTCCAGACCTATCATCAAGTTTCCCAGAGAAAACTGCTTTCAACTGTTTTAACTATCATTGCTGGTATTTATTACCATGTTGCTGAATAATACATTAGGGGCTATTTTTGATTTACCAAATGTAGACATTACCTGCTGACTTCCTACTAATGTACTCTCATACACACTTGAACACACTCACACCTGCACACACTTCCTCTCCCACAAGCATCTCAGTACAATTATAACAAAGCTTTCAATTAAATCAAGAATAAATATTATAAAGAAAAATATATGTATAATTTAAATCAATTTTATGTATTTGATCCTAATATTTTGTTTCAAATTTAATTTAAAATAAAAATTTATTTTAAATCAATACTATGAATAAAATAATGTTTATATTATTTTGACCATGTAAATATTGTATATTGCTAACCCAAATGATGAGTTATATTTCAGTTATATTTTCCTTTCTGGTACCATTTCCTAGAATTAATACTTTTTTTTTTTTTGATAGAGTCTCGCTCTGTCGCCCAGGCTGGAGTGCAGTGGCACGATCTCGGCTCACTGCAACCTCCGCCTCCCGGGTTTAAGCAATTCTCTGCCTCAGCCTCCCTGGTAGCTGAGACTACAGGCACCCACCACCATGCCTGGCTAAGTTTTGTATTTTTAGTAGAGATGGGATTTCACCATCTTGGACGGGCTGATCTTGAACTCCTGACCTCGTGATCCACCCACCTTGGCTTCCCAAAGTGCTGAGATTACAGGCATGAGCCACCGTGCCCGGCCACTTATTTCAAACACATTAGGTGATGTATCAGTTCCATTTTTCCCCCCCTGGAGACATACATCCTGAAGGGCTCTGTGCCCCTGCTCCTTCTGGGCTGGTGTCCCCCTGGCCTTGTCCTGAGACCCCTTAAGTTTTGTCTTGTGTTGGGCCTCTGCTTCCTGAATCTGCTACCATTTTCTTTTGTGGTTTTCTACCTGTTTTCCATGAATACATCCTCTGTAAGTTTCCTGAGAAAGGACGCATGGGAGCTAACTAGTTGAGACTATACATCATCCTGGGTCTAGCCAGGAGACAGGAACCACATCAGTATTTCAAACAGGAAAAATTTAATATGAAGAAATATTACCAAATAAAAGATGTCTAACTGAAAAAGGGGTAACAGAGCTAAAGAGTAGAGAGAGGAGCTGCTAACTCTAGGGCTGAGGGCAAGCACCCAAGGAAGGAATGAATTTGGAAGGGTACTCCCCTCTCCAAGGCTGAGATTGAGATCTCATAGGGGAAACGTGGCTGTGGTGGCAGAGAAGTTTACTGGGTGCCACGGGTTGTAACTGGTGCCTAGGATGCTATCCACTGTGATGCTGAGAAAACTTGCTGAAGGGTGAGTGCCAGTGGGTCTTCTGTATGCTCCCCTCAACACTGTCATAGAATGAGGCACCTTGGAATCAAGAAGGGAAGGCTTTTCCTTTGCTATAGCTTTGATGTCTTTCCAGCACTCTTTATTGACAAAGCCTGCTGACAAAGTGCCCATGTCAAAGGGAAAGTGTTTCAGGCTCCAGCTGCCCTACTGCAAAACAGGGCAAAGTAGTAGGGGTTTGGAGCTGAGAAATAATAAATTGATAACTGACACATTTTGCTTGTTTGAAAACATCTGTATCATATGGTCATATTTGAATGATAGTCCAGCTGTGTATAAAATTTTATTTTCTGCAGGAAAGTAAATTTCCTGCAGAATTTTGAAGGCATTTCTTTATTGTCTTTACTTCTAGTATTGTTGTTGAGAAGTCTAATGCCATTCTCAGTTTTAATTCTTTTGCATGCTCTTTCCCCCCTCTATAAAGTATTTTAATATTGTCTTCAATATTCTAATAGTTCATGACGATGTGATTTAATGAGTCAGTTTTCACTGATTTTGTCAAACATGCAACAGGCTCTTTCAGTATGAAAATTGGATCTTTTTGTCTGGTAATTTTTCTTTATTACTTATTTGATAGTTTCTTTCTTCCATTTTCCCTGTTCTTTCTGTTGCTTCATTATTTTACCGTCATGCATCCAAACCCAATTCTCTAATTTTTTTGGCTTTCCTTTTCCACTTTTCATCTTTGTTCTGCTTTCTACAAGATTTCTTTAAATGTATCTTCCACCACTTCTACTCAATTTTTAAGTTTTCTGCTATTATTTTTCGTTTTCAGGAGCTTGCGTTTATTGTTTGATGGTGCCTATCTTATAAGTAGGATGGAATATATCTTGCTTCTCTGGGGATATCAATTACAGTTTTGTTTTCAGTTTTTTTTTTTTCTGCGTCTCATATTGTCTGCTTCTTTGAGTTCCTGTTGTTATGTTTATTTGTATTAATTGTGTTTTTCATTTTAGAGGCTTTCCTTAATTGTTGGGTGTTTTTGGTGTCCAGTCACACTCAGGAATGAGTCACTACCAAGCTAATTGGATGCTTGGTGTGTTTATAGTTTTTGTTTTTGGTCAACTGGTGGGTTTTGATTTAGAATGATCAGAAAGATCTGACCATTTTGTTGGGGAAATGCCAACTGCCAGTAAATATTGGTCTTATACATGGGTAAGTTTCTCTAGCGAAGAGTCCATCAATCTTTTGCTGGAGGTTATGGTGGTGTGGGACTGGTGGCCAGCATTCTTACAGAAAAGTGGTGAAAGGGACTTTCATTTATTATTATGTCTCTGAGTCTGGGTTCTCTCTGAGGAAATTTCTTCAGAGGTTGGGGAGAGATAGTTGCCTCAATGCAAAGGATAATGGGGAAAATCTGGGAGTCTCACTTCTATTTAAAGTTTTTGCGCGTGTGTGTGTGCGCGCGCAACATAGAGACTCTTCTTTTCCTTTCTCAGCTCTGCAGAGGAAACTGACTTACTTCCGAGAAATCCTAATGAGGAAAATGGGGCAGAACTGGCTTAACTATGGTGTTGGAATTATGTGAGGGGTACCCATCAGAGAGCCAGTCACATCTACTCCACAGGTAATACTCAAGATTTTCTGGAGAGCCCGTAGCCAACTGTAACTGTTTTCTTAAATACCTGAGCTGCCCTACCGCATAATCAAGTGGGGCTGGTCCAGCTTTGCCTCTTTACCAACTGCCAGCTGTCAGTTTATCTCCCTCAAATGTGCAGACAAGATCCACCATTTCTAGGCCCTCTGTAGTATTTTTTTCTTCTCCTTTCTTTCTTCTCTCTTATAATTTCTGTTTTTGCTTTTATTTTTTATATAGTCTAGCTCCTAAATGTAAAGTGTATCACATAACTTAATGCCTCTGAGTTATTCCATGACACTCCTCCTGTATCCTTCTCCATGATTTCTCAGTCTGATTTCTCAGTCAATTCCTCTATCCTCTCAAAATTTCCAAAAATGTGTTGACGTCCCTTACCAATTGTTGTCTTTTCCCTTTCACTTTTTTCTTGTGAATTTATTCCTTTCATATTTTTAGCTCGATTTGAGGAAGGTACAGAAATAAATTCATGTGTTTATTGGAAATGCTTTAGAACACATCCTATGTATTATGCAAAAACTAAATGTCAGCTGCAGTCCCTGTTGAAATTAACGAACTTATAAAGATAAAGCTAAACAAAAACTCAACTTGTGAATGTACTAAGTATTTTTTCTTTGAGTGAATTTTAACTGATTTCACTGTCTCAGAGTTGGATTCACATGATTAGGTGTTAAAGGTGGATGCTGTAACACTGTTAATTGGTTTATGTGAATAATGAAATTACTGCTAGAGACAAGAGTTGATTCTGAGACCAGGTTCCTTCTTAGTGGATTGAGAACACAAAGCTACCCACCCAAGTGATTCAAATGTGAAGCAACTATGCCCAATACTAGATGAATAAAATCAATATCTATAAGGGTGAAATTCAGATGTCAGTATTAAAAAAATACCAAAGTCATTCCAATGAACAGGTAGGTTTGATTATCACTGGTCAATCTAAAAAGTGGATTATAGCTCAAATGACATGGTTTTAAGCATTGGTTCTCAAATTTTAGTTGATATAGGTATTGCATGGACAGTTCTACTTCCCTGAGATTTGGATTTAATAACTGTAGGACTGGACTTTGAGTTACAACAAATTTCTAGGTGATTCTAATGAAGGTGGTTCATAGGCCCTTCTTTAAGAAAAACCGATTTAGGATTTTCCAGGAAGACTATCACAGTCTCTTCAGATATCTCTTTATCCTGATATTCAGATTCCTGAAGTTTCATAATTAGAAATTTATTCTATGAATTTGATTCTGTTGGACTATAGATATTTTCCCAAGAGTAGATTCTTACTCTACTCATACTCATCCATCATCCCCAAAGAGAAGCTTGATCCCCATGATTAGGTTATATAGTCTCCTACATGCTCTCTCTTACGTTTTTGTTTTGTTTTGTTTTATTTCTAAAAATCTAGCATTTTTACTCTCTGAGAACACTGTAAACTTACTAAGTGTAGCAACTGTAACTTCTTTATAAGCCATTATGCTACCTGATACATAGTAGGTGCTTAGTGAATATTTGTTTATATCTGTCATTCACTGTTTAGTAAGAACTTGGATTTATCAGTGCCCTTCTAAAAGTAAAATTTGCTAAAAGGAAACTTAGGGAGTAAAATGGCAAGGCTGTGTAATTTGAGGAGGGAGACAGGAGGGCCCACTAGAAAGAAAGACACAGAAAAGGGAAGCTAGAGAGAGCGGGTGAGCCTTTCTACTTTATAACTTTTCCTCCAATCTGACCATGTAAGAAAGTCAGGGTTGTCTTACTCTGAGGAGAGCAAGAAGCAGCATATATTGATTAATCAGGCCACGTACACAAGTTTTAAATCAATCACTCATGGGGTTAGACTTTACTACATGTAAAGCTTATCTAGATCTTAGATCTTCTTTTTCTCAGAGAAGTCCTTCCCAAGGAACAGGAGCTTGAGGCAATGTGAGAGAGCAATGCATTTGAAGATTAGAGATAACATCATTTTGTCCTCACAAATCTCTGCATGTTAGTTATGAGATAACAGGGGTGTTCTTTTAGTTTACTTCTATTTGATTATTCTCTCCATCCTCAGGACCAGGGACATAAGAGACAATGTTTAGTGAATTAATGTGTACTTTTTAAACATAAAGATATGTTCTGGAAAGGTGAATAAATCAAACTTTGTAAATGGAATATCATTTAATAAGGAGTTCATGTTACAATTTCATTCTGATTTTCTCTTTATCTTTGATTGCTGATTGGAGACAGTTAATGCTTCCCACATATTCCTTGTATATTAGTCTGTTCTCACTCTGCTAATAAAGACATACCTGAGGCTGGGTAACTTATAAAGGAAAGAGGTTTAATTGGCTCACAGTTCCACATGGCTGGGGAAGCCTTACCATCATGGCAGAAAGTGAATGAGGAGCAAAGTCATGTCTTACATGTCAGCAGGCAAGACAGCTGCCAAACTATAAAGTTCTCTCCCAATTTGGGTGGAGGGTTGAGAAACATCAGCTGAGAAGAACCCTGAGATGGTAGAGTTTCACAGTGAAATATAATGAAAATAGCTTGGTTCTCTGAGTCACTGTTGGAAGAAAAGTAACAGAGAGAGCCGCCTCACTTGCCTCAAATTGTGCAAGAAATAAATCAACATTGTGTTTAGATTTTAGGAACTATTTGTTATTATAGCAGAACCTAGCTTATACTGACTAATAAATACTTCCTTTATGGTGGGTTTATTCCTATGAACATGTCTAAAAGAGAATTTAACTAACACCCGTGTTTCTCAAACTTGAGAATGTATGAAACCCTTTTAAGAGAAATAAAATGTCTCTTGGGACATTTAATTTAGTATAATTTTAAGGTAAGTGTATATGTGAAACTTGGTAAAAACTGTATGCTTATAGCTTTTATGTAACTCTATATGATTTCTATATGATTTTTAAAAAATCATATAGAAAAACAATGCAATTTGTGATTGATAATATTTTGTTGAAATAAAGTTGTGTGCATTTTGTTTAGTAGTTGAAAAATACAACATCAAATTTAATTCTATGTTCAGTTTATTTCTCTATTTTGACTTCAGTGACTGTAAGCGGAAAAAGCCTGGTTGCATAGGGATGCTATAGATAGAAAATGGCTTAGAAAACTTCAGGCCCTTGTTTGTTAGTTCAAGATAATAGGACCTTTCTTTTAGCCCAAACCCTACTTTGGAGCAATCCTCAACTGTGCATTTCAATGAGGTGTCTCCTAATCACGCTCTCAGCTATCTCATTCATTGGAGAGAAAAGTTAGCACTGAATTATTAGTTAAACCTTCAAGAAGCGTGTCTCTAATCCAATTATTGCTTGAATTAGGGGACAGAAAGTGTTTCTTGTCCATTTGTTACCATGCCTAGTACTGATCAGCGTTTCTAAGTGATTCACAGGAAGTCAAGATCCACCTAGTGAATCTGCTTGCAATGGATTCCAGAATAAGGCTTTTCCAAATTGGGCATGCTCAGCAACCCATCACCTTCCTGGTAAAACAGAACAAAATCTCAACATTCTCATAAATAACTATTTTGGACCCTTGAGAACATGGTCACAGAACTAAGAGTTTATGGATTTCTCATTGACATAAGTTCAGTTTGGGCTTTTGGAGTTCAAAAAGTTTGGGCTTTTGGAGTCAGACAAACCTGAATTCAAATCTTAAGTCAGCCATGTAACCTTGGGCAGGTTACTTCTCCTGACTGAGTCCCTCTTTATTTGCTATAATGTAGACATACTAATACATATTATGTAGTATCATGATGATTAAATGAGATACACACATTCAGCACATGGCATATGGAGTCATTCAATAAATGGAAGCTTTAATTACTACCCCTGCTAGTTAATTAGTTTGGTTAATTTTCTCCTGAGTATATCTGGGTGGATCAATCTGCTCTTCTCCGTTTTGTTTTCATCCTCTTACATCCCGAGGTGGTTCTTGAGGCTTGAAGGAAAAATGATATCCATCTGCACAGTGTTGACCTTAAAGATGATCCTGCTTATGTCTCAGTGGTATAATCTCCTGGCCAGCTGCTTTACCCAATAGTGGACTGGTGAACTGGAAATTACATGGAAGGGTAAGATTGAAAAATATAGATGGTTGTTAAGAAAAATGAATTATTTAACCTTTGAAGGTATTGGTTAGAAAATGTTTCAGGAGTCTGTTTTCTTATTGAAGAACAGAAGTGTGTATATGGTATTTTTTTTCTCTCTCCATTTTTTGGGGGAGTACCTAGCTATCACTGTGATAATTGACACTCGGTATTTTCCTATTTTGTCATAGCTACCTTCATCCCAGGGAGTTCTGAAGAGTGGTCTTTGGTTTACAAACTGTGATTTTAGAGTCAGTATGAACAAGGAAGCTTTGTGCATTCTATCTCCCACTAGTGCTATGATTCTACTTTTATGGGAGTTTCAATTTAGAGTTTTTAATACACCTAAATCTGCAAATGGGTCAGAGAAGGGAAGAAATCATGAGAAGCTCATATATTCTACAACAGTTCCTAGTTTAGACTCCCAGAAAGGTTACCCTGCATACTGGTAGCTACTCTCCCTAAGAATACAAGCTTATGACCTGAATTTCTTTATTTTACTTCAAGGAATTTCATTTAGTTGAACAAATAGAGATTCATGAAGGCTTTTAAATTTTATCTTCTAAACAATGCCACAACTTTTGAGAATGTTGGAAGCATTCACACTTTACCATGAACTAATTCTTTTTGGTTACTTTACTCTGAACATCTAGTTTGGCTCCCTTGTCTCCGAAGGGCTTATTATTTGGAGTGATGGCAAGAAATCTAAAGGGGTTTGGATCATGGAGCACTATGAGAGTTGAACAGACCTGGGGAGATTCCTCTGTGGGAAGCTTAGGGCAGCTTGAGGGTCAGGGGCCCCAGAGGAGAGGGACACCAGTAAGGAATGGCATAAAGGGAAGTGAAAGATGTCAGAGACACACTTTTGATCAACAACAAACTGTCTCTTTTAACATTAGCTTAAAGTTATCCCTCATACCAAGACAGGGAGGATGGGAAAAGGTAGGAAAGATAGCTTTTATTCTTCAGGAATTTTTTTATACATTGTCATACTCTTCTCTGAGAGGTGACCTTCAGTCCATCAACATCTTGACTTTTCATTCTCTCGTCTGTAAAATGGGTTGAAAGTTTCTGCTGTGCAATGAATAGGAAGGCTGCAAAGATGAAATGTGAAACAGTTCCAAGGAGTTGTCACCATCAACTCTGGTGTTAGACAGTGGACCACATGGAAAACTAGCTTTTTCTTGCCGCTAGCAAGGAATGCTGAGAAATGCATATTTAATTGGCATGGCTGTAGGAGAAAAAAAGCATCCTTCTTGTTCAGCCCAATCCTCATTTGTAAGGTAAAACATTTTTGTGGACAAGCATTTTTATGGTTTCCCTTCAAGGAACAGAGTAAGAGAACTGAGTCTTTGCTGACATTTTTTCTTTGTTTTCCTTTCTTTGGAAAGGGGGTAAATTCCCCCAGTCCCTTTCAAGTTTCTTTTAGTTCCTGCTGAGCACCTGGGAATAGCTGTTGAGCAAATCAAGCTCGATGTATCGAGACTTGAAAGCCTCCTTATGCTGAGCTGAGGATTATCTTGAGCATAGCAGGAATCCTCACCTGCAGGTGTTTATGGAGACAGGGTTGTGCACTGCTTTAGATTGAGTATGGGTCTTGAGGGGATCTGAATTCTATTCCTGCCTCTACTCTTGCTTGCTATGTGATCTTAGGCAGGCATCTTATCCTGTACTTGCCTCAATTTCTTCATCTGCAAAATGGGAATATTTTTACCTTCCTCATGAGACATTTGTGGTAATTAAATGAGATGATTGATGAAAGAATGTAACAAAATGACTCAGACACAATGAGCACTCAATAGTGTTAGCTGTTTGGAGTGTCTAAGGATTCTCTAACTTCTTAGTTGAAAGAGGCTGTGGCAGAGGAACTTGAAGCTAAAGATTTAGGACCCTTCATCCACTGCAAAAATGGTGACAGATCTGCATTAAGACGCTAAGTCCTTTCTTCTCTTGGCAACTATGTACCTGCTTGACTTTCTAGGAGAATTTGGGATGGATTTTCTGCTACTGTGTTGACATATAAGAGAAAGAGAGCAAATCCTATTAAATATAGATACTCCCCATTTTATGGGTTAAAGACAAAAGAGTGGATGCAATGTCAGTATCAGAATATCCCACGGAAGTTGGCTGAGGCTGTAAAGAATCTAAGACTTTCAAAAGGTCTTTATGTCCGGTGATACCTGAAATGTTTTTAACACAGTCCCATGCTATCTCTGTAGAAAGAAGCCACTTCTAAATGGGGATTTTGAAAATGTACTTGTAAAAATCCAAGTAACTAGAGCAACCACCTTTCTGTACTTGACATTGGTTTGACTAATTTTCATGAGTCTATACAGATGATAAAGTCAGTTTTAATCTAATGTACTATACAAACTCAAAAGAATACATATTAACCACTTATCCCAGAGCTCATTATCTGATTTCAGTGTAAAAGGATGGAGTTTATTCCATTTGGTTGGGAGCTATCGCTATCATCCTCACCCCCTTAAGTGAGGTTGAATGTAGGTTTTCATCATATTTCTCAGATATGGTCACCACTTTATTAATGAAGAGAAAGGGTTCCAACGATCCTCTCCTTTGCCTGGTGCTTTCTTCCTAGTGATGAAAGGAAGCTTGGGGATCCATTTCAGGATGTGGCTTCCTCTTCCTCTTTCTTTTCTGGGTAAGGTGGATTACAGCTCCAGAACTTTTTTAGACTACTGAAATCACTTTCTTCTCTCTTGAGATTGTTTCCCAGTCTAATGTCACACAAAGATTTGGATATAGCCTTTCCCCTTATAAAAAGCCTCATATAACTCCAGGAACTTTGAGTCCTGGCTTTTCATAGTCATATGGTGGTAGGAGCTCTTATCTCCCTCCTCATATTTTCCATAGAGAAAGGTGCTTCTCCATTCCCTAGCAGTGGGGAATATGGGAATGAACACTTGGATATTTTTCACTCACTTGCTCCTTTGCAAGTGTTTAGTTATTTACCTGGGTTGTTGAGAGGCTGACATCCACAGAACCATATCCAAGGTTGCAGCTCAGCATGGCAGAGTGCCTTTTCCTGCCTGCCCGGGTGCGCACATGTACTTCCTGTCTCCATCTAGTCGTCAGATCAAGTAAGTTCACTCTCTCCCTTGATTTCCTAGGAGAATTTGGGATGGGTTTTCATTTCATTGAGGTATACAGGAGACAGCAAAATCTTAAATGTAGATAATTTCCATTTTATAAATTAAGTATGCATCTCCACCTACTATTGGGCCATTGGTTAGGATGGACTCTCTGACTTGATTCTCTTTACAGACAAGTTCTAAGGACTAGATCGGCAGGTGGAGGAGGAAGCTGCCACTTTGCTCCCCAGTTCAACTTGTGCTCTCCCATCCAGCTTCATCAGAGAGCATGGTCTTTGGGGATGATCGAGTATTTGCTTAGATATTAATAAATCAGATGCATTGACATTCCTTTCACTCATGATCCTTGGGTAGGTTGGCTCAATTGGTCGGACCCTGGAGAGAAGAGGGTGAGACTTACATCACTACCCAACTTCTCCAACAAAATCAGATTCCAGGTAGTATCATTTCTATCTCATCGGCGTTACTAGCCTCCAACCAGGTGTGGACATCACCCCTCCTTCTCTCTGCTCAGGTAGGCTTTGTATACAGGAAGTTTTGTTGTTGTCCTAAGAGAATGGGTGGCCTTGGCAAATCCCACCCACCCTCCCAAACTAGAATTGAATCTATGGCTTAGATGGAAATATGGTTGGCCAGAAAGCAAGGGATAAAACTGCCTTTTGGAAAAATGGCTTCTCCAGAGGCCTGTTGGGAAAAGGGAAGGGTATTGCACTCACTCTGGGAAGTGAAGCATTTCATCAGGAAATCCTGGGACTGCCATGAGTAGCATGGGACTGACCTTAAGGTCACCCAGTGACATGAATTCCAAGTAGGAAAGAAGGGGAAAGGTGATAGCATGTTGAAGGAGAGGGTGATGCATCCTCCCTGGGGGTTTTTCTTAGGGCTTTCACTTGAGGGACCATAGGTAATGAAGGAAAATGGCAATGGGGCTTTCCAATAAGAGCAGAGGCACAATGGCAGTAAGTACCCAGACACACTGGGAACATTTGGGGACCTCCTCATTGGCTTGGATATAGAAGGAAATGGCAGCGTAGGAGACACTCTGCTAAGCTCAACCTTTCCCAGGGAGAGACAACTGAGCACTAGAAGCCACAAGAAGGAGGAGCAGCTGGTGGTGCCGAGCTCTGGACTATGGGGCTCACTGTCCCTGTGCATGATGTCCCTCCATTAGGTTAGTGTGGTCTACGGTCAGTCCCGTGACAGCTGCCTTCACTGAGCAGAAACTGGAGGGAATCATGGGACGACTGGAAGGTGTGTGGTCCTGTGAGAATGAAAGCAAAGCTTCCTCCAATGCTAAGGAGGAGGGTGGCTCAGGGGAGAAACCTATGTATTTACAGTTCATGAGGTTATAAGATCTGAAGTGAACATCCTGGGAGCACAGGGTGAAATGGCTGTTGAGTCCATACACGGGCTATTTTTTATTAAATATTAATGTTACACATTTCTGCAGGGTTCGTAGAGCAGATGTTAGGCCTGACATCATGGTGATTTAATTGACTAAGACTATTTCCTGTCATTTTTATCAATGTCTGGCTTTCCAATGTCTGTTAAATCAGAAAATATAAAACACAGGAAGGGATAATTAATACTCAGTTTCCATCCATGGTTACCTACAGATATTACCCCCTAGAGAAGTTGTAGCTTTCTCTGGAGTATTTTTTTTAGCAGCAGAGACAGGCCGAGCTGACCTAGTCCCCCTGCAAATTGTCCCACTGGACCTCCCGCTGGAGAACAGCCCACTCTGCAAGCGCAATTCTTTTTTTCCTGTTGGTTTTAAGAAAATAAGCATATTCTAAATAACCTTTGCTTTCATGGTGAAAACTCCTAGGGATTCTAATTTTTCTCTTTCTTTCTAAATCCTACCATACCTCCCTAAGTCATTTCCCTCAACATCCCCCTAGATTTAAAAAAAAAGGAGAGAAAGAAAAAAAGAAAAAAAAAGAGCTCTTCAACAGCCAAATCTTTGTTGAGGGACCTTTCTGAGTAGAATCTAAGGAAGTGGATAGAACTTATTTTGAGCAAATTCACAGTGACATAAAATGTGGCTTATGGTGATTTAGTATCAGGAAATATTTGCTAAGTAGAAAGCTCAGGAAAGAACAATTCTAAAGTGATTGTTGGTCAGGTGCGGCTTATAATGGGCCTATTCATAGGGAAAAAAAGTCCAGGGTCCCTTCCACACAAAAATTACATTATTTATGTAGAAAAAATGTTGGCTTTACGTTTATTAAATGGTTCTGACCCGCCATGCTGAGGTCTCAGTTACATCCTCAAGGGAGGACGGCTCGTGGAGAGAGAGAGAAGGGAGAAGATATGTTGTTCCCAGCCCTGAACATTAAATCATTGCAGTAATGATTTTAGAGGAAATGAGGCAAAATTGGGCCAAATGAAAACCTGCTGGCGTGGCTTGGGAATTACCCTTGCCCGCTTGGGAAAGGGCTGAACACTGTACCACGGGTGCCTGTGGGGCTGAGTTTTTTCCCTCTGCCCGGGGAATTTGCTTTCTATTCAAAGGAGCAAGCGGGGCTCCTTTGTCTTCTCTTCATCAGAGCAAGTTGGCGCCCATCATGGGTGAAGGGCAATTAAGTCCCAGGCTGTAGAAGAGTGAGGCACTTTTTGAAAGTGATTTTTAGGATGCAGACAGAAATGACACCAGTGTGGCAGAGGAGCGAGAGCCCACCGTGTTGGCTGATGTGACAGGGGAGGAGATGGTGTTGGGGTCCTTGGTTGAGACCCCTCACTGCAGCATTGTATAGGATGTGCTTCATGGAAGCAGGCTCAGGTCCCCTCACATGGAACAGTTAAAGGGGCACAATGGCTCTACCATGTGGCTGAAAGTCACACCAGTCTTTGAAGGTAGGCGTGGCCTCTAAAGGGCCCTTGATAAAATACATGTGTGCTTCCTTGGGTGTCACACCAATGTGCTGATGAGCACTAGGATGGACTAGTTGAGAACTTTCAGTTTGGGATGTCAAGGGCAGGCCCCTGCAGTGACAGGGCACAAAATTGGCAAGTTTTGATGGGTGGGAGAGGATGGAAGAAGGCCTAGGCATAGATCTTTTTATGGGGTGTCCCAGAGTCAAGTCCAGGTTGAAGGTGTAGTAGAAGCGCATTGGTCACCTAGAATCCCAATGAAGAAAGCTATACAAGGGCTGTCTGGATGGGGGCCCGTTGTTTCCCACCCAGACCATAACACCATGCACCGTCCTTTCTTAAGTTATTCCAAGCTCCAGCTTTCTTATACCTGTTCTATACTTAACAGAAATGGGGGACCCAAATCCAGGTCTCAAAATTGTCCTAAGAGACATTCGTGACACAAGAAGACTCAGCTCCTCTCAACTCCCCGCCCAACATGCTAAGCACGAGGCTGTCTTTACATTGCTGCTGAGTTTCAGCAACAGACTGAAGAGACATAAACACAAGGCCTGGGTGGAAAGTTAGGGGATGTTTATAGCCATGGAACCAAAATACAGGAGGAGGCAGGTGGGTGAAATTTGCCTAGGTTGCCTCCCTGCAAATAAATCATGAGCTTTAGTTCATTTAAGGGGAAAATTGAGCTTTCCTGAAACAGACCCATTTCCCCCCAGCTTTTTAAATGTGCCTTTTCATGGATTTTGCTTTCAAATCTGCGTGAATTATTTTTCTTCTATTAAATATTAATGTGCCTTTCTAAGTAGAAAAAGGGGGCAAATTAGGTCTGGTACACATCTTCCCTGTCACTATTTACTGCTGCTGCGGGACTGCAGCAAATGCCAGCTCCCAACATATTATTAAATCAGGCCTGCACTGAGCCCAGATGTTACACTGAAGCTGGGCGCACTGAATACAGGCTAAAGAGCAAACAGCAGCGGACACGTGGTTCTCTCTGGTAGGGGCTCATCCTCCCATATCCTCTCCCTTCCTTTTTCGTCCTCCATGTCCACCTTGCCCTTTGACAAATTTGCCATCAGCTGGGCACAGCTTGCTTTCCTGGAGCAGTAATCGTGTGAGAGGGATTTATTTTTTTAAGCCCGTTATTTTTTCCCCAATGACTCTTTCTACTTGATTAGTCCAGGATCAATATGTCTGGTGGGCAGAATGTGATGGGGAGAGTGATGCATCAGTGTCAGGGAGCTCTGGGCTTTGTGCATGGGGTTCTCCTCTCTCAGCGACTTCCCCTGCCTTGCCCCAACACACACGCACACACACACGCATGCACATGCGCACACAGACTTCTCCCTGCTCTGCAGGCCTCTCTCTATTCTTTTCCTTACCTGAATTCTATTCACTTTCACAGCCAAGATGAATTTGGTCTCCTCTCTGAAGCCTGTCCTGTGATCCCTAAATTGTGACCTCTAATGAAACCATGATGTTTCAGATGATAATTGTTACATGGTGGGGGTTCTGGTTCCCCCACAGGCTGTAAGGAATTATGCCTAACAAGCGTGGAGAGGTGGAGGGGGCACTAGGTTTGCAGTCAGAATCCCTGCATCCTGACTGTGTGGCCGTAAGTAAATTATTTAACCTCTAGGAGACTGTTGGATCCTCCTCATCATCCCTTCATCCTCATCATTCCTGGCACTCAGATCAGTGCCTCTCAAATTTTAATGTGCATATGGATTACTTGGGATCTGGAGTAGCTTAGGATTCTGTATTTCTAATAGGCTCCCAGGTAATGTTGATGATGCTTGTCTGCTTGTCACGCTTTGAGATGCAAGGTTCTGCCAGGTGCAGTGGCTCATGCCTGTAATCCCAGAACTTTGGGAAGCTGAGGTGGGTGGATCACTTGAAGGTCAGGAGTTTGAGACCAGCCTGGACAGCATGGTGAAACGCTGTCTCTACTGAAAATACAAAAATTAACTGGGCATGGTGGCATGTGCCTGTAATCCCAGCTACTGAGGAGGCTGAGGCAGGAGAATTGCTTGAACCCAGGAGGCAGAGGTTGCAGTGAACCGAGATCATCATGCCACTGAACTCTAGTCTGGGTGAGAGTGAGACTCTGTTTCAAAAAGAAAAAAAAAAAAGAAGCAAGGTGCTAATGAATCTTAGATAATATATGTGAAAATATCTTGCAAACTAAAAAACTGTATCATTGCTAAACCTTGGATCATTCTTGTTTCTTTTATTTTTATCCTCATTTCATATCCATCAACGAATCCAATTAGTGCTGCCATGGGAAGGTATAGTAAATCCAGCCACTTACGACTCCCTCTATCACAACCAACCTAGGCTAAGACACTGTCTTTGTTTGTTCTGGCTGCTATAACAAAATACTTTAGACTGGGTGCCTTACAAACAACAGAAACTTATTTATCACAGTTCTGGAGGCTGGAAAGTCAAAGATCAAAGTACTGACAGGTTTGGTGTCTGGTGAGGGTCCACTTCCTAGGTGGCCAACTTTTTGCTCTAACCTCACATAGTAGAAGGGGTGACTGGGCTCCCTAGTGCCTCTTTCTTTCTTTATTTATGTATTTATTTATTGAGACGGAGTCTCACACTGTTGCACAGGCTGGAGTGCAGTGGTGTGGATCTTGGCTCACTGCACCCTCTGCCTCCTGGGTTCAAGCAATCCTCTGCCTCAGCCTTCTGAGTAGCTGGGATTACAGGTGCCCACTACCATGCCCAGCTAATGTTTGTATTTTTAGTAGAGATGGGGTTTCACCATCTTGGCCAGGCTGGTCTAGAACTCCTGATCTCGTGATCCATCTGTCTTGGTCTCCCTGGGATTACAGGCATGAGCCACCATTCCCGGCCCTAGTGCCTCTTTTATAAGGGCACTAATCCCATTCATAAGGGTTCCACCTTCATGACCTAATCACTTTGCAAAGGCACCACCTCCTAATGCCATCTCCTTGGGGATTTCAACATATGATTTTTGGAGGCACGCAAACATTCAGATCATAGCAGCTACCATTACATCTCTTGCCTAGAGATTATTGTACTGGCTTCCTAATTGGTCTTCCTACTTCTATTCTTGTCCCCACTCCCCCTGTTACACTATAAATCAGATTGTAAAACTCTCCCCACTCTCTCAAACTCTTTGGTGGCCTACAGTGGCCTACCCAGTATGCCCCCTACCATCATTTGCTGACAAGTTTCTCCCACTCCCTTGCTTCTTGCACCTTTTCCCTCTGCAAGAACATGACTTACTCTATAATTGTATGCAGACTGCTCTTCAACTTCCTCATCTAAAGTAGCAATCCCATCCCTCTCTCCCTTCTTATTCAGCCTTATTATGTTTTCCAGGGCACCTGTTATTGCTCAGCCTCCTGCTAAGTATTTAAGTGTTTGTCTGTGGTCTGTCTCATTGACTTGAAATAAACTTTGTGGGAGCAAAGCACTGTCTCTCTTGCTCTGCTCTGTATTTTCCAGCCTCTGGAGCAGTGTCTGACATGTAGTAAGTCTTTAGGTATTTGCTGAATGAAAAGAATGAATGGATTATTCTCACTTAATGAACTTGCTTTGTATTCTGTACCTGAAAAAGTAAGTACTTCATAAGTATTTGCCAAGGCAACCATAGATTGGAGTTTTAAATATGTGGTCCCTGCATATCTGTTAGTGGAGCCGTTATTCGTTTTTGCTGTGGATCAAGCAAAGTAGGACAGGACTGATCTTCATGATTTAAAAATGGAGATCTTTGAGCAGGAATTAGAGGCCAGTGTCTGAGCTCTGGGAAGCAATAGCTGTGGAGCTGAGATGAGTTGGAGGTGTCTTGGCCCCCGGGTCCACTCGTCTTCACTTAATTGCTTCTTTGCTAAAATGATGCCAAACACACAGACACACACACACACCAACCAAACAAAACAAAACTCAAATGACAAAAAAAACTAATCCCTAAAAGGAAGGGACAAATTGAGTATCTGGGTTTCTAGTAGAATAAAAGTGCTATATAAATGGGTGCACGCAGGGAAGGGCTTTTCAAGTTGGATAATGGAATTTCTTTCTACTTCAGCTCATCTAAAATAGCACATTAATAAACTGAACCAAATGTGGTGCTACAGCTGGTTTTATTGGTCAT
This sequence comes from Macaca thibetana thibetana, assembly GCF_024542745.1. Taxonomy (NCBI): domain Eukaryota; kingdom Metazoa; phylum Chordata; class Mammalia; order Primates; family Cercopithecidae; genus Macaca; species Macaca thibetana. The sequence continues at coordinate 39,243,716 of NC_065590.1, forward strand.
TAACATTTACAGAACCACGTGAAGTCATGTTTTCCAATTTTGAGATTAAAAGATTTAGTTAGCCTAATTATCAGCCTCCAAATGGGGACTGCGTGGGAGCCCAGTCAGCAGAACAGAGGCTTCTCTGCCTTCCGTGCTGCCTTCGCCCTCACAGAGCAAGTGAATTGAAAGCACATGCATTGATTGACCTTTGGCTGGATTTGACCCTGAAGTACAGTAGGTAGTGGCAGCTTCCCTAGCTTTCACTCTGTGCCTGCCTTGCTGGTGCATTGCCTAGAAGTTCGGGATATTTGTTAGGTTCAGAAGACCTCCAGACACACACAAGAAAATGACACCTGTCCTTGAAACCTGGCTTTATTTTCTGTCCTCTATTTACAGAGGTCAAGCCATTCATTGCGTTATTAAATGTGATTAAAATCTCTATTTCAGTGAAGCTTTTGGTGGGAATGAATCAACTGATCACAAATAGTGCTTGCCAGATCGTGTGTCCTGATTTTTGGTTCAAGCAATAGGGCAGGCCTGAGGCAAAAGCAGAAGAAAGTAAGTATGAGAGAGGAGGTGAAGCGCACAGGAAAGGAAGACCACCAGCCAGCATGTTATCATGACCTGCCCCCTTTTATGTGTGTGTGTGGTGCTGAGATGAGTGGTCTGGGGAGGTGGCAGCAGAAACGTGTATTGGGGTCAGCCATGGGGTTGGTTCTTGGTGAACCCTCCTTGCCTGAACACACACACACACACACATGCGTGCACATGCACACACTTCTCCCTGCTCTGCAGTTCTGGTGAAGGGTGTGTGCCATCTGCCCCTGTCTCACCCAAGGATCGTGATTCTCTTGTTGAAGATTTGCACGTGGGGCCAAATGGGGATGTGTTGTTGTTGGGGTGCAGATTAGTATCATCCTTTCTCCTGCTCACGCCTCCTTGCACCACCTGCACATGTCCAGCCTAGGGAGCCCCATGGTTGCAGGTGGCCCAGAGAGAAATGTAGCTACCATGGTACCGTCCTGTCTATGGCCGGAAAGAGAGTTTCTAGTACCTGCAACTTTATTTATTTCGTACTGTCTAGGCCTGTTCTAGGGAATACTTCTGCCCTAAAACAGGAGACAGTCTGCCCATTAATTACTTAATCTTGTTGAGTGAGTCTGACAAATCCAAGTTAGAGTTTCCTTTTAATTAGGGCTCAGGGAACAAGGCAGACTAAGGGAATGGGCTTAGATCTGAGTGAGACCTGGGTTGGCAAATGAGATCTTGGCCACACCTTTTGTTCTCTCTTGAGAACAAAATGCTTGAACTTCCTAATGTGCAAAATGAGGACAGGTGGCCTACTAAATAGCCTTCCATTCTATACTTTAACAGTAATGGCAGGTGGCCAGGGGTGGTTCTGAGTGTAGGAGTGGACATGATTATTTCTGTGCAGTAAGAAACCTCACAACATTATTAAAGGTAGATGAAAGGAGGGAGAGGCTGAAGACAGAACATTTAAGGAATGCTTGCATGGTTCCAGACCATGTTTTCAATTATTATTGCCTCTGATTTTTTTTCCACCAGAGCTGCTTGCCCCTGAACCAGTATCCTTCTGACCACAAATCTTTGCTTTTTATTTTTTAATTTTTTTTGATTTTTATATTTTAGAGACAGATTCTTGCTCTGTCACCCAGGTTGGAGTGCAGTGGCATAATCATAGCTCACTGTAACCTCAAACTTCTTGGCTCAAGAAATGCCCCTGCCTCAGCTGGGAGTACAGGTGCACACCATCGTGCCTGGCTCCTTGCTTTTAAATTCCCATCAGTTATGGGTTGAACTCTGTACTTTCCCCTCCCATCCTCAAAGATATGTTGCATTTCTAACCCTCAGTATCTCAGAATGTGACTGTTTTGGACATAGAGTCTTTACGGTGATAACCAAGTTAAAATGAGATCAAGAGGGTGGGCCCTGATTCAATATGACTGGTATCCCTGCAAAAGGAGGAAATCTGGATACAGAGACAGACAAGCTTGTAGGAAGAACACCATTTCATGATGAAGGTAGAGATGATGATGCTTCTATAAACCAAGGAATTCCAAAGCTTGCCGGCAAACCACCAGAAGCTAGAAGGGAGACATGAAACAGATCCTGTTTCAGCCCTCGGCAAAAAAAACCAACCCTGTTGACTCCTTGATTTCAGAGTTGGAGCCTCCAGAACTGTGTGACAATACATCTCTGTTGTTCAAACACTCAGTTTTGCTGCTTTGCTATGGCAGCCCTCACAGACACATGTACTGCCTTTATGGTCTTCTAGCTTCAGACCTGTGGCTTGCTGTGACCAGCAGCATTTATTAATTTTCTGATCCCAACTTGATTTCTTTTTAATCTCCTCGAAAGGCATTAGTTCTTGTATTGTGAAACTTAGACTCTGCTTTCTACCTGGCTCTTTCCTGAGACTATCCCTATATTTTGTGTGTAGCTCTCCACTTAGTCTCTGCTGTGTGTGATGTGGGGAGAAGAAGGTGGGACTCCTACAGGTGGGGCAGCCAGACCAGCCTCTGTGATTTTGTGTTTACTCTATGCTGCTGCCTATGGTCTCTCAGAAGCTAAACCCCCTACCATGGTTTTAACATCTCCGTAACATTTAAAGATGAACTAGATAAAAAGGCTAGAGATTTGAAGCCTCTTTGATTATTTATTTAGATTCATTGGTCTATCCCAAATGCATCTACTCCAAAGTTTGGTTCCTCTTCGGGCACTCATGGACATAAAGATGGCAATAATAGACACTGGGGCCACTAAAGTGGGGAGGGAGGGAGGTGGGCAAGGGTTGAAAAACTAACTATTGGGTACTATGCTCACTACCTGGGTGATGGGATCAATCATACCGCAAACCTCAGCATCATGCAATATACCCAGGCAACAAATCTACACATGCACCCCCTGAATCTAAAATAAAAGTTGAAATTATTAAAAAAAAAACCCCGAAAGTATCGTTCTAAAGTTGGGGGTTGAGTTATAAGCAAGTGAAACACAATTTAAATAATATGACAACTTTGAACAATATTAAATTCTCAAGTGGTCTGAAGTACACACAAAAATATAAGAGCCCAAAGGGACTATATGATCTGTTCATAAAGGCAGTTTCTTATGATTAAATTCCCTTGTGGTATTCCAATATACACTTTCTGATTAAACTTCTTCTTTAATATGGCACTGGAATTTTATCATGAGTGTGAAATATATTGCTTTGATCCTTTCTGGCCAATCTTGTTTTACTAAATGAAGTCAAAGGTGGCACCCTTTGCTATCAATCAACAGACATTCCTTGACCTTGCGCTGGTCCCACAAGCTTGATGCTGGAAATATAAACACGGCCTCTGTCCTGTGTGAGGCTTCCACGTAGTTAAAAAGACAAGGCACTCAGATCCAAGCACTTAGAGAACAATTAAGTGTGAATGGTGTTGAACTGGCTTTGAGGCAGTCAGTTGGATTTCACAGTTATTAGGAAACGTTTCCTCCATAACATGGAACTTTAGTTTGTTGCTGATAAGGTCAAGAAATCCTCCTCCTCCGCATTTTCTCTTCTATCGGCCTGTATTATTGGTTGCTTGATTACAAATTGGACTCCAAATAGGACACACAAAACAGCCCAAGGCAGGAGCTGGTGGAAGAGGCTGTCACCTTTAATGCTCTGGTAGAAATTTTGTTCATCTCAAATTGAGCCAGATACAGGCAAGAAATCATTACAACAAGTTTCCTTTTAGTCCAGCCTGTCCCTTCAGATTCCATTTCCTACACTTTATTTACCAAAAGATCCACAATTTTCTAAGATACATATGATGCAAATGCAATTTAAAGGAGGCCACTGGGAGTTCCTTTTCCATTTTCCCAGTAGAGGAGATGAGAGACAAGTTCCCAGCTTGGAATTTGTACAGATGTGTTTCCAATAAAGTGCAAGCGGACCTTGTGTCTCCATTGTTCCCTTCCCATTAGCCACGAGGCACTGTAGATGAAGTGTGAGCTCATATGCAGGGTAATAAAGCCATCATTTGCTTCTCTTCTCCTCACATGGAAAGGGCCTTCATGTTGTTTTCTTCACAAAAGTGCAGATTTAATTTGAAGTTGGGGAAAAGAGGAAGGAAAAACAACTTTCCAAAACATGAGACAACAGTTCTCCTTAATAGAAACCACATTTTCCCTCTAAATTATGGTACCAAAGAGTCCCTGTGCACAGGTTGGGAGGTAATAAAGGTGGACTTTAGGAGGGCTTGAGGGACTGTGGTTGATATTTTGGCCCATCTGGGCTCATATCTCTTGGGTTTCCTGAGATTCATGAAACATTTTGGGGCCACAGTGAAATGTGAGAAACCCTTCAGGAGAGTGACCGTAGAAATAAAGAGCAATGGATATTTATGTGTTTAGACCAGAGGTCAGAACATTGTTTAGTTCTGAAGGCCATTAGTGAGTTAAATAAGGTCTATAGGGACTGTAGGTTCTGATGGTGGGACTAAAGTATAGGTGTGGGGGAAAGAGTAAAGTAGGTAGACTGAAGATAGGAGAAGGGAAGAGAAGAAAGAGGAATGTGGGGAAAGAAAAGCGTCCATGAGGGATTAAACTAGTAGTTGCAACCAGCAGTAACTTCTGGCTCTGTTTTTGGTTGAATTTTTTTCCTTGCTTTAAGCAGGATTCTCATAATTTTCTATATGAAAGGTACTCCATTCCCTCTGCTGGCCCCCTGTTCCTGTTATGGGGTCATATCTGCTAGGTTCTATTGGCCATCCCTCCACTAGAGGGGGAAATGGTTTCTGCCATTCCAGCAATACCTGATTACTCAGAATCTTGTTTGGATATATTTGGAACATGTTGAATATTCAATTACATTTCCTCCAAAGAGAAAACAAAGATTTAGAATGAGATTGTTTGAAGAGCATTGGGAAAAAACTATGGCTTTAAACAAAGATTTTATTCTTTCTATAGTGTATGGATTTCCTCCAACAAGCAACAATTTGGAGATAGGTTTTATTTTTGTTGTGGCTGTTGTTCTTGTTTGTTTGTTTCACTTTTTTTTTTGTTTTTATAACTCCAAGATTGCATCCTTCAACCATCCATCCTTCCTTTCTTCCATCCATCCATCCCCCCACCATCAAACATTAGTAGGGAGTCTTCTTTGTGCCAGGATCATAGCTAGGCACTGTGGATTGAGAGAGTGAATAGAGAGATGAATGAGAAATGATTCCTGCCCTTGGGGAGTTCACAGTCCAGTGGGAAAGAGAGAGAGAGAGATGTGAACATTAATTACAACAGTGTGATGAATGCTCTAATAAAGTTCAGAGCAGGGTGCTCAGCTGCCCACAGAGCTGTGCAGCAGCATTCATCTATTTTACCTTGGCCTTCTAAAGGTCTTTGCTTCCTCCAAGAGTAAACTATGATTACCAAATCTCAAGGGTGCTGGATTATATTTAGCTTTAAAATAAGTCTTGCAGGTTGCAGCTACGACTGATTCAAAGACAGTGAAGGGGGAGATGACTGTGGGATTTATTTCCAGAGCTCATGGATTTCTGAATTTATGTATCCTCAGTTCTTTTTCCTCCCTGGGGCATCAATATGTTCTGTAATATGGCAATACTCCATTCCTGCTCCAGCCTGTCTCCAACATGCTGTTTAACTTGATTCTTTGGGAGACCTGTCCTTATCCAAAGAGTTTTGCTAGAAACAGAAATGGGGTAGGATATGATTGAGTCTCATATCCTTCATTCCAATGAAGACCAATCAAACAACAGCAATTGCGGGCTTAGATCAGGTTGAACAGATCTTTGCAATTTTCCAACTCCTTCTTAGTCATGATTCATCCAAAAACTATGGGCTCTCTAAAGCCAGGCTGCAGCCAGGAGAAAGGACAGTGACAATGTGAACACATAAGTCCCTGGAGAAATGCTTTCGGGAAGAAAACAAATATAGTCAAATATCCAAGTGGTTTTTATTGCTACCAGGAACAATAATAGAGAAATATGAACTCAGGAAACCTTTTGTTCTTGCTGAGGTTTGAATATTCCCATGATGGTGGCAGAGATCCTTTGTTATGGTAAAAAAAAATATGCTCTTATTGATTACATTGAGAAACTTTTTTTTTTTTTTAAATGGTGTTTGCTTCTGAGACCTCCAGCCAAAAGAGAGGAAACATTCTAGATTCAAGCCTCACCTTGAATGCATGGTCTTGGAAGACAATGGAAAACTTCAGCATAGAGAAAACATTTTCTCCAGTCATTTGTGCTCCCCTGAAATTAAATTTAAGTGAATCTGTGTTATTGGAAAGTTGAGCTGCTTGGCAGACATTTCTGTGAATGATGTAGCCGAAACATATTACTGAGCCCTTCATTGACCCTGAAAATGTGATTTTTAACAGTTAAGGCAGGACAAAATTATCAGAGCTAGTTTAAAGGGAGGAAGATGGAAGAGATATTTTTGAAGTCTCAGAACCTAAATGTAAAGGCAAAGCAGACAGAACAGAAAAAAGGCATGGCAATTGTTTCATAAACTGTCCTATTTGGGGCATTAAGGGCCTGGCTTTTGAGTAATCAGGGTTAAAATGTTCAAGTTTTGGCAGGGAAGGGAGTAGACACATTAGACATGTAAATCACATCCAGCCATCCAGATGATTGGAGTGGCTAGGACCCAGTGGCACTTACCAAGATGCTTCTCACTTCATCATCTAATTCCTGGACCAGAGTCCACAGGCTGTACCAACAGCCCGATTCAGAGTAGGGGCATAGGAATTGGGGTATCATACAGTCAACAGTGTCTGTGAAAAGCTTTGAGATGTTCTGCAGGAAGGCACCATGGCAGTATAAAACCTCTTACCCCACAGTTAGGTGGCCCATTTACCTCCTCACTAGAACACTGGTCACTAATGAGTCTGCCACCCTTCCTTATCTGCTCTCCCTACCCTCAGTCTCAGCCTGTGATGGTCCTTCTCTCTCTCTCTTTTTTTTTTTTTCCAAAAAGAGATGGGGTCTCGCTATGTTGTCCAGGCTGGCCTTGAACTTTTAGGCTCAAAAAATCCTCCCACCTCAGGCTCCATTCCAAGATGGCTGAATAGGGGCAGCTCCAGTCTGCAGCTCCCAGCTTGACTCTTTTTTTTTTTCAAAAAAGAGATGGGATCTCTCTATGTTGTCCAGGTTGGCCTTGAACTTTTAGGCTCAAGAAATCCTCCCACCTCGAGCTCCATTCCAAGACAGCTGAATAGGAACAGCTCTGGTCTGCAGCTCCCATCATGATCAACACAGAAGATGGGTGATTTCTGCATTTCCAACTGAGGTACCTGGCTAATCTCACTGGGACTGGTTGGATGGTGGGTGCAGCCCACAGAGGGCAAGCTGAAGCAGGGAGGGGCATCACCTCACCCGGGAAGTGCAAGGGGTCGGGGGATTTCCCTTTCCTAGCCAAGGGAAGCCATGACAAACTGGACCTGGAAAAATGGGGCAGTCTCGCCCAAATATTGCACTTTTCCGATGGTCTTAGCAAATGGCACACCAGGAGATTATATCCCGTGCCTGGCTCGGCAGGTCCCATGCCCACTGAGCTTTGCTCACTGCTAGCACAGCAGTCTGAGATCTACTTACAAGGCAGCAGCCTGGCAGGGGGAGGTGAGTCCACCATTGCTGAGGCTTGAGTAGGTAAACAAAGCGGCTGGGGAAGCTCGAACTGGGCGGAGCCCACCGCAGCTCACCAAGGCCTGCTGCCTCTGTAGACTCCACCACTGGGGACAGGACGTAGCTGAACAAAAGGCAACAGAAACTTCTGCAGACTTAAATGTCCCTGTCTGGCAGCTCTGAAGAGAGCAGTAGTTCTTCCGGCATGGTGTTTGAGCTCTGAGAACAGACATACTGCCTCTTCAAGTGGGTCCCTGACCTCCGTGTAGCCTAACTGGGAGATACCTCCCAGTAGGGGCCAACTGATACCTCATACAGGCAGGTGACCCTTTGGGACAAAGCTTCCAGCAGAAGGGTCAGGCAGCAATATTTGCTGTTCTGCAGCCTCTGCTGGTGATACCCAGGAAACAGGGTCTGGAGTGGACATGCAGCAAACTCCAACAGACCTGCAGCTGAGGGACCTGACTGTTAGAAGGAAAACTAATAAACAGAAAGAAATAGCATCAACACCAACAAAAGGACATCCACACCAAAACCCCATCTGTAGGTCACCAACATCAAAGACCAACGGTAGATAAAACCGCAAAGATGGGGAGAAACCAGAGCAGGAAACCTGAAAATTCTGAAAACCTGAGTGCCTCTTCTCCTCCAAAGGATTACAGCCTCTTGCCAGCAAGGGAACAAAGCTGGATGGAGTATCACTTTGAAGAGCTAACAGAAGTAGGTTTCAGAAAGTCAGTAATAGCAAACTTCTCTGAGCTAAAGGAGGATGTTCGAAACCATTGCAAGGAAGCTAAAAACCTTGAAAAAAGATTAGATGAATGGCTAACTAGAATAGAGTAGAGAAGACCTTAAGTGACCTGATGGAGCTGAAAACCATGGCACGAGAACTATGTGACACATACACAAAGTTCAATAGCCAATTTGATCAAGTGGAAGAAAGGGTATCAGTGACTGAAGATCAAATTAATGAAATAAGCAAGAAGTTTAGAGAAAAAAGAGTAAAAAGAAATAAACAAAACCTCCAGGATATATGGGACTATGTGAAAAGACCAAATCCACATTTGATTAGTGTACCTCAAAGTGACAGGGAGAATGGAACCAAGTTGGAAAACACTCTTCAGCATATTATCTGGGAGAACTTCCCCAACCTAGCAAGGCAGGCCAACATTCAAATTCAGGAAGTACACAGAACACCACAAAGATACTCCTCGAGAAGACCAACTCCAAGACACATAATTGTCAGATTCACCAAGGTTGAAATGAAGGAAAAAATGTTAAGGGAAGCCAGAGAGAAAGGTCGGGTTACCCACAAAGGGAAGTCCCTCAGACTAACAGCGGATCTCTAGGCAGAAACTCTACAAGCCAGAAGAGAGTGAGGGCCAATATTCAACATTCTTAAAGAAAAGAATTTTCAACCCAGAATTTCATATCTAGCCAAACTAAGCTTCATAAGTGAAGGAGAAATAAAATCCTTTACAGACGAACAAATGCTGAGAGATTTGGTCACCACCACGCCAGCCTTACAAGAGCTCCTGAAGGAAGCACTAAACATGGAAAGGAACAACCGGTACCAGCCACTGCAAAAACATGCCAAATTGTAAATAAAATTGATTCTAGGAAGAAACTGCATCAACTGATGGGCAAAATAACCAGCTAACATCGTAATGACAGGAACAAATTCACACATAACAATATTATCCTTAAATGTAAATGGGCTAAATGCTCCAATTAAAAGACACAGACTGGCAAATTGGATAAAGAGTCAAGACCCATCAGTGTACTGTATTCAGGAGACCCATCTCACCTGCAGGACACACATAGGCTCAAAATAAAGAGATGGAGGAAGATCTACCAAGCAAATGGAAAGTGAAAAAAAGGCAGGGGTTGCAATCCTCATCTCTGATAAAACAGACTTTAAACCAGCAAAGATCAAAAGAGACAAAGGTCATTACATAATGGTAAAGGGATCAATTTAACAAGAAGAGCTATCCTAAATATATATGCACCCAATACAGGAGCACCCAGATTCATAAACCAAGTCCTTAGAGACCTACAAAGAGACTTAGACTCCCACACAATAATAATGGGAGACATTAATACCCCACTGTCAATATTAGATCAACAGGATAGAAGGTTAACAAGGATATCCAGGACTTGAACTCAGCTCTGCACCAAGCAGACCTAATAGACATCTACAGAACTCTACACCCCAAATCAACAGAAAATACATTCTTCTTAGCACCACATTGCACTTATTCCAAAATCAACCACACAGTTAGAAGTAAAGCACTCCTCAGCAAATGTAAAAGAATGGAAATCACAACACACTGACTCTCAGACCACAGTGAAATCAAATTATAACTCAGGATTAAGAAATTCACTCAAAACTGCACAACATGGAAACTGAATAGCCTGCTCTTGAATGATTACTGGGTAAATAACGAAATGAAGGCAGAAATAAGGATGTTCTTTGAAACCAGGAGAACAAAGAAACAACATACCAGAATTTCTGGGACACATTTAAAGCAGTGTGTAGAGGGAAATTTAGCACTAAATGCCCACAAGAGAAAGCAGGAAAGATCTAAAATCAACACCCTAACATCACAATTAAAAGAACTAGAGAAGCAAGAGCAAAAAATTCAAAAGCTAGTAGAAGGCAAGAAATAGCTAAGGTCAGAGCAGAACTGAAGGAGATAGAGACACAAAAAACCCTTAAAAAATAATTGAATCCAGGAGCTGTTTTTTGGAAAAGATCAACAAAATTGATAGACCACTAGCAAGACTAATAAGAAAAGAGAGAAGAATCAAATAGATGCAATAAAAAATGATAAAGGGGATATCACCACCGATCCCACAGAAATACAAATTACCATCAGAGAATACTATAGACACCTCTATGTGAATAAACTAGAAAATCTAGAAGAAATGGATAAATTCCTGGACACATACACCCTCCCAAAACTAAACCAGGAGGAAGTTGAATCTCTGAGTAGACCAATAACAGGCTCTGAAATTCAGGCAATAATTAATAGCCTACCAACCAAAAAAAAGTCCAGGGCCAGACGGACGGATTCACAGCCAACTTCTATGAGAGGTACAAAGAGGAGCTGGGACCATTTCTTCTGAAACTATTCTCATCAGTAGAGAAAGAGGGAATCCTCCCTAACTCATTTAATGAGACCAGCATCATCCCGATACTAAAGCCTGGCAGAGACACAACAAAAAAAGAGAATTTTAGACCAATATCCCTGATGAACATTGATGTGAAAATCCTCAATAAAGTACTGGCAAACTGAATTCAGCAGCACATCAAAAACCTTATTCACTGTGATCAAGTCAGCTTCATCCCCAGGATGCAAGGCTGGTTCAACATACACAAATCAATAAACGTAATACAGCATATAAATAGAACCAATGACAAAAACCACGTGATTATTTCAATAGATGCAGAAAAGGCCTTCAACAAAATTCAACAACCCTTCATGCTGAAAACTCTCAACAAACTAGGCATTGATGGAACGTATCTCAAAGTAAGAGCTATTTATGACAAACCCACAGCCAATATCATACTGAATGAGCAAAAATTGGAAGCATTCCCTTTGAAAACTGGCACAAGATAGGGATGCCCCTCTCTCACCACTCCTATTCAACACAGTGTTGGATGTTCTGGCCAGGGCAATCAGGCAAGAGAAGGAAATAAAGGTATTTAATTAGGAAAAGAGGAAGTCAAATTGTCCCTGTTTGCAGATGACATGATTGTATATTTAGAAAACCCCATTGTCTCAAGCCCCGAATCTCCTTAAGCTGATAAGCAACTTCAGCAAAGACTCAGGATACAAAATCAATGTGCAAAAATCACAAGCATTCATATACACCAATAACAGACAGACAGCCAAATCGTGAGTGAACTCCCATTCACAATTGCTACAAAGAGAATAAAATACCTAGTAATCTACCTTACAAGGGATGTGAAAGACCTCTTCAAGGAGAACTGCAAATCATTGCTCAACGAAATAAAAGAGGACACAAACAAATGGAAGAACATTCATGCTCATGGATAGGAGAATCAATATCGTGAAAATGGCCATACTGCCCAAGGTAATTTATGGATTCAATGTCATCCCCATCAAGCTACCAATGACTTTCTTCACAGAACTGGAAAAAAACTACTTTAAAGTTCATATGGAACCAAAAAGGAGCCCACACTGCCAAGACAATCCTAAGCAAAAAGAACAAACCTGGAGGCATCATGCTACCTGACTTCAAAGTACACTACAAGGCTACAGTAACCCAAACAGCATGGTACTGGTACCAAAATAGAGATATAGACCAATGGAACAGAACAGAGGCCTCAGAAATAACACCACACATCTACAACCATCTGATCTTTGACAAACCGGATGAAAACAAGAAATGGGGAAAGGATTCTCTATTTAATAAATGGTGCTGGGAAAACTGGCTAGGCATATGTAGAAAGCTGAAACTGGATCCCTTCCTTACACCTTATTTGAAATTAATTCAAGATGGATTAAAGACTTAAATGTTAGACCTAAAACCATAAAAACCCTAGAAGAAAACCTAGGCAATACCATTCAGGACATAGGCATGGGCAAAGATGTCATGACTAAAACACCAAAAGCAATGGCAACAAAAGCCAAAATTGACAAATGGGATCTAATTAAACTAAAGAGCTTCTGCACAGCGAAAGAAACTACCATCAGAGTGAGCAGGCAACCTGCAGAAAGGGAGAAAATTTTTGCAACGTACTTATCTGACAAAGGGCTAATATCCATAATCTACAAAGAACTTAAACAAATTTACAAGAAAAAACAAACCCCATCAAAAAGTGAGCAAAGAATATGAACAGACACTCTTCAAAAGAAGACATTTGTGCAGCCAACAGACACATGAAAAAATGCTCATCATCACCGGCTATCAGAGAAATGCAAATCAAAACCACAATGAGATACCATCTTAGTTAGAATGGTGATCATCAAAACGTCAGGAAACAACAGGTGCTGGAGAGGCTGTGGAGAAATAGGAATGCTTTTACACTGTTGGTGGGAGTGTAAAGTAGTTCAACCAATGTGGAAGACAGTGTGGTGATTCCTCAAGGATCTAGAACTAGAAATACCATTTGACTCAGCTATCCCATTACTGTGTATGTACCCAAAGGATTATAAATCATGCTACTATAAAGACACATGCACACATGTTTATTGTGGCACTATTCACAATAGCAAAGACTTGGAACCAACCCAAATGTCCATCAATGATAGACTGGATTAAGAAAATGTGGCACATATACACCATGGAATACTATGCAGCCATAAAAAAGGATGAGTTCATGTCCTTTGCAGTGACACAGATGAAGCTGGAAACCATCATTCTGAGCAAACTATCGCAAGGACAGAAAACCAGACACCACGTGTTCTCACTCATAGGTGGGAATTGAACAATGAGAACACCTGGACACAGGGCAGGGAACATAACACACTTGGGCCTGTCATGGGGTGGAGTCTGGGGGAGGGATAGCTTTAGGAGAAATACCTAATGTAAATGGCGAGTTAATGGGTGCAGCAAACCAACATAACACATGTATACCTGTGTAACAAACCTGTATGTTGTGCATATGTACCCTAGAAGTTAAGTATAATAATAATAAAAGAAATCCTCCCACCTCAACTTCCTAAGTAGTTGGGACTATAGGCATGTCCACCATACTCAGCTCATATTTTCCTTCAATAGCACATGCCACATGCCTGTTACAGCAACTTGAGGAACTCATACTGACTGCATGTGAAAATGTTCATCCCCTCCTGACCCACTCCATCCGGAATCTACACCAGTTGTTTCTTCCTGCATAAGCTATACACATGGCTCTGTGCCATCGCTCATGCTGTTCCTTCTGCCTGTAGTGCCTTTCTTCCATTTCTCCATCTAGCAAGCATCACATCATATCCCTCTCTGAATCACAAGTGTGTATCAGAATGTTTGCTACATCACTGGCATTCAAGTTGTGAGACCAGTGAATATTTGTTTGTATTATTTGCCATGGGGAAACTATGGACCAGGAAAATACTAAATAATACTCAGTATAAATAGAAGAATTCACTTTTAGACTTTGGAAGAGAAGTAGCATTTGGGAAGGTAGGTAGGAAGAAGTTGTAGGTGGGGGAAACTATAGAATCAAACGTATAGAGTTGGAGATGAGCATGGGTTTTGGGTAAAGGAGAAATGTGACTAGTTAGATTGTAAGCGTCATTGAAAGAAGTGATAGAAAATAGAGTTTGAAGGGCCCATATTACTGAGTCCTTTGAGAAGTTTGAAAGAGATGAATAGGTAATGGGTAGACACTGAAGGTTCTTAAGCAATAAATAACCTAATACAAATGATGAATTAGGGAGGCACCGCCTAAGGTAGAGAGGGAGCTGTCGGCAGCTGTACTAGTGGAGGCTGTAGCAGGGTATAAAGTGATGAGGTTGGGCTGTTGTGGGTCAGTGGGAATGGGGTGGTGGCATGGCAGAGGCTTCATCCTGGAGGCATCTGAGAGGAAGAAATGCCAGGTGTGGTTATATATGACTATAGGAGAACAAAGTTTCTTTTTATTGACTGACTAGGCATTAAGAACAACTGAAAGTTTTGAGGCAGTATGTTATAAATAAATATACTTCAACCTCAAAGGCTCTCTTAAATGGTCCACTACTAACCCCTAATTTGTGAGGAGAGACAGCTTTTCAGTGATAGATGATTCTGGAGAAATTCATCGCAGCAGTTTGGGCACAAACCTTTTCTCTAGCACAGAAAATGTTAGAAGCTTCGCTGCTGATTCTAGATTACAAATGCTGCAAAATTTCCCCACTGAATTATATATCTATCAGTCAACAGTGTGATTTCTCATACCTTCTCTAACACTGCATGTTGTCAAATAAATACTTAAATCTTTTTAGTAATGATGGCTAGAAAATGGTATCCCATTTTAATCTCTAATGAGTGAATTTGCATTTCTCTAATAAGTGATATTGAGCATCATTTATATATAGATTAGCCATTTGTAGCCTGTTGTTGCTCTCTGCGTATTTTTATAATAGGATCCTTTGCCCTTTGTATTCACTTTAAAGGCTCTTTGTTTATCAACAGAATTAGGGTTTGTTTATAAAAGCTGATTTTAAAAACTTTTTATTCCAACACTTTTCAGTGCACAGGTGGTTTTTGGTTGCATGGACAAGTTCTTTAGTGGTGGTTTCTGAGATTTTAGTTCACCCGTCACCCAAGCAGTATACACTTTACCCAATGTGTAGTCTTTCATCCCTTACCCTCCCCAACCTTCCCTGTGCCCTGAGTCCCCAAAGTCCATTATATCATTCTTATTCCCCTGTATTCTCATAGCTTAGCTGCCACTTAAAATAAGTGAGAACATAAAATCTTTGGTTATTCATTCCTGAGTTACTTCACTGAGAATAATGGCCTCCAGCTCCATCCAAGTTGTTGCCAGATACACTGTTTTGTTCTCTTTTATGGCTGAGTAGTATTCCATGGTGTATTCAGACAACATTTTCTTTATCCACTTGTTGGTTGATGGGCACTTAGGTTGGTTCCATGTCTTTGCAATTATGAATTATGAATAAAAGCTGATTTTAAAAGCCTAAATTTTCATAGATTTAAAAATGTATATGGATTATCAAACTCTCCAACCTGTTAGCATTCTGAGTATTTGGAAACCTTCAAAATATACCCTTCTTAATCTCAAACCAGTTTTTTTTTTAAGTTATTTAAGCCTGCAGTGCTAAATTAGAAAAAGTAAAAGTACCAAAATCGATCCTGATGTTTTCAATTTTATCTGCCTTTCTGCTAACCCCACATATCTAATCTGCACAGAAACATGAAGTTAGGGGGTGTTTGAACATAGTTTTCAGCCTTTCCCTTAGGATCTCGAAGACCATGCCCAGAATGGGATGGAAGAGGAGAATGGAGTGATCAGATCACTAACAGGTGCTCCCATCTTGGTCCTTACACTCCATTGCTTTATGGTTGGCAACCCCAGTCAACCATTATCCTTGTTACAGGCTGAATTGTGTCCTCCTTACCCCCACCTCCCCCATCTATAGGTTAAAGTGACCCCCCAGTCACCCAGAGTGTGACTGTATTTGGAGATAACACCTTTAAAGACGTAATAGGTAAAATGAGGTCATTAGGGTGGGCTCTAGTCCCCTGTATTCGGTGTCCTTATAAGAAGAGAGCTTAGGACACAGGCACATGAAGAGGGAAGACAATGTGAAGGCACTGGGAGAAGATGGCCACCTACAAGCCATGGAGAGAGGCCTTAGAATGAAACCAACCTGGCCCACACCTTGATCTTGGACTTCCAGCCTCCTGGATTGTGAAAAAATAAACTTCTGTTATTTAGGCCGTCCCATTTGTAGTGCTTTGTTATGGGAATGTTACCAGACTAATATAGTGTCCTGTGGAAATTACTATAACCCTCACCAATTAGCTTGGAGATCAAGTTCTAACCTAGAAAACCATGGATTAAAAAACACCGGCCTTGAGCTCCAAGGGGGTCACACCCTACTCATCGCATCTCTAGCAACTTATAAATGAAGAAGGTATAAATTAAGACAGCCTAATTCCAAGGCATAAATTTGGGGTTTATACTTTTCCTAATTTTAGAGTTCAGGAAAGCTTTAGCGTTCATAGTCATAGTCATAGCCCATTTAGATGGACACGTTCTCCTTTGGGACTGTAGGACTCAGATGCCACATCTGGAACTTTCCCTTGGATGAGAGATGTGATAGCACATCCCTCTATGACAAACAGGTCAGTCTGGTGGAAAAGAGCCTAGAATGGGAGTCAGAAGACCCAGGCCCTAGTCTTGATTCTGTCACAAACTTGCAGAGTGGCCTTAAGCAACTAGATATGCCTGTTTGGACTAAGAATCCTTATATGGTCTTCACGATTGATTTCAAACTCAGTTCCATGGAATGGTTTTCAGACTCAATTCCATGGAAACTTAGGGGGCTCTATGGAGGAGTTTTAGGAGTTCTGGAAACTTTTAATTTGATTTTTCTCTGGCAAAATATATCTTTACTATTGAAAACCCTGTAAAAAATAACATACATTCAGATGTATTTTATTTCACATTTTAACATATCTAAGAACATCGATGTGTTAAAATGTGCTGCTAGGTTCATTTGGAATGAACATCAGAATAAAACTTTGCCATCCGGGTACACACATTTGATGAGGAATACTGATATTCTGCACTAGTCTGTCTCTCAGATTCTGACATGACTGATGCATGTCTCCACTGATACAAAGTTGCGCAAGTGAGTTTGTGACCATAGTATACTTGTATGGGCTCAGTTAAGTGTCGGATCAAGCTTTTTTTTTTTTTTTTTTTTGCATATGCTCTTCTCATTTCGTAAGACTTGTTTGTACCACCACAACGGACTCTCTTGCATCTTGAAAACATCACACAAGAGCTGGAATGAATGATCCATTCTGACTTTATGATCAGAAATGCAAGAATTTATTAGGTGTTACCAACAATTCAACTTTGAAACAGATATTTCCTACTACTTTTCTTGCAAGCTTCTGGGTAAATTTAGTGGAACAGAAATCCAAGTTGTAAGGCAAGTTGTTTTAAAACAAAACAAAACTGTTGCCATTTGCAACTACTTAGCTAGATGAATGGTTATTTTCTAAATATTGTGCTACTAAGTGAAAATAACATAATACATCAGATGCTGAGGATAATATGTTTGTAATTATTCAAAGTTTTTACATTCATCAAATCAGTCTTAGAGTCATCAGTGATATACTTTGTATTATATAGGCATATTTGAACTCATAAAGTAAATATATACTAGTAAAGTTCTGCTTTTATTTGTTTCAAATATTAGGATTCCACACAAGATTTCATTTTTGTCAAGGATAACTTTGTTTAAAAAGCAGGAAAAAAACACCAGGTTTGATGACCTTCAAGATTCCTTGTAGCTAGAACACCCTGGAATCTTCCAAGGTGGGAGTGAGCAAGGTGAGGAAAGAGTGAGTTGGGAAAGTGAAGGGTAGCTGATCTGACCACCAGCATCTGCATTCAGCTCAGGACCTTTCCTTTCCCCTTTTAACTGAGAGGACTAAGTGTCTAGGGGCACACACATACCCTATGTAGAACATCACATATGGTCAAGATTTCAGCTGTTCAAATGAATGGTTCCAGGAAAATGCCATGGTTATCAAACAATGCTGCAAAGATTTTTACAAATAAGCTGGGTGTGATGGCTCAAGCTTGTAATCTCAGCTCTTTGGAGGGCCAAGGCAGGAGAATTGTTTGAGGCCAGGAGTTCGAGACCAGCCTGGGAAACATAGTGAGATCTCGTCTGCAAAAAGAAATTAAGAAAATAAAAAAATTAGCCAGATATGGTGGTGAGTGCCTGTAGTCCCAGCTACTTGAGAGGCTGAGGTGGGAGGATCACTTAAGGCCATGAGTTTGAGATTGCAGTGAGCTATGATCACACCACTGTGCTCCAACCTAAGTGACTGAGTGAAACCCTGTCTCTTATGAATGAATGAATAAATAAATACATACATACATACCTAAAACTTTTATAGAGCATAGTATAATTATTTTAAAATGTGCTAAAATTCAATTAAAATGTATTACATTTCCCTGTACACTTTTCTCTGGAACAAATCTCTTCTGGAGCAAGTATCTGATAGAATGTATGGGAGGATGCGGCCTGGGACTGGACTGCGGTGGGTGGGTATGCCAGGCATGGGGAGCGGTACTGCCATCTTCTGGCTGGCATTGGGGCTGTGCACACTTGGAAACAGGGGCCCTGATTTGTTTCAGCTGCCACCTTTAGAAGCCACCCTCATCAGAGCTTATATTCCCAAAGCCTTCCTTGGATGTGGGGCACTGTGGGCTGACCATGACCACTGGTTCTGGAGGTAGACAGCACCAATCAGGCTTGTAGAGCATGAAAAGATAGAACAGAGAGGAGCTGCCTGGCTGTCAGCCCTGACTTATCCCAATGGCTCCTCCCTTTAGGATAAGAAGGAAGGGTTGGATCTGAAATGCTGGAGGGAGGTAGCGCCCAGTGTTTTCCCTGGGACTGTATTCACCCACTGATTTCAGGCTTGAGTGTTTTGACTGGAGGACTAGTGGGGAAGAGGTGACACTCTTTTGATTCTGACCTTACTTTTTGTATCAGTTAGGATAAGTGTTCAACTATATATGTAACAGAGGCCCCAGACAAAAGTGACTTAAGTGAGATGGACTTTATTTTTCCTTCCTATAATAGCCAGGAAGTGGGAGGCCCAGGGCTGGCATGCAGCTCTGTTCAACAAGGTTGTCTAAAGACCCAGCTACTTCTGCTTTGTTTTGCTTTATCTTTAGTGTGTTTCCCTTATAAGAATGAATGGTCCAAAGTAGCTCCTCCATATCCATGACCCAGATAAGAGGATGGAGAAAAGAGGAGAGAGGGCTGTTACCATCTAAGAACACAGCGTAGAATTTGATTACATGACTTCTGCTCATATTCCCCTGTCCAGAACTTAGTTAGATGGTATCGCATAGCTGCAGAGGAGACTGGGAATATACCAAGATACAAATAGTGGATTCTATTATTTTGAAAAAGAATGGAAGAATGGAATAGAGATACAACTAGCTGACTCTTCAAGGGTGTTTAATGAATCATAGAACACTATGCTATTATTTGGAGGTCTGCAAACCTGGAATCCACCACAAAGGTAGGTGGCCAAGATTGGCAGGCATAGGGTTCAGGAGGGAAGCCTGAGAGCCCCTGATCTCATGGCTGGCACATTACTGCTGTCCTTATCAGCATTTACTTTTCTCAGATATGGATAATTCCAATTTCCACTGGCCTCTGCAACTCCTTGAGGATATCAAGTTGAGAAGGGCTGGTCTAGATGCTCAAAGAATCCCAATGTGTAAGCCAGGGTATTTCAAACCATGCCCTAAGTGCCGTAGACTTCTGGGCATAGGTAGAAGAAATGGAAAACAAGGGCTGTTTAACCTAAATTCCATTCTTCACTTGGCTGCTTAATAAAGGTAGCTCACTCTTATATATTTTTATTTATTTGTCTATGTAAGATTTGTGGCTAAAAAGATAGTTTTTACACTTCTGGGCCATAAGAATTGAAACACCCGTAACTCAGAAAATAGATACTAAATGACATATTAAACACTAATGCCATAATATATGCCTAGATGACTTACTAAACACTAATGCCATGATATCATATGTCATATGCCTATGCGATGGGTCATGATCTTGACCATGTTATTGCTAGGAAACAATTTAAATTGAAAATAAGAAGAAAATGTAAGAGTTGAAAAATAAAAAGTATCAATGGAATCCGGTAGTTCTGAAGAGGTAATTACATAATGCTTTAAAATTTACAAAACATTTCTACATCTATTCCCTTCCTCAATCCTTCTTTATTTACAAATAAAGAAATAGAAGCACAGAGAGGTAAAGTAAGTTGCCCAAAGTGGTACAGTTAGGAGTGCCAGAAACAGGATTAAAGTCAGGACTTTGGAATTTTCACTATATACATCCTTTCTCCCATATTTGCTTATACTCTAGCTTCTGGATAAAGACCTATTCCTAAGGTACTGAGACCTGAGCCATTTCATCTTGTGAGCCTGATTTCTGCTGGAGCAACAAGCAGTCTCACCAGCCAGGCCTCTGTGCATAAGTCCTCTATTCTTTTCTCCCTCCCTGTCATCTCCCATTGAAATCCTATCATAAATCAGACACTGTGCCAAATACTAAAGATACTGTAGTAAACGAGACCTGTGAAATCTTTGTTATTAGTAGATTCTAGTGGGAACTACACAAAAATGAAAGCATAACTAAATAGACACAGTATTTTCACTTAGTGATAACTGCTATGAAGAAAACTTAGGGTAAACAGGATGGAGAACAGCAGGGTAGAAGCAGAGTCTATTTTCGTTGGATGGCCAGAGAAGAATGAATGAGATATGAGCAGAGACCTGAATAAAGTGAGGCAGTAAGCCATGAAGTGTCATAAGAAAGAGCATTTCAAGATGCAGTTAGAACAAATAAGTAATTAATATGCTCAGCACAGTCATGGAACTGCAAATCAGTGGGGCTGAGAGTGTAAGCAGGGCTTTTGAAACTTGTTTTATGATGCAGGAGAGAGAAAAGGTAGCTAATTTTAGAAGCCAGTTTTCTGAGTAGTGAGGGGGATGGAATTATGTGCATAAGTGGAGAGATCGGCCTTGGATAAAAAGAGGGACAGTTCATCTTTGGGTCAGGAAGGCTGGTAAAGAAGACAGGAACAGGGGTGGGATAGATTTGGTGGGAAAATGAGTTCTGTTATGGTTGGTTCTATTTTGTTGGTAAAATATCAGGCAAAGTCAGTGAGGTGGGGCAGGGAGCTGATGGTCTTCTAAGATGGTGAGAAAGTGAGTTTACCAGTAAATATGGAAGGGCTGCCGGGTAATGTTATAAGCCCCCATGAAGTCTGCAGTATTAGTCTTACGAGAGATCAATCAGCATGGCTGTGCAGGTTTCCCAGCTATGCTTGGATGCCATGGAGATATAAGCAGAAAGATGAATTTAACCATGTGTTGTGTATTCTTCATATGCCCATTCTGACCCATTCTTTATCCTTCTTTATCAGGTTTGGTGCCCTGGGAAGCTCATGCGTATGGAATGATTCAGTGCCTTCATTGGCCGCTGGGTTGGGTTTGGCTGATGGCAGGCAGGAGATTGAAGGGCAGGAGGCAGTGAGATGCTTATATTTACTTTCCCACTCCTTCTCCAGTGGCCCCTGGTTGTCAATGACTATACCCTCCAAGGAAGCCCCAGCTTCTATTAAGCAGCCCTCTTCTGTAGGTGTGGCTTTTTGTAGGACCCAGGAACCATCCCTGTTCTTATTCCTCCAGGCTTAGGGGTGGTAGCTGTTTCCTGCTGCTGTTAGCCTTGGGGTGCTTCCCTATCCCTTATTGCTTTCCCTTTACCTTCCTGCACTTTTAGAACAATCCCTTCTAGAATGTCTCCCCCTTTGCTCTCTCTTGGTTTTTTCCGTTTCTTGATAAGTTCTTGATTAATGCAAACCTGGCTTGGGGTATGGTCAGGCAGCCCTAACAGAGGGAGAAAGGAACATGGCATTTGTGGGTATACAAGGGAGAGATGATGATGGAAACAAGGACTCTAAGCCGAATGAAGAGGGAAATGAGGATGTGAGGAGGGTGGATAGACTGAAAACGTGGCAGAGTATGTAGGTGGGAAGTCCCAATGGAGTCAAGGGATGTTGGGGATTGGGGTACTACAGTGAATAAGCTGAAAATTGGGAGACCATCCTTGGAGAGTAGAGGTGCTTAAAACAGAAAATGTATGATGGATGCAGTTATTGATAATAACAAATATTGAGGTCAGTGATTCTCAACCCTGGCTATATATTAAAGTTGCCAGGGGAGCTGGCAAAAAATATTGATGACTGTCTTCACTTTCAGAGATTCTGACTACAATTGTTCTGGTACAGTCCCTGCATGTTGTGGTTAAAACAACAACAACAACAAACTAAAACACTGTCTCAGATAATTCAGATGTGTGGCTAGAGTTGAGGATCATTAGTCTAGGGTATGAGCGTGGGAGTGTTTGACTGTAATGGATAGAGGAAAATTATCCTTAACAACCAGAGGTCAAGGAAGTAAAAGGCCAGTGGCTTGGAAGAGCCACCTAGGTGGAGAATCCGAGAATGATGGAGAGAAATCAGTGGGTCAGATGCTAAAACTGGTAGGTTGATAGAACTGAGAAAAACTTGGATATTTCAGTTACTCTGAGCTGAATCTCTAGCCCCACCCTCTCCTCTTAGCTCAGGGTCAAGGCCCAAGGATGGGGTGGCCTCTTGGTAAACTTGTCTTTGATCTCCCCCTCCCCAACATATCTCCACCTTTGGTTTCCTTTATTTGCTTTTAGGATTACCTTCTCCCACCCCTGGTGTTTGGAAAACCACATTTGACTCAGGGTGTCTGCAGTATCGTTCCCAAACCTGATTTTCTTGATTCCTTGATCTTTTTCAACCTTGAACCTTCTTACTCTGCTCATCAAAAAAATCCCTTTTTCTCTCTCCCACTCCCTCAGGGCTGTTAGGGGGATGATAACTTCCAAAGGCTCATTCATAGATTGAACCACCTGGTAACAAGCTTATATATCCACAGGGAGCCTCCCATATTTTAACTAACAAGGTAGAACCAGCAGGCACAAAAAATCTCTCAGATCTTCTCTACATCCAGGTCAGTGCATGTAACACTGCCCAGTTTGCAGAGAGAACAGGAGTTTCATCCTCTCTTTTATTTTCTACGTGCATGCCATTGTGAGGCCATTTAAATCAAATTCTTCTCTATAGCTGAGCACAAAACCTGCACATTTCTGGTTTTGCTCTTTCCAAAGATAATTTTTGCTGTTTAATGAGATCTGAGAATGAAGTCAGGCATGAGCCAGAGAAAGGTCACAGTGTGTGCTCAAAGGTATATTAACTACTGTTGGAGCTGACATCGGTCTCTTTCCAAGAGGACAAAATTAAGGAGCAAATAGTAAATACATTCAATGGCACTTTATTACAAGTAAGACCATTTACAATGAAATAAGAATATGAGAATGGTTTCAAAGAGAAAATAGGAGTGCTTACAAATAGAACACATCTTACCAGTTAGAATAGGAATGTGATTCCAGTCAAGGTTAATGGGGAAACGGTTAATGAAGGGTACAGATTCCAAAGCCGCATGATGCCATATTGTACCTCACAGAGGTAATTAATACTAGAGACTCTGGCTAAATGGACACATTATACACAGCAGACAACTTGAAATTCTGCACACCATATAGAGAGGCTCCTCTGGATGCATTGTGACTCACCGTTAGCACTGACAGGGAGGTATTAGAGCCCATGTTTTCATCATGGAGTCCATGTGGCACTTTGGGATGAACACCAGGCAGGAAGCAAGGAGGGGGGTTCCAACCCAGACTCAGTCACTCAGAGGTGGTGTGTGACCTTGGGCAAGTGACTTCTTATTTCTCTTAGGCTCAATTTCCTCCTCTGTAAATTGAAGGGGTTGCATTAGATAATCTAGAAAGTCTTTTCTAATTTGAATTCTGAGATTCTCTGTTCTTTAATGCTATACCACCATTATCATTTACCTACTGCATAATTGTGTAAACATGGGTATATCTGGGTAAAATATTACATCTATAAATATAGGTGTTGATGGATATTTACCTGTATTTACCTGTGTGTGGCACATAGGTATACCTAGGAGTTCATCTTTATTGTGTTTCTGAAAGGACACAGCTTTAACAATTACTTCAAAAAGGGTTTCTGTCTCTCTACTCTATCACCAATGCTCATGTCTTTAAAATTTTTCTCCCACATTTTCCCCAGAGGGTAAGCTAGCATGAGTTGCCTATAGTATTTAAATGACTGGGATTAAGTTGAATTTGGGGAAAAGAGCTCCTTTAGCCTGTTGACTGCAGAATTATCTGTCCCTGAGAAGCACCCTCTTTGTCTCATATCCTAGTCTGTTGCTCTGAACACTCCAGGTGGGAGTATAAGGCTAAGGCTCTTTTAGTGGTGGCAGGTGAGGGATGGAAGCAGGACCGTACTACATCCTTTGCATTTAGCTTTCTTTATGTTTGGCTGTCTGGAATCTCCTCCTATTCACCTACTTGAATAGAGGGGCTTAAAAGTAGGGCATTTGCATGCACTGAGTTTTCAGCCCAGTGGTCATTGTATTGACAAGCGTTGCTTCAGCTGACCAGTTGTCTCTCTATGTCCAGGCCTGTTCGTAGGTAGCATCCCGAGGGCAGATTACAACCCTATCCTGCCTCAGAACTCATTCGTTGCTGCTTTTAAAAATTCCCAGGTGCACCTTGTTTATTTCTCTCTCCTCTCCTTCCTTGAACTCCCCTGTCTTGTCCTTACGCTTTCCCTGCCCCTCAAAGAGAAAAGAAAACAACAACAAAAAAATCAACCCCTTCTGGGTGTTTGGCTATAGAAGTTATTTAGGCTCCTTATATAGAATTGGAGAAATATCTTCCTGTTGTTCTGAATGAAGTAGCTTAAAAAGGCCTGCCAAATCTTAGATTTGGGGTAAAGGGGGCCTAAGTAGTGACAGTTTTGAAAGTGAAATCTCCAACTCCCAGCTCCCCCCACAGACAATGGGAAGAAAATCTTGGAGGGTCAGCAGCCTCAGAGTCAAGTTACCACACAACATTGACAGCTGCAGAATTGTACCTATTGATTGCAGTGTAGGGGTGAATGTTTCATCAACCTTTAATTGAGCTGATTCCTAAATAAAACAGGGTCAGCTTTTGCTGTGCTGCTGGGTCTAAACAGCTGCAACTGAGCTCTAGTTGACACCTCTTCAACAGACCCTCATTTGGACGCTTTTTCGCATTCCATGGGTTCTAGAACATTGGTCCTCCACTGACAGTATTCATCCGCATCACCTGGGAGAGTGGTTAAACCTGCTGAGGCTGGTGCTTCATCCTGGCTGACTCTGATACAATACATCTGGGAAGGAGGCTGGATAGTTGTATTTTTCTGAGCCCAAATAAATACTCAGAAACTTCTGGAAGATTCCATTGAAAACTAAGTAACCAAATTACCATGTGAAGTAGACAAAAAATATCCTGGAGTTGTGAAGCAATCATATCACAGCTTTTTCCATGGGAGGGGATATGGTCGCCTGGATGTGAAGAATACATTAGCACTTTCTTTGTGTACTCTTCAAGTGTTAGGACATTGCTTTTTTTTTTATTGCTTTGTTGTTTGCTTCATTTCAAGAAACAATTGGGCTTTCTTGGATGAGCCCATAATCTAGTTTCAGCTTTCCCTCTGACTCCATTAGGAGGAACACTCCCCGACCATCACAGCAGGCGTGTTGGTGCATCCAGTGTTCACTGAAAGATTAAATTGGATTTCATTACATATACCGTATAATGTGGGGTGACCTTCTCCCATTGTTATGTTGGGTGGATGCTCAGAGAGTTCTGATTTTTATTTCCTGGTAATTACTTCCTCGTGGATTCAGCTTTTTTGTTTTGGTCCCAAACAGATGCCTTGTCGGGTCCCTTGTCATTCTTCAGTCTCCCTCAAAGCCTGACATGTTCCTTAATAAGTCCACTGCATACTGAGCTGTGGCCAAGGAAAATCAAGAAGCCATTCCATCAAAATACCCATGATGGAAAAGCCTGTTCTCATTTTGAACTTGTGTTTCACTTCTGTCCCACCTGACCTGGAGGGTCTGCTTGGAGGTGACTGACAGGAGAAACATTTGGACACTGGCTACTGTGAAAACATCCTAATTCCAGTAACTTTGTTTACATTCCTGTGCTCCCTTGCCTTTGAAGCTGCTGCTTATTGGTGGATGGCGGGGGCCCTATGGCTCCTATACATTTTAAAGCTGCATTCCCCAGAGTTTGCCCTGGCTATGGAGACCTGCACTTTGTCTTTTAAGCAGATAAAAAGAGAGGTCAGTCAGAAGTAATTCCCCTACTCCTCGTATAAACAATTTAACTGCTGCAGCAACATACTTGCTTGGAATTACTCCCTCAGATTCAATTCCCTTTTCCTGTTCCACTTGTAAAAATGGTTAGTGTCCTCTATAAACTGCAGCTCACCAAGGTGCAGGGCTTGCTGTGCAGTTGTAGAATAAATGTTAATCTAATACAGGTTACTAGGTCAAATGCAATCACAGGCTTGTGGGAAAAGCTTAATACTGTTCTGCTTCTTCTAGCACAGTAAACCTGGATATTATATGATAGGTTAAACACCAGTGAACCATAGCAGGAATTTTCTTGAAAGTAGGATTTAGTACAAAGGAAACTACATTGAAATAGTGACCTAGGATTGACTTTGCTCCCTGAGAGAGCATTCTGAGATGCCAAAGCATGCTGTGAAAATGGACTCCTTAAAAATGTGACACCCCAGAATCCCCTGCTCAGGAGATGGATGCCAGTGAGAGCAATCATGACACATGTAAAGGTTTCCTATGTTGTCAACCATGACTTCGATTTCTCTTCCTTCTCCCCAGATTCATGAGTGCATGCTTATGGGCTTTCCTTATGAAAAGTTAATGGGGGCATCGGATGGCCTGTTAGACTCTGGATCTCAACCTGAGAATCAAGTAAACACAGCGTCAAGTGTGTTGAGCAGATGTAGGCCAACTGTGTTGGGAAGAGCATGTAGATCTTGGTGGTGGACTCCTTACTATTTTATATGGATGTCAGTGCAGTTAAGTGTTCCCAGCATGTATTCCTGATGAAATGCCAAAGCTGAGACATACATATGCTAGCAGATGTATAATAAATTCTTAAGTAAATGAGTGTCAGATTTCAAGGGAGTTGCAAAGTCTGGTTTGTGGGACCACTTGGGTTCTGTCCTACAGAGAGACAGGAGATAGGGCTGGGGCTAACTTTTCAAAGTCTCATGGGGTCTTGCGTGTGGGTGCTGTGGACTCTCATAATGACATTGCAGTGGTGGTGTACCATTCTCCTTGCTTTCTACTGGGACCATATTCAACAGGCAGTCATGGCACGGAAAGGAGTGCTGAGACCCACACTAGAACCCACCACTCTTCCTGAAAGCAGTTGAGAATGTGGCTTTATGTCTTCTTTTGGCTCAACATAGCTCTCACCAGGCTCCAGGTGTTTGTTTGACTTGTGAAAAATGTATCTATGTATTTACAGGTGGGATGTATCTCTCAAGTGATTAAGCTATATTGCTTACATGTTAGCTGAGTTCGAGTGTGTAGATATATGATAAAAAGCCTCTCTCTGCTTGGGTTTGCAATTAAATGCTGGAATTAATCAAGTGATGCACTCCCAGATGGTTATGAAACTATAATGAAAGTCATTCCAGGTATGTGAGTGACCCACAGGAAGACTGCATAAAAGAGTAAGTATGGGCTAGATGTAGTTTTTGGTAACTGAACTTCATTCCTAAAATCAGTTGCTGGCAGGATTCAAAGAGACCTTATATGATTAATTTTTGTGCTATAGTTCTGCAAGGCTGTCATCTCTGGGCCAGCCCATCCTAATCACCCTCCCTGCAGCGCTCTGCCTTCTGCGCTTTGGGCAGGTGGCTGGCCACTCAGACTATGAGAAGCTGGCTGGAGGGAGGTAGCTGAAATAGATTCATTCAGACAATTCCCCTCCAGCCAGTATTAGAGCTAGTTCCTTTAACAGAAATGGGGATCCTGAGGGCTTCCATTGATTGGGAAATGTCAAACACATAATACATAGATGACTTAAAATGCCGTAGGCCCCCTTTTACTCTCTTTGCAGACTGAATGGTCAGGTTTCTCTGTCTCTTTAGGACTCCATTTCTCCAAGTTTTTCTTTGAAAAGATGTAAAAAGGGAAACATATCTCTTTCCATATTCTGTGTATTCATTCAGCATAGAATGTTGGCAAGGACTCTGCTATTGCATGTTTTCTTTATGAGCCTGGGGATATGTATGAGACTGTGTGTTAATGGAGACCAATCTGGCAAGATCTCAGGCAATGCCTTGCTCCCAATGGTCATGCCCAAGATTGGGGTATCTTTTTAGGAGGCCGCTGAAAAAACTCAGAATGGAGATGTGGCCTCTACGTAGATGTCTGTTCTGTGAGTGAACATGGCATTAGGAGTCATATACAGTTTTTCCACTTCCTACCTGTGTGACCTGAGACTACCTTAGCACTATGAGCCTCAGATTCTTCAGCTATAAAATGAAGATGACATATTCTAGCTATCCATTCTGATTTTTCTCTTTATATCTTTATGACAGCCAGGAAAGTGGGTCCCTGGGCATGCTGGCCTGTTTGTAGCAGCAGGTCATCATCTTTCTCTTTTTCCCCGAGCTCCTAGTTCACTCCATTTTCTATCTGGCTTGAGGCCCTTGACTTTTCCTCTTGTTTGGAGCTTTGTTCCTGCACTTTGGACTTAGTGTTATTATCAGATTTTCCCAAATTTTTCTACTGCCACCTATGCCCTACCCTGGCCAAGCTCTCTATTAGCTGATTGGCTTGGATGGAAAATTCAGACATTACCTTGCAGGGTTGTTGGAAATTAAATGGTGGATTCTGTGTGTGAAATGCCTAAAATAGGCAAATATTGGTTCTCATTCCCTTCCCTTTCCCAAGAAATGCTGTCAGTTCCCAGCTGAGACAATTCAAGGCAATCTCTTAAAATTTCTGAGCCTGTGGAAAGTAGAAAAAGATGATACCTCATGGTGTCGGGGGAAGGCCAATGAAATAATATAGATTAAGAAATCTAAGTCTTGTCATTTCACACAGAAAGAAACTAAGGCTCCATTCAGTTAATGCCAGGGATGAGATTTGAGAACTGGAACCATCCAAATGAAAAAGTGTTTGCCATCAGGGTCAACTTACCCAGTAGACACAGTAGGCATAGTGCCTAGGGCTCACAATACTTTTAAAGTTCTGTGAAAATATCTCAAATTATTTTAAAATCAGAAGAAAAAAGTGAGCTTTTAGGTTGAAGAGAATATTTTGATATACAATTGTGTTAGTACATTTTCATGCTGCTATGAAGAAATACCTGAGCCTGGGTAATTTATAAAGGAAGAAGTTTAATTGACTCACAGTTGTGCATGGCTGGGGAGGCCTCCGGAAACTTACAATCATGATGGAAAGGGAAGCAAACATGTCCTTCTTTACCTGGTGGTAGGAGAGAGAAGTGCAGAGAAGAGAGGGGGAAAGACCCTTATAAAACTACAGATCTCATGAGAATTCATTCACTGTCACGAGAACAGCATGGGGGAACCTCCTGCGAGATCCCACCCCTAACATGTGAGGATTACAATTTGGATTACAATTCAAGGTGAGATTTGTGTGGGGACATATCTTTCTGCTCCTGGCCCTTCCCAAATCTCGTCTTTCTCACATTTCAAAACACAATTATGCTTTCTCAATGGTTCCCCGAAGTGTTATTTCAGCAAACTCTCAGTTCTAAGTTCAGCAAAACTCAAAATTCTAAGTTCAAAGTTTCATCTGAGACAAGGCAAGTCCCTTCTGCCTATAAGCCTGTAAAACAGAAAGCAAGTTAGTTACTTCCTAGATACAATGGGGGTGCAGGCATTGGGTAATTATACCCATTCCAAATGAAACAAATTTGCCAAAACAAAGGGGCTATAGGCCCCATGCAAGTGCAAAATCCCACAGGGCAGTCATTAAAACTTAAAGTTCAAAATGGTCTCTTTTGACTCCATGTATCACATCCAGGTGGTGCTGATGTAATAGGTGGGTTCTCATGGTCTTGGGCAGCTCCACCTCTGTGGCTTTGCAGGGTACATCCCCCCTCCTACCTGCTTTAACAGGCTGGCTGGTGTTGAGTGTGTCTTCTCCAGGTGCATGGTGCAAGCTGCTTATAAATCTACCATTCTGGGGTCTGGAGGACAGTGGCCCACTTCTCACAGCTCCACTAGGTAGTGCCCCAGTAGGGACTCTGTAATATGGGGGCTCCAACTCCACATTTCCCTTTCACACTACCCTAGCAAAGGTTCTTTATGAGAGCTCTGGCTCTGCAGCAAACATCTTCCTGGACATCCAGGCATTTTGATACATTCTGTAAAATCTAGGCAGAGGTTCTCAAACCTCAATTTTTGACTTCTGTGTACCTGTAGGATCAACACCATGTGGAAGGTGCTAAGGCTTGGGGCTCGCATCCTCTGAAGCCATGGTGTGAGCTGTAACTTTGTTCCTTTTAGCCATGGCTGGAGTGGCTGGGACACAAGGCACCAAGTCCTGAGGCACCTTGGACCCAACCCACAAAACAGTGTTTTTCCTCCTTGGCCTCCAGGCCTGTGATGGGAGGGGCTGCTACCAACGTCTCTGATAAGCCCTGGAGACAGTTTCCCTATTGGCAATTAACATTTGGATCCTTGTTACTTATGCAAATTTCTGCAGCTGGCTTGAATTTCTCCTCGGAAAATGGATTTTCTTTTCTACTGCTTGGTCAGGCTACAAATTTTCCAAACTTTTATGCTCTGTCATTTCTTGAACGCTTTGGTGCTTAGAAATTTCTTCTGCCAGATACTGTAAATCATCTCTTTCAAGTTCAAAGTTCCACAGATCTCTAGGGTGGGACAAAGTGCCACCAGTCTCTTTGCTAAAGCGTAGCAAGAATGACCTTTATTCCAGTTACCAACAAGTTCCTCATCTACATCTGAGACCACCTCAGCCTAGACTTCATTGTATTTAGCAAGCTCTATCAGCATTTTCGTCACAGCCATTCAACAAGTCTCTAGGAACTGCCAAACTTTCCCACATTTTTCTATCTTCTTCTGAGCCCTCCAAACTGTTCCAACCTCTCGCTGTTACCCAGTTCAAATGTCGCTTCCACTTTTTCAGGTATCTTTACAGCAGTGCTCCACTCCTGGTACCAATTTACTGTATTAGTCTATTCTTACGCTGCCATTAAGGACTGCCCAAGAGTGGGTAATTGATAAAGTAAAGAGGCTTAATTGACTCATAGTTCCACATGGCTGGGGAAGCCTCAGGAAACTTACAATCATGGTGGAAGGGGGAAGCAAACATGCCCTTCCAAGAACAGCAGCATGGGAGTAACCGCCTCCAAGATTTAATGACCTCCCACCAGGTCCCTCCCATGACACATGGGGATTATGGGAACTATAATTCAAGATGAGATTTGGGTAGGGATACAGAGCCAGACCATATTAACAATATTAGCATATTCATGTGTATACCAATGCAGTTACAAAATATAATTATATATGTGTGTATGTTTATATAGGTTGAGTATTCCTTATCTGAAATGCTTGGGGCCAAAAGTTTTGGGTTTCAATTTTTTTTTTTGGATTTTGGAATATTTGCATTATATAATTACCAGTTGAGCATTCCAAATCCAAAAATCTGAAATCTGAAATGTTCCAATGAACCTTTCTTGTGAATATCATGTTGATGTGCCAAAAGTTTCAGATTTTGAAGCTTTTTGGATTTTGGAGTTTCAGATTTGGGATGCTCAACTTGTATGCATATACATACATGTATGTATGTACATATATGTGTATTTTTGCATATATACATACATATGTGGAAGGGGCCACAAAAGCAAAAGTGTCCAATGACCCATGAGCCATATGTGACCCTGTTTGCCCGTAATTTCATGACTGCTGCCTTGGAAATCCTAATTGCCAATAGATATATCATCATTCTAACAGAAATTCCTCTCTTCTTTCACTGAGTAGGAGAGAAATTCCCTACAGGTGAGCAGAATTGCTTAAAGCTGGTGACTCCATATAGTCACCAAAACTAAAATATGCTTCTTCTCCACAGCAGGGAGGCCGTCATGGGTGAGATGACTCAGTCTCCAAATGGAGAAACGTCTCTTAGATACTTTCATTTATACTTATTCATGACCAGAGAACTGATATGAGATTTATTTGCCTCCAAGTCAAAAAATGTTCTAGGATTGGATAAAGTACCAGGAATTTTGTTAAATGCAAAGTTACACTGGTATTCCAAGACACATCATACATGGGCTTCTTGGACCCACAGGTTCCTGGGTTTAATGAATGCAAATGTATTTAGCCCCCATTAAATATGGAGAGAGAAAACCAGATGTGCTTTCATCAAAACTACTTCCCTGAATGTCAGAATAGAACAGGACTCACAATCAGGGATTCAGAATATTTCCTCAGACCTTCAAATTACTGTAAATCAGGTTCAAATGTCTGTCCTTACTATATGACCTTTCTGCTTCATTTTAAGTCCTCTGGAGAGGTGATTTTCCCCCAGACAATTACAGTCAATCTATAAATGAAGAATAGCTACTGTGTATAGTCATTCCAGTTAAGCAATATGGGCTCTAATTTCATCACAACATTATGAAACTGATCAGTTTCTTTGTATAAATTCTTAAAAGGGCTCCATGGACTATTTAAGCCAAAAAAGGGCTTTGGAAAGCAGTTCAGGAAATTGCCATCATGGAAGCGATTTCCACATGTGTCTCTCAATATTACAAACTCCCCCTTTAGATCCTGATCTTTCCTGGACTGTAATAAGAAATGAAAGAACAGCTTATTTTCCTTTTAAAAGGAGGCACAATTTTTTTAAAAAGTCCCCAAGAATCCTGTATCCTATATTTGGGGATGATATGCAGACCATTAGCTGGCTTTCTTTGGCCTTCAGTCCTGATCTGTATTCTCAATTTGCTATGAGTATTCTGTTCCATCTAGGTCAGAAAGAATTACGTGTGTGTAACTGAAGTGGAGTGTGGATTTTAAGCAGAGCATGTAATCCTACGAATGCAGAAAAATGGTATAAATTTGCATCTTAAGAGGAGTGCTTTCTAAAAACACTGAAGCCATTTTAATTCAATAAACTAGAGAAGGGGGTAGGAATGCCACCCACTTTACAAAATCTTTTATTTTCATGAGAGAAAAGAATTACAAGATCATCCATTTACTTGTCAAATGTCTTTTGGGCAGCTTTTTAAATTGCAGTGTACATTAAACAGAGGTCAGGGCAACAGCTTCTGTTCTTGTGGAATTAGTCATGGCCTTCCTCCTGAAGACCTTTTAGGAGTGGGATTCGAAGCTACCTGTGGGGCAGAGAGACCAGTGTTCCAGAAAGATCCACGTAATTAATGCGCACATATTCCTCAGGGCATCTAAGCCCCTTTTGTGCCATGGAGCAGAATCTTGGGCTCCTCTCAGCAGGGTCACCACTTGTTTACTGGAAATCAACATGTGGTTCATTTTGTGGTATTTCTTAAGCTTCTGCTTTTATATGATGGTTAGACTTGATCTTTTTCCTCCTTTTCTCACTTTGTCACAGGGCCATGCAACCCACAGTGAGGTTAGATTTTTCAGTGTGAGTGTCCTATGGATTCATGCTCAAGTTTGTGTCCCCAGCCTAGTGTTCATAGGTAGAGGCCGTAGGGTGACATATAGGAATAGGCAAACTCTCCTTAGTACTCTTTGGGGAAGTTACCTGAGAAAACCAGGGTAATTGTTTAAAGGAGGCATTTAGTCCTGAAGTTGGTCCTAAGGATTCAAGTGACAGAGTTCAGTTTCCAAAATAATTTTTGATTGCCTCTTGTGTGTTAGACTCTATGATGGGCACTGTCAGGGATAAAAGGGTGAGGAAGATATGCTTCTGTTCCTCAGGGAGTTCACAATCAGACGAGGAAGGCGGAGGGGTATGGAATGAACCCTAATGCCATGAGATAATCACTGTCCTATGGCAAATGGAACCCTGCAGGAGTGTGAGTCTGAGTGGGGAACTGGAATTAGCCAATGAAGGATGAGAAAGGTGTCACCAGGTAGAAAAAGTGAGGGGTGAGGGCCTTTGGGACAAAAGGAACAGCAATAAAAAAAAGCACAGAAGAGCGAACCAGTGTCATGTTTGTATATGTGTGTGTGTGTGTGTGTGTGTGTGTATGTGCCTGTGCACACATGCTAAATGCTGCTAGGAATACAAAGACAAGTCAGGTTACAGGGCCTCAGTCTAAAAGATCTAGTATGGAAGACAGGCATATGCATAAATAACTTTAATATGAAACAGACTGCAAGAGATGCTGTGAGAGAGTCATACGATATACTCCAAGTGCATCCCAGAGACAGATTTAGGAAGAAAGAGTTAATAGGACTTGGCATGGTTAGAGCCAGAAAGTAAGATGGTTAGAAAAGTTAAAGATGACTTCTATATTACAGAGACAGCATGTTTGAATGATAGAATCATAGCCACAACACATTTTGCTCCTTATTCAGATAAAATTTTGTATTTTTTTCCTCTGCTTTAAGACAATCACATACTGCAGGTTTATTTCCACTGTAGTGTACTGCTTTATCTAATATCCTCATAAATGCATGTAAAACCAAAATTTGACCAAAATGGAAACCAATCCACTATTGTACTGGCCTCAAACAATATCTGCAAATGGGCGCCTTCTAAAATAAGTGCTTTGCAACATATATGAAGGGTAAATATAGTTGCAAGCAAGTGAAGGAGTCGAAATTGTGTTGAAGTTAAAATTCAGAGTCCTCTCATCTTGAGAAGTCTCATAAAAGTTTTTTTTTTTTTCCTTCCAGTTGCTTTTGGAGTGGCTGAAGAGAAATAGTTTGGTGGGCTTGAAATGTGAAAGGAATGTTCTGTGTGTCAGGTTAGGATAAGTCATAGCTATGAAGGACAGTGTACTGGAAAATGTATATAGTAAGCATATTAGCTTGAGAAAAATGGGAGAGTTGAGTTAGAGACAGACGGCTAAGGGCTATCACTTACTGATTACTTACTAGGTTGTCAGCATAGCTCTTCGCACATGATAGCTACAAACTCATTTATAATTCATACCAATCTTATGAAGTAGGTATTATTATATTCATTTTATAGATGACTAAACTGAGACACTAAGCTTAAATAGCTTGCCCAGTACACACAGTTTATAAATGAGAAGTACCCAGAGTCTATGTGCATAATTCCTGTATCAAAATAAGTCTCAACAAGAGCAGGTGAAAGAAGAGAGGTATTTGACTTTAGGTTGTTTCCTGTATAAGATAATATTTTGCTTTGATTTGAGGAAATTTGTTAAACTTTTCTATTCTGTAAGAGACAGACTGGACCACAGGATGACATAATTTTAAAATTTTAAAGCCCAGTGATCTGTTTCTCATTCATACAGAGTTTTCATTTTACAGATGGGGGAACTGAACCAGTGTCCATTAAAATCACGGGCATTTACAGCTGGTTAACAGTGTACACAGCACTCTGTGCTGTGCCAGGACAGGCAAAATGACTTGCTTGTCAAGTTGCTGACGTAACCGCATTGTGGGGAAAGATCATGAATCAAAGATGGGACAGGGCACCAACCCTCTGGGAATCTGGTAGCCCAGGGGAAGGCCTACTTAACTGTCTGTGGAAGCAAAGTGGAATTTCGTGGGCTTCTGACCTAACTTTCAGATGAAGTTCACACTTCCCGTAAGGTGCCCTGGCTGGCTGTCCAGTCTCAGTACTAGCAGACCAGAAATAAAATCCCTTTCTTTCTCCATAAACTTCTAATAAATTCTCTTTGTCACAGTATGGAATTTGTGTTCTCTGGCAACCTACTTTTTCTGATCAAATCCCATACACTTTTGTGTTCATTTGATGATCGTTGTAGTCCTTATATGGTCTGCCTGAAAGTGTGAGGCAGGCTTGCATAGTGGTGAGTGGTGAGGCAGATAATCTGGAGCTGGCGTCAAGTTTAAACTCCAGGATGACTTGCAAATGGTGTAACTTTGCGCAAAATTCTTTACCTCCATAAGTCTCGGCTTTCCCAGGTGTAAAATGAGTCAAATCATAATCCCTGTGTGGTAGGATTTTTGGGAGGATTAAATGAACCAAAGCAGATAAAGGGCTTAGCCTAACTCGTAACAAGAATTCAATATATCTTAACTAATTATAACAAACTAAGTAAATTCATTATAAAACTTGTGCAAGTTTGTTACTGAAAATATAAATTACAGTGAAATATATGATGACTCAAGAGTTGCCAAGATTTTATATCAAATAGCAAACCTCCTTTTCCAAACTGGCTTTCCAAACTCAAGAGTCCCTCTTAGCAGGGTTAGAACAGAATGGGTCGATAATCAATAAAAAGTGATCATGTTTAGGAAACCTTTGATGGCGATTACTAGGTTCAAAAATCAGTCATGTGAAGACTCCTGTGAAAAAGTCTTTTCCAGAATTTGGTGTTGGGAAATAACTTTTCTCCCTTCTGAGGCTTGCTTACATTGGAAAAAGCCACTTACCACCTTTCCCTTTTGATTTGAGTCAATAACCTTTGTACTTAGTTTTGTATTAAGCTGTAGAAATTCCTATTAGTGTAGATCTGCTTTTTATTTTTCTTTTGCCTTTTTACTCATTTTAATGATTTTTCAGTTTTATCATATTTGTGCCTTATATTTCAAGCTTTCTCAAAACCTTTTTTGTAAGTGAGAAGAGAGAAAAAGATAGTAGAATAAAATAATATCGTGTCTGTGGTTTTTCTTACAAATATACCTTATGTCCAGTTCTATATACTTGGCTTGAAATAGCTTTTATTTTTCCAAAAAATCAATAAAAATGGCCAAGTTGATTTTTATGTAAACACTCATTTTATGTTTTAAAAAAATGGAATGTGGAAGTCTCCCCCTCATAGGCTGTTTAATTGAAATGGGGAAGGGAGATGTACAGGGACTATTGGCCTAGGCTGTTCTGTGGGCTGACCAGATGGGAATACAACTTGCTAACGAACAAAAGTAGTTAATAGTCATAAAACCAAACCAACCAAACCAACCCAACCAAATCAGCAGCTAACATGTATAGAACATTTTACAATCCTTGTATACCCTGACAAACTATTTCTTACATCAGCCTTGCAAGGCAGGAAGCATTATTTTCAGCTTCATTTTATATGAGAAAATAGAGGCTCAGATATGCTAGGATCCACGCCCCAGGTCTCACAGCAAGTAACTGCCCTAGCTAGAATTTCAAATCAGATCTTAATTTAAAATCTCAGGTCCCTAGCAAAGACATGGAATCAACCTAAAGGCTCATCAATGGGAGTCTGGATAAAGAAAATGTGGTACATATACACCATGGAATACAATGCAGGCATAAAAAAGAATGAGGTCACGTCCTTTGCACAGCATGGATGGAGCTGGAGGCCGTTATCCTAAGAGAACCAACACAGGAACAGAAAACCAAATACCACACGTTCTTAGTTATAAGTGGGAGCTAAACATCAAATACCTATGGACCAAAAGAAGGGAACAACAGACAATGGGGCCTACTTGAGAGTGGAGGGTGGGAGGAGGCTGAGGATGGAAAAACTACCTATCAGGTACTATGTATGTTACCTGAGTGATGAAATAATCTGTACACCAAACCCCTGTGACCTGCAGTTTACCTATGGAACAAACCTGCACATGTACCCCCAACCCAAAATAAAAGTTTTTAAAAAACGAAAACTCAAAAAACAAAAATAATAAAATCCCAGGTCCTGTCGACGGTTCTAGGCGGCTTCTCCAAAACCTAACCTCAGTAGAGCATCAAGCAAGAGTCTTCCTTAACCTCCAGCTCTGCAGCCGGAAGTTTGCTTGATAGATGAAGATAGGCAGTAGCAAATGGCTTCTGAGTAAGGATTATCTTTCAGGTACATTCTACCAGGAGGTTTTTCTTTTTCTTGACTAAAACTAAGGTAATCCTTGAAATCAATTTCCTCAGAGTTGGAGAAAATGTTGGGCAGAAGACATTTTTGCAAAAGCAGTTAGGAGAGCCCATCCAGATTGAAAGAGAGCCGCAGTTTCTGAAATTGCTGCACCTGCAAAGATCTATGCAATGAGAAAATCGGTATCTAGAGCCATAGATCCCTAGTCAGTGAATTCACCATAAGGTACATTGTGAATTTTGATGAATTTTAGATGTCTGGACTGAGGGTTTTTGCTGTTAGGTAAAAAAGAAAGTGACTGGCCTGAGACTGGTTCAGTTCTTCCCAACTCTTCCTGCTGCGAGCATTGTAAAACACTGTGTTATAAGAAGCCTATGGGTATTGCTATGGACGTCTCTTACTTGGTGGGCTCAGCCATCATTTGCCTGTACTACCCTCCTTCCTGGAGTAGGCAGACTTAGACTGACGGAACTCCCGACACGTCTGGACCTGCTGCTTCTTGACTGTGCCACTCCTTACCAACAAGAAGGCAATATTTCCCTGGAGATCTCCTCATTTCAAGACTGTTCAATACGTTTTCATCCAGAGAATGTGTTCCTTTTAAGTAGCGTTCCCTGACTCAAAGCTAATGTCTGAGCTTTCCCTCTTCACAACTCCTCAATTTTCAGAATCGAAATTTCTAAGCTCCCATTTGAAAGTCAGTGTCAGTCCTCAAATAGGCTAGCAGGAGTCTCGATGGGCAATGGAAGTTTGAAGGATGTTGCCTTTCTAGAAAACATAACGTTTTGTTTGGTTTGCTCTGGGCACACCCCTCACAAAACCACATTCTTTCTTTGTAGCTTCTGAGAGAACAAAAGTCCTATCAGGAGTCACAAAAACACCTGAACCCTTCTTTTTCTATTTCTAGAAATAGTTTATGGGGCCACTGAAAGATGTTGATGTTATCTTTTTAATATTCTGAGGAATAATCCTATTAAACAAAAAACA
Source organism: Macaca thibetana thibetana (assembly GCF_024542745.1). Taxonomy (NCBI): domain Eukaryota; kingdom Metazoa; phylum Chordata; class Mammalia; order Primates; family Cercopithecidae; genus Macaca; species Macaca thibetana. Next base: position 39,282,531 of record NC_065590.1, read on the forward strand.
AGGGAAACTGTTATGCCCACAAGGAGGAATTACCCAAAGCCGACTGGCAGGGGTCGAGTTACTTTACAAAACCCTAGTTGTGTGCTGTTTCTATCTCTCCATCAAGGGCTTGGTGAATGAGCAATGATTTGTGGATTCTGCTCATCTCTCTTTGCGAACTTTGTTCTGTGGAATTAGATACAACTTTGACAAATTAGAAAAGTCTCCCCTGTGCCCTGCGGTCCCCAGAGTAGCACAGTCTGCTGATTGTGTGCTGGTCTTCTGAAGTGCGGCTGTGTCAGGCCATCAGCGGCAGCCCGTCCCCCAGAGCAGGCTTTTTAATAAGCAAATCTGTCAGCAGCAGGTTCTTCGGATCTTCCGACCTCTCCTTAATCCTCGGGACGCACTGACTTTCTTCTCTGTTTCGCTTATGGCAAAAGGCCCCGAGCTGGGAAAGAAATATCTTCTTTGTTTATAGAGTACGAGCAACAAAATTAACCTTTGAGATTAACTGTAAATGAGTGGGGATCATGTTTTGTCTTCCCCTAGGGCAAGGGGTTGGGGTTAACACTTGCATAAGGCAGTGAGGGTGTGCACACGTGTGCATGCATGTGCACGGACACATAAAACGCCCCCCCCACCACATCGTTCTTAATCCAATATAACTTCTGTTCTTGTTCTCTCTTCTTTATTCATGCACAGTTTTATATCTGGGTTGCATAGAACTAATGAAGGATATTCCATTTTTTTCTATTCTTCAATTCCCTTTGAACTCTTAGAGAAAGGAGAATGATATAAAACATCAACATAATATGAATGATGCCCCATAAGCCTAAAGATAAAAACTTGTTTTTGGCTAAAAGGGATCATCCTTTCCCAGTGGAATTCTCTGGGCCAGCAGAAGTAAACAGTGTCTTGGTATAGAGCAAGGACTATCAATGAGATCATAAAGAATTGTATTTAGGGGGGAAATGCTTCTTTGGTTTACATGGCAATGTATTCAAGTTTGATAGTGTCAGATGGAAGAGTCACAGTTCTACAAGATACAAAGAATTCTATGCCAGTAAATAACTTTCTCCTGTGTGTGTGTGTGTTTGTGTTTGTAAATAAAAACTGTTTAATGAGTCAAATAAACGAGAGATTTTTTGTTTTGTTTAGTTTTGTTTAAGAGACACGAGTCTCACTGTGTTGCCCAAGCTGGTCTACCTCCTGGGCTCATGTGATCCTCCCACCTTTGTCTCCCAAAGTGCTGAGATTGCAGGCATGAGCCACTGCCCCCGGCCCTCATATTTAATTCTAACTGGTTATGTTTAAACTGTAATTTGACTCAATTAGATATGCTTACTTTTTTTAAAAAAAGTAAAGTTGACGTAAACAACAAGTTTGTTTATAGATAAAATTTGTCCTGGGGAGAGAGCAGAAGCCTCCTCATAGAAGTTATTCTTGGTCTCTGGAAACTCCTGAAGGGTAGGGCAAGGTAAGGATGAGATTGGATTACCTTCGACCCATGCAAAGCCCGGAAATGGACCTCAGACACCCACTATGTGCTGTTGAGAACTCTGGAACCGCCCGTTCTGCTGTGTGTTCTCCATTTCCGGTGGGGTCTTCACTTCCTAAATCCAATTCAATAATGACAAGCTGTCATCACCACTGTGGTGACCCAATCCAGGTGCTCTACTTCGGTGCTCCTGTCCTCATTTCTCAAAGCTGCTGAAATGTGTCTGGGACTTAGGGCACTGACTCATCCTGCTGCAGTCCCTTCTTGAGGCCAATGGTTCTATTAGAAGCAGATTCTGATTGTAGTTTCTTCATATTTGGCGGGCTTCTGTGGAATCTGACCACTTTTATAATTCTGTTACCTTTCATCAAACAGATCATTTTCTGCTGTTTCAGTTCTTGCCCCCTCTCTCTCTTTCTCAATAAAGCAGAACAAAATAAAGCAATATGCCAGCACAGAGATATTTTATTTTTCACTCAGCAGTAGCAATGGCTGTAACAATTAAATAGAAGAGAAAAGGGACTTTGTTGTAGGTATAAGATTGGGGTTATGCAAAATGGAGAAATAACCAGCTTAGTGCCCACGAGTCCAAAATAGAATGATCAGAGTTTCAGGGGAATGAAAAGAGAAAATGTGTTGGAATCCCCACTTCCCCATTACCATCATCTTGGGCCAGGTATTTAATGCATGCTGCATTGGTTTTGGCTGAGGAAAGTGCTTGAAGGAAGCAGTTTTTTAAGTTCACTTAATATCTCTGGGAGGTAATAAAGATCTTTATTTACAAATAATGTGTTTTCAATGAAATGTCTTTGTGTGGGCATTGCACACCCTAGCAAAATGGCAGGTTCTTTGTTTTGCCTTGGTGGGAAGAGCAAAGGATACTCTTCAGGATAGCTGATTTGAATATAGACATTTTACTCTCTGGGTGTGTGAAAATGTTCAAGTCACAACCGCTGTGTTTCCCAGTATTCTTGATTCCGTAGTGGAGTTTGTAATGTCTGTTCTAGCACATGAGGAATAGCTGTAAAGACCAGTGAGGACTTAGGAGATTAAAGGGCTCCGTTTGACTACCTAGCTGCCTTGTATCTGTCCTTCAAAATGCAGCCATGTGTCACCTCCTCAAGAAGCCTTCCTGGACCACTGGGCAAGAGCATTTGCTACACCACATGTAACCCTGGTTTCTGTGCCTCTTCACCATCAGCCTGGAATCTCCTTAAGGGTAGGAACAGCAATTCTTGCTCTGTATTTAATGAAATTTTGAGCCCAGCCCAGTGGCTAGCTCACAGTAGGCACTCAGTAAAGGCAGCCAAATGACAGACAAATGTAACTCTGTCATTGAAAGGGGTGCTCAAAAGGATACTAGATTTGCTAATGTCTCTATATCAATTCCTCATGGCAAAGTATACTGAAATAAATTTTTAAAATCTTAAGCCAATTTTCACACATTCCTAAAACAAAGTCGCTGAAAAGTCCATGAAGTCTAAGGAAACTAAAAATGAAAGGCCATTATTGGGAAAAAAAGAAAAAATTGGACTGCCATTTTCCCTTTACACATTTCTCATACAAATTAGGGAGAGGGTTTAAGAGTAAGAACTGAGTGCTGGGGTGAAATTGAAGCCCTGGATTATATAATCATACCAGTTGTGGCCAGTACTCCTGTGTGGCCTGCAAAACAATGCACTTTTTAAATGTGTATAAGGTGAAGTCAAAAATATAGGAGGTGGCTTTTGTTGGTGTGTCAGCCTGGCAGGCAAAAGAACAATAGGAGATATATTTTGGATTTTCCAGAAGTGAGGACAAATCTGTAAAGCCAAATTGATTTCTCTCAATACACATGACCACTTTGATAACGCTCATCTGAGGGAAAAATGACATGGTTTTTCTCTCTCAGCTGCTTCTGTCCTCCTTCCCCTTGCATCTGGCATTTTACAATAACATTTCCAACAGATACGGGTTGTTCAACAGTCACTAGCAATACATTGATTAATTATGTGTGCCAGGCTTTCAGTATACAATTAAGCTAAACAAAACTGCATGAAAGTAATATGAATAATTTGACCCCTAGTCACAAAAACAAGAAAACGGAGTGAAAGTGGAATCTCTGACCTCACTCATTTTAGCATATTGTGGGAGACGAAAGTGTAATCAGAGTTATAAATCATACAGCTGCCATACTGTGGTGAGGCAGAAAGGAAGTCATTCTGACCTTTGATTCAGAAGTTTCAAAGGTAGCAATGAAAGTGAACAGTTTGTTCTTATTCTTCAAGTAGGAAATATAATGGACAAAAATGCCCTTTTCTTCATAAGTGGGTAATATCTTTCTTTGTTTTATTCTTAAAATTTGTTTTATTGCGTTTTCTTCAATGTGATTTAGATACGGCATATTTACATTGTCTCAAAATGATTTTATGTCAACCTGCTTATACTATCTCTAAAACCAAAATTTAGAGGACAAAATATATTCCACATCTACAAAAATAAAATGAGTTCTTAATAACCTTTTTTCGTTCCTAATTAAAAAAGTGATATTTACCCACTGTAGACAAATTTGGAAATTGCAAAATAGTATATAAAATAGGAAAAAAAATCCATTCATAATCCTATGGTCTTGAGAATTTCCAGGTAATCACAACTTAATATTTGTTTCCTTCCAGTTTTTATCGTGTGTGTGAAGTTTATGATTGTATGTTGTATGCACTTTGGTACCTACTTCCTTCACTTTACAGTACTTCACAAGCATTTTTCAATTTCCTATAATAGTCTGTGAAAACAAGATTTTTAGTTGTTTAATATAACTCTATCACATGGATAAATCATACATTATTTAACAGGTTAATATTTTTGTCATTCAAGTGTTTGCAATTTTTAATTATTATTTTAAAAAGCAAAACACTTGAATGAACAAAAAACACTATGCTTAACTCAGTATGCATGTCCCTGGTGTTTTCTTTGTGTTAAATTCCAAGTGAAGTTCCTTCAATGTAGAGTCTGAGCAGCTTTAAGCCTCCTATTACATCATGACCAAGATTCTTTCAGAAATGCCAGAAAACTTGAGCTACTTGCACCCTCAGTACCAGTGGGTGAGCCACATGACTGCCCCTGAAAGGGGATGCTCTGAAAGTCGGTATACCATAGAAACCTGGGGTGGAATCATGAAATGCAAGGATCTGAAAATATTTCTTTGTTTTTTATATGCACAAACAGCAACAGCAGAGGAAGAGGGGGAAAGGAAAAGAATTATGAAAATGTAAAAAACCATCTAAATGTAAAGCATTTGAAAAATTAGAACCTATCTGCGAAATATGAAACCCTATTTAGAGTGAGTAACAAATTAATCCTCAATCAGAGTACCATGAAGGAGTTTAGGTACAGAAATGTGACCAACCAACTTAAACATGAAAAGAACCAAAGCACACAGGGCTATTTATCCAGCCTCATCCAGCAAATGGGTATCTTAACTGATAATAGATTTTATTCAAAATACCCACCCTCTTTTCTGAGAATGGTTTACCTACTCAGTCTACGGGGCTTGTCACCTGAGAGCTATGTTTGTACCCTTGCCGTGACTGATTAGACTGGCTGGCTCAAGCTAGTTGGCTAGAGATATTCCTATCATCTGTAGGATAGTGAGCCGACCTCTTATATAAGCTGGCATTCCTTTGGTTGTAAGAAATAGAAAACTTGATTTATACTGGCTTAAGCATAAAGGGATTTTGTTGACTCATGAAACCAAACTGTGCTAGGAGGGATTTAGGCTACAGCTGTGATTTGATTGAGAACTCAAATGACATCACAGGAATGCAAGCCTCAGTTTCCCTTTTTATGAATTGGTAGAACCATCAAGCTGGCTCCTGTCATAGTATTAAAAATGACTGCAGCAGCCCCAAGCTAGCATTCTCACTCAGATAGGTCCAGGGAAGAAGAGTGTGTTTCTGTCCCAGGATTCTAGACAAATCTTTCCCAAGATTCTCTCTAATTGGATCCATTAAAGCTCAGTGCACTTCCCTGAACCAATCACTGGGCAGGGTAATGGAATCCACTGATTGATTGAAGCCAATTTGAGTATTCCTGTGGAGCTAGAGGTGAGATATATCCCTTTTACACTGCATGGTTGAGGAATTGGATTTCTGTTAGAAAGGAAAAACATCCCATAGAGGAAATCAACAAATATCCAATAAGATATCCATATCATTGGGACTATATCTTGTTGATTGTCACGGGGGTGAATTCTACCGAATGTAAGGCGTAGCAACAGACAGGGAAGAAGAAAGCAGGTGGGACAGAGCACCTGAGATAGAAATGAGGAGAGGATGCTGATGGATTTTTAATGATCACATCTGGTCTTTTCCTAAGGTCTAGTTCTCTCTCTGCCCTCGGTTCTTTGGAAAATCCCCATGTCCTTATAATAAATCTCCCATTTATTTAAGCTGTTTTGAGCTGTTACTTGCTACCAGATTTGTATCAATTAATGGCTTCTAGAACATTCCTAAGTTATCTCTGAGCCCTGCCAGACTTTACTTCTTCCTTTGGCTCAGATGAGGATCTTCCATTTGATAGCTCTGTTTCTTCATTTAAAGGTCATATAAGGTGTCTCGGACTGAACGTGGCAAGCACGAACAAGGAGCAACAGGAGTTGACTGTGAACCTGAGGCAGGCTGGTAATAGTTTATTGGGTCCATTTGATATAAGTATAGGGAACATATGTGACTCCATTTACTTAGCAGATGTTTATCAGTTCCCCCAAAAGGAATGTTGCAAAAATCTTCAAAAGAGCCTTTCTTTCCTCCTCCCTGTATCTGGGATGTGATGTTATGTGAAATATGTTGAATTTTTTTTTATTTGCAAAAGCCACAAAAATGTCCTGGTTGACATGCACTGTTGTGACAAGCCCTAGTAGATGTTGTCAATCATATTGCTTTATGTTACATTAAGTGACATATTGTAATGCGATTGATACAACATGGGATGACACATCATAATGAGAAATATCATCTGGAAAATGTAGGAAAAAACAGAGGACTCAACACCACTTTTACTTTCTTTTTTCTTCTTCTTTTTTAGTGGTATGGAGAAAAAGATCTCCTTAGGATAGTTACTTGGAAAAGGGTTCAGGTCTTGGGGTTTCTACATGTTGCTCTTTTCATTTGTAATTAATAGGTGATGTAGAAAATATTTGCCTTCTTTAGGGTCTGATAAACTCTACATTTGAACTGAATGTCTGCAAACACGTTTGTGGTTCTTTAGTGACAATATATTTTCCACATATCAAAATTGCCTTTATAACCTTTCTATCAAAAGAATTCCACTGACCCCGCTTTATCTTATAGTCTTCTCTTCAAATTTCCTGCTATTTCTTTCTCTTGTTCTATAAAGACTGAGGGGCAGGGGGAAACCCTTTCAGATTTCACTGTAAGGTTGATGACAGTCTTACAGTGTAACATCTTTTAAAATTTTGGCCGTATGTCCACAGTCTTACACAGTTCCTGGCACATAGTAGCACTTAAGTGTTAAATGAATTTCTAAAGAGTCTTCATCTTTATAACTCATTTGTGTTTACTGAGTGGCATTTAATCAAATATAGTAAAACCCTATGTATTAGTTTTCTAGAGCTGTGATAGTAATTAAGTACCTAAGTAACAGTAAATAAGCACAAGCGTGGTGGCTTAAAACAACAGAAATTTATTCTCTGATAGGTTTAGAGGCGAGAAATCCAAAATCAGGGTGTTGGCAGGGTCATACTCCCTCTGAAGGTCTCAGAGGAGAATCCTTCCTTGCCTCTTCCAGCTTTTTGTGACCCCAGGCATTCCTGTGACCCCAGGCATCTAATCCCTGCTTTCCTCTTCACATGGCCTTATCTTCTGTCTCTGTGTCTTCTCTTCTTCTTATCAAGGACACTTGTTGCTAAATTTAAGGTCCATCTGGAAAATCCAGGGTGATCTCATCTCAAGATCTTTAACTTAATTACTTCTTCAAAGATCCTTTTTTCCAAGTAAAGTCACGTTCACAGTTTCTGGTGTACATACGTTTTGGGAGAGGGTCCCAAAACCAGTATACCCAATTAACAAAATGAATAAGGAGCTGGGGCTGTGCTGAGTAATTAACCTTTTTGGTTCATGGTTACATAAAATCTTCTTGTTTTAATCTACATTTAAAACCTTTTCTGTTTACTTTCATGTCTCAGTAATTATGGTATTACGATGATAATTATACATTTCTTTAATAATAGGTATCGTTATAATATCATAGGGTTTTCAATCGGACTGTGAATTTGCACTATATGGATACAGAGAATAGAAAAACTTGAGATGAGTTTATTGACCTCAATACAGACTCTAAAAGTCCTTTAAAAACAAGAAAACTGACCTCCATGAATGAGCTATGAGGTGTATGTGATCTATCTTTTGTTAAAGCAGAACATAGAGATTCTGACCAGTTGAGGATTTTGAGACCACATTCTTTCCTTAAATGTGGATTTCATCCCTGTTACCTCCCCTTACGCCCATATCTACCTACAGACATAGGAGTTCAGAGATGAGAAAAATGAATGTTAGGGTGACCAGAGAAGGTTTTCTGAAAGGAACAGGTGATATGATAAGGGGATGCCATTCAAGGGAAAGGTGTAGCCTAAGGGTTCTGCCTCTGGGCCACTGAAAGTTCAGATGAGCACTTGTTATCAAAACAATATGGGGCTAGACCCTTAGAACCAGGCATCCCTTAGTCAGGCTGGAAAATTTGCTTCTGGTCCTTCTAACAGTAAGACAGCAGCATGACCATAGACTTGCATTAACTTTTTATCTCTTTGTTCAAGATCTTGTGGCTGCATAGAATAATTTAATAAATCAAAATCGTTGTTCTCAATTTTCATTGTGGCTACATTGGTGTTCTTTTGAATGGAGTTCAATTATTGGAATGGCATATATTACATTGAATCATTTTATAGCTCAATCAATAGGCACATCTTCATAATAAATATTGATGCTCCTTGGATGCCTACACCAGTGTCCCACACATTCAACACAGCTGTTATGATTCAGGCAGCTCTGGGTAATTAATGTTTTTATTTTGTTCTTGTGCTGAACTCTGTCACTCACGTATGAACATGTCCTTTCTAGAAGGGAAGAGAAATTCTGATGCAAACAAAATCACCCAGGAATCTATTACACTAAACATGCTTCACAAAATTTTGAGAACTGAAATTTATTATAGACCTTCATTTATATAGAAATCAACAGACTGAATGCATTAGAGAAAACGAATAGCCTAACTGCCTTTAGTCTTTGAAAATGACCAACTGAGAAGAAATGGAATGTTTTCCTAGTAGGTTTGTAAAGCAGAAACTCTTAACTAAATCCTGCAGGGAATACCACTAGCTTTTAGTAAGGAAAATGAAAAAGATGCCTGGGGAGTGTCTCGTGAAGGTACAATCAAAACTAAATATACAATGCCCCAAGGATCATAATTAGTACGTTTGCTAAATAAGGTTCTTATACAATCTTACACTTAATTATATTCTTATAGTCAAATAAAATCAGTAATTTTCTTTAAAGTTCAGTACACAGTGACTTATTGTTGAGCAAATAATAACATGTCTGAATTTCTAAAATATTTTGGTTCCCAGTAAGAACTCAACGTTAGTCATTTTTTCCTGCATCTACATGAAGGTGCTGGGTCTCACTTATATGTTTCTTCACAAATGAAGAGTGGCTAGACCACCAGTTCACACGTTCTCTCTCAAAGGGGTCATGTAATCTGGTATATGTATTTTAATAATAATGTATATATTATACCTGCCCATCTGAAAGCAAACATCTAGATGCTCTTTTATTTTTGTTGTTAACTCTTTGGAACACAGAACATGGACAGTCGTCTTAGTAGGGGGAAACTCAGAGAAAAAAAATAGTTTTGAATCAGGGCCTGAGGCTGAATTGTGGAACAAGTAGGATATTTGTTTCTTTGTTTCACAAGTATGGAATTGTGCATTTTGTTATGTTCATGAGTACCAAGTGTGTATACTCAGAGGGTAACTTTAATATGTTTGCAAAGTGTCCTCTCAGTTTGTGTAAGGTGTTGTCCCAATAATTTTATTTTGCTTTTGTAATTTGAGCTACATTTCAGTGTTGATTTATTACCAGCATGAGAATATCCTTGCCAGGGATTCTAAAAGGAAAGGCAAGCCCTTTACACATTTAGCAGGATCAAAACGCTGTTATTTCTCGACTTTGAGGTCCTTAAAATTGTCCAAGCTTAGAGCTGAAGCTCACCTGTTTTCTGTACAATTTATTTCAAACATTTCCCAGACTCATAATTTTGAACGTTTTGTATTGTAATTTTCTTACTTATTTTAGTTTCTTTTCCCAAGATTCTGGAGTAATGCTGCTCAGAGTCAAGAAATTTTAAGGAAATGAGAGTATAAATTTAAGGCATTCTATGTTGCTTTATTTCTGTGAATACATTTGTACTGGTAATTTGATAACAGAGCATTGAATGAAGAAAGTGAAGAATGATAAAAATATGAGGGCGTGTGCAATGCACATTCAGACCTTATCAGCTCCAGGATCAGTTATCTGTTTGAAGAAAATTACATTGCATCTGTCAATAGACTTAATAACTCAGTGCCTGCGATTTGATAATGGATAATCACACAAATTCAGGAAGCTAGACCATATGCCATTCCAGTTTTCTCTTCTCTTATTCACCTTAATTTTCTAGATGAGTGAAATTATCTAGTTCTGGACTCAAGATGGCACACATGGAAATAGAGCCTGCAGGACTCCAGCCGCCTCCGATGTCAGTCAGGCGCAGGTGGAGGCTGCCGGGTTATGTCTGGGAGCCTGGAATCTAATTGAAATGGGCAGAGTTTGGAAAATTGCAAACCTGGACAATGCAAGTGATTAATGGATGGAAAGTAATAAAGGGTGGATATGGAACGGTTGAGGGAATTGGCTAGTGGGAAACAGTGAGGCTTCAGAGCCAAGGATTCAGGATCTAAGGAATAATTTGGTATGTCTACATATAAACCATGAGGGATAGGGATTAAATGGTAGAGATTAGAGATTATTTAGGGATACCTTTTCCTGGAAGCAGGGAATCCCTTAAGGGCCCTTAATTCCTGTTGATCCAGGATGCCGTTTCTGTTTATAAAACTACTTCTCTACTCTTACGTAATATGGTCATTGTATCAGTTAGCAATGATTTGGGCTACAAGTATTTGATGACTTAATTTCAGTGATTTAAACAAAAAAATGTGTTTCTTGTCCTCAGATATCAAGAAAACCAGATGCAGGCAGTTTCTGGTGTGGATTTGGCTGTTCATTGATGTCATCAGGGACTGAAACTCTTTTCATCTTTGTGCTTTGCTCTTTGTACCATGACACTTGTCCTCATGCTTGTTTGTTGGTGGTTACCAGGTGGCCCCTCCATCTACACACTGTCTCCTCCACAGCACATGACAGGAAGGGAGGGACTATGCCATCAGAACCTGCCCCTTCACATCAGGAGATGCAAACTTGCCCCCAGATACTTCCAGTAAACACTTATTTTCATCTCTTTAGCTGGAATCCCAGAGCCACACTGAATTTCTAAGAAAGCTGGATAAGTGAGTATCTCAGTTGGGGCTGGGTATATTGCTGCCCAAAAACATTTGGAGTTTTGTGAACAAGGAAGGTGGGAAGAATGCATGGCAATTAGGCACAAGCAGAGAATGTCACAACCATCCACCTAAGCGTTCTTGTGGAGGGAGAACAAGTGCTAGGCAATTGTGCTAGTATCATGGAGGCTACCAGTATTTGGGGGTCCAAGTAATGCCAATAGTAAGGGTTGTTTGGGCTTTACTGCAGTCTGTCATTACATGTTCTTTTTAATATGAATGGATTGGATATTTTTGAAATTTGTATTAAATGAAGTAAAACTGCAAGAATGCACCATGAAGAGCTGACTCCGCAGGAACAAGAAACTGAATCCACACTTTCAACAGGCTCTTGGCTGGGAACTACCCCTACATTTCTATGAGGCCATAGTTTAAACTGAGATTCTCTCTCTCTCTCTCTCTTTCTCTCCACCTCTCTCTCTCCAGTTTTATTGACTTTTTGGAGCTCTGGTTTTTGTGGATTGGGAATAACAATTAAGTTATGTTCTTAGAGAAGGCCACCATGCTGAAAAAAAGGTATATCACCTTTTAGCTTAATTAAATAGATAAGAACTTGACAACAAGATGGCTCACTTATTAGGTGTATTTTATATCTATGCTACTTTTCTTTTCTTCCAAGAAAAGTTCAGGGGGTTTGATTTACATCTAACATATTCCCAGAGAAGCTAGAGGGAAGTTGACAATAGATCTTATCACCTTATTTTGAAGATATGGATCTTGAGACTCAAAGACTTTGTCTTGAGTCAAACAGCAATAGTCATCACTGCAAATATTGCTACAAAACATTCCACTTGGCCACATTGCCCTGCTGCAAATAGATGTCTCTCAGAAAGTGAAATCAAGACATCAAATGAAAATGAGACCATTTGTCAAAGTATTTTCTGTTGAAGAAATGAATTCCTTGAGTGGTCAGTTACAGAGAGCAAAAGACCACAGCCAGCTTTGCAGGAAGCTGGGCTCTTGTTGGTAGATTCATAATGGTTTGATAATGCCACCATTTTTGTTACTGCATCTTTTAAGCAAGAGGGAACTTTCTTCCAATTTAGAGTTTGTACCTCTCATAATTGTTCTTAATCGTAGAACTGATGTGTATTGGTATTTAAAATTGTAATGTGCGAGTATCCTAGGATTTTTCTTTCATTTACTCTTTCAACAGCTAGTTATGGGAGTGCCCACTAAGTCCTTGGCATGGTTCTAGGTGGTGAGAATATAAGACAGATGAGGTTATTGTTTCCTAGGTTTCCATTCTAGGAAAGGGGAAATACAAACAAGTGCAATTATTAGCACTTTAAATGAGCTAAACTGGAAAGGCAGCATGAAGAAAATGACCTTCCAGTTTCTTTTTTTTCCCCACTGTTTCTTTGAACTTGCTTCTTGGACTATTTAATCCTTGCTCCATAGGTAGAAACCTTGGACTGGTCCATCACTTTTCCAGTCATTTTAGTCACACGAAGAGTCTGTAAAATATTTGAAGGGCACTGCTCTAAGGTGAGAACAAGATAGGTCTGATGAAGGAACAGAAAAACAATAGAAGGCCTTTGTGGCCTTACTTAGTGGGAAAGGGGAGAGAACCTTCGAGGAGGTAAGGTTGGAACGTAGGTGGAGACTAGCCAGTTCATGGGCCAGGAGTGCGAGTTTATTTTCAGTGTGAGCTGCAGCAGTGGAGGGTTTTGAGGAAGAGAGTGATATGATCTGATGTGTAATTTAAAAGATCACTCTGACTTTTGCATGGGAATAGACTCTAGGGAAGAGAAAGAAACAGAAACTATTTGGGGGAGGCTTTTGCCTTGGTCAGGGTGACAGATGAGGGTGACACAGAGCAGGGTGGTGATGGCTTTGGGCTATGTGAAGTCTTTCAGGGAGACCCTTGTCTCCTAATGCCCATACAGCCACCACCGTGGGAGCCATGTAGTAATATTTAGTAAGTCTGTGCTGAATATCACATGGATACCTTTGTGAGTCAAAGGAAAGAAATGCCATTTATAGGATTTAGAGGAAAAATGTGTCTTTTGGTTTCTTTATCTTATTTTCTAATATCTCAAATTCCCATTCTTAGTGCAGGCCTTAGGATGTAAGCAAGTACCAAAGGCATAAAATCAGCCTGAGGAAATTTTTCCCTGACTCACTTTTTTTTCTGATTGTCACACCTTTGGCATAATTCAGCCTTCAATCCACACACAAGAAGAAAAGCTTCATTCAATATTGTGAGAATTTGGTTTTCTGACTTTTTGAAAAGGAATTCTTGCCTCCCCTTCTCTCTTCTTTCTCCCTTCCTCCCGCTTCTCGTCCCTTCCCTCTCTCTTTCTCTCTCTGTCTCTTTCATAAAGAAATAAGTGAATGGCAAAGCAGAAGGCTTGATTTAATTTATTTTGGGAGAAAATCCACGGGGTGGTGCCATCACCACACATGTTTGTCAATAATTATTTTGAGAAGGGAAAACAGAAAAATTCAGTGATATCTTTAGGAAAAAAACCCAACAATCTCTGGCAAAGCCATAAACCAACCCAAGTGCTGCCATAAAACTTCAGCGCCGTGTATGGTTTCAAAGCAGGATTTGTGAAGCAAAACCCATGATTAAAGTAAGAATAATATGAGCTTTGTGCAGCCCTATTGGCCCCTGCTGTGTAACTTAAGTCTCCCCTCCTCCTTGGATTCTGCAGAGGAGGCTAAGCAAGGTGAAAATGCCTCAGGGAGGAGGGCTGTTCATATCCAGGTCAGGGAGGAAACTGGTCTTGGGAACCAGGGACCTTTATCCCCCTTGTCTTGTGATAAAAAACGGGTTGGAGCTCAAGGCAATACATTCTGTCTCTGTCTTTCTCTCTCTCTGTCTCTCTCTCTCTCTCTCTCTCTCACACACACACACACACACACACAATCTTGCTAGGCTTGATTCTGGTGTGACTTCTGTGATCCTTCATACTGATTCTCATTGAGAATTTAAGTTCAAGTAAGTTCTTTCCTTGACTTTCCTTTTTCTCATTAGCTCTTACTCCCTTCCCTCAGCCTCAATCTTCTAACTTCTCCCTAGAACAAGTTTTCTGGGCTCTGCCTACTCTTCCCCTCCCTCTCCTCCCTGTTTCCTTCCCTTTTAGACCATGCTATCCTCATTTCTTCCTTTGTTCTTCTTTACCACGCCCCACCCTATGGCCCCTTCCCCTTCCTCTTTGTTCTCTTCTCCATCCCCCTATGGTGTGGAGCCAGGTGTTATTAGTTGAAGACAATCACAGATGTTCGTTTCCTGTATCCTTCAGACTCCATTTTGGGGGAACTGGACATGAAAGTTACCTCAAGTGTACAGATAGATTCAAGTCAAGGATAGCTTTCATTCCTCTGTGAGCATCCCAGGGACAAATTGGATGTGTCCTGCGGGAATGGAAAAAGCCACAGGTCACAGGTCAGCTGCTCTGAATTCATGTGGGGGGCCTGTCACAGCCTCTGTGACCTCAGGGTGCCCATCTGCAGGTAAAGGGATCAGACCAAATAAGGTTTAAGGTCCTTAAACATCATTTAATCATCCATGGTTCCAACTGTGAAGATGATCGTTATTACCAATTCTCGCCAGAAAAGCAAGACTCTTTACAAATGAGACAATTCTCCTGCCTTCCTGTGCACATCTGGGCGAAATATTGGGCCCAGAAGGGTTCCAATAACACTGGAAGATCCCCAAGAAGTATGTGTGTAAGCATCCCTGTGCCTCTTGGGAAGGGATGCATCGGGTCTCACCTGCGGCCTGGAGGAAGGACCCCGGAGGTGAGTTCAGTTTGCTGCTGGCCACAAAAGATGACTGATTGTCTCACAATGGACCCCTGTTTTGAGAGCTCCCAGGCCGCCTGAGTATCTGTCTGTGGCATCGCTGTGGTGGGATCGGTTCCCTGGGTGACAGCAGCTACCTGTCCTGATATCCAGTTCATGGGTTATTGCTTGCCTAGGGAGGTGATGAGTGGACCAGCTTTCCTGTCGGCCTTTGAGCTGACTTCCTTCGGGGCAGATTCAAAACAACTCCAAGAAACTCAGTGAAAAGGGTGGAGGAACCTATGGGATTTAGGAGATCTGTATCTTTTCCTTTAAGGCTTTCTTTCTCTGCAGATGGTCAAACAGCTCCTCTGTCTTCTGAGGCCTCAGGACTCTTATCCCCATTGGCCTTCTCTCCTCCTTGCAGGCAGCAGGCGGGGCTGGCCACAGGCCTTCTTCTTGGCTGCACCCTGCCGGCACTCGACTTGCAATTTCTCCAAAGACGTTTCTGTTTTTCTCAAGGCAAATGAAACTTCATGGACCATTTCTTCCTACTTTCGTAGAAGCAAAGGCTGGCACAAGGGAGGGGGTGGGAAACGCATGCAGAAAGTCACTTCTCAGCACCCGCAGAGGAAAGTGCTGACCCAGCGGCGGGGCACGGGGACTCTGGGTACTCTGAGGAGCAGATGCGCAGCTGCAAGTGCACATCAATCATGCAGCTTCCTGTGCGACAGGTAGAGCAGGACTTCTCCTGATCAAGTGCTAGTGTGAGAAATGCAGCAACCTCCCCTCCCCTTCCCCCATTCCTCTCTCTTCCCCCACCCCCCACCCCCACCCCGCTCTAGCTCTTACTCTTTTTTTCAAAACAGGAGCAGATATTTTTTTACTTCTAGCCCAGATGCTACTATTTTTCTGTTGTTTGCACTTACTGAGTTGAAATGCAACAGATGTTTCAAAAGGGTTTAAAATGAAATTCCTCATTAGGGACCATGACAAATAAATCACACACCTAACTTTAGAGATTTCCTTTGCTCAGACTCTTGACAGAGATATATATATATTTTCCAGGGTGGAAAGGGGAAGGAAGATCTCTTGTAATAAAATGACAATGAGAAGAATAGAATAATAATCACAATTATTTACGGACTGAGCTAGGACGTTTAGGTGCTCTAAGTATTTTCCATCTGTTATTCGACACTCACAGTTACCCCAAAGGGGTAGGTATTATTGCCCTTATTTTATTTATGAAGAAATTGAAGCACAAACAGGATAAGGGAATTGACTGAAAATTAAGCTGATCTACAATTGAAGATAAGAGCTTGATTCTATCATTAAATCCTATAGTCTTTTGGACACACACACATAAAACGTGAAATGAATTTTTTAAATAAACCAACTTTCCCAGACTTTACTAACAAAGGAGGTTGCAGTATAAGCAGCTCCCACATTCTACTGGACTTTTCCTTTCCCTCTGTTATTTCTTGAGAGTTTCCAGGGGGATCTCAGATATATTTTCTGATGGTTTTCTTACTCTCTGCTCCCCTTCAGATGCCTGAAGCCAAGTATCTCACTCCTGCATCTGCTGGGGCCTTTTGTGTAAACCCCTTTCCTTGCTAAAATCTTCTAGAAGCACCAGTCTGAGGCCTTCAGTCACCTGGTACCCTTGAGACAGCACCATGCTGGAGCCAGGCTGTGATCCAGGCAGAATGGGATGGCCCTTCCCCCAGCAGCCCTTCTATCTCCCAGCTACCCCGGAAGTCCTTTATGCTAACCACCCTCTTGCATTTTTAAGATTTATGTATGTATTTATTTTTAACTTTTATTTTCAGTTCAGATATACATGTTCAGGTTTGTTCTGCAGGTAAAATCGTCTCAGGGATTTATTGTACAGATTATTTAGTCACCCAGGTATTAAACCTAGTACCAAGTAGTTATTTTTCCTGATCCTCTCTCTCCTCCCATCCTCCACCCTCTGATAGGCCCCAGTGTCTGATATTCCCCTTGATATGTCCATGTGTTCTCATCATTTAGCTCCCACTTACAAGTGAGAACATGAGTATTTGGTTTTCTGTTCCTGCATTAGTTTGCTAAGGATAGCAGCCTCTAGCTCCATCCATGTTTCTGAAAAGGATATGATCTCCTTCTTTATGGCTGCATTGTATTCCATGGTGTATATGCACCACATTTTCTTTATCCAGTCTACCATATGGCATTTAGGTTGACTCCATGTCTTTGCTATTTTGAATAGTGCTGCAATGTACATACATGTGTATGTGTCTTTATGATTGAATGATTTATATTCCTTTGGGTATATACCCAGTAATGGGATTGCAGGGTTGAACAGTAGTTCTGCTTTTAGGTCTTTGAGGAATCACCACACTGCTTTCTACAATGGTTGAATTTAGAACGTTTTCTCTCCCCAGAGCCTGAGCTGGATACAGATCCCCTGCTCCCCATCCTATTGTCCTGTCCCTGTCTCTAGGCCATTAGTTAACAGAAGTCTGACTGATGGCTGAAAGCACGTCATTTTGCTTGTCCTTTGCTTCAGCTCTCCGAAATCTTGAAAAGGTGGTATGAATAGCTGCCAGAGTAACATAAAACTTAGATGCTCTCAAATTAGTCCGTGCTGCTTCCATTAGGTCTTTTCTGACAATTCTCTCAAAAGGACCAAAGATTAGCTCAATCAGTGGCCCTGCCCTGCAGATATAAGCAGATAGTGGCTCTGACTTAGCTGTTTGGTAGACTGAGGAGGACAATGCAAATATGTAAGTGCTGTGGACTTCTTGTCATTTCTGTTACCTCTGAGTCCATCCATTCGCCATCTCCTCTGCCAGAAGATTCTTCTGTCATGCGGCCCAGTCTCTCCCCTCCTTTAAGTCTTTGCACCGGAGTCATCTGATCAATGAGACCTTTCTTGACTACTCCATTTAAAATGCAACATTAACTAACTGACCCATTTCTAACTAACCTGCTTCTCTGTTTAACTTTTCTCCATAGCATTTTTAAAAAATGTGGTGAAAGACATATAACACAAAAATACACACAATATAAAATTTACCCTCTTCACTTCTAAGTGTACAGTTCAGTAGTGTTAAGTCTATTCACATTGCTGTCACTGGATCTCTAGAACTCCTTTCATCGTGCAAAACTGAGAGTCTATACCCATTAAAATGGAATTCCGCATTCTTCCCTCTCTTAGCTCCTGAGAGCCACCATTCTACTTTCTGTCTCTATTAATTTATGTATCCTAGGTATCTCAGCTACATGGAGTAAAAATATATTTGTCCTTTTGTGACTGGTTTATGCACTTAACATAAGGTCCTCGAGGTTCATCCATGTTGTAGCAAGTGTCAGAATTTTCTTCCTTTGTAATGCTGAGTAGTATTCCATTGTGTGTATATCCCACATTTGGTTTATTCATACATCAGTGGATATTTGGGTAGCTTTCATCTTTTGACTGCTATGAACAATGCTGTTTGAACAAGTCTCCTTAGAATTTTTCACTTTCTTGTATTCTAAATTAGGAGTTTATTTGGTTTATGCCTGGTATCTTCCATTAGAATATAAAGTCATAGATTTCTATTTTGAACCCTGCTGTGTTCCCAGATTCTGAAACAATGAGATGAGGTAGGTGCTTAAAAATATTTGCCAAGTGGATTAGAAGACAGGGGAGGTTAGGAGAAATACCTAATGTGGATGACAGGTTAATGGATGCAGCAAACCACCATGGCACATATATACCTATGTAACAAACCTGCACGTTCTACACATGTATCCCAGAACTTAAAGTATAATAGTAATAATAATAATAATAATAGTAATAATAATAATAAAAGACGGGGAAGGTAACAAAAGTTTTAAAAAATTGCTTTTGGAGGAATCAGAATAACAAATGTGGTATTAAATGGTCTCTAAATACAAGAATTTAAAGACTTCGATCTTCAGGTCACCCACAGATCAAAGTCCCTTTCTTTCTTCAAATGTCATTTTCCTGGCAATGACATTAAAAGTCGAGTATATGAGGTAAACTTGAACGCCGTCCTTACCAGCGGGAAAGGACAGTTCTTTTCCCATCGGGGCTGGTGAGAAGTCTTCAGCCACATCTCTTAGGACAGCAGTCCGGTTTTTATACGGCTATATTCGGTCTGATACCTGCTGTATTCCTCATGTCAAATTTACGTGTGAAGTTAAACTTGCAGGAGAGAGGGAGGGTAGGGAGGAAATTAATGCTCTTCTTCGCATTTGTGCCCTGCCTTTTTCTCATCTCTGTAAAGTATAAACCTTTAATGATCCAGAATCCAAACATGAAAGCTTCAATAATGGAGTATTTTCTTGTAATAATTATTGATGAAAATGAAGCTCCGTAGGAACTAGAAGTGCTTTCCAAATCATCAAACAAATGTCAAATTGTTCTTAGAATAATCTGTATGTAGATGGCTATAGTCAAGTTCTTTGAAAATTGGTCACTTAGAAACCTTTTTACTGGAAGTGTGGTCTGAGTATAAGCAGCAGCAGCAGTGTATGGGAGCTTGTTAGAAATGCAGGTTCTCAGGCCTATCCCTGACCTACTGAATCAAAATCTGCACTTTAACAAGATGCCCTGGGAACTCAGATGCATCCTGAAGTCTGAAAAGCATTGGCTCAGGGTATTCATTCCTCCAAATAATCACATTCTTCTCCAACTTTTAGGGACATTTACCCTTATTGCAATTTCGGAGACTTTATCTTATTCCATTAATGTAATTTTTGAATCTTGATGTTTAAATGTGACCATAGAAGTTATTTTGTGTTTTCTTTGGAAAGCCAATTTATTGTAAAAAATATCTGCTAATTTTCAGACTATAGAAATAACTTTTTGAAATGTGGCACCAGAATCTAGAGTCTGTGCAATTTAAGATTCAGCAGTAAATTACAGAAAAGATCTTTAACAGAGCAAAAACAAAAATAGTGTTTTGGATTTTAACTACTCTTGCTTTTTTTTTCTTCTCAGAATACTTGGGTCCCTGCTTGGCATTGTCAACCTAGAGAAAGGAAAGAGCTTTTACTACATTAATGTTATCCAACATGCCTATTTTCTAAATTCCCACAGTACTCATCTCCAAATTCTTATGCTTGGGTTATCCCCATTATTGTTACCAGTGCTCCAATCCTTATATTTAGAGTACAACTTGGAATTTGGCTGTCTCCTAGAGATATTCATTTCAGATTAGTTCTCCCTTCTCCCTTCTCTCTGAATTATTAGAGGAGCTTAGGGAACCCACACCCACATACACACACAAGTATCATCAATGAAAGTTCTGTCTATGGAGCATGGAAGCCAAGTCTAATCAGTCAAGTAATCATATTTAGCTTGGTGATGCCATTCTTTATTGTTGGAGTAATTTCTGTGTAATATGTTGTTTATCAGACCTAATTGGGATATGAATAGCTTGGGGTTAATAGTTGAAGAAATGTTTCACATTAGGTCACTTGCCTTGATGAAAGGGTGACTCCCTCTGTCTTTAAGAAAAATCCATCTTAAGACATGCTCCTTGTTCTTTATGCATTATTGTGGGGACAGGAACCCCCAATGCACCAGAACTTGAAGTTTAATAGTGCTGGTGGTTTAACTTCCTCCTGTGACAGGTGGGGAACTTGAAGCCTAAAAATTATAATTGATCCACCCATGGTTATGTGGCTCAATTATGTGTCACTGGTTATGTGTCACTGTCTCACTGTATTAAAAGAAACAACGGGAAGTGTTCTGGCTGCCAGACCTGGAACTGGATGCACTTTAGTTAAAAACACAAGCAGGTATGCAAAAAGTGCCTCTCAACCTGCGAGTCACTAACTCTTGCTGCAGAAAGCATCTGACACGCTAAACAGGAAGGAGTTTTGAAATAAGCAAATGGCATTGGAGGTTTCTGTGTCTGGTAGTGTTAACAATCGGCTGAAATTGACCCTGAAATACACCACGATGCGTTGGTGACCTCTCCCAGGAAGTGCCTCTATTGCACTTTATTTCTTGTGAACTACTCTTTCCTGTTCTGTTGCCTTGAAGTCAGGGCATAGAAAAACCAGGCACGATGCTTCAATTTGGGCCAAATGACCTGTGTAATAGCAGTAGTTACAATTGATTCCAGAGGACACACACTCTTTGCTTCTTTCATTTCTATGTTATGAAGCAAATAGGAAAAAGAATGAATATTTGAGGCAGAGGGTGAAAAAGAAAATCACCAATTGCTTCCCTGGATAGGCACCAGCATAGATGTATGAGCCCTTAACCCAGAGCAGATTAAAGCACTTTTGACAGTAATAGAACCAAGATCAGACATCATGATTCTAAGAGCACCATTAAAGGATGTACCACTGGGGGTTCTTAGCATTAATCACAGGTGATTATGAGGGCCTTGCCATGTTGTGAGTATCTCTCATGCATACAGACTCACAAACCTTCCCCGGCAAAATGATGGAATTATAAAATAATGATAGCAAACTGCTGCTTCAGGACAGCTGTTCACTGTTGTTGGAGAAACTGAGCCTAAAGGAATGGTAGGGGGAGAAAGAGACAGAGAGAGAGAAAGGGGGTTGTTTTGATTTAAATGATGTATTTCATGCTTTAGCATTGATCTTAATTCAGATTGTGTTTGAAAAGAAGAAGATATTTTTATTTCAAATATGATTAAGTAAGTGGCTGATCAGTTCCAAATCCAGAATTTTAGATAGCAAAGACTATGGTCAGAGATGATCTCCAGTTGACATAGGCGAGCAGCAAGCACGCCTCTGGACCCGCACGCATCATGTTTGCTGCCTCACTGGCAACCTGGCTTGGTGGGGACTGGAGGGAAGACCTCTGGGTAGGCAAATTGGCTGTGGGATATTTGTCCCTCCAAGTCTGGGGAGACCAGGACTGCTGGGGAAGGAGCTGAGTGTGCAAGGAATTCACTGAACACTCCTCAAATTGTTTCCTTGAAAATAAATAAGCGCCACGGATCACACAATTGTTCTGGAAGAAAATTGGTTTGGGAATCTTTAGTTCAATTTAGTTGTGGATAATTTAAATAAGAGAATAGAATTTTCTCTCATTTATGATTGATCCAACAACCCCTCTCCCTTTCTGGATTATAGCCTTTTCTTCCATGCTAGATATTTGGTGCCTATCCCATGTTGTCTGTGTTTTGAAATACCTTTTTTTTTTTTTTTTAATGGCCCCCCCTGTAATTTTTATTTTATGATACTAAAACACTTGAAATATTATTTATATTTTTAAAAGTAC
Organism: Macaca thibetana thibetana; assembly: GCF_024542745.1. Lineage (NCBI taxonomy): Eukaryota > Metazoa > Chordata > Mammalia > Primates > Cercopithecidae > Macaca > Macaca thibetana. The sequence continues at coordinate 39,304,641 of NC_065590.1, forward strand.
AATTTATAGGCATTTCCAAATATATTTCCCATTAAAAATGAGAACTTGTTATTTACTGAAGATATATAAGGATAAACTTCAGAAGACTTAAGTTTGCTCTGAAAACTTTATAACCCAGAATTTTAAAAGCATCCTCAGTTACCTCTTCCCCAATTCTATTCCACTGCATCATTCAGTTGTAAGTGAATAGAGGCTTCTCCCCTGAAACTTGCCATTTGCCACACACAACATTAACTCTCCCACTCAAATGATTTCTTTATTCATAGATTTTTCCCCAAGCAAGAGCCAAAACAGTTTAAAGCATTTATTTTCAGATGCTTTATTTTTTCAACCTCTTTTGACCAGCCCTGGAAGGTGCCATTGGTCCTTGACTGCAAGTCAGCAAATTGCTTCAGCCATGGCTCTTCATTAAACTCACTTTTTTTTTTTTTTTTTTTTTTTTTTTTTTTTTTTTTAATTTATTTATTATTATTATACTTTAAGTTGTAGGGTACATGTGCATAACATGCAGGTTTGTTACATATGTATACTTGTGCCTTGTTGCTGTGCTGCACCCATCAACTCGTCATTTACATCAGGTATAACTCCCAATGCAATCCCTCCCCCCCCCCCCCCCTCCCCCCTCCCCATGATAGGCCCCGGTGTGTGATGTTCCCCTTCCTGAGTCCAAGTGATCTCATTGTTCAGTTCCCACCTATGAGTGAGAACATGCGGTGTTTGGTTTTCTGTTCTTGTGATAGTTTGCTAAGAATGATGGTTTCCAGCTGCATCCATGTCCCTACAAAGGACACAAACTCATCCTTTTTGATGGCTGCATAGTATTCCATGGTGTATATGTGCCACATTTTCTTAATCCAATCTGTCACTGATGGACATTTGGGTTGATTCCAAGTCTTTGCTATTGTGAATAGTGCCGCAATAAACATACGTGTGCATGTGTCTTTATAGCAGCATAATTTATAATCCTTTGGGTATATACCCAGTAATGGGATGGCTGGGTCATATGGTACATCTAGTTCTAGCTCCTTGAGGAATCGCCATACTGTTTTCCATAATGGTTGAACTAGTTTACAATCCCACCAACAGTGTAAAAGTGTTCCTATTTCTCCACATCCTCTCCAGCACCTGTTGTTGCCTGACTTTTTAATGATCGCCATTCTAACTGGTGTGAGATGGTATCTCATTGTGGTTTTGATTTGCATTTCTCTGATGGCCAGTGATGATGAGCATTTTTTCATGTGTCTGTTGGCTGTATGAATGTCTTCTTTTGAGAAATGTCTGTTCATATCCTTTGCCCACTTTTTGATGGGGTTGTTTGTTTTTTTCTTGTAAATTTGTTTGAGTTCTTTGTAGGTTCTGGATATTAGCCCTTTGTCAGATGAGTAGATTGCAAAAATTTTCTCCCATTCTGTAGGTTGCCTGTTCACTCTGATGGTAGTTTCTTTTGCTGTGCAGAAGCTCTTTAGTTTAATGAGATCCCATTTGTCAATTTTGGCTTTTGCTGCCGTTGCTTTTGGTGTTTTAGACATGAAGTCTTTGCCCATGCCTATGTCCTGAATGGTACTACCTAGGTTTTCCTCTAGGATTTTTATGGTATTAGGTCTAACATTTAAGTCTCTAATCCATCTTGAATTAATTTTCGTATAAGGAGTAAGGAAAGGATCCAGTTTCAGCTTTCTACTTACGGCTAGCCAATTTTCCCAGCACCATTTATTAAATAGGGAATCCTTTCCCCATTTCTTGTTTCTCTCAGGTTTGTCAAAGATCAGATGGCTGTAGATGTGTGGTATTATTTCTGAGGACTCTGTTCTGTTCCATTGGTCTATATCTCTGTTTTTGTACCAGTACCATGCTGTTTTGGTTACTGTAGCTTTGTAGTATAGTTTGAAGTCAGGTAGCGTGATGCCTCCAGCTTTGTTCTTTTGACTTAGGATTGTCTTGGAGATGCGGGCTCTTTTTTGGTTCCATATGAACTTTAAAGCAGTTTTTTCCAATTCCGTGAAGAAACTCGTTGGTAGCTTGATGGGGATGGCATTGAATCTATAAATAACCTTGGGCAGTATGGCCATTTTCACGATATTGATTCTTCCTATCCATGAGCATGGTATGTTCTTCCATTTGTTTGTGTCCTCTTTGATTTCACTGAGCAGTGGTTTGTAGTTCTCCTTGAAGAGGTCCTTTACATCCCTTGTAAGTTGGATTCCTAGGTATTTTATTCTCTTTGAAGCAATTGTGAATGGAAGTTCATTCCTGATTTGGCTCTCTGTTTGTCTGTTACTGGTGTATAAGAATGCTTGTGATTTTGCACATTAATTTTGTATCCTGAGACTTTGCTGAAATTGCTTATCAGCTTAAGGAGATTTTGGGCTGAGACAATGGGGTTTTCTAAATATACAATCATGTCATCTGCAAAGAGGGACAATTTGACTTCTTCTTTTCCTAACTGAATACCCTTGATTTCTTTCTCTTGCCTGATTGCCCTAGCCAGAACTTCCAACACTATGTTGAATAGGAGTGGTGAGAGAGGGCATCCCTGTCTTGTGCCAGTTTTCAAAGGGAATTTTTCCAGTTTTTGCCCATTCAGTATGATATTGGCTGTGGGTTTGTCATAGATAGCTCTTATTATTTTGAGGTACGTTCCATCAATACCGAATTTATTGAGCGTTTTTAGCATGAAGGGCTGTTGAATTTTGTCAAAAGCCTTTTCTGCATCTATTGAGATAATCATGTGGTTCTTGTCTTTGGTTCTGTTTATATGCTGGATTATGTTTATTGATTTGCGAATGTTGAACCAGCCTTGCATCCCAGGGATGAAGCCCACTTGATCATGGTGGATAAGCTTTTTGATGTGTTGCTGAACCCGGTTTGCCAGTATTTTATTGAGGATTTTTGCATCGATGTTCATCAGGGATATTGGTCTAAAATTCTCTTTTTTTGTTGTGTCCCTGCCAGGCTTTGGTATCAGAATGATGTTGGCCTCATAAAATGAGTTAGGGAGGATTCCCTCTTTTTCTATTGATTGGAATAGTTTCAGAAGGAATGGTACCAACTCCTCCTTGTACCTCTGGTAGAATTCAGCTGTGAATCCATCTGGTCCTGGACTTTTTTTGGTTGGTAGGCTATTAATTATTGCCTCAATTTCAGAGCCTACTATTGGTCTATTCAGGGATTCAACTTCTTCCTGGTTTAGTCTTGGAAGAGTGTAAGTGTCCAGGAAATTATCCATTTCTTCTAGATTTTCCAGTTGATTTGCGTAGAGGTGTTTATAGTATTCTCTGATGGTAGTTTGTATTTCTGTGGGGTCGGTGGTGATATCCCCTTTATCATTTTTAATTGCGTAGATTTGATTCTTCTCTCTTTTCTTCTTTATTAGTCTGGCTAGTGGTCTGTCAATTTTGTTGATCTTTTCAAAAAACCAACTCCTAGATTCATTGATTTTTTGGAGAGTTTTTTGTGTCTCTATCTCCTTCAGTTCTGCTCTGATCTTAGTTATTTCTTGCCTTCTGCTAGCTTTCGAATGTGTTTGCTCTTGCTTCTCTAGCTCTTTTAATTGTGATGTTAGAGTGTCAATTTTAGATCTTTCCTGCTTTCTCTTGTGGGCATTTAGTGCTATAAATTTCCCTCTACACACTGCTTTAAATGTGTCCCAGAGATTCTGGTATGTTGTATCTTTGTTCTCATTGGTTTCAAAGAACATCTTTATTTCTGCCTTCATTTCGTTATGTACCCAGTAGTCATTCAGGAGCAGGTTGTTCAGTTTCCATGTAGTTGAGCGGTTTTGATTGAGTTTCTTAGTCCTGAGTTCTAGTTTGATTGCACTGTGGTCTGAGAGACAGTTTGTTATAATTTCTGTTCTTGTACATTTGCTGAGGAGTGCTTTACTTCCAATTACGTGGTCAATTTTGGAGTAAGTACGATGTGGTGCTGAGAAGAATGTATATTCTGTTGATTTGGGGTGGAGAGTTCTGTAGATGTCTATTAGGTCTGCTTGCTGCAGAGATGAGTTCAATTCCTGGATATCCTTGTTAACTTTCTGTCTCGTTGATCTGTCTAATGTTGACAGTGGAGTGTTGAAGTCTCCCATTATTATTGTATGGGAGTCTAAGTCTCTTTGTAAGTCTCTAAGGACTTGCTTTATGAATCTGGGTGCTCCTGTATTGGGTGCGTATATATTTAGGATAGTTAGCTCTTCCTGTTGAATTGATCCCTTTACCATTATGTAATGGCCTTCTTTGTCTCTTTTGATCTTTGATGGTTTAAAGTCTGTTTTATCAGAGACTAGTATAGCAACCCCCGCTTTTTTTTGTTCTCCATTTGCTTGGTAAATCTTCCTCCATCCCTTTATTTTGAGCCTATGTATGTCTCTGCGTGTGAGATGGGTCTCCTGAATACAGCAGACTGATGGGTCTTGACTCTTTATCCAGTTTGCCAGTCTGTGTCTTTTAATTGGAGCATTTAGTCCATTTACATTTAAGGTTAAGATTGTTATGTGTGAACTTGATCCTGCCATTATGATATTAACTGGTTATTTTGGTCGTTAGTTGATACAGTTTCTTCCTAGCCTCGATGGTCTTTACATTTTGGCATGTTTTTGCAGTGGCTGGTACCAGTTGTTCCTTTCCATGTTTAGTGCTTCCTTCAGGATCTCTTGTAAGGCAGGCCTAGTGGTGACAAAATCTCTAAGCATTTGCTTATCTGTAAAGGATTTTATTTCTCCTTCACTTATGAAACTTAGTTTGGCTGGATATGAAATTCTGGGTTTAAAATTCTTTTCTTTAAGAATGTTGAATATTGGCCCCCACTCTCTTCTGGCTTGGAGAGTTTCTGCCGAGAGATCTGCTGTTAGTCTGATGGGCTTCCCTTTGTGGGTAACCCGACCTTTCTCTCTGGCTGCTCTTAAGATTTTTTCCTTCATTTCAACTTTGGTGAATCTGGCAATTATGTGTCTTGGAGTTGCTCTTCTCGAGGAGTATCTTTGTGGCGTTCTCTGTATTTCCTGGATTTGAATGTTGGCCTGCCCTACTAGGTTGGGGAAGTTCTCCTGGATGATATCCTGAAGAGTGTTTTCCAACTTGGTTCCATTTTCCCCCTCACTTTCAGGCACCCCAATCAGACGTAGATTTGGTCTTTTTACATAATCCCATACTTCTTGCAGGCTTTGTTCATTTCTTTTTCTTCTTTTTTCTTTTGGTTTCTCTTCTCGCTTCATTTCATTCATTTGATCCTCAATCGCTGATACTCTTTCTTCCAGTTGATCGAGTCGGTTACTGAAGCTTGTGCATTTGTCACGTATTTCTCGTGTCATGGTTTTCATCTCTTTCATTTCGTTTAGGACCTTCTCTGCATTAATTACTCTAGCCATCAATTCTTCCACTTTTTTTTCAAGATTTTTAGTTTCTTTGCGCTGGGTACGTAATTCCTCCTTTAGCTCTGAGAAATTTGATGGACTGAAGCCTTCTTCTCTCATCTCGTCAAAGTCATTCTCCGTCCAGCTTTGATCCGTTGCTGGCGATGAGCTGCGCTCCTTTGCCGGGGGAGATGCGCTCTTATTTTTTGAATTTCCAGCTTTTCTGCCCTGCTTTTTCCCCATCTTTGTGGTTTTATCTGCCTCTGGTCTTTGATGATGGTGATGTACTGATGGGGTTTTGGTGTAGGTGTCCTTCCTGTTTGATAGTTTTCCTTCTAACAGTCAGGACCCTCAGCTGTAGGTCTGTTGGAGATTGCTTGAGGTCCACTCCAGACCCTGTTTGCCTGGGTATCAGCAGCAGAGGCTGCAGAAGATAGAATATTTCTGAACAACGACGAGTGTACCTGTCTGATTCTTGCTTTGGAAGCTTCCTCTCAGGGGTGTACTCCACCCTGTGAGGTGTGGGGTATCAGACTGCCCCTAGTGGGGGATGTCTCCCAGTTAGGCTGCTCAGGGGTCAGGGACCCACTTGAGCAGGGAGTCTGTCCCTTCTCAGATCTCAACCTCCGTGTTGGGAGATCCACTGCTCTCTTCAAAGCTGTCAGACAGAGTCGTTTGCGTCTGCAGAGTTTTCTGCTGCTTTTGTTGTTGTATAGTTGTGCCCTGTCCCCAGAGGTGGAGTCTACAGAGACATGCAGGTTTCCTTGAGCTGCTGTGAGCTCCACCCAGTTCGAGCTTCCCAGCGGCTATGTTTACCTACTTAAGCCTCGGCAATGGCGGGCGCCCCTCCCCCAGCCTCGCTGCTGCCTTGCCGGTAGATCACAGACTGCTGTGCTAGCAAAGAGGGAGGCTCCGTGGGTGTGGGACCCTCCCGGCCAGGCGTGGGATATGATCTCCTGGTGTGCCTGTTTGCTTAAAGCGCAGTATTGGGGTGGGAGTTACCCGATTTTCCAGGTGTTGTGTGTCTCAGTTCCCCTGGCTAGGAAAAGGGATTCCCTTCCCCCTTGCGCTTCCCAGGTGAGGCAGTGCCTCGCCCTGCTTCAGCTCTCGCTGGTCGGGCTGCAGCAGCTGACCAGCACCGATCGTCCGGCACTCCCCAGTGAGATGAACCCAGTACCTCAGTTGAAAATGCAGAAATCACCGGTCTTCTGTGTCCCTCGCGCTGGGAGTTGGAGACTGGAGCTGTTCCTATTCGGCCATCTTGCTCCGCTAAACTCACTTTTTGTTTTTTTCTTGTGGACAAAATCCTGAGACTCAGGCCAGCCAAACAGTATTTGGTTCCAGTGAAAAGTAGAAATTCCCCATTTCACCTCAATGACCACCGGCCTTGTGCCTAAAAATGTTAATATTTGTCACACATCCCTTTCTTAATGGCTTTCTCTAATTTCAAGTAAATCTTTGGCCATATGCGTCATAGTTCATTTCAAGTGGTGCAGATGACAGTAGCTTTATGAAGGAAGTGCAAGCACCTTTAAATTAGGGTAGGGTTGCCAGATTTAGCAAACAAAAAATGCAGAATACCCAATTAAATTAGAATTTAAGATAAGCAACTAATAACTTTTTAGTATAAGTATATTCCATGCAATAGTTGGACATCCTTATGCTAAATTCTTAGGTGTTGTTTATCTGAAATTCTAATTTAATCGGGCATCCTGTACTTCTCTGGCACCCTGTGTTAGGAGAGAGGAGTGAGTCAATTTTATGCAGCCACTGGAGTTGGCATGGTCCAGCACTAAAACCCCTGTCCCAGGAGGTCCTGTCAAGAGAAGAACCAGGTTAGTCGGCTTTACTTTGATCAAGAACTACAGAGGAAAATTCTAATCCATTGCACTATTTCAGGATCTAAGAGATCAGGGACTGCAACAAATAGAAAGTGAGGTTAGAAAACCAGATCTAAATCAGGTGACCACACTTGACTGTTTTCTGTGAGGGTGTTCTCCATTATCCATGAGTGTCTTTCTTCCTTTATTCTCCCTAAACTTCCCATAAAGATGAATGTGGTTTGCTATCTAGTGATGCTATAGGAAGTTGAGCATTAATGAAGAAAAGATGGCCATCTGTCCTGGCTCACGACCCTCTGGGCATTTAATGCTAACCAGCTTCTCTCCTGGTTAGTATTAAGATGGTGTTGCAGATTCTCTTAAGCAGCCGGTACTTAATGCATATAACAGGCTTGTTAAACCCCTTAAGGAAATAGGCATGGACTCACAGATCCGGCACCATGAAGTCTTGGCTCGCTCCTTGCTGCCTATCTCTGTTCTGCTGCAGTTGTGGAGGATAGACATGACTGCGGATGGAAGGACCCTGAGGTATAAATCAGAGACCAGGGGTACAGGGGCGCTTGGCTTCCCATTCTGCTTCTCAGTTTGCTTACCCTCCAGTTAGAGATAATAAGCCTTGTCCTTCCTATATAAGGGGGTGGATATAGCAGCCGGACAGGCAGATGAGTGGTGAGTGGACAGAATACCAGATAAACAGAGGAAGATGCTGTTTTCCTTTGCTTTTCTGCTGTCCTCTTCTTCTTGATGGATGGCCACATGTCCTAGTTTGCCTAGGACAGTCAAGATTTACTCCTATTGTCCCACTATAATTGTGAATAACACCCCTTTCACTCTCAAACATGGAAGATACATTACAATGTCACTTGCATTATGTAAACATGTTTATGAATACCAACCTAGGATATATTTGACAGTAGAAACAGAATATGTGAAACTAGGATTTGGTCATTTTGATTTGGCAGAGGTCACACAATTGCAAAGAGGGCTAAAGGAACACCTAGTCTTCCCATCCCAAGCCCAGTTGCTACACCAGGGCCCACTTTAACCCAGAAGCTGATAATGGGGTTTCAGGCAGAAAATAAGGCTAGATCTTTTGTCTCCGTCCCACAGTCCTGTAGGATGGGATTTCTCAACTTCAGTACTATTGACATTTGGGGTGGGATAATTCTTTGGGGCTTGGGGACTGTCCTGTACACTGTAGGATGTTTAGCAGCATTTCTGGCCTCCACCTGCTAGATGCCAGTAGCACCCCCACCCCCAACTGTGACAACCAAAAGAATGTTTCCAGACATAGCCAAATGTCCCCTGGGGGCAAAAATCACCCCCATTTGAGAATCACTACTCTTTGAGAAAGGAATTAAGATTTCCACTTTATAGTGATTATAATTGGATTTGGGGGAAGTTGCCAATCCTGTGGTTATAGCTCCAAATTGTAGTCTTAACAAAAGCAACAATGACAATTGACACTAATATTTCTAAAGCCCTTCATATTTACCAAGACCATTTTTGTGCTTTAAGCCAAAGTTACCCGGGTAAGCCTTGGGGAGGAGGGAGAAAAATATGTGGCCAATTTTGAGTCACAACCCATGTGCGCCAGGTGGGATTCCCAGGGATCTGGGGGATAGAATAGATGTTCACCAGTGAGACTGCTTGCTGCTGTCTAAGAGTCTGGCAGGGCCCCAAGCAGTGACATGTTATGTCACAATACTGGCAGAATCTTAATTGAGTCTTTATGAAGGCAAGGAAAAGTTAATTGATGATGACTGAGTACACACCTTGTAACAAGAACGTTATACAATTTTGGACCCCCCTCTCTCTATTAAGCTAAGAAACTGATAATGCTCCTTAATGGAATATGTCACTGTCTAGAACTTTCTCTGTGCCCCACACTTTCTGGGCAAGGTTGTTTACTACTTGCATCCAGGGAATATTAAGTATTAAGTCTTAATATTTGCTCATTCTCTTACAGAAAGTATAGGCTTCAAGTCTGGGATCTTTATCAACCAATATCTAGTATGCTCTGCAAATGCTGTGCTAGCTAGATGCTGTATCTGAGACTTTCTGTGTCCTCATTCTCTCTGTAAGATCAGTGATTTCCATCTTAAAATCTATTGAAAAAAAAATGTCACTTCCCTTCCCTCTTGGAGTGCGTTCTGATTGTCTGCTGTAGACAAGCATGGATGTCATGACTCTGCCTGTGTAACACTATTAAGGGGTGCCTCTGAGTCTTGAGAGTTTTATGCCTAATAATATGGGGCAGGACAAACATCAAGCTTCAGTGTGCTTCTTCTATTCTTGCTGGTCCCCATCAATTCTAGGCGAAGGTGGTAGAATAGAAGCAAGGAAAAGCAAGTTATCTTGGTGGGCATTATCATTGAGAGGGAATTATGAATAATTAACAGGGGCATTGACCAGTAACAATGACAAATCATAGTGTTTCAGAGGGAAATTAGTTTGGGATAAACAAGGACCACGGGACATCAGTCTGTGGTAGTTGCTATGGCCCTTTATGGAGTTTTCACATTTTAAGAAGTGCTTGGTGGTGCTGCAGAATTTTAGAATGGAAAACATCATGTTCTTGAGCTGAGCTGGACACTTGGTTGTCAATTCTTAAGAATCTGTAAGGCAGGACATTCTAATAGCTTTTTTTTTTTTAGCTGTAGTTACCATCCTCAAATATGAAAGTAATTGATACTCAGCAATGAAAGCTGCGTATGCATGTGGGAGAGAAGGAGGTTTCATCAGACTGACAAAAGGAGTCATGGTTCTGGGAAGGAGCAGGTAAGGAGGAATTTGACATTTACCCTAAGATCTTATGCAGTCTGGACTGTGATGTTCCTGCAGAGGGCACGTTGACTTGTGAAACAAGTACCATGAGGCCCTCAAGCCACACTCTTCCAACTGAATAAATGAGCCAATTCTACGATACCAGCCAGTAGATGTCTCTCTCTGTTATATCCCTTCTGATCATTACCTTGGCCATCAGACAGTTCTGCTACATTACTTGACTGTACTGCTGAGAGAGAATTGACAACATTAAAACAACTCCATTGCTTTTATGAACTGGCTCCAGGAGACTAGAGTCCATTTCCATTACCGAGATGTGTTGCGTGCCTAACCCAATGCTTTTGGAAGCAGGATAATTAGGCATCGCAGTCTGTGATTGTTTAAAGAAGATATACATTCGGGTTTCAGACATGGTGCTGTGAAATGTCTTATTGCATGAAGATTATGCTTACTTTCAAGAGCGCCCTGGGGTTATTTTGGTTGGAAGTTTGGAAAGGAGCAGGACTTTCTTTTTGGTGCACACTCTACAGTAAAGGCAATAGCAATGGCAATGTTTTAATTTCAAACCCTCTTGAGAGGCAACTGGTGGGCAGTTCTGAGTAATTCCAGCCACATATCCCTCTGCCCAGAAAAATTAATCACACCTTGGTCATGTCCAAAAAATCAGGGTGTCGCTTTTGAAACTCTAACCTTCTTGTTCTTAAAATGCCAGTGCCAACATACATAGTTTGTATTTGCTGATACAAAGCATATTTGAAATCTGAAAGCATTTAAGAGTTAAATAATACAAGCTCCAGTGTCTGGAATAAATGACTGAAAATGCTGGTGTAAAGGGAACACATTTACTACACCTTTTAAGGCCCCAAAGAGAGCCCTAAAGAGGAAAGATTCTTTTCAGATGAAATATATAGATGGCTCAGTGATGATAAAGGGGAAGAATATAAGGAGACCTTTTCCAGACCTTCCCAGGTGGTCGAGAGTGCAGGAAGGATGGCTGTTGACTCACGTGACACGACACCTGAGTAAAATCGTGGGCAGTGTCCACTGAGGCCTCATCAACACTTCCGAAGATTCGAGGATGGCCTTAGGAAGCAACTACTTATAAGGTGTAAACAGAAAGGCTGTTTCCAGTAGACAGGTTTCAGGACCAAATTTCTAGACTAAGATCTGCCAACAATCAGCTGGAATCTTGCTATGCAAAATGTGGACTGTGGACCAGCAGCATTTGAAGCTTGTTAGAAATGCAGAATTTTGGGCTTTACTCCAGACCTACAGAAACAGAGTACACATATTAACAAACCCCTGGGTAATTCATTTGCACGTTAAAGTTTGCAACCTCTTGGGCTCTACCACAAAAGCTTCAAGGACAGAAGGCATGTTATTTAGTCATTATTTTATTCATTTATCTATTTATTGAGTGTCTACTCTGTGCTGTGCATGAGACTAAGCCCTGGAAAGATGGTGCTGAATAGGACAGACAGGATTCCTGCCATGAGCATATTTTATTTTATATTTCTTTAACAAACAATTCATATTATGCTTCTTACAAATCGTCACTATTTGAAGTGCTTCATTTACATTGATTCAATCATCTAATAACTCCTGGAGGCAGGTATTATTACTTTTTACCTCTCAGAAATAAGGAAAGAGGTACAGAGAGGTTTAGAAACTTTTGCAAGGTCACACAGCTTGGAAGTAACAGAGCCAGGATTTGAATTCAGAGTCTGGCTACAGAGTCCAGATGCTTAACCACAAAGTTATGCCACCAAAAAAATAATTAACTATTTATAACCTCAGGTTTTGCTGTTAAGGAAATAAACGTAATGCTGTGGAAAACAAGGGAGTACCCTTAGCTAGTCTGATCTTGGAAGGTGTTTGTGAGATGACATCTAAACTGAGACTTGCACGGGGAAAAGGACCATTGTCATGTGAAGGGACGTGGAGAGCAAATTATAAGCAGAAAGAACAGCAAGTGCAAGGCATCTGAAGTCAAAGAATGTTGTTCTTTCTGAGAACCGCCTAAGCCTGCAGCATGCAGGTGGTGGGGAAAGAGATGGGAGGTGAGGCTCGGGAGGTCAGAAGGGCAGATCACATGAGGAGGTAAGCGGTATAGATGATGCAGAGCCTTGGAGGATAGGGGAAGGGATACAGATCCTATTCCCATGTCCTGGGAAGCCAGTAAGAGTTTATGCCGGGAAGTGAGGCAATCTGACTGCTGATTTGACTGCTGAAAGGAGAGTGGATTGTAGGGTGCAAAAGTAGAAGCAGCAGAACCCAGCCAGAGTTGATCTGAGTGGTCCAGTTGAGAGATGTGTGTGGCTTTCACCACAGAAGTGTTATGGGGATGAAGAGGAGAGCACAGACTTAAGACCTGATGTGGAGGCAGGACCAACAGGAATGATTCTTTAGATGTGCATGTACACATGTGGGTATGTGTGTCAAAGTGTCTGTGCTTCTGAGGGGCGGTGTTGACAAAAGGGAGGAATTGGATTACATGAGGGCTTCCAATTTCAGCACGTTGGGTACACGGTGCTGCTATTTACTGAGAGAGAAAAAAGTGTAGATGAGCAGGTTGGCATGGGTGGGAATCATGTTTTCCTATTAGGATATATTCCTAATAGGATATATATTTGAGATTCTTCCTTCCAAGTGGAGGTGTCAGAGAAGCAACCATATCTTTCCATTGTGTAGTCCTGGATCTGAAATAGAGTCAGCTCTTAGTATTTGTTGAATGAATTTCAGTGAAGAAGACCTCCCTGGTATGAAAAAATACAGAATTCCATAGCAGTTTACTATTGCCTGAAGGTTACTCTAGCAGAGATCAAAGCTTTACTTTGTATAGTTGGGAATGACATAAAAACGTAAGCAACAATCACAACAACAAGCAAACAAACCACAGATTATGAGAGTCAATACATTAACTTAATTTACATGAAGGCATACATGACAGACACCAGGGCCATCTTCAAAGTAGATTTCACCAGGTAGACACTGGGCATTGGAAGAGAAGATGGTATGAAGGTGTAAGTGCCTTGCAAGCATGTTCTATTTAGTAAAGTATCTACAGTGGCTAGCACAAGTGCTCACTGAATGCTATTTCAAATAAGGTATTCAAGATGAATTTTGCCCAAGCCCAATGCAGTTTAATTACAGTACATTTTGTGACAACAAATTCTCTAGAGAATTTGAATTGTCTGAAAATCATTTACCTTCTCATAGACTCATCATACCACTCCATTCTTTGTTGTCCTCTTAGCTTTATTCAATGATTTCATACATATTAGGATCACAGAATTACTTGTATTATACTGAGGTGTGCAGAAAAAGCAGTTTCCTTGTTTTCTAAATTTGTTCTGATATCCTTTTTGTATTCTACCTGATTGGTGGAATGAAAACAACCACCACCGCTGCCCTAGTTTTAATGCAATCTAGTTCAAAACTTAGTCCAGTTGAGTAACCTGTCTCTTTGGAGTATTATTTCTTTCTTCTCTACACCTCTGCCCTCTCTTAGGATGGTGTCTGAGATGGGGAGAAAGATCTTCATGGCTTCAGAAAGAAGAGGTCTCCCCATGCTTCTCCCTGAGTGGATGCTGCCTGGCATCCACTGGAATTTGCTCTAGCTGGCCACTTTTTCTAGACATTCTGCAGCTGATAAATTTGTGATAGGTTTCACAGCTCTGCCATGCTCCAGAGCTTTCCCTCCATTGCCTGACCTCCTCTTGATCCTTATTGCCTCTGTAGATCCCTCTGAATCTCTGTAAGTCCTCCAAAGGGTTCCTGGAGAAGGCCTTGGGGTCATCCTGTCTCCAGGAAGGCCCTGTGGCTCTCTATTCAGAGTCTATGACACATGGGAACTGAAGGCTACTTAGAATTCCTTCTCTCAACCTGACCATGGCACTGTGTCTTCTTAACTCTCTTGGTCACCTTCCTCTCTTCAGATCTAACTTATCACCTTGGAGAGGGAGTTCTGAGCACACACATGACTGCCTGTTGCCCTGTCTGTATGTCCTTTCTTCTTCAGACCTGCAAGGGGAAGGAGAGGGTTTTTACTTGTCATATTCTCCTTTTTCACATAGTGGCACCTGCCCTCTCTATTTCAATGAAGCTGAAATGCAGAAGAGGTATGAGGTATAAGGAAACATTGGAAAGTATTTCAAAAATATTATACTGGTTATACATATTTAAAGTCTGTGAATGCAGATGAGAGGCCTGAGGTAGTGTAAAATAAGGCCATGGAAAGTCTTGAGACATTCTTGATGACAAAATGCATTCATCCAGAAGAAAGTTGGCCCCTGGAGGAAGACTATCACATCTCTTTGTTCTTTTGTTGCCATATTGAGTCTACACTGGCAAATAAAGTCTCACTTTTCCAGTATCCTAGAGCAGAGTGCCTAAAAAAATGAAATTGATTCCATTGAGCAACTACTTACAGAGCCTACTGTGTATTCTTTACTCTGCTTAGTGCTATGGAGGAGAGAAAAGGTAAAAGGTATGTATACTACTCACAAAGAGGCTACAGACTTCTTTGGGAGATAGGACACATACCTATGAAGCAGTTGACTCAAGAGAGCCTAGGTAGAGTAGTAGTATTGGAGCAAATGGCTTGGCATAGACAGTAATGCTAGAAGAAATGAGGAATGTGAGATCACTCTGAGCTTTGAGATCTCTAGAAATAATAGTCCATCCATGAGGCATTAAGGATGACTGTGTTAAAGACAAGCACAGAGGTCTGGAAGATAAGGTGTGGAAAATAGGGAAGATGGAGGAGCAGCAAGAACCAAGACTTAAAAGCATGACTTCACTGTCTAATATGGTAGCCACTAGTCAAGGGTGGTTACTGAGCACTTAAAATAGGGCTAGACCAATTTAAGGTGTCCTGTAGCCATAAAATACACGCCACATTGTGCAGTCTTAATATGAAAAAAAAAGAATGTAATGTGTCTCATTAATAATTTATAAATATTAGGAATGTGTTGAAATGATACTATTTGGATATATTAGATTAAAGCATATTAAAATTAAATTTTCTTTTTTAACTTATTTTTTAAATGTGACTTCTAGAAAATGTAAAATTACATTTGTGGCTTGCATTAAATTTCTACTGGACAGCACTGGGAGAAAAAAAGATGTCAAAGGCGTTGCCTACTGAATGCGTCTGTGTCACCTAGGAGGTTCCTGTTTCTGAAGAAGAAGAATCCCTTTTATGTAAACAAGATAAAACAATAACAAAAAGAAACTTCTAAAACTTCTGTGGGAAAGTAATTGTTCATTCAAAGTAACCAAAAATTCAGTAATATTTCTGTATGAACCCATATTGTAATAACCCTCTAGCAATTTTGTATGTATTTAAAAATGACAGATAAGACATTATCTGTAAGACAACCTGGGTGTATAAGAATCTGCAGCCCCTTTCATTAACTCTGAGATCCCCTTGGAGTCTGCAGCTATAACCCGGGGGCTATAGCTGGGTGGGAATGGTGGGGCATTCCGAAAGAGAAAGCTGGCTATATTGGGTAGAGCCTTGGACATCATGTATAGGAATGGGACTTTATTCCCTAGGCAGTAAGGAACCTTAAATACCTTAAATACTCACACACTCTTTCAACCTCTCCTTTGCATGTCTACCCAGTGTAGCTTTTTGAGGTGCTCTTGTCTTGGTGTTGAATTCTGTTCTTTCTGCAGCTTGGGTATCACTGTAGGTGCCCATGCCCTCTGAGGGAGGAAATTGAGTGCAATTCTAAGAGATGGGTTTGAAACTTTCTGGGCATCATCATACCTCCTTTAGAATTGCTGTCTAGGCCGGGCACAGTGGCTCATGCCTGTAATCCCAGCACTTTGGGAGGCTGAGGCGGGTGGATCATGAGGTCAAGAAATCGAGACCATCCTGGCCAACGTGGTGAAACCCTGTCTCTACTAAAAATACAAAAATTAGTAGGGTATGGTGGTGCACACCTGTAGTCCCAGATACTTGGGAGACTGAGGCAGGAGACTCGCTTGAACCCGGGAGGCAGAGGTTGCCGTGAGCCAAGGTCGTGCCACTGCACTCCAGCTTGGCAAAGAGTGAGACACCGTCTCAAAACAAACAAACAAACAAACAAACAAACAGAATCACTGTGTAGTATCTGGTCAAGTCTGCCAATTGACACCTTTTTGCAGGATTGGGTGACAGCTGTAGAACTGTTATTGTCATGTAGCCAGAGACTCTGCTGGACTCGTGTTTTCTAAGTCTCTAAATAGCTTAAAATCCCTTCCCCAACTTGTGTTGAATGCCTGAAATCTGTTCTCAATGCCCAGCCCCTTCCTGGAAGAATCAAAGCATCTCACTTACCTGTCAGATAAAAGATACTCATGACCATTGTCCAAAACCTGCGGCTCTTGGGACTGCTACCTGGGAAGCAGGTCTGCATGGGGCCATCCTCACAGGAGCAAAAGATGTGCCACCTCCAGATGTCTTGTGAGGTTGGTGATAATTACAGTCAATAAGGTCCATACCACAGGGGTTAAAAGGAGGTGTGATAAACTTGGGTAACCTTGCTGCTGTTTGGGACATAGAGCTTTTATTTATTGGATTCCTCAAACCTTTCTCAGGAGATTTTGTCCTGTAAGTCACGCTGACAGATTTATCCTGGACTCCTGTCATCGAAGGCTGTTTTCTCACTAAGCAGGTGGAAGGAAAAAGCCAAGGAAGGTAACTGCCAGCTGGGTGGTCGTTTGTGCATTGGTGCCATGAAGCAGACATATATTATACGTCTTCTGCAAGGCCTTAGCTATCGCTTCTGCCTTGTCCTAGATCTTTCCTTTGTGACAGTAGTTGCTGTCGGCATTCCCACATTCTTGTCTGCAGCTGTAATTAGAGACGCAGGCCTCGCCCATACAGCATGCATAGACAATCAGGATTCGTCTCACACATTGGTTGGTGAGGAAGGAGGGTCCAGTTACATCCACTAAAAAAGGCCAGGCAAAATCCTACAATATAAAGCTTCCAAACAGCCTTTCCAGAAACACTTTCAAATTTGCAGACACACCATCACCACCACCATGCACAAGGGAAGGATTCCTATTTGACCTCTGTTCAACTCTGGTGGTGGAGGTTTTGTGGGGAGGGAATAAAGAGATGAAGAAAATAAAGGAAGAAATGGTAGAAAAATCACAGCATTTTAGCCCTAGAGAGATCTTAAAGGATTAGGGTCCAGAGCTTTTCAGTCTTTCTTTTACCGTGAAATTCTTTGTTCAAATGAAATTGCTATTGTTAACATTTGTTTAGCTCATACTGTAAACCAGCAACTGAGCTCAAAGTTTTACACATAAGTCTTCACAAAAACCCTAGGAGGTAGGTAGAGTTATTGTTTTCATTTTCCAGACAAGGGAATTGAGGCACGGAGGAGCTTTAAAAGCTTGCCTGAGGTAATACCCGAAGAAGTGGTGGAGCTGATTGGAGCCCTGGCAGCTGGTGTCAGAGCTGGTGTCATGAGCCAGACATGATGGGGATGCCCTCCAGAGACATGATTTTCACTTCAGTGCTTTACTGGGGGAACCAACCAATGAACAGAAAATTAGAGGGCTGCTCTGGTTAAAGCTGGAGTGTGCTGTGGCCCAGGCCTGATCCATGCACCCCCTCACCCCAGGGGAGTTAAGGAGAGTTAAGGGGAGTCAAGCGACATCTGATCTAGGAGTGTCCTCACATGTTCTTGGTTGACGAAGCTGAGAAGCTGTGTTTGGAAGGTGCTGAGCCTCAAGCCCAGCCATCTGGAGTCTCAGGTCACTGCCAACAAACCAAACTGTACCTGACCGTACCTGAAATCCTCTTGTACCAACTTCTCAGAGCTAATAATGATCAAGTAGGCCAAGCCCAAAGAATAATTAAAATGTTTTATAGAAACAGAGAATTATAGTAGACCTAGGAAATGATACTGACCCTTCTAAGACCCTGCCAACAGCAGATGCAGCAAGAGTTTATGTCAAAGCCTGCATCTCCCGTAATGGTGCCCACTAAATGCTTGAGGGTCCATTCTCAGAATTTCTTACACAGTCCCAGGTGTTACCAGGGCTGTGTTCTTCAAGGTCTCACCTACTGTGTTCTTCCTGCTTTGCTGACAGTTTAAAGTCTGATTCAGTTACTTCCGTGTGCAAAGAGCTCTTCTGGAAGACCTACTTATTTCTTTCTTTCTTTCTTTCTTTTTTTTTAAATTATACTTTATGTTCTAGGGTACATGTGCACAACATGCAGGTTTGTTGCATATGTATACATGTGCCATGTTAGTGTGCTGCACCCATTAACTCATCATTTACATTGGGTATATCTCCTAATGCTACTTTTTAATAGGACATTTACTTTCGATTTCCTTCTCTTCTTACTCAGCTTTATCCTTCTCAAAGCAAAGGATGTGATTGTTTTGTATTTGAACAATCTGACCTGAGGTTAAAAAGGTATTTACTTAATCAGTTGCCTACTGTGCATGTCCAAAGAGTTAATGCCTCAGCAACTCTTTCCTGGTTCCAGGAGGGAGGTGAAAGGGCCCTTCAGAGTAAGAAGGGTGTAGGTGAGATCTGGAAAGATACTTGGGAAAAAGTTGGATTCTCTTTTGTGTCTCCATGCTGTACTCCCCAATATGAATGCTGTCTTACCTAAGGCCAGATCTGAGGATACAGGAGTAAAGGCTAAATGGTTGTATATCTTTGAAAGGAAAAAATATGTATTTTTAACTTTCAAAAGTTCTTTTTTTGTAACTAGGGTGGGCTTTCTTATAACTGGCTCTTTCTTTTAACTAGGGTGACCTGCGAAGTGGTACAGGGCACCGAGCCCGGAGGACTGCTCACTTGGTTTAATGCTCTGCTGTCACCATCTTGAAATGCTTAATAATTTTAGAACATGGGTTCTGCATTTGCCTTTTGCATTGGGTCCTGCAAATCATGTAGCTTGTCCAGCCTGCAATGCAGTTTGGGATACATGTGTTTGTTTGTAGTGAAAGTGGGTTGGAAGAATTATGTTTGTGTGGGCGTTATCACCACTCTGGTTACCAGCCTTGTAATAAAAAACTGTTCTGGCATAAAAATATATGTTTAATTCAGAGTTAAAAAGAACTATACCGTATGAGAAGCATGTGGTTATGCTGAATTTGGTATCTCACCTTTATAAGTTTAAAGACTAGTTCCTTCTCAGTGCCTTGTGCTATTTTTGACTTACAGATCCTGACACTCCAGGGTATGACCTTTTCTAACCAACGCTTGCCTTGCTGGCAGTAAGGTTACCAGGGGTCAGGGCTGAGCTGCTTCATCTGTCATTTTCCTGTTGGGTGCAGAATGAGACTTGATAATGAAATGAGTCAGGAGTTTCAGTATGGTTTTATCATCCTTCTAGTTGATAATATTTAAAATAAATGATCAGATTATTCTAAGATATTTCAGGTCATTATATTCCAAAGACCCAGTGTTATTTTTCAAGGCAAATGTTGAAAAATGCCAACATCATAAAAAATTAGTTTATTCACATAATCTTTAGTAAAGTCACAATAAAATATATATTGAGTTTTTCAAAGATATCAGGAAGTAAATGTTTCATAATATGATTATAATTATTAGCAAGATTATAAATATCAGATTTTAGGTAGTATAATGGAGAAAAATAGTAAAATAAGAGAAAAGCATGAGTAGCTAAATTTTTTAAAAAGGATAATCCCTAATCTGATTTGTCAAGGAATGTCAGACATCAGAAGTTGACTGTTCTGTAATTTAAAGTGAGGCAAGGACCAATTAGGCCCTGCCATCTGGTCCCATAGCAATTGTTGTTTGTAAGTACATTCTGAGCACTGTGCACATGGGTCATTTTGACCTGTCATCTGCCCTCTCAGCCGTCTTAGAGAAGATAAAAAACTGACTCTCATTTTGGGAGATTGTGCAACATGCTCAGGGGTCCTGTGGTTTCTTCGGTGTGGACATCAAAAACTCAAGTATCTACAGGGGCCAAGCAGGTCACCAAAATGGGTGGTGCCCCTGGGTGGGGACTGGGTTGAACTGGAGAGCCATGTCCAGTCTTAAGTGAGCGGCATGCTCGGCAACTGACATTAGCTGAGCAGAGCAAATATGGTTGTCAGAGGTTCTGATTTTTCAACAGTTCTGATTTCTCTTCACTGGAAGATTTGAAAGGCTATCTAGTGAATCAATATCTGAAAATTCGGCTGTCCAAAAACATCTGTCACCATAGATTGCCCATACCCTGCGTAAGTGCACTGCTGTGGGCTGGGGCATATTGATAAAAGAAGAGGGGAGGTTATTTTCAGGGATCACATTATTTTCTTAAACTAGAGGAAACCAATTCCTTTAATATTCAATTACAAGGCAGTCCTTTTTCTTGTTTTAATTTAGTTGACACTGGTCTCATTTCATTCCTTCTTTATGGACTCCATCTTCCTAACTACAAAATAGGAGTGAAAACCTCCTGATTTTTTACTTCAGATTGAATATTAGAAAATATAATAAATAGATACAGATATTTCTGGCTGAGAAGTGTGCAATGAACAAGACCACCTAGAGAAGAGACAAAAACTTAACACTTTTGCTATTAATTGACTTAATGGACATGAAAAATGTGCATATCATTCTGACGTGGTTTATGGAATGGGCATGTCCTGATGGGGAAATGGCCTAAAGTGACCGCACCTTCTCTCATTTTCTTTCAATCCTGAAATTTTGTGAAGTCAAATGATTGATTTTTTTAAAGGATTTATGGGCTATTTTCCTTATTGGTGAGCTAGTTAGACCAAGCTAAGAATTTTTAATCAGATTAGTAAATAAAATATCTTTCAAAGCCATTCTCACTTATCTGTGTCTGGAATAATAATCATTCCTGTGTAAAATTTATAGTTTGAGCTATTAAATTTTATGGTGTCAAATAACTAGAATATTAGAGTAGCTTGTGTCTTCCACTAGGAAATTTCATAGATTGCCCATCTCTCTTTATTCCTAAAGGAGAACTGAAATTGGTTTATTTTGCTAGAAATGTGTGGTGTGTGTGTGCTGTGTGTGTGTGTTCACGCTGTGGCAGTATGTGTATATGCCATGTGTCTGAGTGTGTATTTGTATGTGCTGTATGTGTGTGTCATGAGGGTGTGTATGTATGTGAGGTGGTGGTGTGTGTAGCGTGTGTGTGTGCTGTGCGTGGGTATTTATGTATGTGATGTGAGTGTGTGTGTGTGCTGTGTGCATGTGCCGTATGTGTGTTTTGTGGGGGTATGCCTGTATGTATGTGAAGTGGTGTGTGTGTAGTGTGTGTGCTGTGCATGTGGTGTGGGTATATTTGCTGTATGTGTGCTGTGTGGGGGTGTGTATGTATGTGATGTAGTGTGCGTGTAGTGTGTGTGCTGTGTGTGTAACATGGGTATATGTGTTGTATGTGTGCTGTGTGGGGGTGTGTATGTGATGTGTGCGTGTAGTGTGTGTGCTATGTGTGTGGTGTGGGTATATGTGCTGTATGTGTGCTGTGTGGGGGTGTGGATGTATGTAATGTGTGCGTGTAGTATGTGTGGTGTGTGTGTATGTGAGGTTGTGTGTGGTGTGTGTATGTGTTGTGTGTGTATATGTATGTGATGTGGTATGTGTGTAATGTGTGTGGTGTGTATGTGTATATACTGTGTGTGCTGTATGTGCATGTATGTGAGGTGGTGTGTGTGTAATGTGTGTGTGTATGCACTGTGTGTGTGCTGTGTTTGTGAGGTGGTGTGTGTATGCTGTGTTTGTAGTGTGTATGTGTATGTATGTGAGGTGCTGTGTGTAGTGTGTGTATGCTGGGTGTGTGTGGTGTGGGTATGTGTGGTGTGGGTGTGTGTGTATATGTATGTAAGGTGGTGTGTGTAGTTGTATGTATGTTGTGTGTGTGGTGTGTGTAGTGTATGGTGTATAGTGTATGGTGGTGTGTTTGTGCTGTGTGTGTGGTGTGCATAGTGTATGTGCTGTGTGTGTGTTGTGAGTGTGTGTGTGTTGTGGGTGTGTGTGTATGTGAGGTTGTGTGTAGTATGTGTGGGGGTGTGTGTGTGGTGTGTGTGTGTGTGTATGTGAGGTGGTGTGTGGGTGTGGTGTGGGTGTGGTGTGTGTAGTGTGGTCATATGTGGTGTATGTGCAGTGTGTATCATGTGTTTGTGCTGTGTGTGTATTGTATGTGTGCATGTGAGGTGGTCTGTGGTGTGTGGTATATGTATATGTGCTGTGTGTGTGTTGTGTGTGTGTATGTGAGGTGGTCTGTGTGGTGAGTGTAGTGTGTGTATGCTGTGTGGTGTGTGTGTGTGGTGTTTGTAGTGTGTGTATGTGCTGTGTGTGTGAATATGAGGTGGTGTGTGTGTGTGGTGTGGGTGTGTGGTATGTGTACTGTGTTCATATGTGCTGTGTGTGCAGTGTGTGTTGTATGTGCTGTGTGTGTGTGGTGTGTGTGTATGTGCTGTGTGTGTATTGTGTGTGCGGTGTGTATCTATGTGTCTCTCCCTGAAGAGCCACTTTTGGTGTTCACAGACTCAGTGCTATGGCCCCAGGTCCCTAAAGAACCCTGGGCTTCAAGGATGCTGAGCTCTGTCTTCTTCCTTGCTTGCTGTTTTGATTTCATGCCATGTGTCCTCCTCTATCTCACCAGCTTGGTTCCTTGTCTCCTAGGACCTTCTTCAAAGCCAAGTGCAAATCTGCTAATGATTTGCTTCTTTCTCTCTAGCTTTCCCTTTCAACCTTGCGTTCTGAATCACGACGGGCTTCTTCCCACCACATTTCTCATTTCCTCCCCTCGGCTGTTTTCTTCTTAACTCTATACCTAAGATCTTTTCTTCACTTCTCACAATTAAGTTTACTGCTTCCTTCAACCCCACCAATTTAGATAATTTCTCTGATTCTTAGATTTTTTTCCTTGTTCCCAATGCGTTTTTCTTTTTGTTCAGACCCATGTTCTTGCTCTTCTAGGCCCTGCTGTCTCCACTGAGAAATTAACTCACAGTTCCTCTCTCCTCCTTTTCTTCCTGCTCTTTGACTCATGTTTACAATAGAGTAAAAGAAAGGAAGAAATTTAAAAGTGAGGCACAAAGAGAATCAGTATGTGACGTGAATGAGGTAAGTACACAAACTCAGTCCATGAGATGGATTCCACAGAGTCTCCCTTCTTCTTCCTCCCGTTTGCCTTGGTGAATTTTCTTCCCTGGAAGCATGACAGAGAAGGCCTGCCAGAGCTCAAAGGTCAGAAGACACAGTGATCACTTAGCCACCCGTTTGTTGGTGCTATAGCTAAAGGACAGGATGAGAACAACTGGCCTTTGAGAGTGTACAAATACCAGTCATTTTATTACTGACACATAGCCCTTACTGACAACTGCTTGTCAAAGGGAAATGCCAGTTGTGAAGAATGAGCTGAGTGTCACCCCTCATCTGCATTTAGGTCTCATCACATGGTAACCCAAGAGTAGCTCGTGCATCATCTGCAATTGATATCATGTCAGCTCTGCAGGACCGCGCCTGCCTTTCCCTTTCTAGTTTTGCTACAACTCCGTGAGAAGGCTTCTGAGATCCCTTCCATCATATCCCTTCAGGCTTGGGGCCAGATGCCATTTCTGCCCCTGGAGTTTTCTGAGGCTTGGGAACATTGCAATGTCTCGATGGCCAGCTCTGCTATTGATCTTGATTTCCTTAATCATTTCTCCATCCTCCTTCTGAAAATTTATGCCTGTTTCTGGCTTCTATACCCCCTCCCTTACCCCCATCCTTTGTGAACACTCAGGCAGAGAATTCATTTAGCTTTTTTTTTTTTTTTTTTTCCTGTTGTGGCTATAAATTTTCCTGTGACCTCTTTGTTTCTTATCTACTTAAAGAGTCTTATTTATTTCAACCTCTTATGTAATTTATCTTGTGTTCATTCTCTACCTTTGCCTATTTTTTTTTAACACCATCTTGAATTTTCTCTGTAATAGTAGAGGCCCTTCTAGACCTAATTTACCTGGTGGAGATGCCCCTCCTTGCCTCTGACCGATCCTTCCACCATCAACTTCCTTCCATCATCTCCTCCCTCTCCTATGCCTTTGGTATTTATTACCATACATTCCCTCTTTGCTGGTAATCGCTTACCTTGTTTTTCTATTTTTTCTTCTCCCTCCCATCCTATCGCTTTATTCCACTGTCTCTCTTGCCACAATTTTTTTTTTTTTTTTTTTTAGCCAACTAAAACTATTCTGACAAGATGATTTGCTGCTGCTACTACCCTAGGCCCAGTTATGACACAGAAATCAGGCCCACCCATCCCTTCCTCCCTTCTCCTTGTAGAAAACAACCAAGTTCATTCAAGTTCTGATCTGTCGTGTAAGAAATCACCCTCCAACCATATGGGATAACTTATGGCTGCAAATAAAAATTTCCCAATGTTTGGCTGCTCGCGAGTTTTCACTTCCCCAGCACAGCTTGGGTAAGCCTCAAGATGTTAAAATTCCTAGGGAGTGCGTATTTTCATGAAAATCCACTTTCTGCTTCTAGAATGTTTCTTCTACTCATAGAGACTTAACTTTTCAATAGCGTTATAGAATGGCACACGTTTTCCCTTCCACCCCTACTCTGACCCCTGCTTGTCCTTCTTTTTTAAGAAAGGCAGTTTTGAGTTCTCTACTTCATTTTTTTTCTCGGGTTCATGGGATAGAGGAATTTTTCTATATAAATAAAAGGTTTGACCTCTTTCTCACTCTAACTTATAAATAACAGCTCACATTAAAATTAAAAGGCCCATTTTATTTAAGTTGACTCTGTTTCTAGGGATTTGAGTGATTGTGAGTAAGGCTACTTTCTACATGATTGTGAGTAGGGATACTTTCTACACAGTTTACAAAGGTAATGCCTGGTATTGCCCCAGACACAGCCACGTGTGTAAAAAGCCAGGGCTTAGGAAGCTGTGGGTACCATCTGGGGTCATATAGATAACCTGATTTTCTTCCAGAGATGTTATGGAACTGCTTTGAAATAACAGGCACTAGATAGACTTTTGTGATTTGTGGATCCAGATAACCTCTATGATTCATTCCTCATTCCAAATTCTTTCAGAAGATAGACAGGTCTAACCACGTACTCACTTTGACCCAGCCCAAGTCTCCACAGTTTGGTAGAACTAATTTTTCCAAGGACATAGTCCACACCCATTTATTAAGTCTTGACGTTATTACTGTTGACTTCTATTGAAGAGATTTTCTGAATTGTGATTTCCTATGTAGTAATTAAAGCATCCATTGCTTGTG
Source organism: Macaca thibetana thibetana (assembly GCF_024542745.1). NCBI lineage: Eukaryota > Metazoa > Chordata > Mammalia > Primates > Cercopithecidae > Macaca > Macaca thibetana. The sequence goes on from NC_065590.1 coordinate 39,329,852, forward strand.
GAAGGGAGTCAGTGGGCCTGGATTATACCTTCATTTCCACTCCTGGGTCACCCTAGAGTAAATGACTTAATCCTTGGTGTCTGATTCTCTGCAAGTGAAATAACACGGCCTTGGAAAGCAATAAAAAGGAAGAGCAGGGAATGGGTCAATGCCATTAGTGAAGTAGATGTGCATTTATGTTAAAAAATTTAAAACCTTGACTGGTAGATTTCCAGTTGCCACTTATTTGAAAGCTGTGCTCTAAAGTTCTCTGGGGTTTGCAGCTTATGGTCATTAGGTTGATAGCTGTTACCTGTCCTAATGTCTTACAGAATGTTCTAGAAGCCAGGGACTTTTAAATTTTTTGATGGCCATCACTTCCATTTTTTTCTGTGTCTCAATTACAAACCTTCAAAATGATCACTGTTGTAATACAATGCCAAATGATCTATCATCCTTTAAAGGATACCTTGACTATACACAATGCTATGACATTACTTTCAATGCTTGGATCATCTTTTAAATGGTGCCTATGTGTAGCACATGGTCATGGATATGAGGAAATTTTCCATTTCCTTCCCCAAGAAAATCACTGAACAACTCTTCCATGTTTGTTGTAGTTCCCGATTATTATTATTATTAATATTATCATTATTTTGCAGGAAAATATTTTATTTCACAATTAAATATAGGCTTGCTATGAATATATCCCTAGGAGAAGTAACATAGATTTAAATTTAGACCAAGGCTTAAGTGACTGATACTGGATTCTTGTGGGCAGATTTTGGATGTGGCTGTGTGGTGGAGAAACACCCTGGTTTCCTGGAAGGTGGGAGACAGACCTAGAGAAAAGGCAATAGATACACACAGAAGGAGGACCTTCAGGAGCTGAGAGAGCTGAAAACAGATTCTTTCACCCTTACTAGTTGGCCTCTGCCCTTGCCAAGATGTTGTTCTGAACATCAAGCCCTCCTTGGTGTGAAATACCCTTCTCTCTTGTCCAAAACCCGAGGAGTGAAGCCAGCCCTGAGGCCAGGATTAAGAAGGAAGATTGTGAGGGGCCACCTTTCCCTCCAGGGATGATGGCACTGACTATGCCCACTGAACTATTGGCTTCCAGTGCTAAGCGGTTACAAGATGTTAAGAGAAATAGTGACATGAGATTAGCATAGTCTTGGATGGGGTACTAAAAACTAAAACAATTCGTTGCAAAGTTCAGTGTGAGAAGGAATAAAGTATTATGTGGGGATGGGATTGCAAATGCAGTTTCCTATATTGATGTTCTGGTTATGTTTTATAATTTGCTCATATTAGGATGGGGCAGGGAAAGAAACCCAAACCAGATGAAACTGAGATAAACACACATAATGGAAAAAGCTCTGACCCAACCACTGGGAGATTGGATTATTATTCTTTCTCGATCACAAGCAGTTCTGTGGGTTTGGGGGCAAGTCACTTCACCTCCCCAAGCCTTCACCTTCTCATGTGAAAAGAATTACAGCAGAGCCTAGGCTGCTTATTGTAGAAATCTGATTTGAGATAAAATAGGTAAAAGCATTTTGTAAACTGGAAAGTACTATCTACATATCGGCGTTTATTATTCTTTCTTAACCTGCCATTCCTCTGTCCTGTCCTCCAAAAGAACAGAAAAATGTTGGCACAGGACAATTTTCACAGTTTGGAAGGAGGAGTAAGTTGTTGCCTTTGCATCCTTCACTGCTAACATCTGTCACCCTCCAGCTCTGACAGCTACTTCCAAGTTTCCACTATGAAAGTAACAAGACAAGACTGGGTCGGCCCCCAATTCCTACTCTACCATGCTCCAAATCTTATTAAAAAATTAACATCTCTTTTTTTCCGCATATGCTTGGAAAGAGGCCATGAAAGAAAGCTCTTGGCTATCTTTTTATCCTATTTTTCATCTGGTTTGGGTTCCTTTCCCTCCCCTAAGCTGCTATTAGCAAATTATAAAAAATAACCAGAGCATCAATATAGGAAGCCGCATTTGCAATCCCTTCCCCACGTAATGCTTCATTCCTTCTCACACTAAACTGTGCAATGAACTGTTTCATTTCTCAGTACCCAATCCAAGGAAATTTCTCATTCAGTAATATTAATAATAATATATTTTTAAAACTTGACTTAAAATTACAGTAAGTGCCAAGACGCTCTAGTTGCTATTTCGTTGAAATAATATCAGGTTTCCTGTGATGCTTTACATAGCTGTCATCTCTGTGATATAATATGTCCATGATTTATTAACCTACTAAAAGTGCTGTCATTGACTTGTCATAATAAACTTTTCTTAAAATATTAAAGCCTAGAACGTTGAGCAATAGCTCAAACCAGCACGGAGGCTCTATCTGGTTGTGGATTTGGACTTGGCGGCCCGAAGTTTGCCTTTTACATCTTGAAAATAAAAGCTCTGCCTTGGCCCCTTCCCCTTCTTACTTCCCCTCCCTCTGGACTCTCTGTCACCAAACAGGCTGGCAGAGAGCAGGGGACGGTATGTGAGGAACTCTGAACACGAAGGACTGACCTCAAGCTTCAGCCCGAGGGTCAGTGCTGTGACTGTAAAGACTTTCTGGCCTCTGTAGAGAGGAATCTAAACACGGAGATCCTCACCCAATGTGCCTTTGTGAACAGGCATTGCATCCACTTTGTTGTGGGGAGCAGTGCCCGGAGGGAGTGTTGATACTTTTTAGAAAGAGAAAAATGTCTAACCTTGGAATCTGAGTTTATTTTTCTTGGATATGAAAGCAGGAAGGAATTTTGAATCGGGGAGTATGCAGACACAATGGAGACACATGGAAGACCTGCTGTCAAGGCTCTGTCTGTCTTCCGGGGACCTGTACCTCTGGCCTTGCCATGTGTGTTGGCTGGTCTCCTTGACTCTGGTACTGAAGGAGGATGATCCTAGTGACCTGACCACTGTTCATTAAAATGTTCATACCCGGCCAGGTGCGGTCACTCACGCCCATAATCCCAGCACTTTGGGAGGCCGAGGCGGGTGGATCACGGGGTCAGGAGATCGAGAGCATCCTGGCTAACACGGTGAAACCCTGTCTCTACTAAAAATACAAAAAAATTAGCCGGCGTGGTGGCAGGCGCCTGTAGTCCCAGCTACTAAGGAGGCTGAGGCAGGAGAATGGCGTGAACCTGGGAGGCGGAGGTTGCAGTGAGCTGAGATTGTGCCACTGCACTCCAGCCTGGGTGACAGAGCGAGATTCCATCTCAAAAAAAAAAATTCCCTGGTGCTCATCTCCCCAGGTTTGGCAGACTGTTCTGACAAGCTTGTAAGATGCTCCCTACATGATACACATGTATTTCAATTAGAGATTTGGGAGGGCTTGCTAGCTAATTTATTTATCATGAAATTAGACCAGTGAACAAAGGTGCAAGTCTTAGATTCATAAAATCTAGGAGTAAGGTAAAGTTGGAAGGTAAGAGAATAAGAGAGATATTGAGAGGGGAGAGGGAAAGGTAAAGAGAATTTAAGATATGTAATACACATCTTTGTACTTGCATTACACTTTAAAGTCATTTTGTCAAGTTAGAAGCATAAATATGTAAGTATATTTAAATATATGAAGAATTTTTAATGATCACAAAATGATCATGTTTGGTTCATCTGGAGATGTGAAGGCCCAGTCAAGACTCCAACAAAAAATTAGCATGTCTGGAAGAAAGTATGTCCAACCCAAACTTGCCTACTGATAAGTAAAAGGTTAAGGTTTGGAGTAAGAGACCATGAAATGTATGCACTGTAATTTCAGAAAACTAAAAATGCACTTGAGAAACACTTCTGATTTTTTTTGTTATGATTTTACATTTCTAGGAAGATTATGAAAGGGTACAAAAATTTCCTCATTCAGCTAGCTCTTTCACAACAAATGCTTGTTGTTGTCAGTACCAATGGATCAAAATTGTTGGTAGGTTCAGTTATTTTCATCCAGTTTGGGATCCTAAGAAATCAGTCACTAAACCGATATCATAGAATTGCTCAGAGAATGAGATTAAAAAAGTATTTGGGGGAGAAGCGGATTTTAAATGACTCTATAAATATAACATTTTCAGTCACTATTTCTGAAAGTATGCTAGACATGGTTACCTTACGACTAATCTAGACCTGAAACCGTTAGAGAGTAGGCATGATTGACATCAGGCAGTCAGTATGATGACTTGAGTCGAGGTGACGTACTAGGCACTGGGAGGAGACTTTCATTTTTCCTTTCTGTGCAACAAATATCTATTAAGCTTGTATTATCCTCTTGGTCCTCTGTTAAACACAACCAACACAGCAGTAAACAAATCTTAAGCGACTTCCTAGCATTTACATTCTAGTAGAAAGGACTGATAAGACATATAATTTTTTTTTTTAACCTCAAACTGCTTATATGCTGGACTGGAATAAAAAGGAACATATTTGAAACAGCACATACAAATGGTATATAACAAAAAATGCATATGTTTGGACACTTGGAATTTCTGAAGAATGGAAATAATCCACCAACTAGAATATTCTGGTTTTTTGTTTTGTTTTTTTTTTTTTTGAGATGGAGTTTCGCTCTTGTCACCCAGGCTGGAGTGCAATGGCATGATCTTGGCTTACTGCAACCTCTGCCTCCTGGTTTCAAGCAATTTTCCTGCCTCAGCCTCCTGAGCAGCTAAGATTATAAGGGCCTGCCACCACGCCCAGGTAATTTTTGTATTTTTAGTAGAGATGGGGTTTCACCATATTGGCCAGGCTGGTCTCAAACTCCTGACCTCAGGCACTCCACCTGCCTCTGCCTCCCAAAGTGCTGGGATTACAGGTGTGAGCTACTGTGCCCAGCTAGAGTATTCTGAAGAGATGAAGGAGATTGAGAAGGAAAGAGGCAATGAGTTCTTGACAAGAGGAACCATAGTGGGAAGGAATAAGAATGAAGCACTATGTGTTCTTTTCCTACTCAGCAGGTCTAGTTCAGTGCCAAGGACTCGATGGGTATTCCACGGGGGTGGCAGCCTCCCCTGCTCCTCCTTGAGCTTCTGCACACTTCTTATTGTTGGCAGAATGAGGAAAAGTCTGGCTTATAGCACATGTTAGCATTGGCAGTATTCATGCCTGGTGACACACTAGGGGATGCCTTTACCCATACTTGAAATCAATGCCTTGTTGACAGAACTTTCTTAGAGCTGGAATGCAGAAGGTCCCATGGGTCTCATGTTGCTCTCTCCTGGAAAAACTGGTGAGAATCCAGTGGCTGGACTCAAGACTCACAGGAAGCCTGGCATAGCACACAAGAAATTTGGTCTGGCTCATTCAGGGAGCCGATTGATTGGGCTTCAGATAAACCAAATATCAAATGAAAATCCCTATGCTCTTCTGCAGTTATCCACCTCAGTATCCACCTTAGGACTGAATTTAAAGGTTTAAGGGCGTCTTTTTTTTTTTTTTTCCTTGGAGAAGGGTTAGGCAGGGAGGAGACTATGTAGGGGAAAATATGTCAATTCTTCTTTTTTTTTTTGCCCCCCAAGGATTCTCTTATGGTAAAAGACTTCGTAGGTCCAAATTGAAACAGAGAGAAACATGATTAGAAAAAGTCAGTCAAACCCTTTGTTTGCTGTTATGGAAATTAAACAACTGCTGGATTGAATCATACAAATATTGTATTTTTATTTTTCAACTGGATCTTAAAAACTTATGGAGGTACAGCCTAAGTTTACACAGTCTTTGATTCCATAGCCTGTATAATATGTATGAAAACAGTGAACTGCATCAGACAGAGTCCTAACACTCTTAAAGGAAATGCCTGGCATCCATACAAACAACCACAGAAAAATAAGCTTTCCATGAAAAAAAATCAGGAAAACAAATGTGAAGAGTAAAACTACAAATTCAACAAATTGCACAGTGGCTTCATGGAGGATAGACATGTGTCTTTGAAGGAAGTCTGGTGAGTCTTTGCAATACAGCATGAGCTATTGTGTTTGCTGTATACTTTGATATAAAATCCAATATATAGAGAGAAAAAGCTAGGAGAAAGTATTTATTAGAAATAGGGAAGGGAAACAATTGAATAAATAAACAAAAGGGGAGAAGGGCAAATATTTCTTATAGAGGAAATCCAATTAAAATAAGTGGATACCCACTCTCCAAGGGACAGAGCTTAATTATCTCTCTCCCTCTCAAATGGGGGTTGTGCGTAGTGACTTGCTTTCAGAGAATAGAATATGGAAAGGGAAAAGTAACTTTACAGTGGAGAAAACTGGCAGTCGCCACCTTAACCAAATGATCAAGGTGAATATCACCAGTAATAAACCATGCTGATATCCTTATAGCTGCTGACATGTTGCAGTGAGAAGGGTACTTTACCTATGTGATATTCTTTCCAAAAATCCATAGCCCCACTTTAGTAATTAGAAAACATTAGACATACTGAGGGACATTCTACAACCCACCTCTCTAATATTCTTCAAAACTGTCAAGGTCATGGGAAACAAGGAAAGACTAAGAGGCTGCATAGACCTGAAAAGACTTAAGGAGGCAGATGACTAAATGCAAAATGGTATATTGGACTGGATCCTGGAACAAAAAAAACAAAAAGTATAAAACACAAAAATAATATTAGTAGAAAAACAGGTAAAATCCAAATGATATCTGGAGTTTAGTTAATAGTCATGTACCATGTTAGTTTCACAGTTTTGGCAAATGTGTCATGGTAATGTGAGATGTTAACATTAGGGGAAACTGGGCAAAGGGTATATGGAAATTCTCTATTATCCTTGCAACTTTTCTTTATATCTAAAATTATTCCAAGTGATTACTGCTTTTTCCTTTTCCTATCTCTTCTCCACCCTAGATTTTATGAATCTAGGACTTATGCCTTTACCTAATTTCCTTGTTCCATGACAAGAGAAGTTTGCTAAATAAAAGCAGAAAATGGAAATTTCTTCCTCATCTAAAAGCTCTTTTGCTTTTTATTTTCTTGCCTTTCTCTTTGGTGCCATGGAGTCCTAGTATACTCATAAATCCCTAAGTTTATAAAGTAATGAGAAAGTAAGTTTTTATGAATTTAAAAGAAAGTGATAATGTCTGTCAAAGATGAGATTCAAAGGAATATACATAACTGGATTCTCAAGTACATTTTTATTGAAAGTGAAATACCAAATGTATTTTGAAATGCCACCAATCTTGAAGTTCTGTTACAGATTCGTACATTCTGAGCATAATATCTCAGAATATCCAAGCAAAGGACAAAGGATCAAAGATATGCTGTCTTCTTATTCAAAGGTTTTCTTTCATTTTATTGCAGGGCCCTGGGGTAGCCTCTCAGCTTAAGCCCAGTGTTCACCAATCAGTTGCTAATAACTGGAGCTGAAAGAGGGCTCTGCCCTAATGCCATTATGTTCAAGAGCCATGATTGATTGTGTTATAGTATGTTTTTGAAACCTAATTACTGTCTGAGTGAGTATCTGAACTCATTAATCTTTAGTCCTGTAAATAAGTAAAATTGACTAAATAACTGGATTTCTCTAATGATGGCTTAGGTTATCTTTGGACCTATTGCTTTGCCCTAGCCTCTTTGGGGCAGCAAATTATTTTGCTTAATGGTAATTGCTCCCCAGTTTTGAAATCAATTTGTAAAAATCGGCTTATAAAACAATTTTCTGTGTTGCCCTGTGATTGCTTGGTCCCTACTCTATCTTTGTGGTATAATGAGCACATCTTGTGATGTGCTCACAAACCATTGTGCTTGCTGATGACCCTCCTTTGTGGAGCAGGTCACATCACTTAATAAGAGGCTTAAGAGGGGTGTTGGCTTTGTTTTCACCTTACTGAACCCTACCTTAGTCTCTATCAAAATAGAAAAGAATTTCATTTAGCATGGCCTATTCTATGTACTCCAAATAACACAGTAATTAGTAGTGATTATTTCCTTCTGCTTTCTCTGCTAGCCAACTCTGGCATAACCAGGGTGTGGGACTTCATAGTACACTCTTCCTTCTCTACTTTTTAAAAATGTCTTTCTTATTACCACATTATTATCCACTAGAACTGTTCCCCAGATAGTAGCTTGATGAGCAAGAGGGTTAGGTAATGTTTATATGCATCATGCAACTTCTACTTCCAACCAAAATGGAGTAAAATGGACCAGACATGCTCTTCCTCCAAAATTATTAAAAATCTAAAAACAAAACAAAAAAGGCAAGCCCACTTTCAAGACACTGGACATTAGACATTGTAAGACAGTGATTCCTGAGAGATTCAAGTGAGTTGAGCCCTGTGATTGCTGCAGCTTACAACCTTAAGAAAATTTCCAGGCTGTGGCTGAGGAGGAGATGGAACTGAGAATCTAGGGGCCCCAAGGCAGCTAGAAGTCATAGGGCAGAGTGCCTGGGAGGAACATGCTGCAGACAGAGAGAATTCTAGAAATCTGCAGAGGGTCCATTTGAATATTTGGCTATATATTGATTAGCACATGTATGTGAAAAAAACTTCTCAGGAAGAAGAAAGAACCACTTGGAAGTATTAGAGGGCATAGTGCCTGGTACTCAAACAAGGCAAGGAATAGTGCCTGTTCTCATCAGCCAGACTCAAAACCTTCATGATTCCTGGTCACTGGATAGAATCTTTTCAAGAGACTTGCTTCAGTAGTAGGGAATAAATAGCCCTATATCTAAGACTACCTAATAAAGCCTACAAGCAAGCCAGCAATGAATCAAACTTTCCAAGTAGCTTAACTGCATCCCAGAATGACTACAAAATAGCCAGCACCCAGCAAGGTGAAATCCACAATGCCTGGTATCCAATTAAAAATGACTATGCATGCAAAGAAACAGGAATATATGACCTAAATGAGGTAAAAACAATTAATTAGAATCCACCCAGAACTAACAATGATGTTAAAATTTGATGACATGGGCACTAAAAACGGTTATTGTAACTGTATTCTGTGTGTTCAAGAAGCTAGAAAAAAGGTTGAGCATGTTTGTTAGTAGAGACATGTACTAACTAGATGTAAAAAAGACCAAACCAAATTAAACTTTAAAAGGTGAGAACTACAATGTCTGAGATAAAAAGCACACTTGATGAGATTAACAGCATATTAGACACTGCAGAGGCAAAGATTAGTGAATTGAAGACAGCTATAGAAGCTATCCAAAAGGAAACACACAGAGATAAAAGGCTCAAAAATCAGAAGAGATTTATCAGTAAAGTATGGAACAATTTCCATTAGCCTCATCTATATGCTAGTGGGGTCCTCAAAGGGGGGTTATATTGGCATATAAAAATATTTGAAGAAATAATGGCCAAAAAGTTTCCAAATTTAATGAAAACCATAAATCCATTGATCCAAGAATCTTAAGAACTTCAATCACAAGAAACACAAAGAAAATGCCAAATACATCACAATCAAATTATTCAAAACCAGTGGTAGAGAAAATTTTAAAAACAGCCATAGAAAAAAAATATATGTTGTATACAGAGAGACAAAAATTAAGGTTGATGGCAGATTACCTATTAGAAACAATGTAAGTAAGAAGACAGTGGAGCACTATCTTTAAAATTCTAAAGTAATAAAACCTACAATTCTACACCCAGTGTAAACATCTTTCAAAATGAAAACAAAATAAAGACTTTTTTTAGACATAAAAAGACTGAAATAATTTATTATCAGTAGACCTGTACTACAAGAAATGCTTTAAAAATTATTCTTCAGGCAGAAAGAATGTGATACCAGATAGGGATCTATGCAACACAATGGAGAGAATTGAAAACAGTAACCACATAGGTAAATATGTAAGGTTTTTTTTTCTTATTGGCTAAATCTCTTTAAAAGATAGTGGGCTGTTAAAAATAATAATAACAAGGCAGTGTGGGCTTTATATATAGTAAAATGTGCAAAAACAATAGTGCAAAGGCTAAGAGGGGAGAAATGAAAGTATATGCTTGTGACTCTGTTCATAAATTAACATGTTCTGTTTAGTAAAAGTTGCTAATACTGTTTATTGAGCATCTGATATGCATTAGACCCTATTCTAGTGGTTACAGAGACAATGGAGAACACAACAGATATGATGCCTACCTTCATGGATTGTACATTTTCACTGACCTGGCAGATATACAAGTAAACAAATAAACAAGATAGGTATGGACTATTGTGCCATAAAAGTAGTAAACAGGATGCTGTGATAGAGAAAAACAAGGTGGACAGGAATATGTTAGATAGGGTGATGAGAAGGTTCTCTGGGGCAATGGGACATTTGAGATGAAACCTGAGGGATGAGAAGAACCCTGCTACGCTGAGAATCAAGAAAGAGGATTTCAGGTTGAGATAACTGTCCAGGCAGAGGCCCTGGAGATGGGTAAGAACTCAGCCATTTTCAGGAGCTATCCAAGGGCCAGTGAGGCTGGAGTGTAGTGAGAGAGGGGCAGATAGGTGTGAGATGATGCTGGAGGGAGGGGTAGAGGTCAGATCATTCAGGGCCTTCAAGCCATGGTCAGGGGTCTGGGCTTCATCCCAAGCATAGTGGGAAAACATTAAAGAGTTTTTAGCATGGAAGTAAGATGATCTGGCTTACCCTTAACAAAAAGATAATTGCGTTTAGTGTGGAGAATGGAGGGGAAGGAGCAACAGTGGAAGCATGAAGGCTAGATAGGAGGCTGTCTTGATGGCTGAAGTGAAAGATACTGGTGATATGAATAAACACAATGGCAGCAAAAAGAGAAGCAATTAGATTGAATATATATTTTGGAAGTAAAACTGACAGGGCTTCATGACACATTGGATGTGAGGGCCAGGGACAGAAGGAATCCAGTAAATAGTAGAGATGGGACTTGACCCAATTCTGTCTGAGTCCAGAATTTTCTTTGTATTCAGTATTGTCATGAAGAGGTTGAACACCCATTATGTATGGCACATATCACTGATGACGAGAATATCAAAAAGCATGAAGCCATAGTCTTTGCCATCAAGGACAATAATACCTGACAATGAAAGAAACATATACTGGGAATTCAATGACACTGAAAGCATTATAAGAGTTCAGAGGAGTAGGAGGAGGATGAGCCAAGGACTGTAGACACATGGGTGTGCTTTGACAGGAAAGAGAGAGAGCATGTGTGGAGGGTAGGTGGTGTGAACAAAGACCTGGAGGTGGGGATCCACATAGCGTTTTCAGAGAATAATTAAATCAAGACAGCTTATTAGTGAATAAACCATGAACAGAGCTGCGTTTGAGTAGGTAGCCGCAGGTGAAGCTGAACAGAGAGAGCAGAGAGAGTGATTGAATGACAGTGCAAAACCTTTAAATGGCAACCCTCAAATAGCCCAATTTGTCATCATCCTGGAGTTATTGATTAAGATTGAAGAACTGATGTCATACATTACATGCACCATAGCAATCATTTTAAGTAAAAGTTAGAGATAGCAGCATTTTATTGCCAAGTATATAGACACAGCCTGAGAGAAATGGTGAAAACAGAATTTGAAAATTCTGTTTCTTTGCAGCTTTTCCTACCACTTCATATAAATGAAAGGTGTGCCTCTCATCTTCCCCTCACCCTTTGACTTCTCTCCTTTTCCTCCTTCACCTTCTTCTTTCAATAAAAGCAGACTAACTATGGGTTCTTCTGACCATGGCAGTCATGTGTGATCTGTGAGAACTGGAACCTTCTTGAGCGTCATCAGAACATACAGATGCTGTAAGCAACAATAGTCCTAACCATTGAGACTTTTCTGAAATATGTAGCAGACTGCAAAGGCACCAAAGGTTAACCCAGTTGGGTGACTCATAAGGTTGGCCCTCTGAAGGCAACCTCAACTTTGCCAGTCTTATGGACTGAGGGAGAGAGTCTACAGGGGAATGACCCACTGGAATCTCACTGGTTTGGTTCTGTAATGGAAAGGAGGACATTGCCAATCTTAGGTCCCAACCTCAGGACTGGAGGTCTGAAATTCAAATTTATGAGCTCAATAGCAAATTACTTCCAACTGAACCTTCCATGGTGAAACATTCACCTCTTTACATGTGTTTCCAGCTGTGCAGTAAGAAGAAATGAATCATTTCTGAAAAAATAACAACTGAATAAAGTCCCTTTTTTTTTTCCAGATCAAACTCCAAGCTGTGTTCAGATGAAGGACAGTTGGCATCAGTGAACTTTCTTTTTATCCCTGCTTGCAACCCACTCCTGGTAGTCTGAGCTTGTCTAGGTTCTAAATACTTTCTTACCTATAAATCACTGGACTAGTGTACTATTCATCAGGCTCTGGCTGTGCACACACATATACACATATATACACACTTCACAGTTCCTGGACAACATTCTCAATCCAATCAAATGATTCCTACTCTGAAAAAAGTAAATCATTTATTTGAAAACATTCATAGTTTGAAAATTAATTGTATGCGTTTTTTGTTTTTAACTTTGTGACTGGTTTGGTGATAGCAGATGGAGGTAACAAGACAGCATTTTACCTTTCAAACCTAAGCAATGTCATTAGCTCTATATAACAAAAAGTGTTAGGACACACGAGTAAAGGAATGTATCACCACACATCTGTGTTTATTTTGTGTACAAATCTCTCACTTCTTCATAAAGGATGCATGTTTTAAATTTCCTTCCTTCCTTCCTTCCTCCCTCCCTCCCTTCCTCCCTCCCTCCCTTCCTTCCTCCCTCCCTCCCTCCCTTCCTCCCTCCCTTCCTTCCTCCTCCTCCTCCCTCCCTCCCTCCCTCCCTCCTCCCTTCCTTCCTTCTTTCCTTCCTTCCTAGTCTCTCTCTCTCTCTCTCTCCCCCCCCCCCCCCCCCCCGCTCCCCCGTCCCCCCAGGCTAGAGTACAGTGGTGTGATGTCGGCTCACTGCAACTTCTGCCTCCCAGGTTCAAGCAATTCTCCTGCCTCAGCTTTCCTAGTAGCTGAGATTACAGGCTCACGCCACCATGCCCAGCTAATTTTCTGTATTTTTAGTAGAGACAGGGTTTTGTCATATTGGCCAGGCTGGTCTTGAACTCTTGACCTCAGTAAATTTCTATCTTGCCAGAGATGATAATGCATATTTCTGACTTTTGATTTATATTACCTTTTAGGCCACAGTTTCGAGGGAGGTCACAGTACATGAAATCCACTGTATAATACAAGAGGCTTCTCTTTGGCAGAAGGTTTGTTCACTGCTAATTGTTAAGCCCCCTTCTAAGATCTGTGTGTGTTCAAAGAATGAGGACAGTCACTGTCTGGACACTGGTGAGACAGTCTCCTAAACCAGTCCTCTGCTCTGAGTGACATGCATCTGCTCCTGGGTCTTGAGCAGGTCTTGGGGTTTTCTCACCTCTGCACATTTGCTGACCCGAGTCCACAATTTATGATCTTCTGCTTCTTTCTATCTCTTCCCATTCCTTCCCCTAAGCCTTCCAGGCCCAGTGAAAACCCCACCTCCTTTGCAAGGTAACCTGACCTGGCCAACCTGACCGTAGGGCTTCATCTTTTGAGGTCTCTCCTTTGGCCTTTTGCTGCATCAGTTGTTCATTATCTCCTCATGTCCATGTGTCCAGTCTCCCAACTAGATTTAGATAGGTGATATCAAACATGTTAAAGCAGGTGATCATCTACTCCAAGCATCTCAGTCTTCTGACTCTTAATCCAGTGCTCTTTTGACTGTGCCGTGCTGTTCCTTATGAATTTTCCCATGCCCATTAACTTTTGGGGTGGTAATTTATTCATTTATTGAGTCATGATTAAGCAAATATTTATTGAGTGTCTACCAGATGACAGGCTCTATCCTAGGGACTGGAGATACCGTAGTGAACAAGACAGACCTTGTCCACTTTCTCAAGGAGCATATATTTTAGAAGAGAATGCAGAAAATCAGCAAGTAAACACGCTAGATAATCTTAGAGAGTGAGAAGCACTATGGATAAAATTGAAGAGGATAGATGGGGTGGTAGGCTAGAGAGAGATGGTAGTGAAATGAGCATGCTACTTTAGCCAGGGTGGGCAGCAGAGGCCTCTCTGAAGATAGCACTCGAGCTGAGGTCTGAGTGATGAGTTGGGAGTGATCATAGGGGGGTCTGGAGAAAAGCAGTGCATGCAGAGTGAAGAGCAAGTGGCAAGTACCTAGGTCAAAATGAGCCTGATGCATTAGAGGAGAAAACTATCAGGGTGGCTGGAGGGCAGATAGCAAGAGGAAGTGGAACACAGGTGATGAATAAAGAGTTTGCCAAGGTAAACAGGGCCCAGGATACACAGGCCAAGTGAAGAGTTTCACTTTGCAGGCCAAGTGAAGGGTTTGCAGATCATTCTCAGAGGAAGGGGAAGTCCTGGAGGGCTTCATGTAGGGAAGTGACATTGTATGATACATATTTGAAGCAGAGGACTCCAGTTTGTAGCAGGAGATTCCTTTTTCTTTTTCTTTTGCTTTGACTTTTTGTTTGTTTGTTTTTCGTAAAATTGGAGTATACCATACATAAATGGGATACATCTTAACTATCCAGTTGCATAAATTTTTACATATGTATGTACCCATGTGGCTGCCACCCAAATTAATATACGTAACAATCCCAGTACACACCAGAAGGCTCTCATGCCCTGCCCAGTCATTCCTCCGCTACTATCATGATGCCTTCTATCACCACTGATTAGTTTTGCCTATTTTTGAACAAAATGTAAGTGACAGTTGTAGTACGTACTCTTCTGTGTTTGGGCAGTATTGCTATGTAGTATTCCATCATATAAATATGTCACAATGTATTCATCCTACTAGTGATGGACTTTTGGGTTGTTTTCAATTTCAGGCTATTATGAGTAAAGCTGCTATGAACGTCCTTGTACATGCTTTTTGATGGATGTGTGTACTCATTTAGGTTGGCCAGGAGTGAAATTGGTAGGTCTTAGGATTTAGATATTTAGTAGATACCATGAAGCAGTTTTCCAAAGTGGTTCTACCAATTTATACTCCCACTAAAAATGTATGATAATTCTAATTTCTTCTCATCCCTACAAATACTTGGTATTATCAGTCCTTTTAATTTTAGCTGTTTTGGTAAGATTGTAGTGGGTGGGAGTCTCATTGTAGATTTTTTTTTTTTCCCCCCAGGGGAAAGAGGGTTTTTTTTTTTTTTTTCCAAATATACTATTTGTTCACCGTTCCTACCCCTCAGGTATTGATAATTGTGGTGTTGATTATGTGGTTTGATTTTAAAAGTTTGGATTTCAGGCTGCCTGGCTTGCATTCCCCATTTCCAACACCACATTATTTTTTTCCTTGCAGTACCCCGAAGAGCAGTATAAAACCCAAACATGCTGATATGACATCATCAGTTCATTGTGTTTTAAGAATGTAATATTTCATCTTTTATAGGGTGACCCTATTCCAGGATAGAAGGGAAAATAGAAAACAGGACTTAGAACTTGAAAGAGAAAATTTGAGTCAGCCTCCAGCTTAATGCAGTTTCCATTCTTGAAGCCAAAAGGCCGTCTAGTCAATGCACAAAGAAAGTCGCTGAAGAAGTGGGGACTGTTAGTTTCATTACATGCTCATTATACTACTGTATCAGAGTGGCTAGGATTTTGCCCTAACAATGAAATTAAGAGTGTTATGCTTCATTTCCTGTTTTGGAAAACAGAGTCTTTGACTTAAAAAAGGCTAATTGCATATTGTTTTTAAAAATCGGGTTGATTCATTGCATCATAATTAAACTAATTAGAGTACTATTATTTTCCAACAGCTTTAATGAGTTCTTCTGTTTGGCAGGAAACCTATGAGACCAAATAATATTGCCATTTGTGAAAAGATGGAGGAACTCTATTCATTTGCATTTTGGTTAATAAGATTTATGCATTAATCCAGTTATACTTTGTTCTCTTGAGTTTGGCAAACTTCTAAAATTTTCCAATTTTCTACCATGTCTCTCCTTCCCCACCTCCCATCTCTTCCTTAGAGAATTCCTGGTGTCTGAGTTAAAATAGGTGGAAACATTCTGTTTCCAGCCGAGGCTCCCCAGCTTGGTTGGAATGCTGGTCTGGTTGTAATAGAGCCTGCTTTTGGCCAGCAGCTCTTAAAATAGCTCCTCAGCTTATAAAGCAGAAAATAGAAGTTTGGGCAGCCCAGTGTTTGCTTGCAGGGTGCTTCTGGCCGCTTGCTTTGGGGGGCACTGTTGCTCCAGCATGAGAATTCCAGCGGGCTGTGGTGAGTGATGACTCTCTGTTGCGCAATTTTGTATCTGCACTCCTTGTCAAGTAATCATTACAAATGTTTCGTGGAGGAATGAGCTGGCTCCGAGCAATGGTCTGCCTCTCTTAGAAGCGAGGGCCTGAGGGGTAGGGATTGGTCTGTCCGTGGTAAAATTTCCCCCTTTGACAGTGTAATTAAGTGCTAATTAACTAAATGAGTGTAAATGTTGAAGGCTGAGATAAATATCTACATTTCCTTAATCTTATTTTCCCCTCTAAAATTTGATAAAGAAAATTTGGATTTAATGGAGGATATATGTCAAAATTGTTTTTAAAGATTGCAAATCTGTTTAGAAGGAACTCGGTTCGGATTTCTACAGGAAAAGTTAACAGCATATAAATATAGAAGAGGTACAATAAAATACGGATGCGATATTGCAATAATTATGTTAAGGAGGCTTAGTGGAGCTACCTTTTTGAAACATCTGGTTTGTTTCTGTTCTTTCCATATCCTGCAGATGTTGCTGAAGCCATGAAATATACTGACAGGAGAATACATTAGCCTGAGAAGTCATTCCAATGAATAAAGCCAAGGGTAGCCTCTTCACTTTCTAAAAAATCTAGTTAGAAAAGAATTCTGCTTTCAGAATTCAGCAGGCAGAGATTAGGCCAATAATTGAGAGGGGCCCAGGGCCTTCTAAAAGTGTCAATAGTGATCTGTTCTTGCCAAAGGGGAAAAGAGAGGCTTTGTAGAGGGGCAGTCAGAGTAATAAATGGGAATCTTTGTAATTCAAGCACTTTCTCATTACCTTCTGTGGTTAGTGATTAAAAGTGGGACTGAAGAAAAGGCAAGGGAAGTCCACTCCTTCCAGGTTTGGTAGCAGAGCGAAAGAATCTTGAGCCCATCTTGAGCCCTGTTACCCTGCCTCCCCTGCTGGCTGCTGGGGCTGGAAACGAGACCCAGAGCCAGGTAGAGGGCTCACACGCGCCTTGGGAAGGGGATGCATAATCGAGGTGCCATCTGTGGCATCGAGCTGATGACAGCTGCATGATGCCCTGGCGCTCCTGTGTCAACACCCTCCCCAGGCAGGAAACGACAGCGGTAGGTGCATGTGTGCTGAGCCTTCAGGAGAGCACACACAAGCATACTGAAGGAGTGGGCATGGAGAGTTGGAGTTTATTAAATAGGGGTTGGTTGCCTATGAGATTAACACCCTGAAATAAATGCAAAGTTGAGAAATATTTTGGCTTCCAGCCCACTTGGCAGGAAGATTTAGGAACCTGGAATGGTCAGAAGGACAAAGCCTTAAAGGGCCAATGTCACGTTTAGTTTCTGGCCAGCTGTGATCTCTAAATTTCCCCACCATTTACATCACTCCTTTGGGTTACAGTGTCATGTGTTCAGAAGGCCCCTATTAAAATGTGTAACAGATGTTTTTTCTGGCCACCAGCCTGTCAGACAAGTAGGACAGATTCATATAAACCCATTGGTGAAAAACTAGTATTTTTCTGGCTCTGCTCTAAGTTGTTGACCTCCAGTTGCTGACATCCAGTCCTATCTGCCATCTTCCTTCGGGGCCAAAGGGACAGATCTCTGCTGTGTCTCACAAAAGACTGTTTCTTGCTTTTTCTCATAGAGCTCCTGGCTTCATATCACTAGGGAGGGGTCTCTGCTGCTTGCTGCCCAAGCCTTCCATTTCATCAACAGTTTTGTGTATGGCTCCACCAGGCACTTAACTGCTGACTACATCATTTACCCCTGTCCCCGGGTCATAGGAGATCACTTATTGAAATTCCACAAGAGCTCTCCTTCCTCAAAGAGTGAGTTTAGATTCTTCTCAGCTACCTGCTGCCACTCCGCAACACCCCAGTTAACAACCTCCCTTCTCCTTTTCTTTTGCAGTGGACTCATTTCTGTTTTGATTCATCAGCTCTAATTCTCAATGCTCAATTGACAGATTAAACCCAATATGACCAGTTTTTACTCCTTTGGGAATGTTTGACACTAATGTAAATGTGTTGCTTAAGAAAGGAGGTTTAGCCTCATTGCCATTGTCATTAATAATGATAGAATAATAATTTTTAACATTTATAACATCTTTTAGAATGAATGATATCCTTTCTCATTTATTAGTTTAGCTGAATCTCACAGCAAAAAGGATATAGGAAGGGCAGAAATTAGGATGTTGAAGTTATAGGTGAAGAAATTGATGCTTACAGAAAGTAAAGCTATTTCTTCAGGGTCATGTAGCCAGAGAAACTGGGATTCAACTCATGTTAGAATCCACATTCAGTGTTTTTCCTAGACATAGCAAGCCCTTACTAATACTGTACCATGATAGGAACTTAAAAAGATAGTCACAGGATGGAAACATTTTTGTAGGGCAGTGTAGATTTGCTAAGGATGGGAGAGTTACACAGAAATAAAGAAAAAGAATTTGGAGCTGCTTTTTCTTAAAATGTGTTCTGCAAAATTTTAATAGGTTAGGGGAAGAGTTCCACAGCAAAATAGGTATTGTTAGGGAAAAAGTTCCATAACAAAATCAGCTTCATAAATATTAAATTTAATAAAGTCATACAAATTTCCTGATTATAGCACTCTCAGAGCCTTTGACACACATTATCAATTCCCAAGGCAGGAATCAGATGTGCTATGAGCATTTTGCAAACATGTTTGACACAGGGCCCTTTTTGAGTAAAGCATCTCCTGAGGACATACTTTTGGGCAAGCGCTATCATGTACTACCTGAGAGAGTAGGTGGACGGGTCACAGAGGAGAGGGCTGAGAACTGCTAAGAGGTCAGGAAGAGAATCTAGAAGTCATGTTTATTCTGCTATGTAATTACTGGATCAAATAATTTTATCAACCAATTTAGGAGGCTTTATGTTAAGGTCCTATAAAAAGTAAAACTGGTATGTTAGCGTTTCAGATATAAGGATTTATTAGAAGAGAAACTGGCAAGACTAAGGGAGGTGACAGTACAATGAGAAGAGCATGCAAGAAGGAAGGTGAGAGTTCTATTCTCTTACTAATTAATCTTAGCTGTTGTGACCCTGGTCAAGTCACTATACCATCTGGACTTTGTTTCCTCAACTATGAAGTGAGAAAAATGGATTAAATCAAAATTAATGATTAAATAAAAATTAATGATAGTATAAATAAAAATAATTTGTAAATATTTATATTATATTTGTATTATATTATATTATGTATTGATATATATTTAATATGTATATAATATATATTTAATATTTATAATATATAATATATATTTATATGATAATATATTTATAATCTATATCTAATATAATATATATATTTATATATTTTTTTACATTATAATTATATATTACTTTTTTACATTATAATTATAAAATATATATAATATAAAAAATATATATAATTAAAATATATGATATATAATTATATAAATAAAAAGCATATAAATAAAAATTATATGTCATAGAGGATAATAATGGATGCTTAAGGTGGAGACAGACTGGGGAGTTTACTTCTTGCAATATACTGTGAGATGCTAGTTTAGCCTTCCCAGAGGGGAAAGAGAAAAGCCTGGTAGAATCAGAAGCAATTTGCCTTATGGATCCCAGCATGTATGTTACACCCAGGATTAAAGTCAAAGCACAAAGCTAAATGTCCTTATGATCTCAATCTGAAGGCCAGAGAAGAGTCACTAGATAGCTAATGCTGGTCTTGAAGGGAAACAGAGACAACCTTACTGATTGCAGCAGGAGGCAGACAAATTCCTTGGCAGACAGGAGTGGGTTCCTGGTGACTTTCGAGCCAAAGATAGCTTAAAGCCTGAAAGCTGAGTTGCCAGAGTCCACAACTGGAGTGAGAATTTCCTCCATGTATTTTAGCCAATCAAATGATGCTTTCTCCAGGCCCACCCATGGACCAATCAGCATGTACTTCCCCATTCTGGGCCCATAAAAACCCCAGACTCAGCCACACATTGGTACTACCCACCTTCAGGCCCCCTCTCACACAGAGGGCTACCTGCTTTGGGCCCCCTCTCCTGTTGAGAGCTGTTCTGTTGCTCAATAAAACCCTTCTCCACCACGCTAACTCTCCAGTGTCTGTGTAACCTCATTTTTCTTGGACATGGGATAAGAACTCTCCCACCCTCCACCAGCACAGGGCAGCTGCCCCATGTGACAAGGAAGCAGCTGCAGTGGGGCCAGGCCAGCCCAGGAGCTGCAGGCTAGAGTGGGGTAGTGGGACTGAATGAGCTGTGACATGCCCCCATTCACTGGATTGTGTGGGTGGTGGGAACAAACCAGCTGTAACACATCCTCCTATTTGCTGCAACGTGGGTGGTGGGAATGAACATGAGCTGTAACATGAATGAGCTGTAACACACCCTGCTGTTCACTGTGCTGTGGGTGGTGGGAAGGAGAGAGAGATGTAACAGTCTTTGGTGGCTCAGACCTTGGGACTCCCCTGGGAACAGCCATAACACCCCTTGGGGCTCTGCAGTTGCTGGCATCTCTGAGTTTTCAGGTGCCACCATGTTCCCCTTGTCCAGACGCTGGCACCCAAGGTGGAAGCAGGTCATGGCATGCCCAACCCAGCTGCAGGCTGAGCTCAGAGCCCCAGTGGGAACGGAATCTGGGATGGTAGCATGACCTGAGTGCAGCCTGCCAGGCTGAGTGGGAAGAGTGAGTCCCCTGGTGAGCCCAGAGCTGAGTGAGGCCTGGGCAGGGTACTGCTGGCTGTGGAGATTTCTGGCTGGCAAAGTGGCACCAAAAAACTCCTATGTCATTACCAGTGAGATAGCAGCTTTAGAGAAAAAAAGCTGAGCCCTTCCTAAGGAGGAATGAAGAAGGTTAATCAACAAATTACTGAGAAGGAAGATAAAACTCATCCAAGAGATGAGTAGGTTGAGTATAAGGGATTGATGGAGGAGCCAAGGAAATCAAGAGCAGTAATTAAACCAAGTATGAGGGGAGCTCTTCAAATGGGGACAAGAGACTGGAGGATGGGAGAAATGCCTGAGTGAATGTGGCTTACTGTGAACAGATCTCAAAACCCAACAAAAAAGGAAAAGACTCACTCAAGACCCAAAAGGTATAAAAATAGAATAGAATTTTACACTTTTTTTTTTTTAAACCACAAAGAGGTACTGGTCAGGAGCATGAGATGCACTGGAATAATAAATAGCTTTGGTCTGAGCATAAACATAGTTCTTGTTCAATAGCCCATGAGTCTTAGAGTACCACAATGGTTGTAAATTTGAATTCTATTAATATCCACCATCTACTCCCTGGATAATCCAGAAGTCACGTCTCCTCCCAGAGAGGTTTGTGTGCACCAGGAAGCAGAGAGCAGAGGAATGGAAAAATAGAATGTGAAGGCCAATGCTCTCAGGAGGACAAAGCTAAAGCCCAAACACCTTAATATCTGAAGTGCTGGGCCCTCTGGAAATTGCAGCTGCCTAGTTTCTCTGTTCTACAAATTGCCACCATCCCCTTGCTGATAAGATACAGGTAGCAGGGCAATACAAGGTTATCATAATAACCGTAAGTGTTTGTGGTGACTGGAGATAGGAAAAGAAGGCAATAAGTTACAAATGTTATGGCAACTTTATAATGCTCAGCTAAACCCTGCATGGACTTTTTTTTCTTGTGTAGGGAGGAATAGGGCCTCAGCCAGCATTCAGCTGTTCAATACAGAAATATTCTTTGTTGTGCTCTTCTCCAATCTCACAGAGCTCTGCAACATCCAAGTGAGACAAGTATTCAGTTGATACATGTTAGAAACCTCCTGTGATTCAGTCCATAGTTTTAAGAGTTCTAGAATGCTTCAGCAAGACCGAGGCTTAGAAATATTCTGCAGCAGCAGAATGTACATTTGGGAAGCACAAAACGTGGCCACATGTTTAGGAAAGCATCCTAATACAGTAGACACAAACCAAGAATAATACCACGTGTACTCTGCCAGAATCACTCATTGCAAATACCAAGTTCTTTCCATGAGCCTGGCACCAGGCTAGACCAGGGTGGAAAAAAATGGCACAGATGGGGCCATGCCTACCTCTCAAGGGTTCACGAGAAGCACACTTCATTGAAATATGGAACAGCATTTTCTTAGAAAGTTCTTTGGAAAATAATATTTAATTTGACTTGCGCAGGAAAAAATTGATCTCAGATTGTTTCTAAAGAATGCCAATGTTAAGCTGAAAAATGAAAAAGTCAGCTAGCCAACTAGATATTTCTAAATATCTAGATACTTAGCAGCATGCTCAATAAGCATTTGCTTAGCTGTTTGGCACTTTTGTCTTGGAGGAAATTATGATCTGCCACCATAGATGCCTGCGTTCCTGCAAATAAGTGGCTGAGAGCAACTCATCCAAACTCAACTCATGTGAGCCAGCTGGGAGATCAGGCCTGTCTTGTTCCAAAATTATAAATTTATCCTTGGGCAAAGACTGGCTTTTCCTTCCTGCCTCTCTCTTTTATGTTCAGTAGCTCAAGAAATATGTGTTGATGCAAAAATGGGCAATGCCAGGCAATTTAGATCTGTTTTTCCTGACCTAGGAGTAGCACAACGTTGACTGTTGACTTTCTTGTCTATGGAACCTCACTCCTCACCAGCTGCAATGGTTTTTACCTTCTCCAATGGTGGTCTCTTCTCGCTGCCTGTGAGACACTAGCGCCCCAAGGACAGCATCCATTTCCTATCGCCTGTTCTCCAGTACCTACCTTAGTTCCGTGCACTTAGGAGGTGCTTTATAGGTATTGACTGAGTGAGTGATGCTCTTGAAGGTAACCATATAGACTTTTTATGCTAAGCCACACCAGGCTGCTGCAGGCCTTCTTCTTCAGGCCACTTAAGTTTCCCATTTCTCTCTGGCGCCACCTTTTCTACTCTCTGAGGTTCTTTTTCACATAAATTGGACTGAGGAGCCACAGTGTGCCAGCTCCTCTCTTCCTGTTTGCCCCTGAAGACAGGCCTTCTCTCATTGTAAAGCTTTCCCTTCCGATCGCTATAGGAAATCACAGACAAAACCAACAAGCAATCTTGTGATATTCTGATGCCCAGGGTCCTGTTCTGTAGCTCCCAATCCCTCTGAAGGGGTCAGTGAAAGAACTGGCTGTTGATTGCTATAACCTGAATATAGCTAACATACCACATGGCAATCTCTATGCATAGTATAGATTCAAAGAAAGAGCATCCTGTCAGGCAATAATAAGAGAAAGATGCTTAAATCTTACTAATCTCATAGAACAGGGGTTGGCAAACTATGGGTCATGGGCCAAATTATTTTTTAAGTTTTTTTTTTTTTTAAATAAGGTTTTATTGAAACATGGCCACATTTGTTTATGTAGCCTATGGCTGCTTTTGAGTGACAATGGCAGAGTTGAGTAGTTGTGACAAACATTGTATAGTGTGCTGAAAACATTTACAATCTGGCCCTTTATGGGAAAAGCTTATCCCTGTCTTAGTAGATGCCACAGTAGAAGAGCATTCTTAATGTACAAGAAAAAAAATTATTCACCCTATTTCTGTTATGCACAGTGACCTCCACAGGGATAGCAGCTGGTGTCTCAAGAAAATTCATTTTATTTTCTCAACTTCCTATCAAAAATCCCTCTCTAAAATCCAGCCTAGGTAGTTCCTAACTCCTTCATCCTCATTTACCTTCTTTAGAATCAAATCCTTCTCTCCAGCTGTTGATCCTCCTGCTTTTAAAAGTCTAAATGCCAAAAACTTGACCCTGACTCTGCTCATTCTAATTTTCGGCTTTCTCTACTGTTTATTGCAAGCCACCTAAGAGAAGGTCCAGGATTCATGCCTGCAGACACGGGGTCTTCCTCGGAAGGGGTGCATAGACAGGATGCTAACAGGCTGATTAAAATGATATCATTTGCTCCTGTTGCATCATGAATCATTTCAATCCTAGTTATGCTCCTGAGGTAGGCTCACCAGCCACTCGCCTTTATGCAATCCTGGCGTTTTTGTCTAAATTCAGAATTCTCCATGGCATCCTCTCGTCCTACCTATAGCCTTCAGAGGTGACTGTCCACTCCTTCTCACACAGGTCTCTCAGGTGGAGGGTCTCCCCTCCCAGGATTTCTGTGAGGGGACACTCATCTTCCAGGTCCTCTGCCCTTCCCTGTCATAATCCTAAAGGACATTTCCTCATTCCTCCCATGGCACTCACCTTTGCCACATGTGTTTGACGCCTGTCTATATGTATACATGGAATTTTAAAATTTTTTCCTGGTTTCAAATTTTATTCATTGCAGGGAAGTTAAAATACAAAATTACATAAATAAGAAAAAAAAATCCGTAATCCCACATCCAGAGATAACCAGTATTAACATTTGAATATGTAACTTTTTTTATTCTGTGAATATATATGTGTGTTTTATACACACACATATAATTATTAAGTCAAATTTTGGTTCAGAGTGTATATTTAGTTTTGTCTTTCTCTTCAGGGCCATATTCCGTGTCCTTGGTTTTGGATTTGTACTACTGTACACTGCCTTATAATTAAATCTTTTTTTTTCAATAAGGGAAACCAGATTTTTTCTTAATAAGATTAAATTCCTTGAGTGCAGGGATAATTTCTCTTTTTCTTTTATTCCCACCTTTTTGGCCTCTATTTTCATTCCCACCAGCAACCAGTGAAACTTAGCAGCACAGAATGAGTATTTGATATATATTTTCTGAGTATAATTGAACAGAATGAGGTGAGACACACCCATAGCAGGTAACTGGAGCACCTGATGTTCCTGTCTTGTTCTTGCCACACACAGAAAGTCACAGCTTGAAACGAGTCATGAACGGTTCTTTGGCGGGATGCACAGCGATGCACCTGCTGAGTTACGAGCCCGATGAATCATTTGCCTGGTTATTTTGCTAGTTATGCTGAACCAAATGCTACTTTTCAAACCAAACAAGTCTAAACCAGGGCTCTTTTCTTGCTTTGGTCTTGCGTTAGTGTTTCCTCTGCAAATAGTCTCCCTATCTCTTTTTAAAAATCTGTACTAATGGCCTTACAAAAACAGTATTCAAAGAACACTTCTCCACTACTCCTGTCTCTTCTAATAGGAATTGTATGACATATTGCCATGTAAATTAGATTTGGCTCCTTGTTTTATTTATACAATAAAACCGAGCAAATATATCAACCACAGGATAAATTAATTACAAGGCAGAGAATCCTGCCAGATATTTCCTTTGGGGGACAAACCAAACAAGAAAACCACTCCCCAAAACTTGTTCTTATCTATTTCATTACGTGCTTTGGCAAGTCTCAATGACCTGCTTATTTAACTAACCTAACGGGTTTGTTTTTGTTTTGTAGTCTACTCCCTTGCAAAAGTTAATGTCTTTTTGCTTTAGTATTCAAAATTCTCCCTTCTTCTGTTCCCGTCTTCCTTATGGACCTTCCTCCCCTGCGTTCCTTAGATGAGGAATTGAAAATGTCACTGAAATTAATGAAAAACACAATCCTAACAACACGAAACCAGAGACCCAATCTGGCCTTCAAGGGGCTCTGCTTAGGTATATCATATTGCATTAGATGATGTAAAAACTTCACGTGGGTTAATCGGAATGCAACCTCAACCCTTACTCAAGACACCTGTTGGAATGCTGTTTGCCCAAGAGGTTGAGTCTGCCTTAGGCTGCTGGGTCTGTAATGCATTTAGCTTATAATCATCCCTTACATTTTTTTTTTTGTCGGGGATATATTCTGTTTTTCAAAGCTCTTTCACCTCTGTTGTTTCATTTGATCCTTACTCAACCCTGGGAAACATTTTATTTCTATTTTAACAGATGAGGAAACCCAGAAGAAACAGACTTGCTCATGGTCACACAACTGATCTCTCTCCCTCTCTCAACTTTCCTAAGTAACTCACTAAAGTTTAAGCATCTTATTAATGTTTCCACTTAACACCATTTAGTGTATTTCTTATTGTTAAAGAAAATAAATTCATATTGAAATGTTGCCCATAGTTTTATATTGAAATTTAGTTCTAATTTCCACTGCTATATCTCATGATGTATGGTCTGAAGAGACCCAAAGCTGGAAAGAAATCTAAATGTCACCTGGTTTATACCCTGGCTTCTTGGTCCTGCTTTCAAACTGTTTTCAACTGGGACAGCAGATTCCGTTTTTCTCCTCTTTCCCCTCCAAATCTGAGCTTTTTGCATTGGACCAAGATATGACCTAAAGAAGTTGAGCATCCTGGAACTTATTCTTCTGATAAAAGTAGAGATTCTCTAACAAAAGACCTGAAAGTCTTGGTGGCACATCTTAGCAGAATAAGTGTGAGCTATGATCTCTTTGGAGCCATGTTTCTTGAGTGTCCATTTCAGAGACTCTAAAGGCACTACATGCCCTGCGAGGAGTAGGGCATAAGATGGCCTCAGTCTCCCTGCAGCTGAGCTAAGTTGCAGAGCTGTAAAGTGTATACACCTTGTCCAACCTCATTTTCTAGTCCCTCTTCATGTGTATAGCCCTCTTGTCATCCTCTAGCCTCTAATAAACTGTTGTTTAATCTGAGCTGTGCTACAAGAAGTTTTTATTTTTATTTTTAAAAAGTTTAGGTGTCCATGCTTTGGAGAGAGTGTTAAAGAGGGAGAAGCTACTTCTCTTTTCCTAGATGAATGTAGTTGAGTCAGATGGCCAAAGGAGAGTTGAATTTCAGATGTGAGAAACAAAATTGAATGGTCCAATCACGTTGGAGAGCATCCTTCCATTGTCCATCTTAAAGATTCTATTTTTTTTATGTTACTAACGATGATAGCTTTTTTTTTTCATTTTTTCCTGAAATAAAGAACTCTATTGTTAATTCATTTG
Source organism: Macaca thibetana thibetana (assembly GCF_024542745.1). Taxonomy (NCBI): domain Eukaryota; kingdom Metazoa; phylum Chordata; class Mammalia; order Primates; family Cercopithecidae; genus Macaca; species Macaca thibetana. The sequence continues at coordinate 39,356,818 of NC_065590.1, forward strand.
ACAGACTTATCAAGTATTCAAACTATGCAATGTATATAAAGATTCAAAGATTTATAAGATACTTTTTCTGTCCTCAAAGAACTGACAATAGGTGAATAAGACCTAAACTTCAGTGAATATAATGTTGATGAAAGCAGGGAGGTACAAGGTATTTTGGGTGTCACTCAGTAACAGGATCACTTTCAGCTTCAGATGAGGGGAAATCAAGGCAGGCTGATGTTACTGATGACATTTGAACTGAGCCTGGGAGGCCAGGCTGAGGAAGTGGCCTAGGCAGAAGCACAGGGGCAGGATGTTTTGAGGATTCGGAGTTCGCCTAGGCGAATAGTGGGAGAGAAAGTTAGACAGCAAGATTGAAGCCAGATCAGGGATACCATAGAAAGCTTTGAATGCTAGTGTCAGTAACTCCCACACCATTCATCCACCTGCTGGTATAAATGATGAATTCCAAACGTAGTGGCAGATCCAGGGGCATTGTGCTATTGGAAGTAGAGTGAAAAGGGGACAGACTCTCTAGTCAGGGAGACTGAGTGAAAATCCTCTGCCTGCTGGTGTGTGATCTTAGGCAAGTTACACAACTTTTCTGGGCCTTGGTTTACACTTCTGTAAAACAAGAGAAAATTTTAAATGCCCTTACGTGGTCACTGTGAGGATTAAATGAGGCAACATATGAAAAGTGCAAGATACAACAGATATGCAAAAAGTTTGAATTCATTTTTATCATTTCCCTGGGAATTAGCATAGTGTTACCTAGAGAGTGTGCAAACTTTCTCATAGGTATCCCATAGTCCTGGGAAGAAGCAATCCAATCTTTATCCTTTATCTTACTTGCACATCGCGTGACTTCTACCTCTTAGCCCAGAGGTATATGGTATATTATGGAGAAGGGGTGGGTAAGTTACGGCCCACAGCCCCAATCCAGCCAAGAATGGTTTACAATGGTTAAGAAAAAAAATCAAAAGAAGAATATTTTATAACATGGGGAAATTACATGAAATTTAGATTTCTGTGTCTATAAAGATTTATGGAAACACAGTCACATTCATTTGTCTACATATTGTCTGTGACTGCTTTCCTGCTACAATGGTAGAATTGAGTACAGAAGTTGCAATAAAGGTTGTATGCTCTGCAAAGCCTATAATGTTGACTATCTTGACTCTTTATAGAGATGTGCCAAATCTTGTTTTAGATTACTCCTGTCCTAATTTGTATTCCAAGAGTTATGATAGATGTATACAGTGTCAACCAAGTATAAGCTAAGTGATAATAGGAAATGCTTAATGTTTTCATTTAAGATCTTGTAAGTATGCTTGAGGAAATTCTGTGAGAAGTGATGTTTTCTTACCTTCCAGAATGAATTTCCAATGCCCCACACTTGTGTTGCTTATTCTCCCTCACTACGGAAGCATCACAGGTACAACAGAAAAGGGTCATAGACCCCAACAGAAAAGGTCCAGGCTATTTGAATCGCAAAGCTGAAGCTTCACTATTAGAGAAAACTTTGTTGTGAAATTTAAATAAGCTGTTTACTTAAAATCATTAAAACAACAAAAGTCCTTGGAAAATAAAGAGCCTGTTGCTTTCTCATCAAGTTCTGAGACCTAGGGAAATACCTACATTTATTTTTATAAAAATGCAACCTATCTTCTGAACAAAGGGATGGATAAACATCTTCAGCTTGCCTGTGGATGTTCCTAATGTAGAAACTGGCTCCATGAAAATCTCTCCACTATTTCCTATCCTTGAATCAACTTTAATATAGTAACAACCAAAGAGTAAGTTGTGCTACCCATGACATCTGATAGGCCAAATCTTTCCTCTGTCAGCAGAGTTATTTTAGACCTAAAGAAACCCATGCTGAATGCCCTTCTCCTGTAGTCAAACAGCAGTTTTTACAGCACTAAGTTACTGAAAGGACATCTGAGCAGGCAGGGCTCAGAATATAACCTGTGGGCATTGTAAATGTTCCTTGGGGCCACTAAAGCCACTGATGGCTTTTCACTCATTCATTCATGTATTAATACTTATCAGGTAAATAATTATCAACACAAGCTATGCTGAGATCTATGGAAGTTATAAGGTTAAATGTTATTTTATTTACTCTGTAGTAATAATCCACAAAATAAGCAAATTCTCTCCCTTCTTTCCTTCCTTCTTTCCTCTCTTCCTTCCTTCCTTCCTTCCTCCTTCCTCCCTCCCTCTTCTATTCCTCCTCCCTCTTCTTCTCCTCTTCCTCCTTTTCTTTTTGTTTTTGGATAAGGTAGTCACAAAACTGATCACCTAAATGGTATGGACCATAATAGCTATAGGATTTCAATAGCTTACCATCTATTATCAAGGTAAGCACAGGTGCTTTTGAACCCAGAATAGAAATGCCAGACCCAGGCCAGGAGGGTCAGAATGGCTTCCTGAAAAGATAACACCTTGGCTGAAACCTGAAGCTTCACTTAGTTTTTTCCATGAAGAATACAAAACAAGACTATCATCCTCAGTGAAGAATGCCCTGCGGATGAAGACTAAGGGTTGAGCAAACCCTGAGTATCTGGGCATCCACACGGAGGTGAATATGGCTGGAGGACAAGATGTAAAGTGGGGCTGGTACAAAGAAAAGTGCTAGAGGAGAGTAGGAACTGTCTTATCGATGAGTTTGTATATCATGCCAAGGAGCATGAACTTTCAACTGAGGGTAAGGGAATGCATAATCAGGATAGGATTTTAGAACAATCATTAAGAATCAAGTGGAAGATACATTTGAGTGGAATAGAATAGAATTCGTTGTTAGAAGGCCAGTCACAGTAATCCAGACAAGAGAAGCAAAGATGGATAAACTCTTATTGGCAACTGGACTCTCTTCTTTTGATCACTGAACCTTCTCTTTGCATGTATCTACTCATTGCATTCTTATTTGTGGATCTACATGGCTGTTTCTCCCATGGGCTTGTGGACTTTGCAGAGGAGGGTAATGCCTGTGTTATCACTGAAGATTTCATAGAACATTAGACACACATAAGACACCGTATCAAGTGGCCTAACACATACATACTTGAATTAACCTTTCTATCTCAAGAACCTATGCATTCAATAAGTGGTCCTTGGTAAAGCAACAGATAGGTATCATCCTAGTGAGAGTAGTGTCAATGATTGTCTTGGAGCAACAGGTATTACTATGCCCTGTCACCACCATGCCCTTTCAGACTCTCTTGCTCTGTAGAAACCCAATATTCACTCTCGTAAATTAAAAAATATTAGATTCCTGTTGTTTTGTCTCTTCCAAGCTTCCTAAAGTATCTTTCCTTTCACAGAGTTGCTTATCTTGCACAAACTAAAGCAGGAAGATATTCTTACAATAAAATAGGAGACTAATATGTAGGGCTAGATTCACTTTTATTCAAGTGCCAGTTTTGATAAACTTTTTTTCTGGAGGCATTGAATCAAACAGTAAATCAGTTTTAGCATTGTATAAGGAAAAGCTTTGATTGTTCACTAGTATTCATAAACAGAATGATCTATCTAGAAAAGAGAAGGTCACCTGACCCCAAAGCTGAGAAAGATCGGGGGCATCTTCTTGGATGGTATCCAGGATATTCCTGCTTTGGGGAAGACTGGAGGAGATGAAATTTATGGTTACTTATGATTAAACGATTCTGCAGCCCTATTGGTTAGAAGTCAACTATTTGATGTTTTTCTTCCCATTGGTTTTAAATGTTGACCATGTAACAGAACCCTTTCCAAGAAGATATATTTAGCAAATGCCAATGCAAGAATGAAGAGAAGTAAAGAGTGGGTGGATCTTATCTGACCCTCCAGACTCAGAGCTATGGCAGAAACTTATAGATTCTCATAGAAAAGGCATATTTGTCTTTTTTGGTATCTTGAGCCACCATGAATAAATACTTTGGTCCTTTGTGAAACGCGTGAAAGACTTTTTTTGATTTCCGGTAGTCCCAAAACAGCATTTCCATTTCCATGGAGCTAGGGATCTGATTTAAAAAAAGAAAAATCCCAGCCTTAGAGCTTTTCTAGTGTGGGCTGATATGTTTGGTTCTGGGGTAGACGTAATTTGTCTTAGGGTTAATGTTTTAACTGTTACTTCATAGGCTATTTCAAAAATTAGGATATACCTGACATGAAAAAATGGAGTTGGGCTGCAAGACAAGAAACTTGGGGTCTAGTTCTAGTACTGTTATGAACCAGCAATGTCGCCTTCAGTGAGTCCCTTAATGACACTAGGCCTTGGTCTTCATAGCTACCTAATGAGGTAGTAGACTAGGCAATTTGGGAGATTTCCTCATGTGCCTGCATTGTATGACTTGAAACTCAATTCTTTTGTGGAAAATGTTTTGACAAGCATGAAATGCCTTTAAGCATGAAATGCCTTTATATGGGCCTACTGTGGGATGCTGGACCTCTAGGATGAGAATTCACAGTTTTGTATTAGCTCTACCAGATACTCAGTGCCTCATCTTTTGGTTTGCTTTTAAAATTTATCTAGTTAAAGACACATAAGACACATTGCTCTTCTGGGAAATACAATGGCTCAATATATTAGTAGTATTTTTGTGAGTTGGGCTGCTGAGACCAAGACTTAGGTTTTAAAGTCATGGAAACACAGCATTTTGTTGAATTCCTATATATGAAGCATAAACATTTCTTTCTCTTCAAGTGGTGTTTATGTTATTCACCAGAAACATGATTGATAACACACAAGCTGGGAGGTGATGTGATATTTATGTGAGACCCACACAGAGTAATTCCACATGGAGAAATATCCTATAACACAACCATTAGGGATGGCTTGACCAAAGTGTTCCTTTTCCTCCAAGGAAAAATATATCTTTTAATAACGGAATAATTCATCTATTTTGATTCTTTAGACTAGATTATGACCTGAAGTTACTGCAATACTACAGGAAATCAAGTTTGATTTTGTAATATAGTCAAATGAGTACTTTGGAGTGCCATGTCTGAGATCAATAAGGAAGCAGTAACTACATTTACTGTCATATGATGATATTGATGTAAAAACATAATGGTCAAAATTATAAAATCAATTTCATAATTTAATCAGAAATGTTTATTGATACTGTTAAAGTTGAATTCAATAGCTTCTGGTATGTAGTTAATTTCCTACCTGTCAGAAAAATGTATTGAAATGTTCTTTCTTGAAAATGATTGGAGTTAATTCAGTAGAGAAAACAGCAAAGTTTCATGCTAATAGATAGAGATTTCTTCTCTCTCCAACCCTTGTTGGAGGCAAATGCTAGAAGTTTTTTGTTTGGTTCTTTTCAATACTACAAAACAAGAAAATATCTATCAGCCACCCAAGTGGTTGGGATCGTCATCCCATAAAATATAATTAAGTATCTTTTGGGGATGAAGAAAGTATTTTTAGCTTTATTGTAAAACTGCAAAGATGAATAAGCAATACATGTACACAGGTGTGGGATGGCTCAGTGGTTTCTTATTAAATGATAGCTAGCTTAAAAAAATGAGAAGAAAGGTTAAACTCTAAAGAATGGAATTCTTTGATGCTTTTACTTTGCCACTAGCTACTGATTTTGATCTGTAGTCACATTAAGCTGAAATTGTCTTAATTGAAGCAAAAGTCACTTAAAGGAATATCTGTAAGAATGTCTGGTGTATTTGAAATAAAGCTTTTGGGGATTATAAGAACCTGTCCAATCCATTCAATTTAAATGTGATAAAGATCAAATTCTGAAAGTTGAGCAGTTCATTCAGAAGTATGAAACATCTGTGTTGTGACAAATACACCTTTGAAATCTTTTATGATACTTTAGAAATGATCCTTATTCAAAACCTAACAGTGGTTCCCCATTGCATGGTGAATGAAGTCAAATTTCCTTATACAGGCATTCAAGTGTTTTCACAATCTGGTCAAACTCCTTTTCTGGCTCATCTGCTTGGTCTTCTGTCACACTCTCTACTCTGCTTAAGTTTGCATTTGAACTCTCCTGTAAATGGTTCCATGCTCTTTTCTTTGTCAGGAGTTGTTCTCTACCATATTATTTGCTTAGCACTTTTGGTATCGATTCAGATCTTATTCTGCCTTATATTTGCGTCTTCTTTTGGTGTCGGTGCCTTGCCTCATCAACTAAACTAAAAAATCCATGAGGGTTGGTACTGCATTCTGTGTCCTCCAGAATGTTAAGCAATGACACATTACATTGTATTTGCTCAAAGAGTATTTGGTCAACAATTGCAAAATTGTTAAGATTAGGGTTTCCAGAGGCAGCATTTGGGAATGCAGCCACATTTAGGCTTTGGGTATGCTTTAATTCATTGCAATAAATCAGAATGAAGAAATCATTCTTAATTAGAATCATAAAATTTCTGGACAGGATAAAAGTATGGGTCTCACTGGATGAATGAGATAAAGGCCAGGAGAATTCCCAGAGGTATTTAGCATCAGCGTCACCATCAGACTCCTGGTCTCCACTCCTTTTTATACTACATCATGATGACTCCTGAGGAGCTAATTCCAATTATCCACCAATGACAGGAAATGGGAGGCAAGTTGCTTTAAAAATGAACAGAATCCTTTGAGTAGAGGTGATAGTCCAGAAGTTTTAAGAATTGATGACAGAAGATACCAAGAAGCTTTATTTGGGTTGCTAGTTATTAATTGACCTTTGGGTATAAAATATTCATATTAAAACAAGTGAGTCCAACATTGCAGCAAAGAGAAAAGATAAACTACCTGAAAAAATATATTGAATCTATTGTGAAACACAGAATTAGCTGTGTGCTGTCCCTAAGCTTGGGTGGAATCTGTCTTTAAGATTGTTCCCTTGTCTCTTCAGTTGTGCTGCTCCCTGCTCTCCCTGGACCATCACCTGCTTTGTGGCAGTGACATTTCCACTTGTCTTGATTATCCCTGTTAATGTCAAATGCTCACATTAAAGATTCAAATCTAAGTTTCATTAAGTGTCAACTATGACTGCTTACACCAAGAAAAAAGGATATGTTTAAGCATAAAAAATTAACACCTAAGAAAATATAACTGTATATTTAATGCTAGTGTAAGTTTGTCTACAGAACCTATGTGTTCCAGCAAGAATGACTATGAGACAAATCCTATTTTTCCACTAACTCTCTTATATGTTTCTGTAGGGGAAAACATCCAATAATTTGAGTTAAGATGACCAAAGGAGAATATGTTTGGCCTTTGATGCATACATGTAATACTATATAAGACATAAAGACTATTATAGCACTTTTCAGATATAAGATATACCATTCATTAAATGCTTATTATATGTTGAACCTATGATAAATGCTTTATATATTTAATAATCACAATAACCTTACATTATCTATATTATGATCCTCACTGAAATAAGCTTAAGAGAATGGTATTTGAAGTTGGAGACACCGGAGTTAAATTCTCATCTCCTTCATTTACGGCAGAGAGACCTTAAGCAAACCACTTACCTCTTCTAAACTTCAGTTTTCTCAGTTGTAAAAATGAGAATAATATAATACACACTTCATGGGATTGTTGTAAGTATTAAAATAAAGAATGCATGGAGAGTGTTTGCAAAACCCCAAGCATGTTATAGATGTTCAATAACCATTAGCATTTTTCCTTTACTATTAATACAGATAAAAATGCTGAGCCTTGAAGAAGTTAAATAACTTGCTTTGAGCCACAGAGCAAGTTAGTAGAAGAACTCAAATTTAAACCCAGGTCTTTCCCAAGTTTCAGTGTCTGGGAACATATTATGAGGGCCCATGAACTATTGGGGAATGATCAAGGCAGGGTAACTTAGAATGGAAAAGAAAGAAAAGATGTGTATAAGATATAATAGGAAGAAAAAGATCATTGACAAGGTGTAACAGAGGGAGAATGCTCATAAATAACCTCAAAGTTTTGAACTTGAATTAATAGGGAAAAAAGGAAGCTTCTGGTGTCCTTGGACTGGAGCCCAGGAGCCCAAATCTCCTGCTGCTAAAACTGCCAACAAGGTGCTGCCTCAGCTATAACCAGAGCTGTGCGTGAGAGCCTGCCCATTCTGGGACTCTAGAGACTGAAGCTCCCCTGCTGCCACCAGAAACTCTTAGCAACCACGGTGCTGTGGAAATCAGAAGCAAAGAAAACAAAAAACACAATGCTTCTGTCTTTCGTTCTGTTAATAAAAAAAAAAAAAAAAAAAAAAAAAAAAAGAAACAAAAGTCTTCCAATACTTTCTCCAATTGGTGGAAAATAACAAGAACCTAGCTGGCAAGGAGCCCTGGGAAATGTAGTCTGCAGGCTTCCAACCCCAGCAATAAAGAGCAGAATAGAGAAGGTCAGGCTGTGGGGCTGAAAAACAAAAGATTAACCAGCATAGGGAGAAACATTACAAGAACTAGAATTTTCAGAAGGTAGAAATGGTTTTGGAGAATATAAGTTGTTTTTGTTTTGGTTAACTTATATCACAAGGAAAGGTAAATGCTTTTGTGCTCAGAAATGCATTAAAAAGATGATACATTATTTGTTGTAATCGACCTATAAAAGTTAATTAAATTCCATTACATAATCATGTTTTAACATAAAGGAAAAGTTAATTGAAGTAAAACATAATAAGTATAACAAGTAGGTAATATGTACATATCAGCTCCTGCCATATTTCTCCTGTTATGAGATGCTACTTATGAGAGGTACATTTTCATTTATCTATAGAACTTTCAATAATTGAGAAACAGTCACTTGAATGATGAAGATCCGTAGGTGCATAAACTAATTCTATTCCATTTCCTTTTAATAAGATACAGGTAGTATCCTTAGGGAATAGAACACTGATGCTTTGGCGTCAAAAGTTCTCAAGCTACCAGATTTTGTCTAAACTTGGTGGAAAAGCCCTTGACTTTTTCTTGTACCCAAGAAGAAATTATAGAAGAACTACTGATTACTTTCTGAGTATTTGTTTTCCCCTAGATTTAGTCCTTCTCACACTATTTACTTTCTTCCCCTTTTCTTTGTTCAGTTAAAAAAAGAAGGCACCTATATCATGAGACCCCTAGACAGTTCTGTAAGCAGATGAGGGATGCTCTTAGGCAGCTTTCCACATGCCAACTCTTCCTTTACCTGCAAACATGAAATCTGTAAAGTTCAGAATCCACAGCTGAAAGTGCTATCATTTGAAACAAAATTATTTGCCTCTCAAATATTTAAATTGTTTTACATAGAAGGTAATCTTTTCTGTTTTCATCAATATTATCTTCATCCTTAGACCAAAAATTTTATTGATACCCCCTCTTTAACTTCCATTGTCTTCCTCAGTAACTATGGGGCAAATATAGGTAACAGCATATGAACTTCTTAAACTGTATCAGTTGTTTAGTTCTTTGCGTACTTTAAAATTTAGATCAAAGTCTTTACTTGCTTTGAAGTCTTGCCTTACTATCCTAACTTTTTTTCCTTTTTTTTTGTTAAGACAAGGTCTCATTCTGTTGCTCAGGCTGGAGTGCATCGGTGTGATTATAGCTTGAACTCCTGGGTTCAAGCTATTCTCCCACCTCAGCCCCCCAAGTAGCTAGGATGACAGGTGCATGCCACCATGCCTGGATAATTAAATATCCCTTTTTTAAGAGATGGTGGGGGTGGGGGTGGGTCTCACTATATTACCCAGGCTGGTGTAGAACTCCTGACCTCAAGTGCTCCACCTACCTTGGTCCTGCAAAGTGCTGGGATTACAGGTGTGAGCCACTGCATCTGGCCCTTACTATCCCAACTTATAGTAATCTCTGCAGTCTTTAAAAAAGTGGCTTTGCAAAAACATCCAGGGCTTCACATCGTATTAATTAGGGTTGGACTGAGGAGGGTTTCCTGCACTCAAGTTTTCCAGGGAAGCAGAGGATGATGGTGAGCATGCCCACTAAAATTGCTTTATTAATTTCTCGTCAGTTCTCCATCTACAAAGAAGTTTCCTACTAAACTCCACTATGGCCCTTGGTCCATTGGCTCACATCCTGGTTTTGAGTGTTCAAGACCCTCCACACCCAGTTCCACAAACCCTAGGCAATGGCTAGAACAGATGAAATTCCTTCACAGTGACTAGGGCAATCATTTTGGTGCTCAACAATCTCTGGGCTTCCCCTCCTCTTCCTGGGCACATTTCCTAGCCCCATCGAACCACAGTGGAGCCATGGGACTGGATCTGGTCAGTGAGCATAAACAGATTCCTGGCCTCTAAAATCTCCTACAAGATTCTCTGCTCTCTTATCTTTCTCTTTTCCTGGGCACATGCCCAGGATTCAACAGAGGGCTGCAAATCAGAACTGTTTACAAGTTACAGCCTGAATCTCTGAGTGCCCTGGAGCAGAGCCAGCTGAACTACACCAGTTAGAAATGAACAGTGGTTGGAGTAGGAACCTGAGGTATCACCATCTTCATTATCATCATCATCATTGCAGCCAGCCTTTGTTTCCTGGCTAATACATCTTTAAGAATACCCATTTACCAAATTGAAAAATCTGAGCCTTAAAGCGATTAAGTAGTTTGGTCACAGCTCCACAGCTAGTAAGTGGCAACCCAGGTCTGCACTGGTAGACTTAATTTAACCTCAGAGCTTAGGTTGCTAACCACTAACCCATGCTCTGATTGCTACCATGGCTCTGACAGCAGAATACTTGAAGATGTTTTAGGTCCATTAGGAAGGTCCACTAGCTGAAGAGCAATGTGAGATGAGATGCACCTGATAGGTATCAGGCAGAGGAGGAGGAAACTGTAAGAGACCTCTGGCTATTTCCCCGTTTTAATAACCCCTATTTGAGGGTTATTATTAACCACATCTTTACAACTTCCACCTGTACCCAGCCTAATATGATCAAGCCCTGCCTCTCATGCAGCCATGAAACCCAAAATGAGAATCCCGTTGTTGTAGGTGAAAAAAGACCCAGAGCCAGTTCCTAAATTCAGTGTACTGGACAGGGTCAAGAAGAGAGGTCAGGGAAGCCAGCCTCGTGCTTTAAGAATACACAAATTGGGTCTCATTTTTCCACTGGGTAAGTTTAAGAGCCACTGTCATTTTTTCTATGAGATGAAAGAATCATAAAGAGGAGGCAATGCACATTTTTTTTCTTTGTTCTTTATAGTATATGACTTTAAGCATCTGTTTTAATCTGGTATGTGAGAGCAAGCAAATGGAAGTGGCCATTGTTTAGATCATAGCCCATTGGTTTTAGATCTGTTGCTTTTGATGCATCAGGGTTTCAGCTTCTGATTCTGGACCTCTATTTTCCTTTCCTGCTCTGGTTTACTTGGTTTTAGCCACTGCTTCAGGGAATGCTTTGTGTTCCTTAGTTTTTCACTTTTTATTCAACTCTTAGTTTTTCTCAGCCTCTGATTTGTGGAAAAATAGTTCTTCCTCTAAACTGGCTCCATGATACTCCCACTTGTTTGATCCCTCTCCTGGGAAGAAAATTGCAGTCTTCTTTTCAAGGAATGAGAATTAAGACAGTGTTTTGGGAAAAATAATGAGGAGACAATGGAAGATGGTGTAAGGAATTAGAATCTACGCTGCATCCTTTTCCAAGTGCCACTAACCTTACAAAGCTCTGTGGCCTTAAAACAGGTTCAGATTTAAGTTCTGCCTTATCTGCCAGAATTTATATCGTTTGTCACAGACTTAGAGCAAATGTCTACACTCTTCAGATTCCATCAGCAGTATGGAACGGGGGCCCAGCCAGAGCCTAGGGCCTTTATCCTTGCACTCTAAGTTGAGCTCACTGTTTACTGACAGTGATATTGGAAACTTGATGGGACACCAGATGTTCCAGCAGCCTTTCCTTAATGCAAAGCTTCTATGATCAGAAAGCTGAGCGGCTATATTTGCATATGAAACTGTTTTCTATGGCAGTGCTGGGAATATTAATTGGGGATGTTCCATGGAGCTCTGGAGACTTGAGTCCTTAGCAATGATTTAGGAAGACCTGTTGCAAATGACTACAGTTAAATTAGCAAGCTGTGCAGCTGATGGCCTTGATGTGGGCTTTAGGAGTGTCTCTCAAGCCAATTAGAACTTACGGCCCTGAATTGTTCTCGGTGTTTCCAGGATGGATTAAAAGAGAAGGAAGACCCCTCCCTAAAGGAACTTTCAGCCTACTTGTGTAAGACAGACATGCACACAGGGACATTACAAGGTGACATAGAAACAAGGTGAGAGTGTGGGGCAGACAGTTATGTAAGCACTGAAGGGACTGAAGGTGAAGCAATTGTCTTTGCTGTCTGCCTTTCCACATACTGGAAGATCTCCCACTAGACTAAAAAAAAGAGTCAGCATTATTAGACAACACTTTGCCACTTATTTTCAATTTCCAGATACATTAGTCATGACTTTTAAGCTGACAATAAACCAAATGTGATTGCTTCTAATATAGTAGTCTATTAAGATGCAAAGATGAAAAGTGAACTATGCCTTGTTAGGGAATTAGAATGGCACAGTCTACCCCTCAGAATGCCCTGTGCTTATTTCACCCCAGAGTTTTAGACAGTTCCTAAATCTTTAGTGCTTGAAGGCATCCATGCCACCATTTATTTTACCTTCCCACCTCTATTTACCTAAATTTATTCTCATATCTACATTTGTGTTAGGGGTCTTCATTTATGTAGAAGAATCTAAAGTGATTAAAAGAATTATTCAGGCTAAATCATTATGTTCAACTTGATTAGATTGACAAATATGAGGCAATCTGAAAGTACCAGTTCCAATGAATCATCCGGCTATATGTAATTTTGCCATAATTTCAGAATTTGTTTCATTCAGACATGAATGCTATAGAAAGACTCAAGGAATACATGGATGATAAGCAAAATATAGATGCAGAAATGAAGTACAGTGCAAAAACACTGCTCAGGCCCTGCAACAATGAAAGATTCTTTTGAAGGATTTTAGACAATGTGGGGACAGTTACCAAAGCCGCAGGAATGCCAGACCTAAAGCACTGGCTACAGAATCTAAGTTTAAAGAGATGATGATGGATTACCCAATTCTTTCATGAGACCTTACTCAGAATCCCGTGGTGAATGAAGCCCTGGTCAAGACATTTTTCACAAGGTTGCAGTAGTAACTGAGAATGAGCAGAGAGAGGGAATAAAGTTGAAACTAGGACTAAAGAGGATGAACTACGAAGATGAGTTCAGTTCCTTAATCTTTTAAAGATATTTTCCAGGTGGTTTGACTGAGCTGTGTAACATTTCCAAACATGTAGATAAATCTCCTCATCTATCATGATGTCACAAATGACCCTAAAAATCTGCACTCCATGGTTCATCATGAAAACATTTCATGGATGCTTTATTATTTTCTGTGAGGAGGGGAAACTTAGGTTTTTGGAATTTGGGGCTTGCTCCTTATGGGCTCAGGCTGAAGTGCAAAGTGTGTTTGGATTCAACCTTCATCTTGAGGATGTTTGAGTATAATAAAACTACAAGGACCTTTATTAAATTTAAAGTCATGGGTTGAGTGTTGAACGGCCTGCATTCCATCCCATTGTTTAAATTCATCAAATAGTCACTCTGGAATTATTTCTAACAACTGGGATGACTTCATTTGTGTTTGTTTTCCCTTTCTATTAATCCATGACAAACTGTGAAATTTGCCATTTTTACCATAACCAGGCCATGAAATTTGTCATCTCTCTCTGTAATTTACATGGAGCCTTGGCTATAGATACATTTCAGGCAGGATGATTGCTTTCTGTCTGAGGCAGAGGACAGAACAAAGGAGGGATATACACAGAATAGAACACAAACAAATTCAGAACAGACATCAGGAAGGGCTTTTTTTTTTCTTTTCTTTTCCTTTAATACTGTAAAGTCTGCTAAAATGTGCCGACTGCCTCCCTGGGAAAAGGTTGATGGGACAAACTAAGGTACTATTTTCAAGTCCAAGAAACAGTGAAATGACACTCCAGCGATAGGGGAGTACTTAAAAATGGAGACGTATTGACAAACTGGAATGAGTTGGAGGGATGTGGTCAGAAATCGTATGAGTAATATAGTTGGGAGGCATTTGAAAGTGGAATTTCAGAGGCAAGCCCTCATAACAGTAAAAGAGCCTTAAAGCTTATTCACAAGCTATTGTTCATGGGATGGTAAAATTTCCCTTCTCTTTCTATTCTCTCTTCTCCAAAATTGAATATAAATTAAGTTCTTCCATGTCAGATACGTGAAAAGTCCTCTGAACAATTTGTGCTGAAAATTAGACTAGACATTTTGCAAGAAAGATCTTGCATCTGTTTTTAATGATCTTTTTGGTTTGGAGAAAGGAAGGAAAAAACAGAGTTTCACTGTCCATTTGCCTAATTTGCAAACTACAGCATCTTCTTTTAACTGCGGACTCTGACAAGTTGGGTTATTAAAACTGTAGCAATGGCTAACTGAGCACTAGAAGGGAAGGACACTAAGCCAAGCAGACATGCTATTTCTCCATGGTGAGTATGGCTTTGTTGTTGTGAGTTTACTCTGAAAGAGAAATGAGGCTATTTCAACATACTGTTGGAAGTTCTGGCCAGAGCAATGAGGCAAGAGAAAGAAAGTGTATTCAAATAGAAGAGAGGCAGTCAAATTGTCTCTGTTTGCAGATGACAAGATTTTGTTTTTAGAAAACCCCATCATCTCAGCCTCAAAACTCTTTAAACTGATAAGAAACTTCAGCAAAGTCTCAGGATACAAAATCAGTGTGCAAAAATCACAAACATTCCTTCACACCAACAATAGGAAAGCAGAGAGTCAAATCATGAATGAACTCCCATTCACAATTGCTACAAAGAGAATAAAATACCTAGGAATACAGCTAACAAGGGATGTGAAGGACCTCCTCAAGGAGAACTACAAACCACTGCTCAAGGAAATAGGAGAGGACACAAGCAAATGGAACAACATTCCATCCTCGTGGATAGGAAGAATCAATATTGGGAAAATGGCCATACTGCCCAAAGTAATTTATTGATTTCATGCTATTCCCATCAAACTACCATGGACATTCTTCACAGAATTAGAAAAAAAATCTTAAATTTCACGTGGAATCAAAGAAGACCCCATATAGCCAAGACAATCCTAAGCAAAAAGAACAAAGCTGGAGGCATCACACTACCTGACTTCAAACTATACTACAAGGCTACAGTAACCAAAACAGCATGGTACTGGTACTAAAACAGACATAAAGACCAATGATGCAGAAAAGAGACCTCAGAAATAACACCACACATCTACAACCATCTGATCTTTGACAAATCTGACAACAGCAGGCAATGGGGAAAGGATCTCCTATTCAGTAAATTTTACTGGGAAAACTGGCTAGCCATACGCAGAAAACTGAAACTGGATGCCTTCCTTACACTTTATACAAAAATTAATTCAAGATGGATTAAAGACTTAAATGTAAAACCCCAAACCATAAAAACCCTAGAAGAAAACATAGGCAATACCTGTCAGGACATAAGCATAAGCAAAGATTTCATGACAAAAACACCAAAAGCAACTGCAACAACAGCCAAAATTGACAAATGGGATCTAATTAAAGAGCTTCTGCATAGCAAAAGAAAGTACCATCAGCATGAACAGGCAACCTACAGAATGGGAGAAATTTTTTGCAATCTACCCATCTGACAAAGGTCTAATATCCAAAATGTACAAGGAGCTTAAATATATTTACAAGAAAAAAACAACCCTATCAAAAAGTCGGCAAAGGATATGAACAGACACTTCTCAAAAGAAGACATTTACATGGCCAACAAACATATGAAAAAGGCTCAACATCACTGATCATCAGAGAAATGCAAATCAAAACCACAATGAGATACCATCTCATGCCAGTCAGAATGGTGATTATTAAAAAGTCAGGAAACAATAGATGCTGGCAAGGCTGTGGAGAAAGAGGAGCATTTTTACACTGTTGGTGGGAATGTAAATTAGTTCAACCATTGTGGAAGACAGTATGGCAATTCCTCAAGTATTTATAACTTGAAATACCATTTGACCCAGCAATCCCATTACTGGGTATATAACCAAAGGAAAATAAATCATTCTACACTAAAGACACATGCACACGTATGTTTGTTGCGCACCATTTACAATAGCAAAGACATGGAACCAACCCATATGCCCATCAATGATAGACTGGATAAAGAAAATGTGATACACATACACCATGGAATACTATGTAGCCATGAAAAGGAATGAGATCATATCCTCTGCAGGGACATGGATGAAGCTGGAAGCCATTATCCTCAGCAAACTAATACAGGAACAGAAAACCAAACACCATGTGTTCTCACTCATAAGTGGGAGTTGAACATTGAGAACACATAGACTCAGAGAGGGAAACAACACACACCAGGGCCTGTTGGGGGTGAGGGTTGAGGGGAGGGAACTTAGAGAACAGGTCAATAGGTGCAGCAAACCACCATGGCACACGTATACCTATGTAACAAACCTGTACATTCTGCACATGTATCCCATTTTCTTAAGAAGAAATAAAGAAAAAACAAAAAATAAAATAATGATCTTTATTAATTTATTTTATGTTTTCATGTAACATTATAATCTATTCTAAAGTATGATTTTTGATAGCTTTATCTTATCCTGTTAAGTAAATGAATTAATATTTCCTTTATATTACCTTGTGATTAAACTGTTCTTTTTGGTTACATCTATTTTTATGACTATAAATACTGTAGTGATTATTTTTTTGTATATGCCTTTGTATGCATTTATGATTGTTTCCTAGGATATATTACTAAATAACCCATTACTAGGTCAAAGCATACAGTTATTTTATAAGACATATTTTTGCCACATTGCATTCCAGAATGGTTGTACCAATTTGCATTAATAACAGCTTGTTGATTTCATCATCCTCAGCATTGAATATCTCCATTTTAAGGAATTCTTACTTTGATAATTTTGTAAACCAAAAAATCATATGTTGTCTTATACTGCACTTTTATGATTGTGCATTTGCAATTACACTTTTGTAAAGCTGAACTTTCAATATTTCCTTTATTGTAAATCACTCTCTATCCATTTATCTTTTATGGTATTGTGTCAGCCAAGAGAAAACAGCTTCTAGACTGTTGACTACAGAAATGGCATTGACTGAGGGCTCCAACTGCAGCACTTTGAAATCCACTGCCCTATTTATGCCCAAGCCATGCCACCGATGCACTGCCCCTCATCAAGGACTGAGTGTAGTGTGGATACTAAATCAGACCCATTATTAGGAGACAGAACACTTTTGTCAACTGACTTTGTCTCAAGGATTTCTCTCTGACTTTCTTACACCTCTTTAGACTATAAGACAGTCTGCACCCTCTACCGCCATCTCCAATGGCTCTCATAGTCTGCTTGTCTTCATTCTTCCTTCCTTTTATGTGGGCATTTCCCCTAAGGTTATGAGTTGAATTATGTCCCCTCAAAATTCATATATTGAAATCCTACCTCAGTACCTCAGAATGTATCCTTACTTGAAAATCAGGTTGTTGCAGATGCAATTAGTTGAAATGAGGTCATACTGGAGTTGGATGGTCCCTTAATCCAAGGGTGATAGATGTCCGCATATACAGTCAAGAACGCCAGGTGAAGAGACAGATGCTTACAAAGAAAAGACAAAGTTAAGACACAGGAATAACACCATATACAAGCCAATGAATTACCACCAGAAGCCAGAGAGAAAGCATGGAACAGATTCACCCTCATGGCCCCCAGAAGGCACCAACCTGGCTAACACCTTGATGTCCAACTGCTAGCCTCCACATCTGTGAGACAATACATTTCTGTTGTTTAAGTCATCTAGCTTGTGGTATTTTGTTATGGGAGCCCTAATATGCCTAATAAAATTCTTCCACTTTTAATTCTTATTGTTTGCTTCTTAGACACCTGGACTAAGACAAGCTTTATGTGACTTTTTAGTATGTTGAATACTAAACCTCTGTCATACTCTTGAAAATATTCTATTTTATATGCGTTTTAATTTAGTTTATATTATTTTAAATTGACAAGTAATATAAATTTTTATGTGCTTAAATAATCAATATTCTCATGGGTTTTTCACTTTCTTTCTTTTTGTAAGTATTTCCCTCACTAGAAAGATGACAAATGGTCATTCTCCTCTTCCTTCTTTCCCTGCTTTCCCCACTTTTTTTCCTAGTTTTTAAGGCTTAGACTTTACATTTAGCTCTTAAGTACATTAAGTACATTAGTTTGTGCATATAGTGAAATATAAAGCTTATGGTATTGTTCCAATCTTTTCTCACTTCTATTTTCTTTAGAAATGTATTTAACTATTCTTCCATATGTACTCTTTCTTTTTTTTTTTCTGTTATTTAGTCATTTTAATGAACTGTTTATTTAAAAAGTGTGCATAGACGAAATTCACCATATGTACTCTTTCATATAACGTTTTGAAACTTTTTTCCATGCCAACAGACAGAAAAAATGCTATTGGAAATTTTATTAAATATACTTTAAATAAATATACTTTAAATAAACAAGTCAATTTGTCAGTAATTAATATGATTACATTTAGTTTTGCCATCTGAGAACATTATTTCTCCAATTATCCAATAATTAGTTTATATTTTTCAGGAATGATTTGAAGTTTTCTTTATATAGGTCTCTTGCATATCCTGCTAAGATTACTTTGAAGTATTTTATAGATTTAGCTTTTATAAATGTCGTATTTTTTCATGATATTTTCTAACTAGTATAAAGAAAAGTCATTGATTTCCACATGGTCATCTCATAGTCAACCACTTTTACTAAAATTTCTTATTAATTTCTATTTTAGAGCTTTAGCACATTTTTTTGAATATTCTCTGTGGTGGTAAATCTCATAGTAACATTGGCTATAAGAGCTGGAATAATCTAAAGGTCATCCTACCCTCTCATTTTATAGATGACACATCAGGGAGCCTCAGAACCATGCTCTAAACATTATGAAAGGAAGACCCTGGAAAGGCCCTACACCATCTTCCTGGAGATTCTTTAACCAAAGATCAGACAGCTCAATATACAGAAATGATTTAACATTTGTGAATAATTATAGCAATAAAATAATAGCCACCATTTTATCAAGGTCACCATTTTATCTAGGCACTCTGCTAGGTGTTTTACCTGGACTATCTCATTTTATTCTTAAAACAGTCGTTTAAAATGCAGTTGTTCAAGGTCACTGACAAGGTTGCTGGCAAGAAGATGAATGTCTGTTCTCTTCTCACTCCACCAGGTAGTTCCTCCATCCAGTCCTCTTTAGGATCAGAAGAGATTCACCAAGTGTCTTCTTACAGTTCTATGTTATCCTTGGTTAACATGATCCTTTGTCTATTATTAATGATTGATAGAGTTGATCTAGGCTTTTGTTGCAGAGAACAGATTCCTCATCCCCACCCCTACACAAAATACAAAATAATTTTTCTTTTAAAAAAACTGACAGCTATTTAAAAGTTTCTATTAGCTAGGTCTGGATGCCTAGTAAAAAAGAATTGAATTGCTAAGTATATTTTGATCCTCAACTATCTACCCTTTTGGAGACTTAAAAAAATTATCGAAATGTTTTCTACCTAGAAAGAGTTAGCATCTAGAGTTATCGAAACCCCATGATGGATGGGACTTGGATATCATCCCATCCAATGTGTTATTTGATGCACACCTCTAAAGAGTGCTTGGCCAGTCTCTTTGGGACAGCTTTCTAATTAATAGAAATTCCTTCTTTCTGAAGTCAGCCTCCTATCTTTTACCTGTCTCTACCAAGTTCCTTTTGGAGTCACAGAGGATATGTTACATTTCTTTAAATGTTTGAAGACAACTACCAGATGATGCACCCATCTTTCTCAGCAACATCTCTTCTTTTCTCTGGTCCTCAATTTCTTCAAGCATTTTTCATGTAATGTGAGCTCCTTCTCCTTCCTAAACTCTATCCTCTGAATACTGTTCTCTTTGTCAATATCCTTCTTAAAATGTAGGGTGTAATACTGAACAGAGGGGTTAGAATGTGGTACAAATAGCGCACAGGAGAGAGGATGTATTGTGTTTTTGTTGATCTGGATTATTAAACTTCTATCAATATAGTTAATGATCTTATTAGCTTTTAAAGCAATTGTACTACATAGTTAATAGACTCAATTCCCATGAAACTTTTGATTCTCTACCCTGCTCTCAATTTTGCTCCTCCACTGATCTTTTCCACCTTGGTAAATGGCCCCATGATTCATCCAGTTGCTTTGGCTGACATTGGATATCATCCTTGACTCCTTCTCATTAAGCAATCCATTGTCATGCCGCATCTACTCTTCTTTCAATGGTATCACCACCTCCACAACTATCACCCCAGTCCAAGTCACTGTCATCTCTCTCCTGGGCAGATGGAATTGCTTGTTCACTTGTCACAGAATTTCCTCTCTGGAATCTTATTTAGTATATTTTCCAACAGAAGACAGAGCAATTTTCTTAAATTGCAAATCAGATTGTGACACTTCCTTACTCAAAATTTTTAGGATCCTCCAATCCACACCCTGACAAAATCCAGGCTTCTGTACTGTGACCCACAAACCCCTCCATGATCTGGCCCCTTTCTACATCTCCCATGTCACTGGGTCTTTTTTTAAAAAAAATAAATTATTGTATATATCTATGGCATACAACACAATGTATGGGATATTTATAGATAGTAAAAATGTGACTCAAGTGAAGCCAATTAATATAGCCATCATCTTTCCTTCTGTTTCTTGAACACATTAACCTTCTCCCTTACTTGAGGCTCTTGTACCTACTGTCTCCTATGCCAGGAATGTTCTCTCTGTCCTTGCTTGCTTGGCTATTCCCTCAATTCATTTATGCTCAAATATCACCTCCTTAAAAAGTCCATCTTTGATGATTCTATCTGAAACACAATCCCCTCATCTTTCCATAGTCACCTTCTATTTCCTCACTCTGCTTTATTTTTCTTCCTGGAAGTTATCACTAGCTGCATTATATGTTTATTTGTTCATTTGTTTAATTTCTGTCTCTACCTCTAGAATATCAGCTCCATCAGAGTAGGAATTTTATCTGTCTTATTTTCTGCATAGAGATGCCTAAAACAATTCCAGATATATAGTAGGTACTTCCAGATACTAGTAAGCTCCTGACACATATTTGTTAATGAATGAATTATTAAATAATGGACGGTATTGAGTTTGTAGCCAGATAAACTGTGTAGTCCTCTTGTTGCTAAGATCTCCTCTAAGCATTGTGGTTTTCTAAAGAGTTTGGCAATTTTATCTTGAGTGCATAATTTCTTCTGAGCTACAGGATCAAATTCATTCTTCCTGGCTTCCTAGATTTATATTTCCCTTTCTCAAATTAGGCTATACCTTCTCCTACATAATCTTGTTCATACTCTCCTTTCCAGAATGAATATCTTTCTGTTTGAAAGATAAGGTGTAATCTGGGACATTCTACTTAATTCTAAAAATTAACAGTTAATCAACTCAGTAGGCTTTGTCTTCCTTCCCACTCTTTTTTTAAAATAACAAATTAAGAAAAAATTGCTTTCCTCCTAAGCATTTTCCCTAAGTTTCAACTCTTTGTGAGCCCACTTCACTTGGGAAAACAAGTCTAATATATGTGAAACAATGAGAGAAGAGTGTAAGATGTTTTGCCACTAGGTGATGTGGCACATAGAATTTAAAGCTTTCAGAAAATGGAATGACCACAGAGAGCGCAGAATTAAGAAGAGTTTTGTGTAGAATGTTTCTCAAGTTTTAAACATGGTAGCATATGTTAAAGAGTAAAGGAATGACTTTTTAGGAAGAGTATAATGTTATACACAATTTTAAAGAATTTAGCAGAGCTAAGTGCTGGTAATTTCATCAGATTGCATGTCTCAACTGTGCATGACTTTTATCAGCAGCCAAAAAGACATCAAGGTCTATGTTAAGTCAAAGGTAGTGTGGCAGAGTGTTCAAACAAAGTTTTCAAGTCAGCAGACAGCCTTGGATGTACTCTTAGAGGGTGAGGTCAATAACATCACAGCAGCAAGCATGAGCTAACCATCTTGAAAGATTAGTGATTTGCTGTTCTCCTAACCCAGAGACTCAGCAACAATTTTCCCCAAATAACTTCACATTTAAAGGGTAGAAACAATAAGTGTGTGTTTGTGCTCAGGCATGTATATGTGTGAGCTTGTGAATGTGTGCATACTATGAACATACATGTATGTTTGTACCATAAGGGAAGAGGCTTGCTCTTTTATTACCAAGGAATCCATTTTTTTCTCTCTTGTTTTATACATTAGTGAGGGCTGTCTAGCCTTCAAAGGCCTTGCGAAGTTCATTATAATGGCATTAAACAGTAGAGAAAAAAGTAAGATTTTGCAGTTGAAGAATTTGAATGAGAAGACCCTTTAGATCTAGTGATATATTGATTCAGAGCACAGGAAGAAACTTAAGGAGACTATTTGTGGTAGGAAAGGGGTCTGCTGGACGCCTTTGAAGATTTTTTTTTTTTTTTTCATAGTGACAGTCCAACCCATTGGTATAGTTGGCTGATAGGTGATGAACATTATGAAACATGAAAATTATATTACATGGCTAAGTTTTGCTTTTTCAACAACTGTGCTGTTGGGCTGACCTAATTCATTTCCTGTTTCCATTATGGTTGTTAGTCTGAATTCCTCCCACATCTGCACCCAGATATATCTTATTCTGCAGCCTGTCTGCCCATGTGGGCTCTGTGGTGACCTCATTCTTGAGAAGAGGATTGCGAGCTGTGCTCAAGATGGACATCCCCTGACAAATGGGTGTGTGTGCCCTGAGTACACAGCTGGAGACTGCTCCAGCCATCCTGGGCTCACTGTACTGTGGTGGGGCTTTATAAAAGGTTCCCAGCATATGTTTGTCTGGATATTTTCAACACTCCCACACAGCTCTGTTTTAAATATTTAACCTTATATGAGGATGTCTGAGGCTTCCTGAAGTTATTCCTGTGATTTATAAAAGGGAAGAAATCTGATCATGTGAATAGCAATAGAATGATCAAAAGACCAAATGGTAATTCACTCATTTGCTGTCTTTTGTTTTTGTTTTTGTTTTGGGACTTTATAGATAGAGAACGTAGCTCTCAGCTGTTGCCCCACTTGCCAATCAATCTGTCAATATGTCTTTATTGAGCCTCATACATACTAAGCACAAAGGTAAATACAGAAAAGTGAGTCTCAGAAACCCTGCTTTCTGGTGTACAGCCTAATTGGAAAATACTGTTGACTAGTATGGAGTGGCATTATATAAGACTAACAGAAAACAGTTTTTTGAGTGTTTACTATATGCCAAGGCTTCGTGTTGTCTTTTAGTGTATCATGTCATTTACATTCTGTCATAACAATCCTATTAGGTAGGTGGTATTTTTCTCCCCATTACTTTGATAAGAAACCTGAAGTTAGTGAGACTGAGGAACTTGGCAAAACTACTCTTCCAGGAGAGCCAGGATTCACACGTAATTATTTTTGAGCTCTCAGCTGGATGTGGCTCTGCAGGTCGACGTGGTAACTGCATGCTGCGGCATGCCTCTAGTGCTGATCTCTGTAGTGAACAAAGTCAATACTGTTGGAGTGAAGAAGAAAGGGCCTGAGAGCATTAGAACGTCAGTGGTCTTCTCCCACTCAACACGTGGAAGTGGGACTTGGGCCTTCATCTGGGTTATTCGGAGTGACCCCACATCAGAGGCACCTCACACTGGCCCAAGGTTCAATTCCTCAATCTGTTCTTTTTAATTCAATATAATCCTATTAGCACAAATTAATATATAAAAAGATGGAGGCTTGGGTTTTTGTCATTGTTGTTGTTTTTAACCTTATTCCTGCCACCAAACCTGTTTTAGATCATGTGGATAATTACTTGACTTCACAAGTTAACTCCATGTAGGAAATAAAGACTATGAGTAACTCCACATTCTTTGTTATCTTTTGTAATTTCTTCTTAATTCTTTATTATAGTATAGTGGTTAAGAGGAATGGCTTTGGAGTCATACTGTTTATATTCAAATCCTAGCTCCTCTACTTACTGGTGGTAGGTGTACCCTCACTGTGCCTCAGTTTCCTCATCTGTACCTACCTTACTGGGTTATTGAGAGGATTAGTAAAATATATAAAATCTTTGAAAAGTGACTGGTGCAAAGTAAGTACTTAATGTATGCTGACACTTCTGTGAAGTAATAGTTGTCAATTATTGATGATGGGATGATTAGATATATCCTTTACCCAGTGACTATCTTCCCCAGCATAATAGATATTCTCTAAATATTTGTTGAGGCCAGGCCTCAAAGTACCTGTAATCCCAGCACTTTGGGAGGCTGAAGTGGGTGGATCATGAGGTCAGGAGTTTGAGACCAGCCTGGTCAACATGTTGAAACCCCATCTCTACTAAAAATACAAAAATTACCTGGGCATGGTGGCAGGAACCTGTAATCCCAGCTACTAGGGAGGCTGAGGCAGGAGAATGGCTTGAACCTGAGAGGTGGAGGCTATAGTGAGCCAAGATCACACTATTGTACTCCAACCTGGGAGACAGAGGGAGACTGTCTCAAAAAAAAAAAACGTTGAATAAAAGACACAAAGATTTCATTCACTATATGTGTTGAGCCTTTGATGCTAAGGGTGATAATCATAACATGTGTCTGAGTTCTGAGGATTCTTTCTATTATAGATTTATACAATGTCAGAACTGCAAGAGGCCCATAGCGGTCTCTGGGTTTAGCCCTTCTGGACTCACAGATAAGCAAATAGAGGCCAGAGATTCACAGTTCCCCAGTCAGGAAGCCTGTGCAGGACTTTTATCCCCATCTGAAAGAAACTTGTAGCAGAGATCCTCAGACTTGTAATATCACAAGGCACCTTCAATAAGTTAATTAGATGGTGTGTAAAATTCTCCAGGCACACTCAGAGAACAACCTGTCTTGATTCTCTTTAGCTTAGAAGTAAGAATGGTCATACATCATTCCTCAGGGTTGTTGACGATTACCAGTGAAACCAACTGGGGTTGCCACACTGCCTAGTTCCAGGGGCCATAGTTCCCTTAGTCATCGTCATCTATAAGAATGGCACCCTTGGGGTTGTGTGTGCACAGTATAACTTTGGCTCTGATAAATCAACCAATACAATGTAGATCATCAGAGCTGGGAACTGTAACAATGGATGATTCTCAGATCATTTTATTGGTTACAATATGACACGACGTATAGCCGCTCTGTGATTTAGGTGTAGCTCTTATTTGTTTTTTTTTTTTTTTATTTCAATAAATGGGCATTTAGTCAGTAAATATTTACTGAGGACCATGATCCAGGAACTAGCCCAGAAACTATGGATCCCCTCCTGGAGCTTACATTATTCTGGAGATGCATAAACAGATCAGAAACAATGAGTTGGCTTGACAGAAACAATTAATTTGAATTACATGATGCAAACAACTAGTTGAGTGGCCAATTAATTTTCTCAACAATACCTTTGTGTGTGTCATGGGAGAGGGCACAATGTAGGTAGAACTTATAGCTGGGCATATACCATGCCAGGAATCTATTTTTTTTTTCATAGCTACTTGGCTTCATTTTCTTTCTGAGGATGAAGGTCAGTATTATTCTGTCTTAATATCATGAGTCAGTCAACAGAATAATTTGAGGTCTTGGGTAAAAGAAATTGGTATGGAAAATTTGAGATTGCCAAACGATAGCTTAGATTTCAGCAGCACCTCTATAAATGCTCAAAATTCTCAATTTTATGCAATATGTAACACTGAGTGATTAAGTCAGATTAAATCATATCGAAGACTATAATATTTTTATTATAGAACTCATTTGTGTTCCTCACTCAAAACCCCCCCATCTGTTCATCACACTCAGTAAATTTGCAGCCTTTTCTCCACAAATGCATTTTAATAAACAGAAACATTTTCTTTTTCCTGAAAGTGAGTTACTTATCTCTTTATTTTCCCAAGAGGAAATTCAAAGAAAAGTTTGGACTGTATCTGTGGTACCATTTTCATAGTTCTGTCAACCAGGACTTTAAAAAAAAAAAAAAGGAACATTTGAATCCATGTGAACATTTTGATTGTTAAACTTCAACTATGTCTTGGTGGATTAAGATTTCAGGAAAAAGACATGCCCAAGCTGACAATGTGTAGAACAAGCTTCAGCCCAGAGCCGTCTGAGCTGTCAGAGATATTAAAGCTCATTAACAGGCTTCTTGTAAGAAACACTCACTTACTTAGTCATGTGAGCCTCTCAACCACAGTCTCACACTTCTTAGGAAAATCTTCTCATTGATGTTGGAGTGTTGCACTCAAGCTGAGAGCCTGAGGCCTTTAATTGAAAGGCAAACATATTGGTTTTATATCTTGTCCCTTCTGGAGGGTGTAGTTTTTGTTTGTTTTGTTTTGTTTTTGTTTTAAAGTGACAGTAGTGAGAAAGTGGAAGGGGGGAAATCCACTCACCTGTGACTATATTAAACCACGCACCAGCTGTTAATAACATAGCACATTATTCCATCCTATAAGAAGTCTTTAATACACGAAAAAGTCCTCACTGGGGGATTAACAAGCCGAACGGGGTGAAATGCTACACGTGCTTTTGATGGTGTCAGAGTTATCTTTTGCAAGCTCTTGATGCTATTTTCTACTGTTTTCTTGAAGATTAGCCTTAGGGAATTTAAATAATTAGGTGTAAAATCTCTGGCATGATATTTAATCCATCACATCTTGGTTTTTAGCGGCGGGAAGGGCTGCAGTCAGTTGTGGGGAGGGCAGATCTGGCTGAACTGCCCCCTTCACCTGCTGGGTGGGTGTGTTCTCAGGAGAATCAGAACAGTCCTGAACAAGCTGTATCCTTGAGCAATCTGGTCACATTGCTGATGTTTCTGTGTTTGTAGTGTGGCCTGAAGGTCTTCTTTGCAGGCAGACTGAATCCTTATAAAGGCATAAGGGCAAACCAGTGAAACATCAGAGGGCTGCGTCTTTGTGAAAAATTGGGGGATTATGTAACTCTCATAGTGCCAAGAGGAATGGAGAGGAATGATGAAATTGGTGTAGGCTGGTGAAATTGCCTGTGAACCAGGCCAGTATTCGACATTCCAGTTCATGAGTGTGTTGGTCAAGGTTCTGCAGAGAAACAGAACCAATAGGACATATATAAATATATAGAGAGATGTAAAGATTGGTCTCATGTAATCATGTGAAGCTAGTGAGTCCACAATCTGCAGGGTGGACTGGCAGGCTGCGAATCCAGAGAGGAACTGATGTTGCAGTTCAGGTCCAAAGGCCAACTTCTGGCAGAATTCCTTCTTTCTCAAGGGAGGTCAGTCTTTGTTCTATTCAGGTCTTCAACTGATTGGAGGAGGGTCACTCACATTATCTGTGAGTGGCAATCTGCTTTACTGAAAGTCCACTGGTTTAAATGTTAATTTCATCAGAAAAACACCCTTACAGAGATATCCAGAGTATCTCTGTTTGACCAAATATCTGGGCACTGTGGCCCACATAAGTTGACGTATGAAATTAACCATTACGGCAGGTTACTTGTCAACTAGACTAAATACTGTACATTTGCATCACGTCAAATTCTGAAGTATTTTGGAAAGACAGGCCAAGAAAAGACTATGATGAATATATGTCAGAATTTTTAAGATAGTATGTAAAAACCTAGTGGATAAAAAGTAGGATAATACAGATTGAGTATTGCTTATCCAAAATGCTTGGGACCAGAAGTATTTCAAATTTTGGATATTTTTAGATATTGGAATATTTTCATGATATATACTTACTGGTTCAGCATCTCTAATCTGAAAATCCAAAATCTGAAATGCTCCAATGAGCATTTCCTTTGAGTTTCATATGAATGCTCAAAAAGTTTCAGAAATTGGAGCATTTCAGGTTTCACATTTTTGGATTAAGATACTCAACCTGTAATAGTAGTATAATAATAATTAATAAATAATTATAAATAGTAGCAAACATTTATTTGGTACTACGTGTCAGGAATCCTTAAAAACTCTGTGAGGTAGTCAATATCCTGGAATCAATAACTGCGTTCAAGTCCCAGCTCTCACGACTTCCTGGCTATGTGACCTTGGAAAGTCCTTCAGTCTCTCTCTACCTTAGTTTTCTTACCGGTGGAATGGGAACAGTAATAGCCCTAAGGCCAAGGATTACTTGGAAGATCAAATGAGTATTTTTATACCAAGTATTAAGAATATTACCTGACATGCTAGAAGCACTCAGTAAAAGCCATTATTCTTATAGAGGACACTAGAGCAGAGAGATGATGGGAATGGAGGCGTGAGATCCATCTGAAACCTAGAAATGATGTATTCATTGGGTATCCCTGCATGCTCATATTCAGCATGCTTATAGATTGATAAATGAACATATCCTTCTACTGAAGTTTTAGGAACCCAAAGTTCAACTGAAAACACCACATTCTTGTCTCCCTTGGTAAACCCAGTGACCTATTTTGCCAAAGGAGAGTATGAGGGGAAGTCCAACACATATCTTGTGTCTTCCTTAATATCAACATTTTTGATTATCTTTATTGAGTTGGGATTAAATAAAACCATCTTATGTATGGAGCTTCCTCTAGAGATGACAGCGGAACAAAGCATAAATGGTACCCAGACTGAGCAACCCAAAATAATTTAGGATGGGCCAGTGTGAGAGACTTCACGGGCTTAAGCCTCCCTAAATTTGTTTTTATTATATCTCAGGCTACACGAATTGTCTTGTGGAAATACTTTTTGACTTACAGTAATACCATTATCTCCATACTGAAAATCAATGTGTATTTTGTTTCACTTTAGAGAATCTTAACAAAATACAATGTGTATTTTGTTTCACTTTGGAATGCTTATAGTACTATTAAAAGTCAGACAGACCTTAGTTTTCCTGTAAGTCAGTCAAGGACATTTTGGAGCTGTGATGGCCCAAGTCACAAGAGAACTCTTGATAAGATATTTAAGTTTAATGACTTCTTGATTTAACATCTTATTGTTGAGTTTCTCAGCTTTTCCTGTCCTTATTTGTGAGACACAACTCATCTCTGAGTTTTCATGCCACATTTAACTATTTGGTTTCTTTTCCTTGTCTGACTTTGATTATTGTTCAATGCACTTATAAGTTTCTTTTAGCTAGGGTTTTGATTTATAAGAGATTTCAAAACCCTCACACATTATTTTTTTCTCACCAGGATAGAGTCCGGATTAAGATAACTCTTCCTATCCTGAAAACCCATGATGTCATAGACCTTACCTAGTTGTTTTCTGCTTGTGGCCTCAGTCTTTTAACTCTAAGTATGGAAAACCAGGAAGTAACAACAAACAATTTTAGGCTAAGTAGGTTGCAGGGGATTCTCCAGTCCACCATCAAAAAGAAAGAAAAATAGACCATCACAAAAGCCAGTAAATTCTTAGATAACTAGAGTTGTTTACAAATGTTTTGACCACACCACTTGGCATAAAGGTGAGCTGGATGGCAAAAGGGTGACCACATAAGCATCCACATGATGTTTTGTTTGCTTAAATGATTTATAAATCCTATATCCATGAGATAATTGGCAACTCATTTCATTATAGGTGTGGATTATGCAATTGCAGTGGGAAAAGGATTCACTGAAGCTGACCTACTAGAAATCTTTACTTTCAATCTATAAAATATAATGTGGTTGAGAATACAGACGTGTAGCCAAATGTCAATGTTTGCGAAGCAATAGACAAATGGAAAGCAATAAGTATTATCAAGATATGTTGATTTATTAATCTATCTATCTATGTATCTATGTAGCTATCTATCTATGGGCTTTAGTAAATGTTAAAATAATCAGTATTATAATTCCTTTTTTTTTTTTTTTTTTTTTTTTTTTTTGCTAATAGCCCTCCAGATCTTCATAGTGGAGTCTAACTTCAGCTTCAAACACTGTATTTTAGGATTCTTTTTTCAATCAGTAGTTTTCTTCCTCCTACCCATTCATTATGTGATGCTGGGTCTTATAGATCAATTGCTACTATTAATCACCTGGAAGAATAAATAAAGTTAACGTCACAGACACACCAGGGATCAGTTTCGCCAGCTGATAAGAGCTGGAAAAGGTATAGTATGTGTTTGTGTTAGTGTTATAAATGGCTCTGCATGATGATATAGTTGTTGTTATTTGCAGAAAACTTTATGTTTTTGTTAGGTCAAGAAGCCTGTAATTCTTCAAATGATCCCTGAACCTTATTTAATGCAGCAAACCACAAAAGGAGCTGGGTTGAACTTTGGTGTCTGCAAGTTAGAAAGTAATAACTTTCCCCATCTCTTCTGTAAGTGACTTGTGCCATGTGATGAATGCAGACCCTTCCCTCACAAGGGTTTCCTGATATTATACACTTGTAGCAAATAAGGTTAGAACCTTTAAAATATAGCATTTAGTAATGTGCTGGAAATAGCTTCTTCTCGATTCTTTTAAAGGTCACTGCATTTGCTTTCCAGGCGTTTTTAGCTCAAACCTCTACTGAGTGGAACTGAGAACATGCTTGCTTTTGTGTCTTCAATTTTCCTGAGCTTGAGAATAAAATGGCAGGGTCTTTCACATAAAGTAAGTGGTGTGTGTGTGTGTGTGTGTGTGTGCGCGCGCGCGTCCTGTGAGTTTAGATGTATAAATACATTCTCAACATAATGTTAATATTGGTTATATATACGCACCCTGCTTTTTCAGTAAGGTTAGACTTTTGTTGTCATCAGTCTGAAAGCCAAGCTTATGGGAGTGAAACTTGAGGACCAGCAACTAATAGAAAGCAAACTCCAAAGAAAGCAATCAATTATTTGTACTTTGCCTCTGAGCTGCATGGATTAGCCTTCAACAACCAAAATACATTGACAAGACTCTAGCCAGATCCAATTAACATCAGTCTACAAGCTTTGCTGCTGTTACACTGAAAAAATGAATTCATTAAGCCATTGATATAAAGCAAGAAAAATATAGTCAACCACAGCATTGCTATCAAAACTAGTATTGAGATGATACATAATGTTTTACAGTAATGGATAGAAATCAAGGCCAGGCTGGTTAAAAAAAAAAAAAAAAAAAAAAAAAAAGGCTTCTTTTATAAAGTTTTTTTTGTCAATGGATGTCATTAGTCAGCACCAACAATATCCCCACCTTCCTCATACCACCATCATTAGAACTGTCGTTAACATCATTTTTACCATATTTAGAGTCAGCAGTTGTGGTTCTGTGTAAAAGCCTACTGCAGTGAAGTAAATGTTTATTTTCCCCTATAATTTATACGTTGAAATCCTAACCCTCAAGGTGATGGTAATAGGAGGTGGGGCTTTGGGAGGTGATTAGGTCATGAGAGTAGAGCCCTCATGAATAGGGACTAGTGTCCTTATAAGAGAGATTCCAGAAAGCTTGTTCTCTCTGTTGGCCATGTGAGAAAACAGCATGAAGGCACTATCTGTGAACCAGAAAGTGGGACTTCACCAGACACCGAATCTGCCAATGCCTTGAACTTGGAGTTTCCAGCCTCCAGAATGTGAAAAATAAATTTCTGTTGTTTCTGTGCTTCCCAGTTTAAGGTTTTTCATAACAGCAGCCCAAATGGACTGACACACAGTAAAGATTAAAAGTGGTTCATATCTGCTAATAACTTGTATTCTATGTTCATACCCTAGCTAATTCTGATCCCCTCTCTATTTCTTAAAAATTTTACCTGGAACTCCAAGCCCCAAGGCCTAAATTCTCTTCCTCCATCCATGATCTGCCTTCTTCTGAATTTCCCGTAGTAGTCACTGTCTGGCTATTAGTAATTTTTCATTTGCAATTATCTTTTTTTTGGCTTTTAGCCATCTTTACAAATGTGCATATTTTGTTTTTTCAACTAGAATATAATGGTCTTCAAGGCAAAGACTGTATTTTGTACAGTGGTATAAATACCATATTATTTAGAGTAGTGCCTTACGTGTAGTATTAGTATTTAATAAATATTCAACAAATATTAATCAATAGATTGTAATTTACAGAAAGTTGAATAATTTTTTTCACAGTGAAAATGTTTCTATAGGAGGAGTTAATTTATCCAGGTAAGCTTGTATGTGGAGACCATACCATATGCACTTATCACAGAGTCTTTCATGAGTGCCTGGCTGGGGCTGGGGGATTGGGTCAATCAAGAAAGTTGGAATTTGCATTTTAAGTGGAGAATATTTCTCAGAAAAAAGAAGACTTGGTCTAATTTGTAAAATATTCTCTGCATGTGATATGTAGGTTCAGAAAAGTCTTTTAAGAGGGCTGGAGAAAAATGCTATGAGAAGGAAGTAAAAATATAATCAAAAGGTTAAACCAGTAGCACAGAGAATGAGATTAGCATGGGAGACTGAACTAATGAACAGCATTGAAAAGCAGGGTCAAGAGTTTGCAGTTGGACTACACAGATGGTAGTTAGAAGATTATGAATAACTGAAGTATGCCCTTCATACAAGTACATGTAAAGGATTGCTTTAGTGGCAATAAGAAGTGAGCAAGGAGAACTCATGAATAGAATAATCTAGATCTGAGCAGGGCTTTGAGCATAAAAGTAGGGAAATGAACATGGTACAGAGGGAACAAACTTATGGAGTTTGACCTGCAAACTGTATAAGAGGCAAGAGTGAGAGGATGACATTGTCACTTCTACCGGAGCCTCAGTGGAAGAGAAAGATGGCCTTTCCCCCTTACGGAGAGGAAGAGTGCGCAGTAGTCCCAGTTAATAATGAGAATAGGAGTGTGCAAGATTGTTCTTTGCCCAATTCCAAAGAGATATCTCCTTAGGGTCCAGCTCATGGATGATAATGGGAAGGCTTAAGGTCATATAGATTTGTGGC
The DNA here is from genome assembly GCF_024542745.1 of Macaca thibetana thibetana. Classification (NCBI taxonomy): domain Eukaryota; kingdom Metazoa; phylum Chordata; class Mammalia; order Primates; family Cercopithecidae; genus Macaca; species Macaca thibetana. The sequence goes on from NC_065590.1 coordinate 39,389,674, forward strand.
TGGTGAGTTGAGATATTGTTAACCTTTTATTTTTTATTTATTTATTTTTTTTATGCTTCCTAAATGGTTTATTTTCTTTTATTTTCTTATTTTATTTTATTTTATTTTTTTAATTATTATTATACTTTAAGTTCTAGGGTACATGTGCATAACGTGCAGGTTTGTTACATATGTATACTTGTGCCATGTTGCTGTGCTGCACCCATCAACTCGTCAGCACCCATCAACTCGTCATTTACATCAGGTATAACTCCCAATGCAATCCCTCCCCACTCCCTCCACCCCATGATAGGCCCTGGTGTGTGATGTTCCCCTTCCCAAGTCCAAGTGATCTCATTGTTCAGTTCCCACCTATGAGTGAGAACATGCGGTGTTTGGTTTTCTGTTCTTGTGATAGTTTGCTCAGAATGATGGTTCCCAGCTGCATCCATGTCCCTACAAAGGACATAAACTCATCCTTTTTTATGGCTGCATAGTATTCCATAGTGTAAATGTGCCACATTTTCTTAATCCAGTCTGTCACTGATGGACATTTGGGTTGATTCCAAGTCTTTGCTATTGTGAATAGTGCTGCAATAAACATACGTGTGCATGTGTCTTTATAGCAGCATAATTTATAATCCTTTGGGTATATCCCCAGTAATGGGATGGCTGGGTCATATGGTACATCTAGTTCTAGATCCTTGAGGAATCGCCATACTGTTTTCCATAATGGTTGAACTAGTTTACAATCCCACCAACAGTGTAAAAGTGTTCCTCTTTCTCCACATCCTCTCCAGCACCTGTTGTTTCCTGACTTTTTAATGATCGCCATTCTAACTGGTGTGAGATGGTATCTCATTGTGGTTTTGATTTGCATTTCTCTGATGGCCAGTGATGATGAGCATTTTTTCATGTGTCTGTTGGCTGTATGAAGGTCTTCTTTTGAGAAATGTCTGTTCATATCCTTTGCCCACTTTTGGATGGGGTTGTTTGTTTTCTTCTTGTAAATTTGTTTGAGTTCTTTGTAGGTTCTGGATATTAGCCCTTTGTCAGATGAGTAGATTGCAAAAATTTTCTCCCATACTGTAGGTTGCCTGTTCACTCTGATGGTAGTTTCTTTTGCTGTGCAGAAGCTCTTTAGTTTAATGAGATCCCATTTGTCAATTTTGGCTTTTGCTGCCATTGCTTTTGGTGTTTTAGACATGAAGTCTTTGCCCATGCCTATGTCCTGAATGGTACTACCTAGGTTTTCCTCTAGGGTTTTTATGGTATTAGGTCTAACATTTAAGTCTCTAATCCATCTTGAATTAATTTTCGTATAAGGAGTAAGGAAAGGATCCATTTTCAGCTTTCTACTTATGGCTAACCAATTTTCCCAGCACCATTTATTAAATAGGGAATCCTTTCCCCATTTCTTGTTTCTCTCAGGTTTGTCAAAGATCAGATGGCTGTAGATGTGTGGTATTATTTCTGAGGACTCTATTCTGTTCCATTGGTCTATATCTCTGTTTTGGTACCAGTACCATGCTGTTTTGGTTACTGTAGCCTTGTAGTATAGTTTGAAGTCAGGTAGCGTGATGCCTCCGGCTTTGTTCTTTTGACTTAGGATTGTCTTGGAGATGCGGGCTCTTTTTTGGTTCCATATGAACTTTAAAGCAGTTCTTTCCAATTCTGTGAAGAAACTCATTGGTAGCTTGATGGGGATGGCATTGAATCTATAAATTACCTTGGGCAGTATGGCCATTTTCACGATATTGATTCTTCCTATCCATGAGCATGGTATGTTCTTCCATTTGTTTGTGTCCTCTTTTATTTCACTGAGCAGTGGTTTGTAGTTCTCCTTGAAGAGGTCCTTTCCATCCCTTGTCAGTTGGATTCCTAGCTATTTTATTCTCTTTGAAGCAATTGTGAATGGAAGTTTCATTCCTGATTTGGCTCTCTGTTTGTCTGTTACTGGTGTATAAGAATGCTTGTGATTTTTGCACATTAATTTTGTATCCTGAGACTTTGCTGAAGTTGCTTATCAGCTTAAGGAGATTTTGGGCTGAGACGATGGGGTTTTCTAAATATACAATCATGTCATCTGCAAACAGGGACAATTTGACTTCTTCTTTTCCTAACTGAATACCCTTGATTTCTTTCTCTTGCCTGATTGCCCTAGCCAGAACTTCCAACACTATGTTGAATAGGAGTGGTGAGAGAGGGCATCCCTGTCTTGTGCCAGTTTTCAAAGGGAATTTTTCCAGTTTTTTGCCCATTCAGTATGATATTGGCTGTGGGTTTGTCATAAATAGCTCTTATGATTTTGAGGTACGTTCCATCAATACCGAATTTATTGAGCGTTTTTAGCATGAAGGGCTGTTGAATTTTGTCAAAAGCCTTTTCTGCATCTATTGAGATAATCATGTGGTTCTTGTCTTTGGTTCTGTTTATATGCTGGATTATGTTTATTGATTTGCGAATGTTGAACCAGCCTTGCATCCCAGGGATGAAGCCCACTTGATCATGGTGGATAAGCTTTTTGATGTGCTGCTGAATCTGGTTTGCCAGTATTTTATTGAGGATTTTTGCATCGATGTTCATCAGGGATATTGGTCTAAAATTCTCTTTTTTTTGTTGTGTCTCTGCCAGGCTTTGGTATCAGGATGATGTTGGCCTCATAAAATGAGATAGGGAGGATTCCCTCTTTTTCTATTGATTGGAATAGTTTCAGAAGGAATGGTACCAGCTCTTCCTTGTACCTCTGGTAGAATTCAGCTGAGAAATCCATCTGGTCCTGGACTTTTTTTGGTTGGTAGGCTATTAATTATTGCCTCAATTTCAGAGCCTGCTATTGGTCTATTCAGGGATTCAACTTCTTCCTGGTTTAGTCTTGGAAGAGTGTAAGTGTCCAGGAAATTATCCATTTCTTCTAGATTTTCTAGTTTATTTGTGTAGAGGTGTTTATAGTATTCTCTGATGGTAGTTTGTATTTCTGTGGGGTCGGTGGTGATATCCCCTTTATCATTTTTTATTGCGTCTATTTGATTCTTCTCTCTTTTCTTCTTTATTAGTCTTGCTAGCGGTCTGTCAATTTTGTTGATCTTTTCAAAAAACCAACTCCTGGATTCATTGATTTTTTGGAGGGTTTTTTGTGTCTCTATCTCCTTCAGTTCTGCTCTGATCTTAGTTATTTCTTGCCTTCTGCTAGCTTTTGAATGCGTTTGCTCTTGCTTCTCTAGTTCTTTTAATTGTGATGTTAGAGTGTCAATTTTCGATCTTTCCTGCTTTCTCTTGTGGGCATTTAGTGCTATAAATTTCCCTCTGCACACTGCTTTAAATGTGTCCCAGAGATTCTGGTATGTTGTATCTTTGTTCTCATTGGTTTCAAAGAACATCTTTATTTCTGCCTTCATTTCGTTATGTACCCAGTAGTCATTCAGGAGCAGGTTGTTCAGTTTCCATGTAGTTGAGCAGTTTTGATTGAGTTTCTTAGTCCTGAGTTCTAGTTTGATTGCACTGTGGTCTGAGAGACAGTTTGTTATAATTTCTGTTCTTGTACATTTGCTGAGGAGTGCTTTACTTCCAATTATGTGGTCAATTTTGGAATAAGTGCGATGTGGTGCTGAGAAGAATGTATATTCTGTTGATTTGGGGTGGAGAGTTCTGTAGATGTCTATTAGGTCTGCTTGCTGCAGAGCTGAGTTCGATTCCTGGATATCCTTGTTAACTTTCTGTCTTGTTGATCTGTCTAATGTTGACAGTGGGGTGTTGAAGTCTCCCATTATTATTGTATGGGAGTCTAAGTCTCTTTGTAAGTCTCTAAGGACTTGCTTTATGAATCTGGGTGCTCCTGTATTGGGTGCTCCTGTATTGGGTGCATATATATTTAGGATAGTTAGCTCTTCCTGTTGAACTGATCCTTTTACCATTATGTAATGGCCTTCTTTGTCTCTTTTGATCTTTGATGGTTTAAAGTCTGTTTTATCAGAGACTAGTATTGCAACCCCTGCTTTTTTTTGTTTTCCATTTGCTTGGTAGATCTTCCTCCATCTCTTTATTTTGAGCCTATGTATGTCTCTGCGTGTGAGATGGGTCTCCTGAATACAGCAGACTGATGGGTCTTGACCCTTTATCCAGTTTGCCAGTCTGTGTCTTTTAATTGGAGCATTTAGTCCATTTACATTTAAGGTTAATATTGTTATGTGAGAACTTGATCCTGCCATTATGATATTAACTGGTTATTTTGCTCATTAGTTGATGCAGTTTCTTCCTAGCCTAAATGGTCTTTACATTTTGGCATGTTTTTGCAATGGCTGGTACTGGTTGTTCCTTTCCATGTTTAGTGCTTCCTGCAGGGTCTCTTGTAAGGCAGGCCTAGTGGTGACAAAATCTCTAAGCATTTGCTTATCTGTAAAGGATTTTATTTCTCCTTCACTTATGAAACTTAGTTTGGCTGGATATGAAATTCTGGGTTTAAAATTCTTTTCTTTAAGAATGTTGAATATTGGCCCCCACTCTCTTCTGGCTTGTAGAGTTTCTGCCAAGAGATCTGCTGTTAGTCTGATGGGCTTCCCTTTGTGGGTAACCCGACCTTTCTCTCTGGCTGCCCTTAAGATTTTTTCCTTCATTTCAACTTTGCTGAATCTGGCAATTATGTGTCTTGGAGTTGCTCTTCTCGAGGAGTATCTTTGTGGCGTTCTCTGTATTTCCTGGATTTGAATGTTGGCCTGCCCTACTAGATTGGGGAAGTTCTCCTGGATGATATCCTGAAGAGTGTTTTCCAACTTGGTTCCATTTTCCCCCTCACTTTCAGGCACCCCAATCAGACGTAGATTTGGTCTTTTTACATAATCCCATACTTCTTGCAGGCTTTGTTCATTTCTTTTTCTTCTTTTTTCTTTTGGTTTCTCTTCTCTCTTCATTTCATTCATTTGATCCTCAATCGCTGATACTCTTTCTTCCAGTTGATCGAGTCGGTTACTGAAGCTTGTGCATTTGTCACGTATTTCTCATGTCATGGTTTTCATCTCTTTCATTTCGTTTATGACCTTCACTGCATTAATTACTCTAGCCATCAATTCTTCCACTTTTTTTTCAAAATTTTTAGTTTCTTTGCGCTGGGTACGTAATTCCTCCTTTAGCTCTGAGAAGTTTGATGGACTGAAGCCTTCTTCTCTCATCTCGTCAAAGTCATTCTCCGTCAAGCTTTGATCCGTTGCTGGCGATGAGCTGTGCTCCTTTGCCGGGGGAGATGCACTCTTATTTTTTGAATTTCCAGCTTTTCTGCCCTGCTTTTTCCCCATCTTTGTGGTTTTATCTGCCTCTGGTCTTTGATGATGATGGTGACTTACTGATGGGGTTTTGGTGTAAGTGTCCTTCCTGTTTGATAGTTTTCCTTCTAACAGTCAGGGCCCTCAGCTGTAGGTCTGTTGGAGATTGCTTGAGGTCCACTCCAGACCCTGTTTGCCTGGGTGTCAGCAGCAGAGGCTGCAGAAGATAGAATATTGCTGAACAGCGAGTGTACCTGTCTGATTCTTGCTTTGGAGGCTTCCTCTCAGGGGTGTACTCCACCCTGTGAGGTGTGGGGTGTCAGACTGCCCCTAGTGGGGGATGTCTCCCAGTTAGGCTACTCAGGGGTCAGGGACCCACTTGAGCAGGCAGTCTGTCCCTTCTCAGGTCTCAACCTCTGTGTTGGGAGATCCACTGCTCTCTTCAAAGCTGTCAGACAGAGTCGTTTGCGTCTGCAGAGGTTTCTGCTGCTTTCGTTGTTGTTTACTGTGCCCTGTCCCCAGAGGTGGAGTCTACAGAGACAGGCAGGTTTCCTTGAGCTGCTGTGAGCTCCACCCAGTTCGAGCTTCCCAGCAGCTTTGTTTATCTACTTAAGCCTCAGGAATGGCGGGCGCCCCTCCCCCAGCCTCGCTGCTACCTTGCCGGTAGATCACAGACTGCTGTGCTAGCAATGAGGGAGGCTCCATGGGCATGGGACCCTCCCAGCCAGGTGTGGGATATAATCTCCTGGTGTGCCTGTTTGCTTAAAGCGCAGTATTGGGGTGGGAGTTACCCAACTTTCCAGGTGTTGTGTGTCTCAGTTCCCCTGGCTAGGAAAAGGGATTCCCTTTCCCCTTGCGCTTCCCAGGTGAGACGATGCCTCGCCCTGCTTCAGCTCTCGCTGGTCGGGCTGCTGCAGCTGACCAGCACCAATTGTCCGGCACTCCCTAGTGAGATGAACCCAGTACCTCAGTTGAAAATGCAGAAATCACCAGTCTTCTGTGTCGCTCGCACTGGGAGTTGGAGACTGGAGCTGTTCCTATTCGGCCATCTTGCTCCGCCCTCTCCAAATGGTTTCTTGTTAACCTTTTAGTAGAGAGATGGTATAGAAAGACACTGATTGAAATCAGGAAACTGAGTTTTACATTTGGCCATATATTAATTGCAAGCTACGAACTTCTCTGGGCTTTTGAAAAACAAAAGGAACAGATCAAATGATATCTAAGCAAACTTTCATAGTCTGTGCTTTATTCTGGATTTTAGCACACCATTGCTTAAGATTTGACAGCATGGTGTTGGTATAATTTCTTGGGATTCAGCCCAGATAGCAGCACAGAGCTCCTATAATGAGGGGCCATCTTTTCCAATATCTTCATTGTGTAATATATATTGATTTACATCAAATTTTGTTCAAGGGATGTGTCTTCCAAGACTGTTTGTAGTGAGTTTGCTGCAGGGGAGCTATGTCAGGTATGACAAGTATGAGAAAATGAGAAAATGAGTGTCCTAGAAGATAGGGAATGAAGAAAACAGAGACCTTGAAAGTAGAGTCACATTTTTAGCCTGCTCTGTTCATGTGGGATTTTCAACAGTGTGGGATGAAGAATGTTGATCAAGGAAGTATCCAGGAACCTATCTGCATTCTTACAAATGAGAGCACAGTGTCTGTGCTTGTAGATCTACACTTGTGCATTTCATTTTCTTCAACTTGGAAATGTTAGCTTATGTGAATTTCAAAATAACGCCCTGCCATGTGAACTCACTTTGTTTAGATTATTTATTTGTATAAATGAAATGGAACCTCTCTGCAGGTTGGAATTTCCCAGACACTTTGAAATATATGTATCTATGATGTGGGAAGATATGTGAATACGCTTCCTTGACTGATGATTCAAATAACATCCACATCTAAATCTGATGAAGCTTCTAGATCCAGCTATCAATTTACAAGAAAGAAGAGAAGAAAGTGTTAAACTATTCTACGGAGATATAATCAGCAGCATACAGACTGTGGAAAAATCTACTGGGTATATTACCTGGCTACTTCAATAAAAATATTATAAGAAAGAAAAAAGAGAGATGAGATGAAATTCATAGGTTAAAAGAGACTTCAAATGCTTATGAATGAATTGAATGAATTGATTATATGGATGCCATGTGCATCCTGATTCAAAGAAACAAATGTTTAAATTATGACATTTATGAGACAATTGAATGTGAGTACTGATTAGGTAGTTGATAATTGCTTATGAAATATTGTCAACTTTTAAGTTTTGATAATGTTTTTAAGATTCATTATCTTTTTGAGATATATGAGATACATATAAGAGGAGGAAATGGGCTGGAACTGGAATTTCCAAAATAATTTGCTTCAAAATAATATAGTAGGAGGAAGTGGCTGGAACTGGAATTAGCCATGATATGGTTACAGTTGAAGCAGGATGATGGATATGTGGCTGTTCATTGTATTATTCTTTGCTTAAAATTTCACAATAAGAAAAAGCTTTTTAAAATGTCATCAATTAGCATGGAGTATTTTCTTTGATTCTTGGAAATTTGTTAGCACTTCCTCAAGTGACAGGGTAGAGTGTCCCCAAAAGAATAGGATATAGATATTGTTGGCCTTAAGTAGAAGGTGTTACTAATGCTAAAGTGGGAGAAGAATTGCTAACAAAAGGAAGTATAACTTTTATTGTGTTAATGGATTTTTCCCTTCAGTTTCCAAACTAGGATCAGGAGGAGAAGAGAACCTTAATTTTTCTGGCATTGCTATTTCTCTTGGGCAGTCTTTTTGGCCTTTTTGTAGAGATGAATTATTGGCTGAAAGAGACCGCTATGCACTAACGAGTCACAGCAGTTAGACTTAATTCTTCTAGATTCCATGTGTTTTTCAAGCAACAAATATGCTTTAGAGAGAGATTTAGGACATTGGAAATACAAACATTTATTGCAATGGCTTCTCTCCCCTTCACTTTCTGAAGCCCATGGAAAGCGAGTAGTCCTCTTCAGCACTCACATCCTTCTCTGTCATGGTACCTGTAGTGGGCATTTGTTGTTCTCAGAGTATTCTGATTTTCGTTGGTGAATTCTCTTCTTTCCTCCTCTATTCTACCAATAGACTTTAGAGTAACCTCATCCCACTTCCAGCTCTAGGGGTGGGCCCAGATTGGCTTAACCTACCTGATCGGCACATTCCACCAGTTATGGCCATTGTTTCTGGAGAGGACATACGCCCCGTGCTAGTCTGATAAGTGTATATCTCAGTGCTATTATAGTACTGGGGCAAAAGGAATGTATCCTACTGAACAAAGATGCTTGCATCCCTGACTATGTCAGGCTTTTATCCTACTACCACAAGGAGAGCAGATGTTAGGATGGAGCTCATATTGAGGACTGCTGAGCAGAAAGATAAAAAGAAATTGGGTCTCTGAAGATATGACTGAGATGCTGGATCAGTGAACCAGGAAGCTGCCTTTCCTTGAGACTGTTTAGTTCTGAGAATCAATAAATCTCTGTATTGTTTAAGCCAAATGACGCATTCTTACCTTTTGACACAGAAATGCTGGGAATATAATAGTTTAATGAAGAATCCAGGAGTGAGAATAGACTGCTCACTTTGCCTTTTGAATGGTCTACACCTCAGATAAGATGTGTTAAGACAATATTGAGATAATCTAGTTGGAAATGTCAAATAAATATATACGTTCAGTGATTAGACAAGACCTAAAGACATGATTTTGCTGAGTCTGAATCTGTCTGGTGGATCCAGAAAATTCTGAATAGTACAAGTAAAAGAGTAAAAGTGATATTTCAGATCTGCAGAGTAACCTGCATGATGTTACCAGATATTGGGAGCATGATGTCACTAAAGCTTGAGAGGTAGGAGCAGAAGGAAATCTGGGTTTAGCACTATATGTTTCTATTCCCTCCTTGAAAAAACTTAAGTCCACCACATAGGTCAGCATATGCACCTCAAATGGCACTAGACTGCTACACAGGATGAGCTGCATTTGCCTTATTTGCCTTTGTATTCGTTAAGTATGTCAATTGTGTGTCATCTGTATGTCAGGCACCACCATTCTAGGTACTGGGAAACCTTGCAGTATAAGTAGATCATATAGTAAGCAAATAGACAAATAAATATATAGTTTATCAAATAGTAATTAGTGTTATGGAAAAAATATAGTAAAACAGGCTAAAGAGTGCCAAGGAGGAGCGAGATAATATGTAGTGGTCCAGAAGGTGACATTTGAACAGAAACCTAAAAGACATGAAGGAAAGAGCCACGTGTATATACAGAGGAAGAATGTGCCAGGGGGAGGAAACAGCCAGTGCAAAGGGTCCATAGTGGGAGCAAGCTTTGTATGTTTAAAGAATGTCAGGGAGGACCAGGTGGTTGGAAAAGTGCAAACAAGGGAGAGATTCAAAGGAGATGAGGATGCAGAGCTAATGAGCGGTCAGAATATGGAAGACATTGAAGGCTGCTTTAAAGACTGCCTGAATTTTCAAATATTTGGAAAGCTGGCAGAACGAGTTACATTTGGGTATCAACCATGTGTTACACACATTTTGGTTTAAAAAGGAAATTTAATGCAAATTGTATTTAAAAACAAGCCAAACAACACATAAGTGGACAAAGAAAAAGCCAACAATCTCCTTCCCTCCAAACTTCCTTCCCACTCTCTCCGCTCAAACACTTACCCACCATTGCACCCCTGGAAACAGATGTTAACAATTCAAGTAGTCAATTATGCCTTTTTTCTAAGATCACACAAACTTATACTCTACCCACCAGGCGCATAGATCAGGCATGTAGGATTATAATTATTTCTATTTCTTACAAAAATGGGATTATATTATATTTTCTGTAACTTGCTTTATTTATATAACAATATTTCAGGAACCATGTCAATACATGGATACCTACACAATCCTCTCTCCTTACCATCTTGTTGTTCTTTATTTTCTTACATCTCTCATGTTGGATGATGGCAAAGAATAAAACTATGATTTAAGTGAGTACTGCTAAATTTTCTTATATAATATTCCAGATGATGAATACAATTAAGAAGTTATTTCATATATGTATAGACCACATCTGGTGCTGAATCAGAATTTTATATCTCTATCTATCTATCTCTCCATCCATCCATCCATCTATCCATCCATCCATCCATCCATCCATCCATCCATCCATCCACCTATCAATCACTGGTGCACAGGACTCAAGAGTCATTTTGCCGAGAACAATTTTTGGGACAAAAATGGCAAGATGAATGTCAGAGGAAATCATGTGGTTTTGGAATTGAGGTTACTTGAATTACTACCTAATCCAACTCTTTTGTTTTATTAATTCAGTAAACATATACTGAGTGCCTAGTTCTCAGTAAGCAGAATTATGTTATTGAAGATAAAAATTTGTCTAGGACGCAAACAGTTGCAGACTTCATCTTGACAGAAAGACATGTGAAGACTCAAAGAGATTAAGGGGGCTTACCAAGTCACAATAGGGAAGTGATAGCTGTGATTTGCACACAGATCACCTGGCTGTCAGTGCAGGGGGCTCTTTCCATTGTATCTCATAGTCTACAGCAGTTTCTAACAGCAAATAACCAAAAAGGCCAAACCCAAGTGCCCTCATTTGCAAAAAGTTTAGCCATTAGAGGTCCAAGCAGTGAGTGAAATACTAGTTAGATAACTCCTATCTATTGGGAACTGGTAATTTACTCTGAAATATCTCAGTGTAAAAATCTACTTTCAACCCATTTTCTCAGAGGGTAAATTGTGTTCCATTTCCTTTTTTCAGGGCTCTGTCATTAGCATATTAAACTAATGAGGGAATCAATTATTTAAAACTGGCAATATTTTTTATTATGTCTAATTAAGTGTTTAATCAGGACATTCTGGTCTTTAATCCTCTGAAAAAACAGCATTCACCAGAGGATGAATAATATGGCTTGGTGGAACTTTCCTCACAACCTCTTGTACTCAGACGGCCAGGACAGAAGCTGAAGGGCTAACAAGGAAGGGGGACAGCAACAAGTCATAAGACAGATAGACAATGACAAGCCTGATCAGTAGCAGGTAAGATGATGATGATATGTTTCTGAATAGGTTGTTAGCCATGGGGAAGGACATCTACCACCCCAGCTTAAAAACATGGTTTTTGAAGTCTCCATGGCACAATAAAAATTGAGATTTAGGGCAAGTAAGATACTTCTTAATTTTCTTTACACTCCTCTAGAGTATTTGACCACATCATTTAAGTGTTAGTTAACCAATTGTCTCAATATTCATAAAATATTTCAAAGACCATCTGAAAATTGTTTAACCAATAATTATATTACACAGGGCAAGCTGTTGATTTCAAAAGTACATATTAAGCATGTATTCATTTACTTAATATTTATCAAGTAAATTGTATTTCCTGTTATGCCACCATGTTACCTAAAGGCTAGGCTGTTGTAAAACTGACAATATTAAAAGAAAATTCCAGAAAATGCCCAGGAACCTCTCGAAGATAAGGCAGGTGGAAGAAAGAAGCTAATTCATAAATGCATTTATTAATTCAACAAATATTTAGTCAATGCTTCCTAAGTATCAGAAACCACTTTAATTATCCTTGGAAATATAATGAATAACAAGACAGTCATGACTCATGCTTTCTCAATGTTTCCAGTGTCCCAGGAATACGGACAAACTAGAAATTACAATGCTATGTGGTAAATACCAAGGTAAGGGTTTGTGGTGAAGGCTATGGGAGCACCTTGGAAAGGAAGGTCAGGGAAGCTTTTGAGGGGAAATTGCATATAAACTGAAACTACAGAACCAGGACTCAGTAACCACCTTTTCCAGTAGAATGGTGGATAAATATCCGAGTGACCCACTAATTGAAAAACTAAAAATGTTGGATGAATTTTTTTTTTTTAATTCTGGATTTTTTACACATGTCAGTGAGCAGACAAGAAGTTAAGCCCCCAAATTAGGTGGAAACAGGAACTCAGATATAAGCGGCACTGAAGCGAACTTTTGTCTCAATCTCGTTTGGCAAATAGGGTGAGCCTGAGCTTTCATTTTGCAGGGAGGTAGGAGGCGGGACTGGACTCCAGAGGCAGGGCTTTAACACTGAACCTAATTGAGGACTAGCTAAAACAGGTCCAGGATAGAAGCTGCCACCCATAAGACACGCTCACCAGTGTGACCTGTCAGTTTATCATTGCCATGGCAACACTCTGATGTTACCACCCCTTTCAATGGCAACAACCTAAAGACCCAGAAGTTACCACCGTTTTCCTAGAAATGTCTACATAATCTGCCCCTTAATTTGTATGTAATTGTAAGTGGGTATAAATATGACTACTACTAGTAGCTGCTACTCTGGGCACACTGCCTAAGGGGTTGCCCTGCTTCACAAGCAGCAGTACCTCTACTGCTGCTGTACACAACTGCTTCAATAAAAGTTGCTCTACAGCACCACCAGCTCACCCTTAAACTTTTTGCTGGGCCAAGCCCATATTTTAGGGCTCCTCTGTCCTGTATCAACAGTGTACAGGGAATAGAAGACATCCCACGGTCGATTTTTGCAACTTGGAGAGTCAAATATGTCAACCACAAGGATTAAGCTGGGATACCAGAGGCCTATACCCACAGTGTAAAGGTGAACTAAAAATAAGCATACCTCACTCCTTATCTCTTTCCTAGAGGATACTGCACGTAAGCTGTTGTTTTGAATTTTAGTTCTAAGTGGAAGAGGAAAAAGGCTCCTTTGAGAAATAATAATCCCCAGCCAGCCTCAAAAGCCTTAGAATTCAGAATGCCCACAATTTAGGTGATCCAAAAGAGGCAAAAAAACCAAAACAGAAACAAAAACAAAGATGAGATGTTACTTTAAAGTGGCTACAGATTAGTAGTGCTCTCAGAATTCTAGCAGCAGCAATCACAGATAATCTCTGTGGAAATTAATCTGTAACTAGCAATATACAATACGCAAAGCAACAAGGCACCATGAGTGAAAACCATCAGAAATACAAGAGCATAATCAAATCCCCAGAAATGTTCATATGTTGGAATTATTTTAAACAACTATGATTACCAAGTTAAAATAAATACTACAAGACTGAAAATATGTTTGGAATGCAGGAACTATAAAAAGCAAACTTACAGATTTGAAACAGTACCAGACAAAATTTCTAGGAATTAAAAATAGGACAATTGAAATTAAAATATAAATGGATGGGTTTAGCAGCAGAGTAGACTCAGCTGAAGATAGAGTTAATGAAATAAAGAATATCTCCAAAAAAAAAAAAAAAAAAAAACCAAAATGCAGAACAAAGAAACACAGCACATGGAAAATATGAAAGATTAAGAAAAGCAGAAGATAGAGTGAAATGGTACAGCATAGATCTGGAAAGAAAGGAAAAAGAGAATGGTACATCAGATACTGCTAGCTATGCAACCAAATGCAAATTCTTTATTTCCTGGACTCATAGATTGTATTTTCTGGCTTCGCTTGATATTAGGGCAGCCATATGACTGGATTATAGCCAATTGATACAAAATATTATGTGTTCCTTTTGTAAGCCCAGTTTATAAAATACTTCTTATATGTGTTCCTTCATGTTATTTTTTCCTCATGATTGGCTTGGATGGAGATGACTTTGAAAAGTCATGTGTTAAAAAGGCAGAGCATCCATCAGTTGGTTCCCTGAATGACCAGATGGAGGAGATTAGCCCTGCCTAGTTATGCACCTACTCATGACAGAAGAGGAAATAATAAAGTTCTATTGTGTTGAGCCATTGCATGTTTAGGTCCATTTATTACCAAGTTACTAGACATGTATTAGAGGCAATATTTTAAAGATAATGGCAGATAAGTTTCTAGAATGAATGAGAGATCCATTCATTATTCAGAAATTCAAACAAATGGCAAGGAGGAAAAACCATTCACACGAAGAAGCATCATAGAGAAACTGAAGATCACTAAAACAAATAAGAAGACCTCAAAAGCAGTTAAAGAAAAACATACCTTCAAAGGAATGATATTCCAGCTGAGAACCGACTTCTCAAGAATAACAATTAAACTGCAAGACAGTAAATTAATATCTTGAAGAGACATTCGGAGAGACAATATCATCTTACATGTGCATGTCTACAAAACATATTTAGACAAACAAATGCTAAACATTTATCACCAAAGGAACCTCATTAAGGATATACTTCAAGCAAAGGGAAAGTGATCTCAGATGGAAGGTCTGAAAAGAAATGATAAGAACAAAAATCATTTCTAAGTGGACAAACTTAGAAAGTATTGACTGTATGAAATGACGATAATAATGTCTTAAATGGTTAAAAATAATAAAACCACAATACATTTAAACAATAGAATTAAGTAAAGTTCTGGGAATTGGTGTTGAATGGTTTCGTCTCTTGTATTTTGGAAGAAGGAGAGTAAAGGAATTTAATATACTTAAACTTTGATGAGATAAGCAAGCATTCTGAAGTTTCTAGAACCAAAATAAAGTGAATTACTCTAAATTAGGAAGGGGGTAAGTAAGGAGGAAAAAATAAGCAAGTGAAGGCGAGAGAAGAGAGAAAAAGATACTTTTAAAAATGTAGAACAAACAACTCATAATTAAATGTTAAAAATGAATTTAAATATATCAGTAGCTACAATAAATGTAAATAAACTGAAGTCCCATTTAAAAAAAGATTGTTAGTCTAGATAAATATCTAAAGTATAGCTACTAATATGTACAATTTACAAGACATATGGCAAACCTATAAGGTCATAGAATGGTTGAAATCAAATGGAAAAAGCTATGTCAAGGCAAATTCTATGTAAAAGATTATGTATATTAACATATAGTAATAAAATAGATATTATTTTATGTATAAGAAAATGTTATATATTTAAAAACAGAATTGGAAGCAACAGATGTTAGTAGGGATTAAGAGGACTATTATATAATAATAAATGATTCAGTTAACTAAGAATATATAACGACTCCACCTTTATGACAACATCAGAATCTATAAAGTAAAAATAGCTAACAATATTATGAGGAGAAATTTAAAACTGCACCAACATAGTGGGATATATTAATATTTATCTTTTAGAAATTGGCCAGGCGTGGTGGCTCACACTTGAAATCCTAGCACTATGGGAGGCCGAGGTGGGTGGATCACTTGAGTGCAGGAGTTCAAGACTGGCTGGGGCAACAAGGTGAAATCCTGACTCTACTAAAAATACAAAAATTAGCTGGGTATGTTGGTGTGCACCTGTAGTTCTAGCTACCTGGGAGGCTGAGGTGGGAGAATCACTTGAGCCCAGGAGGCAGAGGTTGTAAGGTTGTAAGGTTGTAGTTGTAGTGAGCCATGATTGTGCAAAAAAAAAAAAAAAAAGAAAGAAATTGATAGAGCAAGCAGACAATAATCACTATTGATACAGAAAATTTGAACAATATAGCAGCTTTATCAGCTGGACTTCTGTAGAACAATGCAATCAACAAATGCAAAATAAAAATTCCTTTTAAACAAGCAAAATATTTATTAAAATGGAACACATATAATGGGTCATAAGCTAATTAATAAAGGCTTCAAATGAATTGTCCTATTGACCACATTAAAATTCTTAAAGATCCATAACAGAAAGCTGACTGGAGAAAAACACATATATTTGGAAATTAACAAACATGCTTCTATGTGAATTGTGGATAAAGATATAATAGTGAAAGTTAGACTATATTAAATTTAACTGCAGAATTGCTGACATTCAACAGTTTTTAACCTACAAAAATGACAATTTCATAAGGTTTAACCTAATACTCAGAAATAAACTATAACTAGATTTCTACATCATTAAGACTTGTGGGGATATGGCTAAAGCAGTACTATAGGAAAATTTGTAGCCTTTAATATTTATAGTTTAAAAGAAGGTCTGAAACTATGTAAATTATTTAACTTAAGAGAAAACCCAAAGAAAAGAAAAGCAAGAAAGTAATAAATATAAGAGCATTAATTAATGAAGTATAAACATGCAATAAAAATGAGCAACAAACATTTATTTCGTGAAGGATTAATTTATTTGACAAAAACTGGAAAAAATAAAGGGAAAAAGAATAAACATTAGCGATAAAAAGAACATAATATTTCAAATAATTATTAAAAAATTAGATAGTATAATTTAAAACTTTGGAATGTAAAAGATCTATGCACATAAAAACCGAGGGTTCAGATAGTTTTTAACAAGTGAGCTCTATCAAATATTCAGAAAAACATTAATTGTAATTTTTCATTATCTATTGCAAAATACAGATAAAGCTAGCATAATTTTGACACCAATACTGATGGTGATAAGTCAAAAAAAAGAAATCATCTATAATTATAGATGCAGCAATCTAAACAAAATAATAGTAAACCAAATCCAGCAATATATGAGAATTAAAATTATCACAAATAAACTTATTTCAAGAATATAAAGTGGTTTAACCCTATAATATCAATTAATGTAACTTGCTAAATTAATAAATTAAATGAGAGAAATTATATTGATAAGTCAATAGATGCAGAAAAAGCATTTAATAAAATTTCATGTCCTTTTATGATTAAAAAAATAAAGTCTCATCAACCTAAGAATAGAAGGAAACTTTAACCACCAGATAAACAGTATCTACAGAAAACATAAAGCAAATGTTATAATCAGTGGCGGAAATACTAAAAGGAAGTATTTTCCTTACAACTGGAAAGAAATCAAGGATGTCTAGATCTGTTTTCATTCAACATTGTATGTAAAGCTCTAGTAAAGAAACAAGAAAAAGAAGTTAAAAATATAAAAATTCAGAACACTTACTAGAAAATGTAAGAAAAGAAGTAGAACTGATACGGGAATAAAGGAGAGGGAATTTAATCATATAAAATAATTAAAACTAAAAAAGGCAGAAAAAAAGTAAAAGACAAAATTGGGAACAAGAACAAAGGCAATAGAAAACAGATATTAATTCAATTACATCAATGATCACTTTGATGTCAATGGTCTAAAATACACCAGTTATAAGACAGAGATTGTCAGAGTGGATCAAGAAACCAGACCCAATTACATGGTGCTTACAAGAAATTCACTTTAAATATAAAACATATTTAGATTAGAAGTAAATGGATAGAGAAAGATACACCAGGTTAACCCCAATCAAAAGAAAGTGAGAGTAGCTATATTAATTCCATACAGAATAGACTTTAGACCAGAAAACTTATCAGGGATAAAGTGGCTCATTACATAATGATAAAGGGGTCAATTTTTTGAGAAGACATAACAATCCTTAGAGTGTATGTGCCCAAGAACAAAGCATCACAATATGTGAAGCAAAAACTGATGTAACAGGAAGAAGAAATAAATAATTCCAGTATTAGAGTTAGAGACTTCAACACCTCTCTATCATAAATGGACAAATCCAGCAGGCAGAAAATCAGTAAGGACATAGTTGAACTCAACAGCACCATTAAACAACAGGATCTAATGAATATCTATCTATAGACTATGTCATCTAACAACAGCAGAATACATATTCTTCTCAAGCTCACATGGAACATTCACCAAGATAGACTATGTTCTGGGCCATAAAACATTCCTTAAGAATTTTTTTAAAATAAAAATTATGCAATGCCCGATCTCAGACCAAAATGAAATTAAACTAGAAATTAATAACAGAAAGATAACTGAAAAGTTTCCAAATACTAGAGACTGAGCAATACATTTCATTTTTTAAAGTATTTTTAATTTTTTATTATACTTTAAGTTCTAGGGTACATGTGCACAACCTGCAAGTTTGTTACATAGGTATACATGTGACATGTTGTTTTGCTGCACCCATTACCTCATTATTTACATTAGGTATTTCTCCTAATACTATCCCTCCCCATGCTCCCCACCCCACAACAGGCCCCAGTGTGTGATATTCTCCACCCAGTGTCCAACTGTTCTCATTGTTTAATTCCCACCTATGAGTGAGAACATGCGGTGTTTGGTTTTCTGTCCTTGTGATAGTTTGCTCAGAATGATGGTTTCCAGCTGCATCCATGTCCCTGAAAAGGACATGAACTCATCCTTTTTTATGACTGCATAGTATTCCATGGTGTATATGTGCCACATTTTCTTAATCCAGTCTATCATTGATGGACATTTGGGTTGGTTCCAAGTCTTTGCTATTGTGAATAGTGCTGCAATAAACATGGGTGTGCATGTATCTTTATAGTGGTATATACCCAGTAATGGGATAGCTGGGTCAAATGGTATTTCTAGCTCTAGATCCTTGAGGAATCACCACACTGTCTTCCATAATGGTTGAACTAGTTTACACTCTCACCAACAGTGTAAAAGTGTTCCTATTTCTCCACATCCTCTCCAGCACCTGTTGTTTCCTGACTTTTTAAATGATAGTCATTCTAACTGGTATGGGATGGTATCTCATTATAGTTTTGATTTTCATTTCTCTGGAGACCAGTGATGGTGGGCATTTTTTCATGTGTCTGTTAGCTGCATAAATGTCTTCTTTTGAGAAGTGTCTGTTCATATCCTTTGCCCACTTTTTGATGGGGTTTTTTTCTGTTGTTGTAAATTTATTTAAGTTCTTTGTAGATGTCTGGATATTAGCCCTTTGTCAGATAGGTAGATTGCAAAAATTTTCTCCCATTCTGTAGGTTGCCTGTTCACTCTGATGGTAGTTTCTTTTGTTGTGTAGAAGCTCTTTAGTTTAATTAGATCCTGTTTGTCTATTTTGGCTTTTGTTGCCTTTGCTTTTGGTGTTTTAGTCATGAAGTCCTTGACCATGCCTATGCCCTGAATGGTATTGCTTAGGTTTTCTTCTAGGGTTTTTGTGGTTTTAGGTCTAATATTTAAGTCTTTAATCCACCTTGAATTAATTTTTGTATAATGTGTATGGAAGGGATCCAGTTTCAGCTTTCTACATGTGACTAGCCAGTTTTCCCAGCACCATTTATTAAAAAGGGAATCCTTTCCCCATTTCTTGTTTTTGTCAGGTTTGTTAAAGATCAGATGTTTGTAGATGTGTGGTGTTATTTCTGAGGCTTCTATTCTATTCCATTGGTCTATATCTCTGTTTTGATACCAGTACCATGCTGATTTGGTTACTGTAGCCTTGTAGTATAGTTTGAAGTCAGGTAGCGTGATGCCTCCAGCTTTGTTCTTTTTGCTTAGGATTGACTTGGTAATGTGGGCTCTCTTTTCATTCCATATGAACCTTAAAGTAGTTTTTTCCAATTCTGTGAAGAAAGTCATTGGTAGCTTGGTGGGGATGGCATTGAATCTATAAATTACCTTGGGCAGTATGGCCATTTTCACGATATTGATTCTTCCTATCCATGAGCATGGAATCTTCTTCAATTTCTTTGTGTCCTCTTTTATTTCATTGAGCAGTGATTTGTAGTTCTCCTTGAAGAGGTCCTTCACATCCCTTGTAAGTTGGATTCCTAAGTATTTTATTCTCTTTGAAGCAATTGTGAATGGGAATTCACTCATGATTTGGCTCTCTGTTTGTCTGTTATTAGTGTATAGGAATGGCTGTGATTTTTGCACTTCGATTTTGTATCCTGAGACTTTGCTGAAGTTGCTTATCAGCTTAAGGAGATTTTGGGCTGAGACGATGGGGTTTTCTAAATATACAATCATGTCATCTGCAAATGGACAATTTGATTCCCTCTTTTCCTAATTGAATAACCTTTCTTTCTTTCTCTTGCCTGATTGCCTTGGCCAGAACTTCCAACACTTTGTTGAATAGGAGTGGTAAGAGAGGGCATCCTTGTCCTGTGCCGGTTTTCAAAGGGAATGCTTCCAGTTTTTGCCCATTCAGTATGATATTGGCTGTGGGTTTGTCATAAATAGCTCTTATTATTTTGAAACATGTTCCATCAATATCTAGTTTATTGAGAGTTTTTAACATGAAGCGCTGCTGAATTTTGTCAAAGGCCTTTTCTGCATCTACTGAGATAATCATGTGGTTTTTGTTGATGGTTCTGTTTATGTGATGAATTATGTTTATTTATCTGTTTATGTTGAACCAGCCTTGCATGCCAGAGATGAAGCTGACTTGATCGTGGTGGATAAACTTTTTGATGTTCTGCTGGGTTCAATTTGCTAGTGTTTTATTGAGGATTTTCACATCGATGTTCATCAGGGATATTGACCTGAAATTCTCCTTTTTTCTGTGTCTCTGCCAGGCTTTGGTATCAGGATGATGCTGGCCTCATAAAATGAGTTAGGGAGGATTCCCTCTTTTTCTATTGGTTGGAATAGTTTCAGAAGGAATGGTACCAGCTCCTCTTTGTACCCCTGGTAGAATTTGGCTGTGAATCCATCTGGTCCTGGACTTTTTTGGTTTGTGGGCTATTAATTATTGCCTCAATTTCAGAGCCTGTTATTCGTCTACTCAGAGATTCAACTTCTTCCTGGTTTAGTCTCGGGAGGGTGTATGTGCCCAGGAATTTATCCATTTCTTCTAGATTTTCTAGTTTATTTGCATAGAAGTGTTTATAGTATTCTCTGATGGTAGTTTGTATTTCTGTGGGATCAGTGGTGATATCCCATTTGTCATTTTTTATCGTGTCTATTTGATTCTTCTCTCTTTTCTTCTTTATTAGTCTTGCTAGCAGTCTATCAATTTTGTTGATCTTTTTAAAAACCCAGCTCCTGGATTCATTGGTTTTTTGAAGGACTTTTTTTGTTTCTATCTCCTTCAGTTCTGCTCTGATCTTAGTTGTTTCTTGCCTTCTGCTAGGTTTTGAATTTGTTTGCTCTTGCTTCTCTAGTTCTTTTAATTGTGACATTAGGATGTCGATTTTAGATCTTTCCTGCTTTATCTTGTGGGCGTTCAGTGCTATAAATTTCCCTCTACACACTGCTTTAAATGTGTCCCAGAGATTCTGGTACGTTGTTTCTTTGTTCTTATTGGTTTCAAAGAACATCTTTATTTCTTCCTTCTTTTCATTATTTACCCAGTAATCATTCAAGAGCAGGTTGTTCAGTTTCCATGTAGTTGTGCGGTTTTGAGTGAGCTTCTTAATCCTGCTTTCTAATTTGATTGCACTGTGGTCTGAGAGACAGTTTGTTGTGATTTCTGTTCCTTTACATTTACTGAGGAGTGCTTTACTTCCACCTATATGGTCAATTTTGGAATAAGTGTGATGTGGTGCTGAGAAGAATGTATATTCTGTTGATTTGGGGTGGAGAGTTCTGTAGATGTCTATTAGGTCTGCTTGAACTAAGATCAGAGCAGAACTGAAGGAGACAGAGACATAAAAATCCCTTCAAAAAACCAATGAATCCAGGAGCTGATTTTTTAAAAAGATCAACAAAATTGATAGACCACTAACAAGACTAATAAAGAAGAAAAGAGAGAAGAATCAAATAGACACAATAGAAAATGATGAACGTGATATCACCACCGATCCCACAGAAATACGAACTGCCAGAGCTGAGTTCAAGTCCTGGATATCCCTGTTAACCTTCTATCTATTGATCTGTCTAATATTGACAGTGGGGTGTTAACGTCTCCCATTATTATTGTGTGGCAGTCTAAGTCTCTTTGTAGGTCTCTAAGGACTTGGTTTATGAATCTGGGTGCTCCTGTATTTGGCATATATATATTTAGGATAGTTAGCCCTTCTTGTTGAATTGATCCGTTTACCATCATGTAATGGCCTTCTTTGTCTCTTTTGATCTTTGTTGGTTTAAAGTCTGTTTTATCAGATACTAGGATTGCAACCCCTGCTTTTTTTTTCTTTCCATTTTCTTGGTAGATCTTCCTCCATCTCTTTATTTTGAGCCTATGCGTCTCTCTGCATGTGAGATGGGTCTCCTGAATACAGCACACTGATGGGTCTTGACTCTATCCAATTTGCTAGTCTGTGTCTTTTAATTGCGGCATTTAACCCATTTACATTTAAGGTTAATATTGTTATGTGTGAATTTGTTCCTGTCATTATGATGTTAGCTGGTTATTTTGCCCATTAGTTGATGCAGTTTCTTCCTAGCATCGATGGTCTTTACAATTTGGCATGTTTTTGCAGTGGCTGGTAGTGGTTGTTCCTTTCCATGTTTAGTGCTTCCTTCAGGAGCTCTTGTAAGGCTGGCCTGGTGGTGACAAAATCTCTCAGCATTTGCTTGTCTGTAAGGGATTTTATTTCTCCTTCACTTAGGAAGCTTAATTTGGCTGGATATGAAATTCTGGGTTGAAAATTCTTTTCTTTAAGAATGTTGAATATTGGCCCCCACTCTCTTCTGGCTTGTAGAGTTTCTGCCAAGAGATCTGCTATTAGTCTGATGGGCTTCCCTTTATGGGCAACCTGCCCTTTCTCTCTGGCTGCCCTTAACATTTTTTCCTTCATTTCAATTTTGGTGAATCTGACAATTATGTATCTTGGGGTTGCTCTTCTCAGGGAGTATCTTTGTGGTGTTCTCTGTATTTCCTGAATTTGAATGTTGGCTTGCCTTGATATGTTGGGGAAGTTCTCCTGGATAATATTCTGAAGAGTGTTTTCCAACTTGGTTCCATTCTCCCTGTCACTTTGAGGTACACTAATCAAACGTGGATTTGGTATTTTCACATAGTCCCATATATCCTGGAGGTTTTGTTTATTTCTTTTTACTCTTTTTTCTCTAAACTTCTCTTCTCGCTTTATTTCATTCATTTGATCTTCAATCACCAATACCTTTTCTTCCACTTGATCAAATCAGCTATTGAAGCTTGTGCACGTGTCACATAGTTCTCATGCCATGGTTTTCAGCTCCATCAGGTCATTTAAGGTCTTCTCTACACTGTTTATTCTGGTTAACCATTCGTCTAATTTTTTTTCAAGGTTTTTAGCTTCCTTGAGATGGGTTCAAACATCCTCCTTTAGCTTGGAGAAGTTTGTTATTACTGACCTTCTGAAGCCTACTTCTGTTAACTTGTCAAAGGCATTCTCCATCCAGCTTTGTTCCATTGCTGGCGAGGACATGCGATCCTTTGAAAGAGAAGAGGTGCTCTGGTTTTTATAATTTTCAGCTTTTCTGCTCTGGTTTCTCCCCATCTTTGTGGTTTTATCTACCTTTGGTCTTTGATTTTGGTGACCTAAAAATGGGGTTTTGGTGTGGATGTCCTTTTTGTTGATTTTTTTTATTGATATTGATGCTGTTCCTTTCTCTTTGTTAGGTTTCCTTCTAACAGTCAGGTCCCTCAGCTGCAGGTCGGTTGGAGTTTTTTGGAGGTCCACTCCAGATGCTGTTTGCCTAGGTATCACCAGCAGAGGGTACAGAACAGCAAATATTGCTGCCTGATTCTTCCTCTGGAAGCTTTGTCGCAGAGGAGCAGTGGCCTGTATGAGGTGTCAGCCGGCCCCTACTGGGAGGTATCTCCCAATTAGGCTACACAGGGATCAGGGACCCACTTGAGGAGGCAGTCTGTCCATTCTCAGAGCTCAAACACCATGCTGGGGGAACCACTGCTCTCTTCAGAGCTGTCAGACAGGGACGTGTAAGTCTGCAGAAGTTTCTGCTGCCTGTTGTCCAGCTATGCCCTGCCCCCAGAGGTGGAATCTACAGAGGCAATAGGCCTTGCTGAGCTGTGGTGGGCTCTGCTCAGTTTGAGCTTCCCAGCTGCTTTGTTTACCTACTCAAGCCTCAGCAATGGCAGACGCCCCTCCCCCTGCCAGGCTACTGCCTGGCAGGTTGATCTTAGACTGCTGTGCTAACAGTGAGCAAGGCTCCATGGGTGTGGAACTTGCTGATCCAGGTGCAGGATGTAATCTCCTAGTGTGCCATTTGCTAAGACCATTGGAAAAGCACAGTATTTGGACAGGAATGTCCCGATTTTCCAGGTACAGTCTGTCATGGCTTCTCTTGGCTAGGAAAGGGAAATCCCCTGACCCCTTGTGCTTTCTGGGTGAGGTGACCCCTTGTGCTTTCTGGGTGAGGAGGGCAAGCCCTGTTTTGACTTGCCTTCCGAGGGCTGCACCCACTGTCCAACCAGTCCCACTGAGGTGAACCAGGTACCTCAGTTGGAAATGCAGAAATCACCCATCTTCTGCGTCAATCACACTCGGAGCTGCTGACTGGAGCTGTTTCTATTCAGCCATCTTGGAACGAAATTCCTGAGCAATACATTTCTAAAAAATATATGAGTCAAAGAAGAAATCTCAAGAGAAATTTGAAAATACTCTGAACTAAATGAAGATAAAGACAAAGTATCAAAATTTGTGGAATGTTCTGAAATCAGTGCTTAGAGGGGAAATTTATAGTATTAAATGCATATATTAGAAAAGAAGGAAACTCTAAAATTAATCACTTAAGCTTCCATCTTAGGCAACTAAGAAAAAAAAGCAAAGTAAATCCAAAGTAAGCAGAAGAAAAGAAATAATAAAAGTTGGAGCAGAAATCAGTGAAATTGAAAACAGATAAAAGAGATAATAAAACTGAAAGCTGGTTCTTTGACAAAATTAATAAAATCAGTAAGTCTCTACGAAGTTATCTAAGAAAATATGGAAAACAGAAATTGCTAATATTAGAAATGAAAGGACTATTACCACAGATCCCCAAAACATTAAAAGAATAATAAATATTATGAAAACTCTATGCCCACAAATTTGATAACCTGAATTAAATGGACCGATTTCTTGAAAGAAACAAGAAACTGTCAAAACTCTCACAGGGAGAAACAGACAATTTGAAAAGCCTATATCTATTAGAGAAATTGAATTAATAATTAACCTCATTAACAGAAATCACCACGCCCAGATATGTTCTCTGGTGAATTCTACCAACCATTTAAGACTAGTATCTTTCACTGAAATAAGAGGCAAAACTCCTCAACAAAATAATAGCAATTCAAATTCAACAAGGTATAAAAATAATTATACACCACAACCAAATAGGATTCATCCCAAGTCCTCAATGCTGGTTCAACAATGAAAATTAATTACTGTAATATATCACATCAACATACTAAAGAAGAAAAATAATGTGTTCATATCAATAGATGCGGATAATCTCTCACACCCATTCATGATAAAACCTCTAGGTAGACTAGGAATAGAAGAAATCTTCCTTAACTTGACACGAAATATTTACAAAAATCCTACAGCTAACATCATACTTAATGGTAAGATACTTGAAGTTTTCCCACAGCCTGAGAGATCAGGTACAAGGCAAGGATGTCCTCTCACCACTCCTTTTCAGCATCATATTGGAAATCCCAGCTAATGTAATAAGGCAAGAAAAGGAAACAAAATGTATAGAGATTGAAAAAGACAAAAAGGAAATCTCTTTGTTCACCAGTCACATGACCATGTATGCAGAAAATCTTAAAGAATCAACCCAAAATTTCTGCAACCAATAATTACAGCAAGGTTCAGGAAACAGCAGTGAACAGGCAGAATTTTAAATTAAAAATTCAATGTCATTTGCATTAGCACCCCTAAAAATAAAATGCCTAGATATAAATCTAGCAAAACATGTACAAGATAAGGAAAATGACAAAACTCAAATGAAAGTAATCAAAGGAATATATAGAGAAATATTCCATGTTCATGAATGTGAAGACAATATTGTCAAAATGTCAGTTCTTCCTAATTTGATTTAGACATTCAGTGCAATCTTAAAGCTATTTTGTGGATATTAACCAACTGATTCTGGGGTTGATATGGACAGGCAAAAGACCCAAAATAGCCAATACGATATTGAAAGGGGAAAACAAAGTAGGACTGGTGCAATCTGACTAAGAAATCCTACAAAGCCACAACTAAGATAGTGTGGAATTGGCAAAAGAATAGACAAATGGATCAATGAAACATAATAGACCAGAAATAGACCCATACAAATATAGTCAACTGACTTGAACAAAGAAGCAGAGGCAATGCAATGGAGCAAAGGGTCTTTTCAACAATGGTGCTAGAACAAGTGGATGTCCACATGCAAAAAAAAAATGAATCTAGGCGTAGACCCTACACCCTTCACAAAAATTAACTCAAAATGGATCACAATCCTAAATGTAAAGTACAAAATTATAAAAATTTCAGAAGATAACATAGGAGAAAATGTAGATAAACTTGAGCTTGGCATTTTAGATGCAACACCAAAGACATAACCTAGGAAAGAAAGAACTGATAAGTCTGGCTTTATTAAAATTAAAAACTTGTGCTCTATGATAAACACTGTCAGAATGAAAAACTAAGCCACAGCTTGTGAGGAAATATTTGCAAAAGACACATTTGATAAAGGATGTTCTAATGTCCAGGGTCATCAGTACGATGAGCCAAGGCTCACTCTTCTACCCTCTTCTCTTTTTTATCAATACTCTCTCCTTGATGTTTCAGTTTCATATCTTTAAATCTCCTCTATATGCTGATGACTTCCAAGTTTTATGTCTCCAATTTATACTTCTCCCCAGAATGACAAATGCATGTGTCCAACTGCCTTTTTTCCATCTCCATTTGGATGTCTAATAAATATTTCAGTCTTATCCTGTTCAAATACAAACTCCTGATATCTGTACCTTCCTCTTACCAAAGTCTGCTGCTTCTACAGCTTGCCCCTTATCAAAACGATTTTATCTTTCCAATTGCTCAGGCAAAAGAAAAAAAAAACCTGTTATATTTACCTCTGACTTCCTTTTATCACTCCCCACACTCAATCTATCAATATACCTTTTGGCTGTATTCTCAAAATATGTGCAGCATCTGACCACCTCTGATGTCTACCGTTACTCTCAAGATCATCTTGCCCCTTATCACTGCCAATTTTCCAACTGCCTGCCTTTTCTTATCCTCCCACTTATATGGCTTTCCAAATACTCTAAGTTAAAGCTAAATTTTTCAATAGAGCCTCACATGATCTGCACAACCCACTGCCTCCTGACCACATCTCCCATTACCTTCTCTCTTCATTACTGCTCTCCAGTCATCTTGGCCTCCATGTTAAGCAGGTCAAGCACACTATTTTGCAGGGTTTTTGTACTGGCTGTTCCCTGTGCCTATAATACATTTTCCCACAGATATCCAAGAGCCTTTTAGGGGAGTCTTTAGGGTTTTCTAGGTATAGAATCATATTGTCAGTGAAGAGATAGTACGACTCCTTCTTCTTCTATTTGGATGCCTTTTATTTCTTTCTTGCCTGATTTCTCTGGCTAGCACTTCCAGTACTATGTTGAATGGGAGTGGTGAGAGTGGATATCCTTGTTTTGTTCTAGTTCTCAAGTGGAATGCTTCCAGCTTTGGCCTGTTCAGTATGGTGTTGGCTGTGGGTTTGTCATAGATGGCTCTTATTATTCTGTGATATGTTACTTTGATGCCTAGTTTCTTGAGAGTTTTTATCATGAAGTGATGTTGTATTTTATCAAAAGCTTTTTCTGCATCAATTGAGGGGATCATATGGTCTTTGTTTTCAATTCTGTGTATGTGGTGAACCATATTTAATGATTTGCATAAGTTGAGCCAATCTTGCATTCCAGGAATAAAGCCTACTTGATCATGGTAAATTAAATTTTTGTGTACTCTTATATTTGCTTTTCTAGTTTTTTGTTGAGGATTTTTGCATTTATGTTCATCAGAGATATTGGCTTCTAGTTTTCTTCTTGTGTCTTTGCTAGGTTTTGGTATCAGAGTGATGCTAGGTTTTGTAGAATGAGTTAGGGACGGGTCCCTCCTCAATTTTTTGTAATAGTTTTAGTGTAACTGGTACTAGCTCCTCTTTGTGCATCTTACAGAATTTGCCTGTGAATGCATCTGGTTTTGGGCTTTTTTTGGTTGACAGGTTTTTAAAAAGTATTATTACTGATTCAATTTCAGAACTTAACACTGATCTGTGCAGTGTTTCAATTTCTTCCTGATTCACTCTTGGGAGTTTGTGTATTTATAGGAATTTATCCATTTTCTCTACATTTTCTAGTTTGTGTGCATACAGGTGTTCATAATAGTCTCTGAAGATCTTTTGTATTTCTGTGGGGTCATTGTAATGTCACCCTTTTTATTTCTGATTGTGTGTTTTTTAAAAATCTTCTATTGTTTTCTTTGTGAATCTAGCTAGCACTCAATCCATCTGGTTTATCCTTTCAAAGATCAAGCTTTTCATTTTGTTGATTTTTTGCATGAATTTTTGGGTCTCAATTTTATTCAGTACTACTCAGATTTTAGTTATTTCTTTTATTCTGCTAGCTTTTTTGTGTGTGTGTCTTTGTACTTCCTCTAGGTATGTTGTTACATTGTTAATTTCAGATCTTTTTAGCTTTTTGAGGTAGGCATTTAATGCTGTAAAGTTTCCTCTTAACATTGCTTTTGCCGCACCCAGAGATTTTGGTATGTTTTGCCTCTGTTTTCATTTATTTCAAAGATTGTTTTGATTTTTGCCTTATTTTCATTGTTTAACACAAAAGTCATTCAGGAACAAATTTTTTAATTTTCATTGAACTGTGTGGCTTTAAGAGAACTTCTTGGCACTGATTTATATTTTTATTCCACTGTAGTGTGAGAGTATGGTTAGTATAATTTTGATATGTTAAAAAATTTATTGAGACCTGCTTTATGGCCAAACATGTGGTCAATCTTGGAGCATGTTCCAGGTGCAGATGAGAAGAATGTATATTCTGTGGTTGATATGTGGAGTATTATGTAGTTGTGTATTAGATCCAATTGGTCCAGTCTGGAATTTCTTTGTTAGTTTTCTGCCTGGAAGATCTGTCAAATGTTGTCAGTGGGGTATTAAAGTCCCCACTGCTGTTATGCTGTGGCTGCCTAAGTCTTTTAGTAGATTTAGAAGTATTTGTTTTATGGTTCTGGGTGCTCCAATGTTGGGTGCATATATATTAAGGATAATTAAGCCATCTTGTTGAATTGAACTCTTCATTATTATGTAATTCCCTTTGTTGTCCTTTTTTCACTAGTGTTGGTTTAAAGTCTGTTTTATCTGGTATAAGAATAGTAGCTCCTACTTGTTTTTGTTTTCTGTTTGCATGGTAGAGCTTTCTCCAACCCTTTATTTTGAGCCTATGGGCATCATAATGTGTGAGATGAGTCTTTTGAAGATAGCAGACAGACTGGTCTTGTTCTTTTTTTTTTTTTTTTTTTTCTTTTTAACTTTTTTTTCTTTTTTTTTTTTTTTTTTTTTGGAGAAAATCTCACTTTGTCAGCCAGGCTGGAGTGCAGTCTTGGCTCACTGCAACCCTGACCTTCCAGGCTCAAGTGATCCTCCCACCGCAGCTCCCAAGTAGCTAGGTGTGCACCACCATGCCTGGCTAATTTTTTGTATTTTTCATAGACAGAGTTTTTCCATGGTGCCCAGGCTGGTCTCAAACTCCTGAGCTGAAGTGATCCACCCACCTCAGAATTACAAAGTGTTGGAATTATAAGCATGAGCCACTGTATCTAACTGGGTCTTGTTTTTTAATCCAGCTTATTACTCTTTAACTTTTAAGTGGGATATTTAGACCATTTACATGCAAGGTTAATTTGTTATGTGAGATTTTGATCCCACTGGGAAGTTGTTAGCTGGTTGCTTTCTAGTTTCTATTGTGTGGTTGCTTTATAGGGTCTGTGGGCTATGGCCTTAAGTGTATTTTTGTGGTAGCAGGTATTATTCTTTTGTTTCCATACTTAGAACTCACTTAAGAATCTCTTGTAAGGCTGGTCTAGTTGTAACAAATTTCTTAGTGCTTGCTTATCTGGAAGAGATTTTGTTTCTCCTTTGCTTATGAAGCTTACTTAGTTTGGTGGCATGTGAAATTCTTCATTAAAATTTCTTTTCTTTAAGAATGCTGAAATAGGCCCCCAATCTCTCCTGGCTTATAAGGTTTCTGCGGGGAAATTCACTGTTAGCCTGATGGGATACTCTTTGTGTGTGATCTGACTTTTTTTCTCTAGCTGCCTTTAAGATATTTTCTTTAGCATTGACCTTGGACAATGCATATAGTGTGGTGACTATATGCCTTGGTGATGTTTATTTTCTATAGTATCTCACATACATTCTCTGGATTTCTTGTATCCCATCAGGCAATTTTAGGGAATTTTTCTTGAATTATTCCCTCAAATATGTTTTCCAGGTTGTTTACTTTTTCTCTTTCTCTCTCAGTAATGCCAGTAATTCATAAGTTTGGTCACTTTACATAATCTCCTATTTCTTGAAGAATTTGGTCATTTTTAAAAATTATTTATTCTTTATCCGACTAGGAAGACTAGACTTGTCTTCAAGATCCATAATTCTTTGTGCTCCTTGGTCCAGTCTATTGACAAAATTTTTAATTCTATTTTGAAATTCCTTAAGTGAGTTTTTAAATTCCAGAACTTCTGGCTGATTTCTTTTTAAGATGTTTATATTTTCCTTCATTTCTTGGATTGCTTTAGAAGTTTCTTTGTGTTGATTTTCAACCTTGTCTTGAATTTTTTTTTTTAGATGGAGTCTCCCTCTGTCACCCAGGCTGGAGTGCAGTGGCATTATCTTGGCTCACTACAACCTCCGCCTTCTGGTTCAAGTGATTCTCCTGCCTCAGCCTCCCAAGTAGCTGGGATTACAGGCATGTGCCACCATGCCTGGCTAATTTTTGTATTTTTAGTAGAGATGTAGGGTCTTTTGGCTTTGATTTTATATAGGGCTGTGCAGTTTGACCTACAAGCCGGTAGATGGTGCTTATAGGTAAGAACCGGCTGGGGGCAGCTCAATTAGGTATATATTTGATCCTTGTTTAATGGCTAAAGTTCTCTATTGCCTCAGGCAATGAGCTGATTGGAATGAAAGTGGTCTGAGCTCCCTACTCAGCCCTGGTGGCCTACAAGAGTCACAAAGGAAAGAGTCAGACTGGGCAGGTCTGCCTACAGGTCCCCCAATGGCAGGCACAGGCACCAGCACTGAGGGAGAATCTAGTGGGCAGCCACCAAGTGCCCAAGAAGTGTGCCTAGGTGTGGAGCTGGAAAACCTCCTTTGCACTAAGTTCTCTGTGCGGGAATGCAGGGTGGCCTAAACTCCTAATGCAGGAGAGTGGGTGCTCCAGATGCTTGGAAAACTCTTAGACTGGGGAGCAGAGCGCACCCCCTGCACCAAGATCTCTGCATAGGAAGGGTGTAGTGGCTCAGGCTGCTGAACCAGGCAAGCAGGCTCTCTGAATGCCTGTCCATCACGTTTTAAGTGTCAATTCCTCCCTTCCAAATCCTCCATCTTCCATGCATGTGTTGCATAGTATTTACGACTATTTGACATAATATATATTTTACATATTTATTTATTTTGTCTTTCCCCCAACTAGAACATAAGCTCTAAGAAGGCAGGGAATTTTGTCTGTTTGATTCATTACTGTGTCCTCTGAACTTAGAACCATGCCTAGCACATAATAGGACAATAAAAAAAAAAATTATTAATTGAAGAGAAAAAAGCAGTATTCTAGAGGAACTAAAAAATAAAACAGAACAGTTTGAATGCAGCATAGAATGGATGAGAGACCAGCCTGCAGAGTTACACTGGAACCAAATTATTATGCATATCTTTGCCATGTTAATGTATAAATTAAGAATTACATAAACTACATTACTTACTCAACCTAAGAAACTTTCAGATTCCTAATAAAGGAAAGTCAGCTCTGCCTGCATGCACAGGTGGCACTGGCTGTCATGCATAGCCATTTGAATTCTGAAATATTGAGATTTTCTGGTGTGTGTACTGTTTGAGGTACTATTTTGGATACATAAACACATACATATCAATACATATCACACACACACACACACACACACATACACACTTGAGATTTTGAAACAAGAAGGGGACAGAAACAGTGCAATCAACATCTAGAATGCTCTTGTAAAAGCAAAAGGGTGTACAAATGCATTGTCTGTGATCTTTTGAACTTAGAAGCAAATGGATTTAAGAACAGCCTTCTTGAACGAATCTACTTGTGAGTAGAAGATACTGTCTACATAGATTTGAGTTTAATTGTAGTCCATAACTGACTGTAGAAAATAGTTTCTTATAAGATAAATATCAGCAGCAGAACATTTCTAGTTAATATCTATGATGCATTTATACTGAATTGATTGGATCTTCTATTACATACAGCTGGCTTAGCTGATCCATTCTTTAAAAAAGTTATTTTAAAAGCCCACTGTGATAATCCTTTTACAATACTCTGATGAATCATTTTTAAAGGAATACATTTTATTTGAACGAATGTGTCCTAAACCACAATGGCCTCTGTCCAATAAGTTCACATGTATGGGTTGCTTGGTAATTTCAGATATATTTTTATCATCTTGGGTTGATGAGTATTGCTAATAATGTAACAAGGAGCATATCCATTGCCAGAAGGTATTTGACTGTCGTGTTTTCAGAAAAAAAGGCCATCTCTGTTCCAGTGAAAAGACACTCTTCATATGCTTTTGCTACAACACTTCGGGTCTTTCAGAACTGAGGCTCTGTGGAAAACACGAGACTTACATGCATATGCAAGCTGGCATGCTAGCTTGAGATGTAATTGAAGACACATTTCTCCATGGATTGAAGTGTTTTATTGTAAAATGCATTTCCCATTATACTTTTTTGCACATTTAATTTTTTTCAGAAATGGTTCTTTCCATCATTTCCTTTTTTTAAAAAAAAAAATATTTAATAGTGTGAGAGGAGGTCTGTTGTGGTTTTGTTGTGGCTAAACCAGCTGTGGCCCTTCAAATATTCATTCTTTGGAATAATCATATCCTCTTTTCCTGGAAGCAATTCAGTTTTTCTCACAAAAACTCTTAAGAGTTTGCTTCTTCCATTTTCCCTAAATCTGGGTCAAAAAGGATTATAAATCTTAGTCAGACTCTTGGTTTATAGAACCCTGGAAACAAAATGGCCACCCATTTTTGAAGAGCCCCTCTCCATGAGTCTAGGGATTTTGTGAAAGGGTGCCACCACCTCTTCTCATTCTCTTTTTCTGGAACAGCCACCCATATGTCAGAGAATGGTAATAACTGAACGTCTCCTAGAGAGAAGAGCCACTCAGACTGTGGATGATGTTCCATTGTTAGCCCTACTCTGGTCAACAATGCTTCGAGTTGCTGGTGGAAATTCAAGTGTGAAGCCAATTTTTATACTCTAGATGGCAAAAAAATGCAGCTAATTCTGAAGGGTTTCTCCTTCTTCCCCTGGCAGCTGGTATGTTTATATAATGGGGATGAAAGGCCTGACATCTGTGTTTACATTTCTACATTGCAGGGTCCCCCAAACCCACAGTTAGGGCTCATTTATATCCAAGCACCTCTGCCCCAGAATTACAACAGCAAAGTCTTTCAACCTCTCTTCGGCAACGGACTTTGATCTCCCTGTGCAAAATGCTCTCTGATGAGTTGTGATTAGAAGGGGAGGGCTGGGAAGGTTTTATGCTTTGACAGCTTCCTCTTCTCTCTCCACCCCCAACCACACAAGAACATGACCCAGACCTTTAAGTACCCAAACGTCTTTCTATAAATTCCACTGAATCAGAATAAAGTTAAACTATTGTGTGACAAAAGTAGTGGGTCTCAAAAAATTTTGCATTTTTAATAAGTATGCTCATTGAATCTGATTTCTTATTCCAGGTAGATTAGAATCACTGGGTTGCTTATTAGATGTAGAAACTCCAGAATCCTATGCAACTCCACTGAATGTCGATCTCTGGGTGTGGGCCCAGGAAGCTGTATTTTCACACATTGAAATGGATATTATGCATGTCATTGTTTAAGAACCCCTAAGCTTTTGGGGTAATGGGGAGGGATATTTTAATTTTAAATACTTTGTTGCAAAACATCATCTTATTTCTTCCATCCTCTGACTCTTTCAATGAAATGGGGGTGGCCTCCCCAAGTTGGAAGCAATGTAACTGGATGACATGAAATTATGTTTTTTGAATGTTTCAATGTCATGCTTAATTTTTCCTCACCACTTTATGATACCTTCTACTTATAAATTTTTGACTTGTAAATTGAGGCAAAGTAGCTTAGCAGGTTAAGAAATTTTCATGTAATTCAGAAGTCTTCTGACACTTGATCTTGGATGTGATCGAAGTTTCACTGCCTGACTTACGCTATACCTTATCATCTGAAATGACATTCTGCAGCTTTTTTGTAGTTGAAATTTTTTTATTTAGATAATTGTAGATTCACATGCAGTTGTAAGAAATAATCCAGAGAGATGCTTTGTACCCTTTACCCAGTTTCCCCTAATGGAACATTTTGTAAAACCATAGTACAGTATCACAACCAGGATTGATATAATCCATAGGCTTTAGCTAGATTTCCCTATTTTCATTTGTCGTGTGTGTGTGTGTTTAGTTCTATATAACTTAATCACGTGTGGATTTGAGTATCTATCATCACGGTCAAGAGACTGAACAGTTCCATCACCACAAGGAACCTTGGGTTGCCCTTTGATAACCATCTCCATCTCTCTCCTGCCCCTTCTCCAAATTTGTGGCAACCACTAATCTAGTCTTTATTTCTAAGTTTTTAAAATGTGTTATAAATAGAATCATGCATTATGTAACCTTTTCAGATTGGTTTTTCTTCACTCAGTATAATTCCTTGCAGAATCATCAGGTTGCTATACACATCAATAGTTCATTCCTTTTTATTCCTGCATAGTATTCCATGGTGTGAATGTAACCACAGTTTGTTTAACCATTCACTCAGGAAAGAACTTCTGAGCTATTTCCTGTTTTTGGTTAGGGTGAATAAATCTTCCCTAATGATTAATGTATAGGTTTATACAAAATACAAACACCCCACATTTTTTAACAGTCTCCTCAACTTGTGTAATTGTTTGAGGCCAATCAGTCATTTTATCATAGCCATGAAATCTTTCTAGTTAACTTCAGTTAACCTTATGCTATCCCCTTCCTGGATGCCAAAGAAACACCTTTGTGCACAAGCTTAGCATTTGCTTATAGTTGTATTATTTTGTATTTTTTGCCTTCTCAATGAGATTGGGAGATGTTTGAAGACAGGGACCATATAATATTCCACTTTATTTATTTATTTATTTATTTATTTATTTATTATTGAGATGGAATCTCATTCTGTCGCCCAGGCTGGAGTGCAGTGGCATGGTCTTGGCTCACTGTAACCTCTGCCTCCCAGGTTCAAGCAATTCTCTGCCTCAGCCTCCTGAGTAGCTGGAATTACAGGCGCCTGCCACCACACCCAGCTAATTTTTTTATTTTTAGTAGAGGCAGGGTTTCACCATCTTGGCCAGGCTGATCTCAAACTCCTGACCTTGTGATCCACCTGCCTGGGCCTCCCAAAGTGCTGGGATTACAGTCGTGAGCCACCACGCCCAGCCCCATATTCCACTTTTTTGTATCCTGTGGAGCTTACTACCGCTTTAGACATAACCGCAAATGAACTAACCAGGCAATATTTTTAAATTTAATTTGATTTATTGTGCCTCTGTGACAGAGTATATCATGTTACCGTGTGAATATAAGAATGCATAATGAACACAGAACCTCCCCTTAGTGTATTCACAATTTAGCTGAGAAACTCAAGCCAACACGAAAGGATGTGAGGTTGGAAAACAATAAGCTGCTGTGACTTTGCTGTCAGCTTATGTGGACAGAGAACTGAGAGGTCAGTGTGGGCTAGAGAAAGGAAGAACAGTTGGTGAGCTGCTGAAGGAAAGAGTTGGTAATCAGGACAGGTAGGTGAGGTGTGACCAGACTATGACCAACTCTTACGGACCAAATGCTTGTGTCCTGCACTAGGATTTGTATGTCAAAATCCTAATCCTCAGTGTGATGGTATTAGAAGGCTGGGCCTTGGGAGGTAATTAGGTTATGAGAGTGGAGCCCTTGTAAATGGGATCAGTACTCTTAGAAAAGGGTCCCCAGAGAGCTCTTTCACACTCTCTCCACCATGTGAAGATATAATGAAAAGCTGGCACTCTGCAACCCAGAAGAGGGCCTTCATGAGACTCGGACCATCCTGGAACCCTGATCTTGGACTTTTAGCTTCTAGCACTGTCAGAAAGAAATTTCTCTCATTTATAAGCCACCCAGCCTATAGTACTTTGTTACAGTGGCCCAAGCTGACTGAGATGCAGACCTCAAGGGGTACCTATTAGGTATTTGGGCTGATTTCATTTTCTGGAATATAATATTGCTAACAAAAGCTAACTGAGACTTGAGATATTGAAGTGGATCAATGTGACAGTGCTAGACTGAACTCTAATTCTGCTGGAATGCGGCCCTGCTGGCCTCTAGATGTTTGGGGAGTTCCTGAGCTTTTAGGAAATGTTATGGAGCACTGAGATTTGTGTCCCTTGACTTGTGTAGGGTCAGTTATACCTTTTAGAAAGAATTTGAATTGGGTCACAGATGTGTTCAATGCTCCGGCGGTTGCTGAGGGGGTCTATGGGGCTAGCAGATAAAACAATGGAGCACTTGGTCTGCCAGAGGAAAGGCTAGGTGCTGAAAGAACCAAAGAGACTAGCATAAACTCTGGAAGAGGGAGCATGATCCTAGCATAGGGTGAAGCTGCACCTCACCAACTTCATCACATCCCCTGTCCCTCTCCCCTTCCTAAAACATCTGGACAATTCTACTGTGAGGAACTCCTGCAAAAATAGCTAATCACAAGGAGCTTTCTGCTTCCTAGAGGTCAGAGATCCAAGGGAGGGTCAGCAGCTTCATAAACAGTAACCTGGGTCTATCAGTGGTCCACAAAGCCAAAGATCATAGAACAGTGGACATCAGAACAGAACTGTGGTCATCGCCACCACACCACATCCAAGACTCTTAAGATCAATTGTTTTGAAGGAGACCCTGCAGGAGATATCAGACTCAAGACACACACAGTTTTATAAAGATGATATGGTGGTACTCACTCTACAGTGACACCTGGGAGGGATGGGTTCTATGAATTCTGTTATTTTGGGGAAGAATGAAGAGTGAATGCCAAAGCCAATCATGCCTTAGCTGCCAGCTGTGCTCATTAGTGGCCAGCTGCAGAAGACAATTACATGTACCAATAAGGAGAAGCTAATACTCATAGGGTTTTGTCAACAATCCTGTCCCATACACTTCTGTTTAATTTCCATTTTCAACTGTGAAGGTGAGGCACTTGTTAATATGCCTAAAGAGCTCTGTTTGTAAATTTAGATATCTGCAACAGGGAGATTGCTCATAGCCTAAAGGTCCCATGGTAAAAAGCAAAATATGTGTAATTCCTAAATACGTATGAAATTTCAGGCACAAACTCACTTAGAGTATTAATGACTTTAATGAAGACAGGCATCCAATTTAAAATCAATAAATCATTAGACTTGCAGTAAAAGTGTAAGCAATGCCCTAATTAATATACTTGCTGATTGTTTTCCTTGATAAAAACATTGACTGTTAAGTCTAATGGTGCCTCAAAGATCAACTGAGCAGTGAAAAAGGCAACCAGTCAGTGACTTGAGTTTTTTTTGGGGGGGGATGGAGTCTCGCTCTGTCACCCAGGCTAGAGTGCAGTTGGGCAATCTTAGCCCATTGCAACCCCTGCCTCCCAGGTTCAAGCCATTCTCCTGCCTCGGCCTCCTGAGTAGCTGGGATTACAGGCGCATGCCAGCATGCCTGGCTAACTTTTTGTATTTTTAGTAGAGATGGGGTTTCACCATGTTAGCCAGGATGGTCTCGATCTCCTGACCTCGTGTTCCACCCACCTTGGCCTTCCAAAGTGCTGGAATTACAGGCATAAGCCACCGTGCCTGGCCAACTTGAGGTCTTTTAACCAAAAAAAGTACTTTCTTTCCACTCAGCTCCATAGAGATAACATCAATTATTATTATTATTATTATTATTACCATCATCGTCATTTTTGTATTATTATTTAACTTAGTTTTGTTTCTCTGAATAAATTCAAACATTCTGAGGTGTAAGTGTAGCCTTAAAGTACTCTATAGAATAAAGTGCATGAAGTACAAGGCAGTGTGATGTTAGAAACATAATTTCCAGTTTCAATTGTTCTTGAATAAAGCTCTTTAGGTTCAAGTTGCATTCTGCTGGGAGTCTTCTTTTCACACCAACTCTAACCCATGGAGAAGGAAGTGGCTGCCTTGCCTTCATTGTGAGAGAGTTTGGCCTTTTTAGCTCTGTTTTATAGAGAAGGAATTTAAATAAATTAGCCAACATCTCATAGCTGACAAATGATAGAACCTAGGTCTGTGTGGCTCCAGAAATTTCCATTATTTCTCCCATGCCATGCTCAAGAAAGATAATCAGGATATGAGCTTTAGCCCTCTCCACTGAGCATTTTCCAAAAGGAAGAGTAACTCCCTCCCTTGAGGAATAAAGAGTAAGTAAGCAGGAAAATTCCTTGAGGAACACAAAACACTTAATTGCTATTCGTCACTTCTCTTACTCAGGACAAGATTAATTAACTCTGATCTTTTCATTTGCATGGGCCTAATGTAAATGGCCTAAAAATTGCTTCTTACAAAAGAGGCTCTTCTGAGAAAATGCCATGTGAATAAATCTGAACTCTCTTCGTTCCTTCTTACTGCCTGAACTTGTTTTAGACAACAGAAGTCTATGATTTAAAAACAAAAAAGACACACGTTTCAAATCTGGTGGTGAAAACCCTTTTCATCATGCTCACAGATACCATCAAAGTTGAAGAAGTATTGCAGTTTATTAAGATGTATATTTTCAAGCTTGATGGAAATGACAGGGTCTCAAGCTGCAGTGTGACTCCAGGCCAAAACTAGAGACAGTTTCCAAATTCCTTATTGTTACACCCAGGAAGAAGACCTGCACATAGGCTGTAGATTTGTCAAAAACTTAATTCTTCATGACAATTTCCATTGAAGGCAGAGGAAAGTCAATAGCCTGGAGTTCACGTCGTCTTGGACAGCGGCTAGAAGATGGTACAATAAAGAAACCATAACCATGATAAGCAGTGATTTCCCAATTAGATGTGAGAAAAATAAAGAATCATTAAAATGAGAAAATACCATCAGTCATGAAGGGTTGGCCTAATTAAATAATAGACCAATGTAAACCAGAGATTTATCATCTACCAGCTGCATAATGTGGGTTTATTCAAAACAATGGAAATTGACATACATTTTACATACAGCCTCCTCTCATTAGCTTCCTCCTTAACCTTTATCTGGAGGTCATCTAGGAAAATACACCCCCAACCTTAACTAGTTTCTGTATTCTTTCTGGTGTAACCCAGTCCCCAGTGGAGTGTTTGTGGCCTTGACCTGCCTGGTGGACAGAATGGTGGTTTTTCTTTAGTCTTGCTACAGGCTGCCCTTGCATGTTTTGCTTTGCTCACTCATGTTCACCATCAGTGTTGGCATCTGAATGTTTCTTTTGGCAAAACATTCAGAGCAGCAGGGCTCTGAGTGTTGACCCTGTAGAGTCGTTTGGAAGGGTGTGGATTGAGTGGGGTCCCTGCATGTCACTGGCCCTGCCCACTATTACATCTGCCAGATGGACTGGCAGCCAGGAGATCTTTGACCGGGTCAGTCAGTGAATTGAGCTGAGCATGGCAGCTTCGGAATGTAATACACTTTCCTCTGCAAATGGCCTTTGTGTTTCTCTTCCTTTGTCATCCTAGGCCACTGACTTCCCAAAGCCTAAAAGCACATGAAGTTCTGTGTAATGTGACCACTCCCAGGACAGCCTGAAAGTGCCATTTGAAGGTTCAGTTCTGTTTGCTCTATTGTTTATCCCCAGTTTATCATTCATCTTGCATGGTTTAAAATATTGATTTTCATATCCACTTCCTCCTTAGCTTCACTGAGCTAGCCCAGATATTCATGACCTCAGGTCCTTTTCATAGTGTTGGCTGTCGTTCCTTCTTTTTCACCCCACCCAAGTGCCTGACAGTTTGTCTGTGTTCTGCTCGGTATCACAAATATGAAGCTGAGATCCCTTCCAGGATATTTAAATCCCTGTAGTTGTTGGCCATACCTTTGAGAGGATTCTGCTTCCTCTAGTTGTTCTTCAATTATCTGAAATTGATGATTTCAGTATTAACAATTGATAATTGATTGACTATTTAATTGTGGTAATAAATGCCAGGCTCCCATCTGACAAATTCCATCTCACCCTTATGTCTAGTACAAATCATATCCTTCTCTAGGCTGTCACTTCAGCACTTGGATGAGGGTGAAGGCCAAACAGTATCACTTGACTGGTATGAGCTATTGCAAGTGCAGCAGGATTTGGTGCCCAGAGGAATAAGCCCCTGGCAACACCGCCACAGAGCCTTTGTTTTTGTTTTTATTTTCCTCGTTAGGTGAAAGCCATCCAACTTTCCCTAATGTTTCCTTCTCTTTTTCATTATGTCCATGTGCATAAGAAGTTAGACCATTTTGGTTAGTCACTAAGCAATAGTAGCAAATGATTAATGATGAACCAAATGATTCAACTGCATAGTTTAGGCATAGCCTGAATAACTACTTTCCAAAGACTTCTTATAAATGCCACTGTATTCAGCTGAGTTGTTGAGCTCTTACTCTTTCTCTCAATCTCTAGCTTCTTTTTTTGTCCTGAACTTTTCAAGGTTTGTATTGATTCCTTTGTTATGAAAAAGCAATCTGATAAAATTTTAGTATAGAAAAAATTATCTGATAGAATAATTTATCAGAATGTCTATTTATATGCTACTTATTGTGCTTGGCACTTAGTGTACTGTGGTGAATAAAACACAGTCCTTTCCCTCGTGGTGCTAGCAGTCAACTGAGTAAGACCACAATGAATAGATAAACAAACAAACATATAATATAAAAGTAGTGGAAGTATGCAACTGAAGCCCATAACGTAGTGCCTGGAACCTAATGTTAAATAACTGCAAA
Source organism: Macaca thibetana thibetana (assembly GCF_024542745.1). Classification (NCBI taxonomy): domain Eukaryota; kingdom Metazoa; phylum Chordata; class Mammalia; order Primates; family Cercopithecidae; genus Macaca; species Macaca thibetana. The sequence goes on from NC_065590.1 coordinate 39,430,727, forward strand.
TTATTATTCCTGTTAATAATAATTATTAATTATCATAATAATTACATAAAGTTGTTATATATACAATATTATTACATAATATATTGTTATTATATAAGATAGTGGGTGTTCTGGTTATCTACCTTTTCATAACCAATCACATGAAAATTTAATGTCTTAAAATAACAACAACAATTTATTTTGCTCATAAATCTGCAATTTGGGCAAGGCTCAGTGACATCAGCTGAGACATCTCAACTGGAGGCTGGAGAATTCTTTCCAAGATGGTCCACTTACATGCTTAGTAAGTGAGTGCTAGTTATTACATGAGAGCTCAATCAAGGCTATTGGCTGGAGGCCTCAGTTTCTACCAAAATAGGACTTACAACGGGGCTGCTTGAGCTTCTTGACTACATGGAGGCTAGGATCCAAGAGTTTTTCAAGTGACAGAAAGTGAAAGCTGTCCTTAAAGTCCTGACCCTAGAAATTATCAGCATCACTTCAGTGATGTGAGTCAAGCAGTCACAGAGTCTGTGAGTCAAGCAGTCACAGAGTCTGGCCACTTTGAAGAGGAGAGGCCATAAACACCTATTTTCAATGGGAAGAAGATCAAAGAATTTGTAGCCATTGTTGATCTGGCACAGTGGGTTAACATACAAGGTCAAAAATGCAATCATTCCTTTTCATGAAATACCAGCTTATTTGGCTGCAGCACATTTTAAAAGCAATTCTATTTTTCATTTTAGGTTCTTGCATGAAGTAGGTAGCATAATTGGTGTTGCCCTTATTCTGCAGGGATTGAGACAGATTTTAACTTTGCTTAAGGTGCCAGCCATATTGTATAAACCTAAGGAAGTTTGCTTCTTCTCAGTCCCCAAGTGCTTTCCATAACTTTTTCCAGGTTGTGACTGGGTTTTAACCAGTCACACACACTGGTCTGTGACTCAAGAAGTACATAGTTTTAATGGTCAGATCAGCGTACCACTTGTACCCAAGTTTTACAATATCCAGCTGTGGAATGGATCATCTTGTCTCTGAGGTCTCAGTTACTGAGATTATTGTTCACTCTTGGTGTACCATCTGTTGTCTGGATCTTCCTAAGGGATTTTCTGGGTTGGCTTTCTTTTTCTCTGGGAATAGAGGAAGTTGTCAAAAGCCCAATACATTCTTTTCTGCATTGCAAAACCATCAGGATTTAATTAAGGAAAAATCTGTTAGCAACAATTGATTTGTTCAACTGTCACTCAATTTCAAGTATTTTCTCTCTCCTTTTATTAAGAATTACTTAGAAGTTGTGGATGCCCAGCTCTGGTCTTTTGAGTGTGTTCCCATCTACTTCACCTCCTATCCTTAGTGAGTTTTCCATAATTACATTGTAGTTTGAAAACTAATTCTGTTTGGAAGCTGTTAAAATCTTTCATTTAACACTGAATCTTTTTTAGATATCTTTAGATTCAGATAACTTAACTTAAAAAAATGAGTTGATTAAACCTGACAACTTTGAGTTGTTGGAAAGTGTTTTAAACAATTGTCTAGACCTTCGGAAAATCTACTTCATGTTTGTCTCTAGCTCCTTTCCTGAATTTTTAGTCTCCTTTTATTTCGAGGAAAGTTGCAACCATGTGTTTCTGATTCATTTGTAACTAACTTATTTAGAATTAGCTCAAGAAGCTATTGTTTTGTAAGAACATGTACTTTAAAGCTGTATGTAATCCATTTTAAGCCCTTTCTCTTCTTTAAGTAAGGAAAAATTATTTGCCAGACTTTACCTGAGAATCCAAAATTGGTTTGTTTCAAGATGCTGGAGCCATTGACAGTACTGAATGTAAGTCCAGGTATTGCAGCAAACTCTGTCTGTTCCTCCATTTTTGCCTAGAATTGGTATGGATACGAATTTGTGAACATGTCATTAGATCATTGGGCCGCACTTGACCAGTCTGCAGTTGAGGTTTCCCCAGGACCTAAAAAACATCCATATATCTGGTTATGCATAGATTGATGAGTCTGCTCTCTGGTGAGGCCATTTTAGGACATTAAGAGATTTGGAGATACAATATAGAATTGAATCCCCCATTATTGCAAATGTTTTGGAATTGGAAGAATAGTATCTCCACATGGCAAGATGAACACCTTTGTAAACCAAAGAAAGAAACATTTGCCTTGACCAAATGCAGTTTAAAACATAAAGGAAACAAGAGAATGAAGATATTGAGAAACTAAATAACTGGAAGAGAGCTGGCACAGAAATGGTGAGGGTGAAGTGAGGAATGGGTCTTAGAATGGTGGTTCTAAGCCTAGCTAACAATCAAGAGTCACCTAAATGTGCACTTGTTTCACAAGCACAGATTCCTGTGCCTCAGGATGGGCTGACTCAGGCGCCTATATTTTCTAAAAGCTCCTCAAGTGATTCTGATGATCAGCCTAGTTTGGGGACCATATTGTCATTGGGGAAACATTTGTAAACTTTTCATGCATATAAGCATACATATACCCCCCATCCCCCAACACACACACACACACACACACACACACACACAAACAAGAAAGCACAATTATCACAGAGGGAACTAAAGTCCAGTCTGGGCCACAACAGTCTCTTTTATCCCCTGAAATCTGACTCTGCCTTCCCTCAAATTTTAGGAATAGAAATCAGCTAAGTTAGCAGTTTTACTTCTGCATTCTTCCATACAATTCAGACTACCTCTTTCACTAGGTCTCAAGTCAGGCCCTGAGGTGGGTGGGAGAACAAGACAAAGTAGATAGGTAGCTGCGGACACCTGCGACTATGGGGGAGCGCTTCCCTGTGTCTTGAGTATTTTATGTCCAGGTCACAACTTTATTATATGCTTATGAAAAAAGCCCCAGCGTCATTACCAGGAATCCTCTATCTATACCAGGACTACATTATGTAATTTTATTGCTTTTTGGAATCTTGTCAATATCCTCAATGGAATTCTTAATTGTTCGAAAGGAGTTGAGTAAAGAGGTTGGTGATGATGCCAAGTCCAGTGGGTGACGATGATCAGTCCATAACACCAGATTGCCCATCCATTCAGGGCAGTGCCTTCCCAATAGACTGACCGTTTGTTTCCAGATTATGTTTGGGAATGGGTCCAACTTGGTTTCAACAACTAAATTCACCAGGTAAAAGCCCTCCTTATGATTTTACTAGACTAGCATTTTCAACAGCCATTAATGAGCCAAGTACTATGCAATTTTATAAATTAAGGGATTCAGGCTATAATTATGTGTAAATCCTCCCCAAATTACCTGCTCTAGTCAGAAGGCATGGTCTGAAAAAGGAAGCAATAATGTTTTGGAAAAATGATGACATTCTGTAAATAAACTCTGGCAGCAAAAATTTCTTGGCAAAAGTAATGTTCAAGTCAATAAGCCTCAATTTATTACTACATGAATCAGAAATTAATTCTTCCTCAGTCATTTCCATACTTCTGAAGTATGACATCATTGGCAGAATCTGAACACTATGGGTACCTAGACTCGTCATATAGTAAGTCAAAATGAACGTAAACAGTTGAAGAGGGAAGCAACTTAGTTTTCTTGAAATTTTCTGGAGAATTGAGTTTACTGTAATGAGAATATACGAGGCTGCCAAAGGGTGTGAGGGGGATGGGAGAAGTGGAATTATTATGACCTTGGTGTCCATAGGGGCATTTGTATTCTCTGGGGGATAACAAAGCCAAATACGCAAAAGTCTGTTCACAAGGAGACGTTGTTGCTGGGACTACCTTTTATTCAGCTCTTTTGATCCTTTTCTCCTTTTCCAAGGAATGATATAATCTCTGATTCCGCTTTTGGAGTACTTCCCAGCGCATCCCTTTGTTGTCTTCTAACCTTCCATCCATGTGTCAGAGTGGTGTGAAAACATCCAAGCGTCCTGCTTAGGAAAATGTATTTGCTACTGATATTGTTTGGCAAAACACCTTGACAGGGTATTTTGGTTGTGAAAAGTGAAACGTCAAGTCAAGATCTAGAGGCAGGAGGCAAAATAAAGGCAAAATAAATCCCTGAGAGCAAGAGTGGATGAGGGACTCAGAAAAATTGGAAGCTTGGCGCTACAAGATCAAAGGAGAGAGGCTGGCTTAGCAACATGGTGGGCATCAGGGATGGTGGGGGCATGGGCTAAGCTGTTTTATAATGGCAATGTTTGATACTACATTTTAAATTGTTTGCTGCACTGCTCTGAGAACAGGAGCCCCTTGGGGTACCATGAACTTGAGTAGAGTTCACTATGTATACTTCCTTGTGTTGGCAATCATTTGGCAGAGGAATTAAAAGGAGATGAGGTGGCAGCCCACACTGGGGTTAACCTATGTGGTGAGATGGTTACAGGAGACGAGACACTGGGTAGAGGGCAGACTATTAGAGTAGAAGAGCATTAGAGACAAATGAGCCCCTGAGACTCCTCTACTCTTGTGTGAGTCAGCTCCCATCTCATAAGGGCCTCTGTGGTCATCTCTCAGCTGGTCTTGCTCTTCCCTCTGCTGCCCTGCTATCATCCTTTCTCTACAACAGCAACTGAGGTGAGCTTTAAAAATGTAAATCTGATCATGATGGCTTCTCATTCCTTTCAGAATAAATTCTAAATTCTCCGCCATGGTCGAGCAAGCCCTGTGCAGCCTGGCTCATGGTTGCCCCTCTGACCTCCTCTCTTCCACCCTTCTCCTTCCCTCCCACTGATCTGCCCACACTGGCCACCTTACTGTTTCTCCTACGCACTAAACTCCTCCCCATCTCAGGTTTCTACACTTTGTGTCTCCTCTGCCTGATAAGCTCTTTGCCCAGATGTTGGCATAGCTGGCTCCCAGACATCATTCAGATCCTAACTTACATGTCACCTTTACAATAAGACCTCCCTTGACCATCCTACTTAACATACTCAACCCTCAACCGCTACTTTTGATTCTTTACTCTGCTTCATTGCTTTTCATTGCGCTTATTATCATCTTCCATTTTTATTTATTTGCTTATTTATTTGCTGTCTGTCTTCCTGGGGTTGATAGCCTCTAAAACAGCCTCAATGTTCTCTGTCTTCTGGTATTTCTCATCTTGAATGTGGGCTGAATCTAGTGACTTCTTTCTAATGAGTAGAATTCAGGAAAAGTGATGGGATTAGGTTACAAAAAGAGTGTGACTTGCATCTTGCCTTCTCTTGCCCTCTCTCACTCTGTCTCTGGGGTCCTTGCTCTAGGGGCTGCAAACTGTTATGTTGTGAGTAACCTATGGGGAGGCTCTTGTGGCAAGGAACTGAGGCCTCTGGCCAACAGCCAGCAAGGACCTGAGGCCTGTAAACACCTGAGGCTGTGTGAGTGACTTTGGAAAAAGGTCCCCTCCCAGCTGGCTTAGAGATGACCATAGCTCCAGCTCATACCTTGTAATGTTATGACCCTGAGTCAGAGGCCCCCAACTGAGCCACACCCGGATTCCCGACCCACAGAAACTGTAGAGCAGTAAATGTTTCTCATTTTAAGTCACTAAGTTTGGGGGTGCTTTGTTATGCCATAATAGATAACATACTGCTCCGCTGGAATGAAAGCTCAATGTGAGTAGAGACTTCCTCTGTCTTGTTTCGCACTCTCTCCTAAACAAATAGTATAATGCCTGGCATACAAAAGGCACTCAATATATTTTTAGTTTAAATTAGTCAATTAATACTGGGATAGGAAGGGAGAACACTGGGTTTTTCAAAATATGTTGAATCGGGGCTTGAGACAACATTGATATTTAAAGTTGAGGCTAGTCTTTTTTTGTTTGTTTTTTGTTGTTGTTGTTGTTTTGAGACGGAGTCTCGCTCCGTCGCCCAAGCTGGAGTGCTAGCGTATGATCTTCATCTCGGCTCACTGCAAGCTCCAAGGCTATTCTTACAGTTGACTCCAGAAGTCTCAGGAGTACTCATGTAACAAACATTCTGGTAATACCAGGCTCATAATACTAATCTCTTGAGCACGATTATTGATGATGGTCTCTGTTGCTGAGCAAACTTCCACTGACAAGCCCAAGCTGAGGGCGGGGCCAAATGTTACCCAGTTGCTGTGTGCATTTGGAAGAATGACTCAAACCTCCCACACTTCCCTCATCTGTAAAGACCTCAATGGGGTGTGGGTAATACAGAGAATAAAATATGTAATGGGCTAAGGTTTGCTCGCAATAAATGGTGGTCTCCCCTCCCTCAGGGAGCTTGTTATCTAAATGAGGAGACAAGATCTGTGCATAAGGAAGATGACTCACAACACTCCACATGAAGCATAATGTGATGTTAAATACCAGCTGTTTTCCAGGCAGGAGTTACAATAGAATAATTAATTATTTTATGGTTCTTCTTTTCTGTAGGGTGGTGGGTGCACATTTGTCACCTGGGAATACTACCAGCAAGCCCCATATTTTTTCTGCAGTAAATGCTGGAAAGGAAAAAGAAATGCTGAAAATGATGAAGTAATTCCAATTCTGCTGATAGAGACCTGGAAATGCACTAGGGAAAAATGACAAGAGTGTGACACATTTATTCCTACTGTTGATTACGTCATAATGATTATTTTATGCTGTTTGAAGAAGACTCACTGTTCTGAAGAACTAGCATCCATTTCCAGGAAAGACAGAGCTGGGATTCTCAATCCATACTTCATGGGATGAACCACATTGAAAATAATGATTTCCTTCTAATAGCTTACTCTACATTATCTACAGAATTCCTTGAGATTCTACAGAAACCTAATAGTATAGTAGTAATAATAATAACAGAGGTTTGTTTTTGCTATGTGTTATCTAATATTCAGATTGTGAGCAGCTGTTTTGGAAGGCAAGAAGAGTGAATGGATGTGAAGTCATCTTAGAAATGTCCAGGTTTCCAAAAGAAATTTCACTTTTAAAAGAAAATAGCCTAATGTGAACCACATTAGAATCAGCACATCTAATCCTACGGAGAAAAAGTGACCATGGCTGTCTACACATATAGGCAGGTCATTCAAGCTCATTCAAAAATTCCACTTTCACTGGTGGTCCGTCTGTGTCCACATGGTGACAAATGGCCCCGGCAGAGTTTTCGAGGTGTTGGCGCCACCAGTGAGTGCCAGATGGAATGTGGTGAAAGTTCTGATTTGTACCTTTCAGACCAAAGGTACTTTCCAGAATGGACGGGTCCTTCTGGCTGCCTTTTGTAAGTGCAGCCACAGGTATTCTGTTGAAGCCTGTGGGTGAGAAAGACATAAACAGGTGCTATAAATTTGTCAGACCAGGAAGCCACAGGCCGTTTAGTAAATGGTAAACCCAATGGCCCAAAAGAACAAAGGGGTCTCTTTTCATCAGAATGATCAGGCTCATTCAACAAATATTTATTGAGTACCCACTCTCTGCCAGATGGAAGAGCCACTGACAAGCCCTCTTATTTAAAGAGTGCCTGAAGTGAGGAAGCAAACCCCCAAATCATCTGGGATGGTATGAACTGAACTCTGGACCGCAACATGCTGGAAAGGAGGAGCTGGGGTCCCAAGGGCAGGCCAAGCATCCTAAACCTGTGACACTCACCCTGCCCACACTCTCAGAGCTGCAGCTTTCATGGGGGTGAGTTTTCTGCCTTGATTTACTCAGGCCAAAATGATTTACCTTTCATTTTCTGGAGAAAATACAGCTTTTTCTGTAGTATTTCACAAGCCAGACCATTCTCTCAGGGAAGTGAAACAGCATTGCTTCTCAACTGAAATCTGAATTTCATCTTCCAAAGTTTATATCTTTGAGTCGTAATGATTGAGTCATAAAGACCAAAAAGGATGTTGAAAGCTAATTTATTTACCACACTATGGCTTAGACTATTCTAGAAATATGAAAATATCTCCTATTAAAGCAGACTTTCTGAGGAGAAACCATTGCTTTTTCAACTAACGTTTTACCATGTTTTATTGCCTTCATAGTTAACTATTTTTTTTTTTTAAATCATATCTAACGTAAGTCTCTCAAGCAGCATTTATATCTCTTTTACAATACTTCACCCCTGGACAGTTGAATAGTAGTTGATCAAGTCTCATATAACAGTAATTAAATTGTCACCTTGGTGTTTTTCAGACCCAATTCTTGCTAATTCTTTGTAGGTGACATGAATGCTTGTAAATGAGCTTGCTGAATGGGAGACCAAGAACAATGATGATATTGAGCTGTTACTACGTGCCAGACATTTAACCCTTTCATCCAGATTATCTCAGTCATTCCTTACAAAAAGGCTTTTGAGGTAAGTTCAATCATTTCCCCCATTTTATAATTGGGAAAACTGAGACTTTACGAGAGGTCAATATTTACACTATACCCCCACTGGGAAGGGGTGCAGCTGAGATGTATTTCCAGTTAATTACACAGATGAGACTGCCTGCTTTTTCTATGAATATTTCCAACTATTAGATTGAGTAAGGGTTAATTAATCAACGTATTACTTTAAAAATCAACTTGTTCATGTTCTAATGCCCGTTTGTCACTCAAGTGTTTGCAAAATCGGGGGATAATTTTTTTCTAGACTCTCACTCCTTTTCCAGATATAAGCTCTTAAAAGCCTTTGTTTAATCTTTGATATAATAGCTGGTGAGATATCTAATACCTTTGCTATTTTCTTTGAGGATATAAGTCTTGATATTTATCTGTTTAAGCCAGTAGCTCTCAACCTTGGCTGTGCATTAGAATCCCTTACAGTAGCTTTTAAAGATCCTGATGCTGGACCACACCCAAGGCCAATTAAATTAGAATTGCTGAGGGTGATACCCGGGTGATTACAATGAGCATCCAAGGTTGAAACCACTGATGTAAACAACTCTGCCCTGGACTTTCCTGTATCTCCATTTCACCTGGACTGCTGTGGCTTTCACTTATCTAGTTAGAACTATGATTTGGCCAATTCATCGCTCATTCCCAAAGGGGATCTCATTACCAGTCTCTAATACAGAGGCTGAAAAAGCTAAATATTCTGTCTTCCAGATGTCCTTGCAACTGGAGGTGCCATATGATACAGTTCTGCCCAAAGACAAGAAAGTGAATGTCTGTTGAGGGCTTCCAAAAAGCCAATACATACAGGTGTCACCAACAACAGGTAAGTCAATTCAGGTGGTTGGATTTTTCACTTTTCGTCTGAATGTTTACCTGCATCTGAATGTCTCCATAGACATAGACTGAGCATGTGACTTGAGTCAAAGTTAATTTGAGTAAGAAACCAAGGGGGAATTTTATCTCTTTTTATTGATGCCTTGGTCTCTTTCCATTTTTTCATAGAGACCCATGTCAAAAGTGTCCTAAAGAGGAGGTAAAGGCTAAGAAATTTGAGAACCCTAAGATTTTCTTTGAAATTCTGTGGAGATGATGCTAAGAGGATCAATTATAAAATGCTTATTGGATGTAATTTCCATGTTAGATGGGTGAGATTTCCAGGGAGAAGCCTAAGGGATTGTAGGTAATATAAAGCCTCAAGGTAGAAAACACTGGCTCTGAGCCTGTGTATTCATAATGTGTGTGTGCCTGTGTATATGTAATCCGTTTGCTGATCTTTGTTCAACTTTTTATTAAACTATAATGTATGTGCAGAAAAATGCACATATTATAACATAGAATTGAAAGAATGTTCACAAATGACCATATCTTTGAACCCAATACCCAGGTCACAAAACAGAACATTACCAGAACCCTAAACACCCTGGTTCTCCCTTCTAATAACTACCTTTTTAACCAGCAATATCCACCAGGCTGCCATTCTTTCCTTTTTAAAAAACAGACCAATGAGTGGAAACGCAAGGTCACCCTTTCGCCTGTTTTCACTTGCTCTCGATTGACATGGGGAAGTAAAACCTGTACTATGGCACACTTAATTATGGGAAAATGAAAAGAAAGAAATAAAAACCAGACCAACAAAGCAAAGATTTAAGTTGGCATCGCTTTCCATATAATTGTCATGCCGGCAGACACTCAATAAACATATCAGCATTGTTAAAATGATTTATCAGCCAAATAGTTGAATGTAAAATATTATCAATACAGGTGTCATCATTGATCTTTCTTGGGTCTCACTGCTGAAGAATGGGGCTGTAAGATGATTTCAACAAACAATCCTTGACAGGAAACCAAAGGCAACAAGGCACAGGGACAGACAGCTGACAAATGCAGTGTGGGGCCATTAAAGCATGTGATGAATTTGCCAGGAAAGTATATATTTGTGCAAGAGGTGAGCTCATATCTCCCATAAATTTGTCAGCCGTGACACAGTGTTCTCTGGCTTGGCATGAGTAATGCCTTGCTATTTGCTGCCTTTGTCTGGCAAAAGCTCTATCAGTCACTCCAGGGTTATTTACAAAGAAACGTGTCTATCAGTTACAAGGACATGACTTTGCTGCTAAAAGATAACAAAAGAGGAAATCAGGCAGTGGCCTCTCAGCGAGGGATGCGTCTTTTCCAGACAAGCTCTGGACTGGAATGAATCAGATGGACGGCAATTGGCCGGGCTGGCCCAGTGCCTGGCATGACCAGCCTTAGTGCATTTATCCACACTGATTAGATTAGAAATTATTAATAGGGGGCTACGGAGTAGAGCAAAAGGTCATTTAGAGTTTAATTCTGTTCTCAGATAACTTCATTTCGGCTGATGGGATTGTTATTGTAGGGGTTTTATATGTTTATAGGAAACAATATACTCAATAATGAAGTCCTGCCTCCTTCTGCAAGGTCAGGAAAGCTATTGTGTGGCTAGATTGAAGTCTTCACAATTGTGTTAATTAAGTAACAGTGATTGGACTTGGTCTTCTCTTGAAATGCATTTAAGAGCCTAAAAGCTGCTGAGAATGTATTCTTTCAATATAAATATATAGTAAAGCAAGTGAGACCAGAAAGCAGCCGACGATTGAGTAAACAGAAGAGCTGACATGAAGCTTTTACTTAAGGAAGACAGGAGCCTGGTTGGCAGATGTAACTTCTTGCCACATAAATACAAATGTCTTGTCAGTTTATGATTAAACATAACAGGTCCCTTTTTCTTACTCAATTCCTGATGAATCTGAAAGATAAAGCTGTAGAATGTATCATTGATGGCACATTATGTCTCGTCAGTTACTTTGTTCCCTCACAGGCCTGCCTATATGAGGCAGATGATCAGAGTATGGTAAGAGGCATGTCCTTCTCAGATTAAAGGGCCATAGCCTTGGTCTTGGCTTATAGTCCAGGGTCATTCTGGAGAGGGAACTCAGCTTTGTCCCCTCCTCTAGAGGGCTTATAACTCAGATATTAACTTTTGCTGAAGATGGTTGCAATTTTGTTTGTTTTGAGATACCAGATCTCTTCTAAATAGCTAAAAAAGAATTTAGTTGACTCTAAGTGAAAAGTGGGTTCATGGAAAGCACTTTGTTGCCACGTGTTTCTTAAAGACCACAGAAGACTTTTGGGCTCCATTTAAGCAAGTCCCCTTCCATTTGGCTCCAGATGCAGTGATACCCCATGAAGGGGAAGTTTAAAGTGAAACTTGGCAACTGGTGATTGAGTCTTATCTTTCCAGCCCTCCTCCAACACCCCCACCCACACATACAAGAGAACCACCATCCAAAGACAGAATTTAGGAGAGTTGTTGAATGGAAATGATAGGTTCATTGATGTAAGTTTTATAAAATACCTCTAAGGCAGAGATTCTCAAATGGAAGTGATTTTGTTCCCCAAAGGACATTTGACAATGTCTGGAGACATTTGGGGCTGTAACAACTAGGGGTGGATGGTTGCTACTGGCATCTAGTGGGTAGAGCCAGGGATGCTGCTAAATATTCTGCAATGCCTGCCCCACACATAGAACAAAGAGTCATCCAGGCCAAAATGTCAGTAGTGTGAAGGTTGAGGAACCCTGCTCTCAAGAACCTTTGAATCGATGAAGAATGAAGAGTTGGGAGAGGTTACTCTCTCTAGGGAATGGGTTACCATACAGAATTTCTACTTAGAAAAAAAATCTGTAATTATGACATTATAAATAATCATACTAGAATTTGGAAAAATTTCTTATAAAATGTGCTCGGCCAGGTGTGGTGGCTCACGCCTGTAATCCCAGCACTTTGGGAGGCCGAGGTGGGCAGATCACGAGGTCAGGAGATCGAAACCATCCTAGCTAACATGGTGAAACCCTGTCTCTACTAAAAATACAAAAAAATTAGCCAAGTGTGGTGTTGGGTGCCTGTAGTCTCAGCTACTCGGGAGGCTGAGGCAGGAGAAAGGCGTGAACCTGGGAGGCAGAGCTTGCAGTGAGCCGAGATGGTGCCACTGCACTCCAGCCTGGGTGAAAGAGTGAGACTGCATCTCAAAAAAAATAATAATTAATTAATTAAAATGTCCTCATTTCAATGAAAAATTGGGAGATAGAAAAATACTGCTTTTTTGTTGTTGCTGTTGTGCCACATGATTTTAGAGTTATTTGCTACATGTGCTGCATGATTTTAGAGTTATCATGGTGTGATGAAATGTCAAGACTCAAAAGCTTTGTATGAATATGCATGAGGTGGCATGATGTACTGGAAGGAAGACTAAACTGAGATCCCATATATCTAAATGCAACCTTGCCATCGATGAAACATGAGCCTGGTCAAGTTTTTTAACCCATGTAGGCCTCAATTACTGTTTCTGGCCAGACACCAAGACTGAGAAGCTTGACATCATTACTTGGCTATTCCTTCCTCAACCACAGTCATAGCCAGGACAAGGATTTCTCCTTATTTCTGAACCTACAGTCATCCCTTCCTTTATATTACCAGTGGCCTGACTTTAGTTTGAGTCTTTGTTGCTTCACATCTGGACTGTTGCAGTGGTTTCCTAGCCGATGGTTTACCCTTGGACATATGCAATGAAATGCTGCCATTTTGTCTGTTTAAACCATTGCTTTTTTCATGTCACTCCTTTCAATTTCTTCAATGGCTTCCCATTGCCTCTAACGGTTACTCTTGGTGTGACACCCCCATCCCTCCCTGATAAGCCTAAGAATACTTTTCTATCCTTGTCCCAGGTGTTTTCCCTACTTGGATCGTTGCTGTCTCCATCACATTAATGCGCTTACTACCTTCTCCATAATGGCATATCCTAGATTGAAAGTCTTGTTGCTCAGCATTTGTTCAGAAACACCCTCCTTCCTGGAACGTTCCCTCTCTATTGTTCTCTCTCATTCTTCTTTCAAATCTAAAATCCAGAGCATCTCAAAAAAGCTTAATGAGATTTCCAGTGATATCGCTGTCCTCTGAGTTCCTATGTACTTATGATTGTCTGAGCGGTGTGCATAGTACTTACTATATTTTACTTTGTATAAAATTTTTCTTCTCCCTTCATTTACATCTTTCATCCCTTCTCAACTAAGAGAAAAGAGTCCACCACACTGAGTAGGCTTTACATGAGCTAATACGGGGTTCAATGGGAAAGGTAAAGAAATGTTTTATACCATCTTCTGGGTTTCGTGCACCTTCATGATTGGCTAAAACTAAGACATTTTGGGAGAGAATCATAGCGATGTATTCACACACATAAATTAAAATGTAAAGTCTTTCAATAGGCTCTAAGCCTCATCATGACAGTCATGATGCCCAAGACACCTTGTGTCCTCTTGGCTTTGATGTAGAAGGTGTCCAAAGAAGGCTTAGGTGAATGATTTTATTTTGCACATGACTTTCTATGTCAAAATTATCAGTGAAAAAAAATAGTATCCAGGGTTGGGGGACTTTCAGTTACTACAGAAAGCACTTTGCATTTAAAAAAATATTTTACTAGCATTCATTTTTTTTTTTTTAATTTTTGAGAGAAACATCTCTGTTTAAATGTGTCTCTTTGTAATCCAAAAGTGAAAGTTTTTTTCTGAAGGTCTCAGTTGACTCTTGTAACTTGATTCCAAAGACAATGGATTCCACTAGACTCCTAAACTTAAACAAAATGATCAAATTTTGACATGGAGTTGGAGAAAGTGATCCATATTGCTTACTGTTTTGGGAGGGTGCTTTCTGTTTTTTGTTTGTTTTTCTTTAGAAAGCTGTCTGGGATATAGATATAATGTGTGATTTTATGCCACATGAGCATCAAAGTGTTCTTTTCATCTTTCCTTTTGACTTAAGCATACTCATGGTTAATGTATGCCAATAGATTTTAAAGATGCAGCCATCTGCCTTGCCTTACCTGTAAAAGTTTGCTTGTTCTTACCTCCTTTGTAGGTCCCCAAAGTTTTATACATCCTTTATGTATAAAAAGGATGGCATGGCTGTCTATATACTGCAATATTCATGTCAGGATTTCCAAGTCTTGGCTACGACATTGTTTTATTTTATTTTTTTAAACTGGAGTCACCAACATGATTGCCATAGTTAGACACACTTCTTTATTATTACCTGACTTGTTTTGTTTTTAATCTATTCATTTGCTAATGTTGTTCCCTTCGACTAGACTGCTTCCCTGTTAAAAGGACAATATAGCTAAATGCAATGTTTCTTAAACTGTGGCCCCTGGACCAGCAGCATTGGCGTCATATAAGGACTTGTTAGAAAGACAAACTCCCAGGTCTTATTTATTGAATTAAAAACTCTAGGGCTGGATTTTAACAAGCCCTCCAGAGCTTCTGATGGAAGAATAAGACTGAGAACCACTGGCTTTTATTGTTCACACTGTGGCCTCTAGGGCAGGCTGCTTGAATTCAGATATTTAACCTACAAGTCACTTAACTTTCCTGTGCTTCAGTTTCCTTCACCTATGAATGGAATAATAATAGTACTATCCATGTAGAGTTTTGGTGAGATTAGATTGAGATAACACATTTTAAAGATATAGTAAGTCCTGGCACCTGGGGAGCACTTGATAAACTTTAGCTGTTGTTTTCAAATTTTTCCCATTCTCTAGGCTTAGAGCACTTCTTCCTCTTGATCATCTTTCCAGTTCTTGCTGGGCTGACCCCTTCCCCTCTCTTGAACATCGCTGACACCTCTCTTCACCTCTTCTGATGTTGTCAAAGCAGGGAGAAGGGTACATATATTTTCTGCAGTCAAATACTGAGCTTTCCCCTCATTAACTTACTTTTTTTTCTTGAAAACCTATACTTAATGAGGAACAAACAAAGAGGCAGAATACAATGCACTTAATTTTTTTCTTAGGTCTGGTTTCTATTTAAAATTTAATCTAATTTTTAAAGTCTAACTGATTTTTTTTTTTTTCTAGGCCTTGGGAATATGAACCCGTACTTGTTTAGTCCTTGGGAATATGAGTCTGTACAAGCATAATTGATATAAGGATGGATGGTGGGGGGGAGGTAGTGTTTTCTGCCTGTCTTCAATGATGAATCCTTCTTGTTTGTTCTAGATGCTTCTGGACTTGTTATCCTGTGTCATTTCTACCTGGTGCCAGTTTTTGACAAATGATAGTAGCAAGGTGTGGTATGCTACCTTAGGTTCCTATTTTCCCTGAGTGCTTGGATGTAATAATTTTAGAGACAGCCAAATGGCTCATGAGTCTTGCCCTCAGGAGCTCAGCACAGAGGGGATCCTCACTAGCCTATCAGATGCCTCCTTGGAAAATGGTGGAAGTGTAAGAGAGCAAGATGAATGGACATTTGTGTATCACATTCTTTGAGAATTGAATAGAGGATTTATGGTGTTCCCTGACTTGACACACTTCACACTTGTCATGTTGGCACATTGCATTATACTCTGCTGCCCATGGGGCTTTTGATGATGTTTCAGAAACAGGTAATAGATGTTTCTGTGCTGTATCCATGCATTTGCAGGGAAAGATCCAATATTAAAAACAAAGGTACAGTAGAATCCATCGCTATCAACCAAACACAAAAGCCTACCTCTGTTTTCTGCTGTCTCGTTAGTCTCAATTCCTTACCTAGACATATATAGCCCTTCTCCAACTAGATATGGTACCCCTGAAATAACAGCATAGCCCATAATCAGTGCTGTTGCTTTATGCACAGTTTAACGTTGATTTGGGAGTGTCGCAATTGGTGACTACTGTTCTGGCAGCACAGTGCAGTAGAAAGAACACTGGATTAAGTATCGTGATGTTAACCCTGGCTTGGCTGGGGACCTCCTGCGTGTGAACTTGGATGAATCTCCTGCGGCCGTGGCCTAGTTGCACAGAAATTCCTGACCAGCCTCCCTCCCAGGAGGAAGACACGAGAACTCGTTTTGAAAAGTATACTTTTCATACTTTTTTGATTTGCTAAGTATGGAAGTGAGAGAAAACCACCTATTTGACTATTCATGAGGCAGTTGGAATACAAATGTATTTGTCCTCAATTTTACAGAAAGAGAAACAGGGCCTTAAAAAGGGTGAGGAACACTGTAAGTGATGGACAAAGAAGGCCTGGACTTCTGTCTTCTGCTTACTAGTTGAGGTTCCCTGAAATTTCTACATCTACCTTAAACCCACACCCCATACTCAAAGGGCCACCGCAGGCCTGAGCAGTAAGGAATCAGCAACAGCTATGCTGTGCTCAGGGTAAGAGGCCTTTTGTTCATCTTTTGGGTGAAATTCTGCAGCAATCCTTGAAAAAGAAGGCTCCAATAATGGCTGTTACTAAATTTTCCAATAGCCAGGCAAAAAAGAGGCCACAGATGCAATTACTTTTATGAAAAAAACGTTTTAAATGAAGATTTCTTTTACAATTGTTTATGAACAGAGAGTCTAACTGGTTGCATATAAGTAGTGAACACTGTATGTTTACCACCTTCGTGAAATTAGAACAGTATTTGTAGATCCTTTTCATATGCACCCTGTCTTCACCAATAGAGCATCAGAAAGAGCAGAAGCTTTGATTTTTAATTCTCTGTCATCTTCTCAAATTCCAGAGGTCAATGCTCATTAGAAATAGACTTATCAACTTCAAGTGAAGACAGGTTGAAAACATCTGGAATAAAATAAAGAGAAAATTTCTGAGCCTAATAGTCTCTCATCCCATCTCCCAAGTAAATTAGGATCCCTTTAAGACATTATCTGTCACGATTAACTACATATATTCCCCAACTTCAATATTTCTGCTGCTATTTAGGGCTTTTGTAGGGCTGCTTAAGGTTCTTATAAGCCCTAATGTTAAATCCTGTGATGTTGGAGTTGCTGACAGCTCTGCCTCTGTGTCGCGTGCTTTAAGCATTCAGTCTAGCATCTTTTCTTTCCTATTCATGCCACCGGGGTGCTACCAGCTTCCCCAGTGTTCTCCTGAAAAGATCTTGAATCAAGAGGTAAGACCTGAAAAACATGCAAGGGATCATCACAAGAAGCTGTAGGGGTAAAGAGAGGACTGTGAATTGCAGAGTGACCTATATCTAAGTATCAGTCAAGTATGCACTCTAGTTAAGTTATACTGTCCAGTTCATGAGAAGGGTGCATGCTATGTGTAACAGCATAACATGGTTCTATGTATGTAAGTCATAATGATTTAATTTTTGCATTCACACTGACCTTGCTTTTGTATTAATTAGCTATTACTGTGAAACAAATTATGCCAAAATTTAGCAGCTTAAAATGATACACATTTACGATCTCACAGTTTCTGTAGTTCAGGAATCCAGGCACAGCTTAGCTGGGTCTTTGGCATCATAGTTTTTTTACAACTTTGCAATCAAGGTTTTAGTCTAGGGGTTGCATTCTCATCTGAAGCCAGGATTGAGAAAGGATGTGCATCCAAAGCCACTCTCATGGTTGATGTTAGGACTCAGTTTCCATACGGGCATTGTACTGAAGGCTTCAGTTCCTTGCCAGCTGTTGACTGCAGGCCACCCTCCATTATTTGCTGTGTGGACCTCTCCAACATGGCAGCTTCCTTCATCCAAATAGGCAAACTCTGAAGACTGCTATAGAATGAATGTTTATGTTTTCCCCAAATGCATGTGGTGAAACCCAATCCCCAATGTGATAGTATTAGGAGGTAAGGCCTTTGGCAGATAATTAGGTTATGAGGGAGGAGCCCTCATGAATGGGATGAATGCCCTTATAAAAGGGACCCCAGTGAGCTGTTTCTTTCTTCTGCTGTGTTAGGACACAGCAAGAAGATGGCTATCTATGAACCTGAGTATGTCTAGCCCTCACCAGACACTGAATCTGCCAGAACCTTGATCTTGGATTTCTAGCCTCCAGAGTTGTGAGAGCTAAATTTCTGTTGTTTGTAAACCACCCAGTCTGTGGTATTCTGTTATAGTGGCCTGAACAGACTAATATAAAGACAATAAGGAAAATTTGTTAGCAAGATGGAAGTCGCAATCTTTTGTAACCTAGTCACAGAAGTGACAGCCTATCACTTTTGCCTTATTGTGTTTATTAGAAGCAAGTCACTAGGTCCAGCCTACCCTCAGGGGGAAGAAATTCCACCAGGGCACAAATACCAGGAGATGGGTATCAGTGGAGACCACCTGAGAAGTCTGCCTACTAAGGCTTTCCATGTCTACCTCCAAACAAGGAAATCTATCATGATTATTGCATGTGCCCCGAGCACTGGGTTTGGGTGACATTAAGCGGAATGAAGGTAATTGTTCAGAAAACCTTCAGCAGGAGAGTCTGCCCTGTGTCTAGTTTCTCTTTTGCTTCAGAAAATACTTATTTGAAATGTTTCTAACTTAATAATACTTTGTGTTACCTGAGGGTCTCTAAAGGCTTTGTAAGCATCAGAACAAAAAAATTATTCTCCACTTTCTGGGAGTTCTTAGATCATTATTTTACTGGTACAGTAACTGGTTCTCCTAGTTCACCATGACGCTTGCTTGTTTATTGTGCTGACGATTTGGACCATCAAAAGTGTGGAGTTAAGATAATCAGGGGAGAGAATATTAGAACCAGAATCAAAGTAGCCTAAAGTTACCTCTTTATGTACCTTGTTTCTTCCATCTGCAAACTGTAAGCTCAAGTGTCTTTTCTCAGGTGGTCACAATGTAGTTTGAGAATAGAGGGATTGTGGATGAAGATGCTCTGAGTTATTTAGAAGAGGTGCACTAAATCAGTAGTGGATGGTTATTTGATTAAAATGGCTAATTTTAAAATCTTCATTTTCTCTCAGTTATATTGCTCCTATGTTATGTCAAACACTGGTCATATCTTGCCTTGTTCCCCTCTCCATCTGTTCTGCATGCTGCAGCTGTAATAGTGTTTATGTGATGTTCAACTGACCATATCACTCCCCTACGTAAAACTCTACAATGATATGCAAAGATCATCATACTAGAGTGTCAAGTGAACAAAGCAGAGTTATATAGACATATTGTTTATATATATAAAACATATTTCCCAAGGGAGACTCAAGAAGTTTGTATTAGTGGTTCCCATGTCTAAGGGAAAGAACAGAGGAAGACTCTCTTTTAAACTGTAAACCTTTAATGCTTTCAAATTTTGTGCCATGTGACTACACAACTGAATTAAAAACAAAACAAAACAAAACTCTTCTATGGCCCTGAATACCTTTAGGAGAAATGCAAATTCCTAACCTGGAAGACTCTCACAATAGGATCCTTTGCCCACTTTACATAATTTTCTGCTGCTCACTCTCCTGCAAACCCCTTCCCCATATTCACCTTAAGGGAAGCCTGCTTTTCTGCTGCCATGTGCTGCTTTCTCTGCAGCAGACCCACTGAGCCAGGCGCAGGCCCCACACATGACACCTTCTTGTCTCTGCACTTTGGCCCTTACTATCCCTTCTTCTTGGCATGACTTTTCACCACTCTTCACCCAGCTAAGTCATCCTCCAGGAAGCTCTTTCTGTATCCCCCACAATACCATGTGCCATTTCTTTGTACAAATTTTCATTGCAGCATATACTGCATTATATTCACAGCAGGTACCAGTCTCAAGCTACAAACTCAGGATGCAAGAAGTATGCATTTTAATTTTTTTCTGCAACTAAGCTTATCTAGCATAACTCTTGTCTTGGGTGAGGTTCCCCACAAACACGCTGAGATGAGGATTTGTGTGCAAACAATTTATTAAGGAAGCACTCCAGGAGAAACTGAGGGCATTGAGGAGCAGGAGTGTAAGGAGAAGACATCAGGCAAGGGTATAGTTTTAGGCAAAGTCCTCCTGATTTCAGCCTGATCCTGCGGGGAAACATACAGTAAACTCAATTCTGGTTTAGTTTTTGTTGTCTGTCTCCCTTTTCATAAGCTCCAAGAGGGCAGGAATCTTTTTCTACTTGCTCATGGATATAATCTAAGCAATTACAACAGTGCCTACTAACAGTAATCACTAACTATTATCTTTATTAAGTGAATTAATAAACTGCAACCTTCTCCTTGTTGCGTCTTCCTGGAGAAGCATATTCGTTTGCTTGCCCTAACCAATTATGGGCATCTACTATATTTTTGGCTCTAGGCTCTGAGACTAGAATAATGAATGAAACAGTTAGTATCCCTACCCTCAGGTAGCTTGTAATGGGGAATATGGGAAGCATTTGGCTTCTCATTGCAACACAGTGGATGCAGAGAAAATCTGCAAGAACATTGCCGCCATTCTGCATAGATACCTTTGCATCCTTCTCTACTGAATCCACCCTAACCTGGGTGCAAAGTTTACGAGAGGTCTACCACCTCCCCGGGCTTTTCTTTGGTGATCTCATTCAACCTCATGCTTTAAAATACCAGCTACATGATGATGATGCCAAATTAATTTCTCCTGCTCAGAATTCTCTCCTAAATGCCAATTGTCCAGGAAATAAGGTGCAGTTCCTTTGCCCTTAGATCTTTCCAAAGTGTCTCTCACAGGAACTTACACCAGCCTCCAATTCTTTTCCTTTTTCTCTTAATCTCCTTCTTCTCCTCGCATATCATTGAGAGGAGTAGTTGTGGGGGCAGGAGGAGGAGGACTGAGCTGGACTTGGCATCATCCTGAATTATTCCAAACCTGTTGTTTATGCTGTACCTTCTAGGCGCTAGGTCCTGCTGACTCCGGATTTGGTCTTCAAAAAGCGTCTTTTCTGCTTTTCTGCTTTAACAATCCTAATGTCTAATTTAGGGAGGAAGGGGGCCATGAAGTAAAAAGGAAATGACAGAGAATGAAGAGAAAATCAGCTATTATATCTAAACATTATCCCACATTATATTGAAATTAGCTGTTTAAGAGTCTCTTTCTATTACATTTAAGCACTTTGGTAGCAGGAGCTATGCCTGTTCATCTTTGTAACGTTCGTAGTTGGTACAATTATTATTCACCATAAATGCACTGGTTGGACTGAATGAAAGATACTCGAAAACTCTGCAACTTTATACCCTTTTTTCTAGGAAAAAAAAAAAAAAGCAGTATATGGTCTTAGTTAAGAGCATGGACCCTAACTGCAGTCTACATGGGTTAAAATTCTGGTTATCTCCCTTATTAGCAGTTTGACCTTGACCAAATTACTTACTCTCTTCCTGCCCCACTTTCCTTATGTACAAAACAAGAACATGGATGTTATTTCTTCTGTAATATTGTTATTGTAAAGTTAAATAGGTTAATACTTGTAAAATGCTTAGGCCAGCTTTGGTACAGACTGTATGTAAGTGTTAGCTGTAAGAAAAAGCATATTCCTGCTTCTTAAAACTCCCCTGTCTTTGTCAACCTGGTTAAGTCTGCTTTCCTATCTTCTTCAAGTCTCCTTTGGAAAGATTTTTATGCTCTCTCCCCCAGAAAGTGTCCCTTTCCTCAGGTTGAGTATTGTTCATTTATGTTCCTTCTCTTAGCCGTGTGTTCTCCTACCTTTTATAAAACACATCTGGCCGGCCAGAGTGGCTCACACCTCTAATCCCAGCACTTTGGGAGGCCAAGGTAGGTGGATCACCTGAGGTCAGGAGTTGGAGACCAGCCTGGCCAACATGGCAAAATCCCATCTCTACTAAAAATACAAAGGAACTAGCCAGGAGTGGTAGCAGGTGCCTGTAATCCCAGCTACTCAGGGGGCTAAGGCAGGAGAATCTCTTGAACCCAGGAGGCAGAGGTTGCAGTGAGCCGAGATCACGCCACTGCACTCCAACCTTGGCAACAGAACAAGACTCCGTCTCAAAAATAAATAAATAAATAAATAAATAAATACAAATAAAATAAAACACATTCTATTGTATTCTGAAGGGGATAGCGCTACATTTCCTTAGGACCGGCCTATAATCTCTTACTTATCTTTATATCCTCAGAACTTATCACCGTACGTGGCACAAAATAGATAACAAATAAATACCAAATCTCCTTCTACTTCATTCCTGCCAAGTTTAACTCAATATGCAGGGACAAATCTGTACCATAGTGAGTAAAGATTCATCTGCTGTAGCTACTACTCTCAAAACTAGCTTGAAGGCACAGCCTCACTTGCACCCAATGCCTACATTTTCCATACCTGGGATCAGTCTTGCCCACAATAAATGGGATTCGTAGTCACTTCAATAAGCTCAGAGAATGTGGCTCAGTGGGGCAGAATGCCTTGGAAGGAGATACGTGTGCTATTGCCCTCTTTGAACTATATTATAGAATGATTCATCTTCCATGAGCCACATAACCTCCAATCAGGGCTCCCATCCACCCTCATCTTTCATTCCTTCTTCAGTTGCCCATTTTTTTCTCCCCTCTTCCTGTTTCATCTGTCTCACCTCTTGTGATGCCTGTGCAGGCACACAGACACGCACACACACCTTTGATCCTGCTGACATCAATGGCACTAAGGAAAGAAGTTCAATATGTCCACTGGCGTCAAAACATAGTAATAACAATCCTTCAAAATGACAATCACAGGCAGCCTAGGGGCATTCAGGGGCTCTTTTGCTTTGTGCTTGCTGGCGTCTTTAGTGTTTTTATTTTGGTGTTTAAAAGCACAGGTAACTGTAGTTTGCTCTACCTGAGAGGTGCTAGTGTGCTGGCATTCAACACACAGACAGTTATGGCCCTCCTGTGGTGAGGAAAAGGCAGAGTAGGGGGTTGTTTCGTGCCCCATCTCAGATTCCAGCAGAGCAGGATCTCCCGTTTGCAACCAGTTACTCAGCTGCATTCATGTTTGTTATTGTGTTGACAAGGAAAAAGGTACCATTTCTGGCAGCACCTCTTAGCTTCCTGAGCCGCCTCAGGCACTTAGACAATGCAGGAGGCACACACTGACTTGGTTGCTACCTGACACGTCTTCTGCTTATCTAAGCCCAAAGTACCCACTGGGGGTCCAAAAAGCAACATCCTAACTAGGCAGCTGTTCACCAGATCTCCCTCTACCTTCCTGTAGCTCCTGCTACTCCCTTCCTGCCCAGTACAATCCAACATCCAGGGACAATGAAACGGACTTCCCTTCTGACTCCTAAGACAAGCCATGTCCACTTTCCCAAGTAGAGAATCAAAGTAGACGCTGTTGATGCTCTTTTGTGTTTATTTTTTCTGATTTTCTCTTCTTTGTCAGCAGGAGCAAGGAAAACCTCAAACCTCAAAACTGAATACCACTTTGAGCCACACCAAGCTGGAATTTTCTAACTCTGATTCAAAATTTAATGTTCTGTTGATGGCAGACATCTAAATTGTTGTATGATTCCTTTAACCAGCCACCTCACCTACCAACCAAAAAGCTTCATTTTCTAATGAAGCTTTTCTTAGGGATCCACCAACTGTGTTAAATCAACATTCAATAATTTATAAATTAATGAAACATATACAGATTAGCTGTTCTTCTGAAAACACACTGGAGGTACAACACTGACAAAAATGGTCTTGATTTAGTGTTGTTAAGGGCACTTGAAACACAGATTATCATATCTAAAGATGGGACATTTCTAGATGCACTGCCATATAACTGGCACAATGGTGTTAAATGCCATTATTTCCTCTTGTTCTTTTGATGGAATGTGGGAATGATACTAGTTTCTATGTATTTTCATCATGTTTCCAAAGACGAGCATTTGACCATCTTCTTTTATAGTAACCAGAGAGAAGAAAAAGGAAAAAAGTAAGAACAAGAGTTTAGAAGTTGTAAAATTCAGCATCTGTATACTTTAGAATTTTTTTAAAATTTTGTATGAAAACATACTAATATGGTTTGGCTATGTCCCCACCCAAATCTCATCTTGAATTGTAGCTCCCAAAATTCCCAGGTGTCATGGAAGGGACCTGGTGGGAGGTAATTGAATCATGGGGGTGGGTTTTTCCCATGCTGTTCTCATGGTAGTGAATAAGTTTCCCAAGATCTAATGGTTTTACAAAGGGGAGAGCCCCTGCACATGCTCTCTTGCCAGCTGAAATGTAAGATGTGACTTTGCTTCTCCTTTACCTTCCACCATCATTGTGAAGCCTCCACAGCCATGTGGAACTGTGAGTCCCTTAAACCATTTTCCCTTATAAATTACCCAGTATTGGGTGTGTCTTTATTAGCAGTGTGAAAACAAACTAATACAGTAAATTGGTACTGGGAGTGGGGTGCTGCTCTAAAGATATCAAAAAATGTGGAAATGACTTTGGAACTAGGTAACAGGCAGCGGTTGGAACAATTTGGAGGGCACAGAAGACAGGAAGATGCAGGAAAGTTTGGGACTTCCTAGAGACTTGTTGAATGGCTTTGACCAAAATGGTGATAGTGATATGGACAATAAAGTCCAGGCTAAGCTGGTCTCAGATGGAAATTAGGAACTTGTTGGGAACTGGAGCAAAGGTGACTCTTGTTGTGCTTTAGCAAAGAGACTGGCAGCATTTTGTCCCTGCCCTAGAGATCTATGGAACTTTGAACTTGAAAGAGATGATTTGGGGTATCTGGTAGAAGAAATTTCTAAGTGGCAAAGATGTCACCAAGCATACAAGTTTGGAAAATTTGCAACCTGATGATGCAGTAGGAAAGAAAAACCCATTTTCTGGGGAGAAATTAAAGCTGGCTGAAGAAATTTGCATAAGTAATGAGGAGCCAAATGCTAATCACCAAGACATTGAGAAACATGTCTCCAGGGCATGTCAGAGACCTTCATGACAACCCATTCCATCACAGGTCTGGGGGCCTAGGAGAGAAAAATGGTTTTGTGGGCTGGGTCCAGGGCCCATCTGCCCTATGCAGCCTCCAAACATGGTGCCTTGCGTTCCAGCTGTTTCAGCTCCAACTGTGGCTAAATGGGGCCAATGTACAGTTCAGGCCATTGTTTTAAAGGGTGCAAGTCCCACGCCTTGGCAGCTTCCACATGGTGTTGGGCCTGTGGGTACACAGAAGTCAAGAATTGATGTTTGGGAACCTCCACCTGGTTTTCAGAAGATGCATGGAAATGCCTAGATGTCTAAACACAAGTTTGCTACAGAGGTGGGGCCCTCATGGAGAACCTCTGCTAGGGCAGTGTGGAAGGAAATGTGGGGTCAGAGCTCCCACACAGAGTCCACACTGGAGCACTGCCTAGTGGAGCTGTGAGAAGAGAGCTACCATCCTCCAGACCCCAGAATGGTAGATCCACCGACAGCTGGCACTATGTACCACAGACACTAAATGCCAGCCTGTGAAAGTAGGCAAAAGGGGAGATGTACCCTGCAAAGCCACAGGGAAGGGAGCTGCCCAAGGCTGTGGGAACCCAGCTCATGTATCAGCATCGCCTGGACATGAAACATGGAGTCAAAGCAGATCATTTTGGAACTTTAAGGTTTAATGACTGCCCTATTGGATTTCGGACTTGCATGGGGCCTGTAGCCCCTTTGTTTTGGCCAATTTCTCCCATTTGGAATGGGTATATTTACCCAGTACCTGTATCCTCATTGTATCTGGGAAGTGACTAAGTTGCTTTTGATTTTACGGGATCATAGGCTGAAGGGACTTGCCTTGTCTCAGATGAGACTTTGGACTGTGGACTTTTGAGTTAATGCTGCAATGAGTTAACACTTTAGGGGACTACTGGGAAGACATGATTGATTTTGAAATGTGACGACATGAGATTTCGGAGGGGTAAAGGTGGAATGATATGGTTTGGCTGTTTCTCCACCCAAATCTCATCTTGAATTATAGCTCCTGTAATTCCCGCATGTCATGGGAGCAACCTGGGGGGAGGTCACTGAATCATGGGGGTGTGTCTTTCCCATGTTGTTCTCATGATAGTCAATAAGTCTCATGAGATACGATGGTTTTATAAAGTGGAGCCTCCATGCACCTGCTCTCTTGCCAACCACCAGATAAGACGTGACTTTGCTTCTTTTTTGCCTTCTGCCATGATTGTGAGACCTCCTAAGCTATGTGGAACTGTGAGTCCACTAAACCTCTTTCCTTTATAAATTACCCAGTCTTGGGTATGTCTTTATTAGCAGCATAAAAACAAACCAATACAAGTACATTGTGGGCTTGGGAGGAAAGCTCAAGTTAAAGTTGGTAGATTTTTTTTTCCAAGATGTCAGATATTTTTCCAAGATGGTGTGCTTTGTTAGCATGCCTTATTTGCTCAGAAAGAGGAAAATAGTATGTAGAGACTCATGGTGTGGACTTTTATCCAAGAAGGAACATGGCAACTCAACAGAAAAAGTGAAAGGTTAGGTACTTTGAAAAGAGCAGCAGATGGGAACTTGCACCACGAGTCAGGTAGAAAACTCTGAGTCTCCAGAGGGTGGAAGATGGAGGGGCTGTCTCTGTGGTACACATTCCCCCTGGGGACCTGGACAGTCCAGGCCATGGGAGAGTGCCTCACCCTGCCCAGAACTGGAGCTGATTTGGTGAGTGGTGGGGAGTATATAAGAAGAAGTAGCATTAGGTTGTGCTTTGCATACACTCCCAGACCCAATGGGGACAGAAGGAAGATATTCCTGATCCTAACTCATAGAAGACACTATGGAAATCTCCCAGCTAACTCAGATGCTGGTCACAGATTGTGAGAAGCTCCAAAGTGATATTTGTGATCTAATCAGGAGTGGGGATGAGCTCCCAAGGCCAGAACCAAGAGGTGAGCAGGAAGCATGCTCTTGCCCTGGCTGAGAGCTGGGTGCCCCTGCTTCTTAGGCTGAATCCAGAAGGATGTGGCCTGGTTTCTGTCTCCAGCAGGAGTCTTGAAACCTGGGGTAGTTTTGCATTCTGAGCACAGACAGCCGAAGGCCCAGTTGGCTGTGGCAGCTTTCTGCCAGCAGAGGTCCATGGATATAAGGTCTGTTCTGCACGAGCTATGATTGTGCTACTGCACTCCAGTTTGAACAACAAAGTGAGACCTTATCTCCAAACGAAAAAAAAAACCAAAATCCACAATCCAAACATCTGCTGCCTTTAGGAGACTCCCTAAAGTTCATATGGAACCAAAGAAGAGCCTAAACAGCCAAAACAATCCTAAGCAAAAAGAATACATCTGAAGGCATCACATTACCTGACTTCAAATTATATTGCAAGACTACAGTAACCAAAACAGCATGGCACTGGTATAAAAGTAGATACATAGACCAATGGAACAGAATAGAACAGAATAGAGACCCCAGAAATAAAGCCAAATACCTACAACCAACTGATCTTTGACAAAACAGACAAACACATACACCTGGGAAAGGAAATTCTATTCGATAAATGATGCTGGAAAAATTGTGTGGCCCCACGCAGAAGAATGAAACGGAATCCTTATCTTTCACCATATATAAAAATAAACTCAAAATGGATTAAAGACTTAAATGTAAGACCTAAAACTATAAAAATTCTGGAAGAAAGCCTAGGAAAAACTCTTCCGAACATTGGTTTAGGCAGTGAATTTATGACCAAAACTCCAAAATCAAATGCAACAAAAAGAAATAAACAAGACTTAATTAAACCAAAAAGCTACTTCACAATGAAAAAATAATCAACAGAGCAAATAGCCTACAGTATGGGAGAAAGTATTTACAAACTATATATTTGAAAAAGGACTAATATCCAGAATCTATAAGGAACTCAAATCAGCAAATAATAATAAAAAACAAATCCCATTAAAGTAGGAAAATGACATGAACAAATATTTTTTGAAAGAAGATATACAAATGGCCAACAAACATATTTTTAAAAGTTCAACCTCCCTAATCATCAGGGAAATATAAATTAAAACCACAATGAGATACCAACTTACCTCAGTCAGAAAGGCCATTATTAAAAAGTTGAGGCCGGGCGCGGTGGCTCAAGCCTGTAATCCCAGCACTTTGGGAGGCCGAGACGGGCGGATCACGAGGTCAGGAGATCGAGACCATTCTGGCTAACATGGTGAAACCCTGTCTCTACTAAAAAACACAAAAAACTAGCCAGGCAAGGTGGCGGGCGTCTGTGGTACCAGCTACTCGGGAGGCTGAGGCAGGAGAATGGCATAAACCCGGGAGGCGGAGCTTGCAGTGAGCTGAGATCCGGCCACTGCACTCCAGCCTGGGCGACAGAGCGAGACTCCGTCTCAAAAAAAAAAAAAAAAAAAAAGGTTGAAAACCAACAGATGTTGGCATAGGTGTAGTGAAGAGGGAACACTTATAAACTATTGGTGAAAATATAAATTAATAAAATCTCTGTGGAAAACAGTATGGAGATTTCTCAAAGAACTAAAAATAGACCTACCATTTGATTCAGCAATCCCACTGCTAGGTATCTATCCAAAGGAAAATAAGCCATTATATCAAAAAGACATCTGCACTCATGTGTTTATTGTAGTACAATTCACAATTGCAGAGATATGGTGTATTAATCAGGTCTTGCATTGCTATACACCTGAGACTGGATAATTTATAAAGGAAAGATTGGCTCACAGTTCTGCAGGCTATACAAGAAGCATGGCAGCATCTGCTTAACTTCTGGGGAGGCCTTAGGAAACTTACAATCATGGCAGAAGGGAAAGGGAGAATGAGCACCTCACACAGCCAGAGGAGGAGGAAGAGAGAGAGTGCAGAGGTGTTATACACTTTCAAACAACTGGATCTCATGATAATTCACTCACTCACTATCACGAGAACAGAACAGGAGATGGTGCTAATCCATTCATGAAGGACCACCCCCATGGTAGGAGGATCATCACCTCCTACCAGGCCCCACCTCCCATACTGGGAATTACAATTTGACATGAGATTTGATGGGGACACAGAACCAAACCATATAATATAGAATCAACCTAAGAACCCATCAACCAAAGAGTGGATAAAGAGAATGTGGGATGGATAGATAGATAGATAGATAGATGGATAGATAGGATTCCGTGGGGTGTGTGTATGTGTGTATGTGTGTGTGTATGAAATACTACTGAAATACTACTCAGCCATAGAAAAGAATGTCTTTTGCAGCAACTTGGATGGAATTGGAGGCTGTTCTTCTATGCGAAGTAACTCAGGAATAGAAAACCAAATACCTCATGTTCTCACTTATAAGTGGGAGCTAAACTATGGGTACACAAAGGCATATGTAGTGGTATAGTGGACACTGAAGACTCAGAAAGGGGGAGAGTGGTAGGGGATGAGGGATAAAAAATTATCTATTGGGTATAATATACACTGTTTGGGTGTTGACTATACCAAATGTCCAGACTTCACCACTATACAATTCATCCGTGTAACCAAAAACCAAGTGTACTCCTAAAGCTATTGAAATAAAAAGTAAATAAAGTTGGTAGACATCTTCAACAAAGTAATATAAAAAATATTATGCATCTCCTTAGCTTTCAAAACTGGCTTACGATGAGATAAAAATCAGCTTAAAATTGTTCAAAGTGGGAAAAAGCCTACCAAAGTATGATAGGTATTTGTCATTTGTGACAATTATCATTAATACATGATTTTTGGATATGGAGATCCTTCTTATACTGACATATGGGTCATTCAGAAAACTAATCACAAGCTAAGAAGAATGATCTTTATTGGCCATCTAAAAATCATTTCCTAAATTATTGTTTTTAAAAAGCCAGTTAGCTGAACTTTGGCCATCCACTGCTGTTATAGAAGGGGTCAAGTGTGTTGGCTTCATACTTATAGAGAATATAATAGTGGCTAACTATAAGTAAATGCTTATTTTAGCCAGGAACTCTTCTGGACCCTTCATATTATTTCTCAGTTAATCTTCATATGGACCCTATGAATTAAACTACTGTTGTTATCCCCATTTTACAGATAAGGAAACTAAGAGAATTTTAAAAACTTGCCCCATTGATAGATTGAAGATTTGAACTCACCACTATGCTAATCCAAATATCAGAGCTAAATTATTTATTAGAAATAACTTGTCCCATTGATGAGAAAAATTGAGGTCCAAGATGGGAGTACCTTGCTTAAGTTTATATAACTAACATGGAAGGACATGGAGTATAGTGAGAAGAGCACCAAACATGGATTTTAGACAAGAATAAGGTTTTAATTCCCATGGTTTCATTTCTTGTTTTGAAACCAAAAAAATCACTTTCTTCTATAGATGTAACTTCCTCCTATTGATACTCAGTGTCTGTACATACAAATTTGAGATCATTCAATATGTAGCAATACCATTCAATATGTAGCTACCAATATGTAGCAAATACCCAGCACTGCTATGTGTGGGAATAGAATACAACTCCCCTTGAGGCACTCACAATCTAGTGGAGAAGCAGATGGAAACATGGAATTATGCATATGCTACATTGTATCAGTGAAGTAAGTGCAAGGTAAAAGATGCCTTCACTCCAAACCAGTATGGTTTTTGTAGCTGGACTTGAGAAATTGATATAGTTGAGTGTGTGGAAGAGCAGGTTGCTCACAGGTGGATAAATGCTAAGAGATTATTTTGGAGAGGAAGATGGGGCAAGTCCTCCATGTCATTCTAAGTAGTTTACATTAGGTCATGGGGGCCATGCAAAGTTACTCAAGAATTTTAATCATAGGGGTGATCTATTCCAGCGTGCATTTTAGCAAGTTCGCATTGCTAGTAACCTGAAAGATGGTTTGAAGGTGGCACAGTTAGAGATAAGAGATTGCAAGAGTTCAAATAAGCAGTGATAAGCTGAACAAAGGCAAGGGTAGAGGCCAGGGAGATAATGGAAGGGTTTTGAGAGATATTTAGGATGTAGAATCAAAAGAACCTTGTTGTTAGATATAGTAAGAATCAATGTTATGTACAGACTGTATTGTTCAAGTTGTCTCTTGCAAGGTGGTTGATGGTGACAACATTTGACAAGATGGAGACAAAGACTGATGATCAGTATGGGCAAATTTTGAGGGGAAGGCAATGCATTCTGTTCTCTATATGTATAGTTTGGTGAACAAGTGAGACATCTAGGAGATTTCTAGGAGGCTGTTTGAAATAAAGATGAGGAACTTTGGAAAGATATTCATGACATAAATATAGATTTGACTCATCCCTGCCAGAGCCATGAACATGAATGTCATCTCCAGGGAAAGTGAATGGAATGTGAAGAAACGGAAGTGGGACCCCGAGAGACACCACCATTCTGGAAAAAGGCAAATGAAGTGCTAACAGGGGGTCCAGAGAAAATTCACACAGAGAAATCATCAAGAGACTGGGGACAGAAGAATGTTGCTTAAGCCAGCAGATGGAAGGGCTTTAAGGAGTTGGTTGTTCAGAGGATCAAGTGTTCCTGAGACATCAGAATGACAGGAACTGGCAAATAGATAGCCATAGATCCTGGTGAGAGGAGTTTCATGGAAGCATGTGTTGGGGCAAAAGCTATAATGCAGTGAGTTGGAGGGCATATGAGATACGAGGCCGTGAAAGTAAGCAACTATTTCAAGTATAGCTACAAAGTGGGGCTGTGAGGTGATACGGTAGCTAGAAGAGTCAATAACATTAAGGGAGGGTTTTCTAAGGTGGAAGATAGGTGAGCATGTTTTTAACCTTCAGAGGAGCCAGCAGTAAAGAAAGATTGATACTGTGGTAAAGACGGCTTAATAAATGGAGTAAGGAGGTAGAATTGGGTGTGCTCCGGAACTCAGATGCAAAATCAGCCTTAGTCCGAATAAGGATATTTCTTTGTTTGCTGTGTATAAAGTTTTTAAAATTTCTTCAATAATTTATCAAAGTCATATATGTAAATACATGGTGTAAATAC
This sequence comes from Macaca thibetana thibetana, assembly GCF_024542745.1. Lineage (NCBI taxonomy): Eukaryota > Metazoa > Chordata > Mammalia > Primates > Cercopithecidae > Macaca > Macaca thibetana. Next base: position 39,462,613 of record NC_065590.1, read on the forward strand.
ATGATATCAAATCTAATAGTACAGAAGTAGGTGATATAAAATAATAATCATCTTTACCACTCTACTTTCCTCAGTTCCATTAGAAAAAAGGAATTTTTTCACACTAAAAATTGATTTATGGTTTTGTATTGATTAATAAACAATATACATGCAATATAAACAATTTAATAGTACCCATACAAATATAAAGAAAGTAAATGTTGCTTAAAATTCTAGCCTTCTAAAATAATCACATGGCAGGGACCATTCTTGCATCTATCTATGTATCTATGTATCTATCTATCATCTATCTATCTCTGTATCTATTTATCCATCCATCCATCCATCCATCCATCCATCCATCCATCCACCCACCCACCCACCCGTCCATCCATCCATCCATCCATCTTCCTGTCTATTTCTTTTCCCTACCCTTTTCTAGCCCATGTAAGTTTAATACCACCATTCTGTCTTATTAACTATAAGCCCTGCTAGCAGCCTAGTGGGTGCCCTTCTGGCCTTACATGCAGCTCCTATATTTATATAATCTCATATGTATAATGTATATAATCTCATATATAATTATATATTTATATAATCATATAGATTCTATATTTATAAAAATTTATATATTATATATTTTATACCTATATACCTTTTGTTGGTCACTGTTCTATCTTTTTAAAATAAAATTATGTAACACACACTTTTCTGTGTCTTGTTTTTCTCACTCAATAATGCATTGTGGAATCACTCCAAGTCATTTCGTATTGCTGTAGCTCATTCTTTTGCTATACAATATTCTGATATGTGGCTATATATAAATATATTTAGACATTCTTTTATTATAGAATGTTTACTTTCAATCCACTGCAAACAGGTTTGTGATAAATACCGTTGTACACATGCTCTTTTATATTAGTACATTTATTTCTATGAAATAGACTACCAGAGTAAAATTGCAGGATCTAAGAGTACGTGTATTTTTAATTTTCATAGCTGTTGCCTAGTTGCCTGGTGTGTTGCGTATGTTGCTTTTTTTAGAGTGCTTCCTTATGTTGCAGAGGCTAAAAAGCTAAAGCTTACATTTTCCAGAATCTATTGCAGTCAGAATGTGACTTAGTTTGGCCGGTCACATTTATGCAAACTTTGAAATGCAGAAGTGAAGTGGAAACACTGTTTCTGCTGATTATGCATTTTTAGATGGAATATAAGGACATGGAAATATTTAGCTTTTTGTTTTCCTTTGGAAGCATTAATGAAAGTCCCCATGTCTAGAAATAAACCAAATGTCCATCAACAATAAAATGGAAATTAAGTTGTGGAACAGTCAGGCAATGGAATACTATGCATCAGCAGAAATAAATTAGCTAAAACTATTCATATCAACCAGAAATAGCTCAAAAAAAAACTTCTGGTGGGACAGAAGGAAGTCATAAAAGAAAATACATAATATAGTTGACTCTTGTGGTGCCCCTTACTCCACCCCTTTAGTTCACCTGAGTTCAGGTGGACAGTTCCATGCAGTGTCCCACCTCAAGGTCACAACGAGGGGCCTCTGCTTTTCTGCCTCAGGCCTTTCTTGGAGCCATGAGAAGCCACTCAGCTTGAGCGTATACAGGGGAGGTAAGCCCCTAAGAGCAACTCTCTGACAAATGAAGATAAAGTCAGTGAATAAATGCCTAGTCTCCTTTCCTTTGGTCTGGAGGGCCAATTCTGAAATGCATTTTATACAGTTGTGTAGAGTGTACCCAACAGGACTGTGTCTCAGTTGCCCACATTGGCAACGAGCTTAATGTATTTTTATTTTATATTCTTCCTTCTCTAGTCTCTGCCCCATCCCTACACTTCTTCTTCCTGGGATCACCTCCAAAATACACTAACTGAACCCAAGTCCTTTTCTCAGGCACTATTTTCAGGGAAACTCGAACTGTGACATATAGTATGGTCCTACTTGCATGCAATTCAAAAACAGGCAAATTAAACATTGTATAGATAGATATGCATGTGAGATAAAACTACAAAAGAAAGCAAGATAATGGTTAATATAAGATTAATATACTATGCTCATTCCTGGGAGAAGGGAAGAAGCTATTCTCTCGGAAAGACATTCAATGTCTTCAAAGATACTAGTCTTATTTTATTCTTTAAGTTGTGCTACTTACATGACATCTGTCTTATTACATCTTAAAATGATCAGTTCTTGACTTTTTAGTCTCAGGAACCCTTTACACTCTTAAAAGTTATTTCAGACTCCAAAAGACATTTGTTTACAGGAGTTACATCAAATGATAATTGCTATATTCAAAATTAAAACTGAGTAATCTTTTAAATATTGATGTTTATTTATTTGAAAATTACAATAATAAACCCACTACCTGATAACATAAATAATTTATATTTATGAAAATAAATATTTTGAAAAGCAAGAACAAAACAAAGAAAAAATTAAGTAAGAGTGACATTCTTTGCATTTTTTCAAATGTCTTTAATGTCTAGGTTAATAGAAAACAGCTAGGTTCTTATATCTGCTCTATCCTATTTAACCTATAGAATTATGTCATGTGGTTGAAGAATAATGAAGAAAATCTAGCTTCAAATCCTATGCAATTGGAAAATGGAGAAATAGTTCAATAGTTAAAACAAACTCATTGTGTATGTTCTTTGATCCTATACCCAAATTTGACAAGTGCTAGTTTCTTAAAGGCTAGTTGCAATGTGGCATCAAAAACTATATAAATGGATTTTTGATACCCTGTTACATTAAAATCCATTGGTCTTCTTGAACTTTGAATGGATCTTTTACTCACACATGATGTTACATTGGAAAATAGTGATTCTCTGAATTATGCAAATATTTCAATGTTGACACATTTCATTCTAGAATATCAAAAAATCACATGTGACAAAATCACCACTGATATAATCAGAAAAAAAACTCTTTAAGTATTGGGAACTGTCAAGCACATAATGGTGAATATATATTTTCCAAAATTCTAATTATTTGCTTGAAAGCACAAATTTTACAATGGGCAACAAATGCTATCAATTGTTTTCCTTGCAGTGTCAGGCTCTCTTTATTCATTTTTGAGAAAATACCTGCCAGATGCCCAAAGCTGAATAATCTTGGTTTGTCTGTCAGTCATTCTTCCAAGTACAAATAATGGTTCATGAACAAAGCATCTAGTTCAGCTCACAACACAAAACATACAAGTGTTTCACCTCAAGGCAACCATCATACTTCTTTGTGCAACAGAAGTTCTTTGTACATACATGTCATTTTGTTGCATGTACTTGAGTCAAGATTTAATAAAATCAGTAATGTTTACAGACTCATTAAAGCATTTGTAAAGTGAAGCTGGCATTCTTTAATCTGTGAGTGCATAGTGAGGAGGAATACAGTGACTACTAGTAGAGTTTGGTGCTATTGCCTTGGTTCAGGCTTCAGTGTTTTTACTCACCGTTGTTTTTGCATCAGTGCAAACGTCAACACAGTAAAAACGGCAAATGTCTTAGTATCATTATGAAAATAGTTTGACCTCATGGGACCCCTGAAAGTGTTTCAGGGAATTATAAACCATACTTTGAAAACTTTAAGTTGTATTTACATTATATACATTTTAAAAGTTTATGTTTCCCTATAATCAAAAAGACAAAATTCCTGTGCTGCCAAGTAAATATTTTACAGTTTTTTTGTGACCTTTGCTAATTGTATAAAAAACATGTTGGATGGGGTTTTCTCCTATTTTCTTTTGGCCATACCACTCCCCACTTCCCATCTCCCAACAATGCAAGCACTTGGCTTTTTAAAAAAATGGATACACTTTATTTTTTAAAGCAGTTTTAGGTTTACAGCAACATTGAGCAGGAAGTAAAGAGAGTCTCCACATACCCTCTGATATAGTTGGCTCTGTGTTCCCACCCAGATCTCACCTTGAATTGTAATAATCCCCATGCATTGTGGGAGGGACCCAGTAGAAGGTAATTGAAACTTGGGGGCTGGTCTTTCCTGTGCTGTTCTTGTGATAGTGAATAAGTCTCATGAGATCTGATGGTTTTATAAAGGGGAGTTCTCCTGGACATACCCTCTTGCCTGTCACCATGTAAGACGTGACTTTGCTCCTCCTTTGCCTTCTGCCATAATTATGACTTCCCCAGCCGTGTGGAACTGTCAGTCCATTAAACCTCTATTTCTTTTCTTTTTTTTTGAGACAGAGTCTTGCTCTGTTGCCCAGGCTGGAGTGCAATGGCGTGGTCTTGGCTCACTGCAACTTCCGTCTCCCAGGTTCAAGCGGTTCTCCTGCCTCAGCCTCCTGGGTAGCTGGGATTATGGGCATCCACAGCTACACCTGGCTAATTTTTTTGTATTTTTAGTAGAGATGGGGTTTCACCATATTATTCACTCTTGGGTATGTCTTTATTAGCAGTGTGAGAACAGACTAATACTCCCTTGTTCCCATATATACACAACCTCCCCCATTATAGACATCCTGCACCACAGTGGTACATGTTACAATCAATAAACCTACATTGACACATCATTATCACCCAAAGTCCATAGTTTATGATAGATTTTACTTATGATGTTGTACATTCTACTGGTTTGGACAAATGTATAATGGCATGTATCCATCATTACAGTACCATAAAGAGTAGTTTTTTTGTTGCTTGTTTGGATTTGAGACAGGTCTCTCTCTGCCACTCAGGCTGGAGTATAATGGCATGATCATGGCTCACAGCAGCCTTGTCTTCCCTGGGCTCAGGTGATCCTCCCACCTCAGCCTCCTGGGTAGCTAGGGCTACGGGCTATGAGCCATCACATCTGGCTAATTTTTGTATCGTTTGTAGAGATGCAGTTTTGCCATGTTACCCAGGCTAGTCTCGAACTCCTAAGCTCAAGTGATCAACCCATCTCGGCCTCCTAAAGTGAGGGATTATAGGTGTGAGCCACCACACCTGGCCCATACAGAATAGTTTTGATGCAGGACAAGTGGGCCACAAATTGGGGCTTAGCCTGTGAGGGTTTTTGACTTTGCCTAGGAAAGAATTCAAGGGTGAACCAGTGGTGTTAGACAGCAATCTTTTATTGAACAGTACTGTTCCTTGAGGAGCTGAGCTAACTCTTAGACAGTGTGCCCAGAGTCAGCAATGTATGGGCTCTTGGCAATTGTATTCGTACTCACTTAAACCCACTTCCAATTATATGCAAATTAAGGTACAGGTTAATGCAAATTGAGGGCAAAGGTTATTTAGAAATGTCTAGGAAAGGGGTGGTAACTTCTAGGTTGTTGCCACGAAAATGAACAGTAACTTTCAGCTCATTGCCATGACGCTGGTGGGGATGTCTTATGCTAATGAGCAATGAGGTAGCTAGGGATCACTTTTGTTACCATCTGTTCATTTCCTTCAGTTTCTTTGCTTTATCCTGTCTGGACTAGACCCTGTTTTTGTTAGCAGGGTAGTGACAGAAAACAAGTCCTGCCAGTCTTATACCTGTTTCACTGCCCTAAAAATCTTCTACACTCTACCTATTCATCCCTTCCTCCTTAATCTCTGGCAATCATTGACCATTTTACTGTCTCCAAGTTTTGCCTTTTTCAGAATGTCAGATAGTTTGAATCATATAATATGTAACCTTTTCCTTGGCTTCTTTCACTTAGTAATATGCATTCAAGTTCCTTCCGTGTCTTCATGGCTTGATAGCTTGTTTTTATTCTAGTAGTGAATAATAATAATAAATATTCTATTGTCTGGATATAACGCAGTTTTTTCATGCATTCACTTACTGAAAGACCTTTTGGTTGCTTCCATGTTTTGACAATTATTAAAAAACCTGCTATAAGCATCTGTTTGCAGGTTTTTTTATGTAAATATAAGTTTTCAATTCAATTGGGTAAATACCAAGGAGTATACTTGCTGGATTGTATGGTAAGAATGTGTTTAGTTTTGAAAGAAATTGCCACACTGTCTTCCACAGTGACTGGACCATATTGCGTTTTCTGTTGCTCCACATCCTTGCCAGCATTTGGTGTTGTCAGTGTTCTGGATTTTGGACATTCAAATAGGTGTCTAGTGGTATCTTACTTTCACTTTGAAATTACAATTGCCTGGTGATATATCGTAGGGAGAATCTTTTCATATGCTTATTTGACATTTGTATATCTTCTTTGGTGAGGTGTCTGTTAAGGTACTTGGCCCATTTCCTAATCAGGTTGTTATTGCTGAGTTTTAATAGTTCTTTGTAATTTTGGATAACAGTCATTTATGAACTGTATCTTTTGCAAATAGTTTCTCCCAGTCTGTGGCTTATCTTCTCATCCTCTTTATATTGTCATTTGATGAGCAAATGTTTTAAATTTTAATTAAATCCAACTTATCAATTATTTCTTTCAAGGATTTAGTACTTTTGTTGTTGTAGCTAAAAAGTCACTGCCATACCCAAAGTCAATCAGGTTTCCTCCTATGTTATCTTCTAGGAGTTTTATAGTTTTGAATTTTACATTTAGGTCTGTGATCCATTTTGAGTTAATGTTTGTGAATGGCATAAAATATGTTTCTAGGTTCATTTTTTTTTTTTTTTTGGCATGTGGATGTCCAGTCGTTCCAACATCATTTGTTGAAAAGACAATTTTTGCTCCATGGTATTGCCTTTGCTCCTTTATCAGAGATCAATTGAATCCACTTATGTATGTATATTTCTGGGTTATTAATCAGTTCCATTGACCTCTTTGTCTGTTCTTTCATCAAAACCACACTGTCTGAACTACTATAGCTAATAGTGTCAGTCGAACTTTGTTCCTTTTCTTCAGTGCTTTGTGTCTGGGTCATTTGCCTTTCCCTATAAACTTTAGAATCAATAATAGTTACTTGCTGAAATTTTGATTACAAATGCATTGAATCTACAGATCAAGTTGGGAAGAACTGACATCTTGACAATTCAGGAATGTGGCATATCTTTCTATTTATTTGGTTCTTCTTTGATGTCTTCCATCAGATTTTTGTAGTTTTCCTCTTACATATCTTTTACATATTTTGTTAGGCAGCATGTAGCATTTATACTCCTAAAAAGTTTAAAACCTTTTGACCTACACATTTGATGCCACCATTTGGACTTGGGTTCATTTTGACAATGCTTAAAAACCAAGTCATTAAACTTCAGAGTTTTAGACTATTAAATAAAGTTTTTAGCAGACTCCTTCACAACATGTTTACCAAGAAGATGTCAAATAAATTCTGGAGAACCATCCTAGAGATGGGCTGAAGAATGACATGATAATCAGAGATGCCTATTGAGGACGTAACTATTTTAACTTAACCACTTTAAAATGTTGGCAACAGTATGGCCCATGTCAAAAGAATTGCATAATATATCCTGTTTGGGTAATTATTTCTATGAAAATGCAAGTTGGAAGCTGGAATGTAGTCTGAGGGAAAATCCAATGTAGCTCAAGTGTTCCAGTCGGTAAACCCCAGAGCACATAAATATGATTCTTGGGCTCTCTAACTATGAGGACTTCATTTCATTCTGTACCATGAGCCAGAAGCTGTAGTTATTTTCTACTCTTGCTCTTTCTCTCTGCTCAAATAATTGTGGCACTATTTATGCTCTTCCAGCTCATGCATTTCATATCTCTCATTTGTTTCTAAAGTGAATATTTCATGTGGATTTTCAATATCATTTTTAGTGATTCATAATCACATTCTATGAGCCAACATTTTTCATGCTTGGTTTCAGGCCCCAGTGTAGTATTTTTGCAGTGACTTTCAACTGATTTTGGCTTTTCAGGAGGCCAAAACATAATCCAACAACCCACAACTAAAAACAATAATAAATTAGTGGTTAGATGCTATGATTCAACCATATGTTTTGTTCTCACTGAGAAAATCTCTTGGGTAATTTTAGAAAACAAATTAAAAAGTAATAAATTTTTAAATGATTAAGGTTTGTATTTGTATATGCAACTATTCTTTTTATCATGATATGTACAGCATATTTAGACATTTGGTCCTAATTTTTAAAATCCAAAATCTCATGGTATTGTTTGTAATGAGAATATATTTCTAATCATCCCTGTGTTTTTAAGCCTGTGGGGTTAGATTTCTGCCCAAGGTTTGTGTTGTAGATAATTGTGCACGGCTTTTAATATTACAGTTTTGAAGATGCAAAGCTGTGGTTTAATATGCTTATTTCCTTCATTATTGTTTTTGTAAATGGTGCGCATTTTTGTAGCACCTCTCTTTCTTTTATACAGTGATCCCTTGCTGTTTTACAAAACATATCTAGAAACCAAAAAAAAAAAAAAAAAAAAAAAGAAAGAAAAGAAAAGAAATTGCTGTTAATGAACATTTACTATTTGTGACTTGTTTTCCATGAATTCTGCAATGATGTTGTGGTTTAATACTGGTTTCCAAACAGCTCTCAGATTATTCTGATTCCAGAGGAATTCAGCAAAATCATGACTCCATCTCTGTGATATTTTGACACCTGTCAAAGAATGCACAAGTCAGTGAAACCAGCATTTTTTTTCAGATATTTCATTCCTCATATGGTGGTTTTGTTGAATTCAAATGCTTAAAAATAATTATTTCACATTATTAATTTTATGGCAATAGCTAAAGTCAGAGATTATTATGTTTTGTGCTTCTTATTATGCCTCTTATTAAAAAAAGAAAGGAGTTCTACAACTTTGAAAGGTAGCAAAATACATAGTGGGAAAAGACTCCAGTTTTAAATCAGAAGTCCCAACTTTAAATTCCATTTCTGTACCATACTAGCTATTGGATCATAAGCAAGCCATTTAACCTAGGCTTCAGTTTTTATCAAGTCGGGCTCACTGACTTACGTAGCTATTGTGAAGATCAAAGATTAGTGACTGTACTATTATGGAATTAATTGCTGACACTAATCTTGGCTCATGAATCACTGTGCAAGGCAATCTAGTTCTAATAGCAGTGTGTGTCTTTTCTCCCCAGTGAGGTATACAGTTTCCCAGGAGCAGATATTATATCTGCCCAAATCAGTGCCCAAATCAGAGTTAGCATATGTAAGAGAATCAGTAAAATACTTCCTGAGTTCAACTGAGGCAATTCCATGAAGAAAAAGGGACCACAAGAGGGAACACCATGAGGTAGGGGTTCTTGTCATTGTTCTGCCACCCATTTTGAATGCGTTAACTTATCACTCAAGGTCTGTATATGTTTGTTTGTGAAATGACATTGGATCAACTGGCTAGGATCACTAAGTATGTGTCTTCCACTGAAATTACTGGGCACCTGATGAGCTTTCTCTGGAAATCTCCAACTAGGCCACTTCCTGTTGCAGAAGTGGAAAGAGCTTTGTTTCAAAGGAGATAACGTCTGTGAACCTTCCAGCTCTTCACTCCTTGCAGGGAATATCGGTGTCTGGATGGGGCAGTTCTTCATCCTTGGTTATAAACACTGAAATATGCCTCTTCTTCTTGACCTATTCCTTCTCTTTTCCACTTCAGTTATATTCTCCCTGAGGCCAGGGAAGGAGCTCACCTCTGACCTTGTGTGATTTTCCCATATTAGCTCACCAGAGAGTGACTGAATTGCAAATCAGATCCTCTTTTCTATTAAACTCAGAATTTTACTTGATCTTGCCTACTGCAAAGTTGCAATTAGGCTGTCTGAGAAGTGTAAATCAAATCCATTTAACCTCGCTCAGGAAGATGGCAAATGCTCAATACCAAGTTCCCTATCTTTTCCATGGCCATTTGTATTAAAATACTGGCAAATGCTTATTTCTCTCCATCTGATCAGCTTCTCAGGTGCTCATCCTTTGCCATTATTTTCTACTTAAAAAGATGTTCACATACATGTCTCTTTCCCCCAGGTTCTAGTGCCCCGGATGTGATACTCGCATGAGGGGGCTAGAACTTCCTGCAAGGGTCCAGGGGAGCAGGGAAGTGGGGAGTAGTGTGGGGTCATTGGTGCGGGGAGGCGATGAAAGGGCTCAGCTGCCCTGGCTGATGTAGAGGCTCACACTTGGCTATAGAGACTGCCCAAGGCTCATGGTGATTTCTGTTCTCAAACCAGATAAATCAAGACTTCCCACTATCCAACTCTAAAGTTCCCAGTCATCAACAACTTCATGCCCACTCTCCACCACAAACGGAAAGGAAACTGCCCTTAGCATCCCTGAAGGGATTTTGCCTTGCTTGTGTCTCAGAACTCTTCTGTGCTCTGTGACCCAGGATGTCAGCATATCATCAAACAACACTCTGATTTTTTTTTTTTTTTTTTTTTTGCCTTATCTCCGGTTCTTAGACCTTGGTCTCTCTTCCTCAGTCTACTGAATCAGCTTTTGCTATAATTTTGGTGACTTTCACATTGGCCCTGATCATTATTGGAATCTCATAAGTTTCAAATTCTGCTCCAAGAAACATTTGGACAAATTGAGGAAAACTAATAGCCTTTCATGGTAATAAGAGTCTATTCCCTTCATAATGCCAACAAATGCTATCAGAGTCCACACAAGACCTCCCAAACGTTTCTGATGATCAGAGACAAGATACCATCTTATATACCAAAAACCTCAGGTGAGAAACAGAAGTAAACTGGCAAGCCATCCCTGAAGTTCCAACCAGCAAACACAGCAAGCATGCGGCTTCTCATTCTGTCTAGAGAAATCTTGTGCTAAGCAGCACCTACCCATAAGCCTTTGTTTCTCCACAGATGGAAAATCTTGTGCTAAGCAGCACATACCCACAAGCCTTTGTTTCTCCACAGATGGAAAAGCTCCTGCCGTCCTGGGCAGCACATGGTAGAGGGGAGGCAGCCGCTGACCGTCTGGGTAACCTGTCATGGCGACCTGACAGCAGACCGGCTGGACGCTCCAAACTGTCACCAAAGATGTCACGAGTGCTTCTGAGGCTCAAGAATCTAATTTTCCTTACTTAAAATAAAAGGACTGAATGCTGCATAAATCACCTTTTTTTTCCCCCTAAACAAATCTCATAGGGAATCCTAATATGTGAAATAACCAAAGTATAAGCCCTGGGTTAAAGCGGAGGATGGGTGCTAGAGATGGGCTAGAGCATGTCTGCTTAGCTTTCTTCTACTATCCCAGCCATTTAAAGACCCCCCAGTTAGCTTCCTGGAGTTCAGTTTGACAAACACAAGAAACTTAGGCTAGATCATTGCCAGGGGACCTTCATTTCAAGCTCCGTGAAGTAGATCAAGGACTCTGCCTTCGTCATCCCTGAATCCCCACAGCCATGGTTCTGGCACACAGTAAGCACTAAAAACCAAAACCCAGAAACCCATATGATAATATATGTCTACAGGCATTTGATGAATGGATGAATAAAAGATTTTTCAGACACCATGAGATGGGTTTATCTATTTAAGATTATAACTCCATTGACCAATAGAGTTGGGTTTTAAGCTATAACCACCCCCCTGCATCTGACCATCTACTGTATACTTCCCTTCCCCCAACTTTTCTCTCTACACATATAAAAACTCAGCCTTATCTTCTCTGGGACTGCATCTCAAACACCAAATGTAAATGTCTCCCAAATGGGCAGACAGCTTGTTTATACAGAAATAATTGCTTCAGCACAGTGTCCTCCTTTACAGGAAAACTGGAAGAAAATGCTGAGTAGGCAGATTCCTCCTCCTTTGCATCAGGAAGAAATTTAAAACCTGTTTCAGTTGTTTCTTTGGCCTTATGTAAAAATAAGGCTTTTCTCCCCAACCTTGGAGCTAAGTAAAAAAAAAATAAATAAATAAATCTAAACCTGGCTTACAGTTTCTCTGAGCTCCCAAAATAAGTCCACGTGATTTTGAAATGTATTCTTCCCCTTTCTTTTCTTAAGTTGGAACCAGTCCGAGATGAGTGGATGTTCATTTGGCAGCTTGAAACTGCCGAGAAAGGTGGAAACAATATGGATGTCTCGGCGTCGTTCACTTTCCCTCTCTTCCCTCTCCCTGAAAGAGGCTCTAATGTTAAGTGTGGATCCTGCCAACTAAGCCAAGGCTGGATCTTGAGGCAGGCCGTCAGGTGGCTGATCCACCAAGGAGCCCGCTGGCTGTTTGACTTTATTACCGTTTATCATTATGTCTGCCTTAAACAAAAATTCTTTAATCACCTAATACTATTTTTATTGGCATGTTGTCAGAAATGTGGGGGAGAGTGGAGGGGAATTCATTTCATGTCTTGTGGAACATTATTTTGGTAAAGCATTAGGACAAGTCTATGCCTTCTTCCTTTGAAAAATAAGATACAAAACCAATTAAAGTTAAGTGATTACTGAAATGCATCTAATTAGAATTAACTTACACATGTCAAACCATGATGGCAGCTTCGGCAGAAAAAAAAAAAAAATCCGGTTTGGTGTTGATACAGAAGATAATTGATATCACAGGGCCTCTGCATCTCAGGCAATTGCTTAAGAAAGCACCTTCACAGCTCAGAGGCTTCTCTCCCTTTGGGTTGGGTACATTTTCGTCAATCTGACAAGATCTGTCACATATTATCAGACAATTGATCACCGGCTCCTTGCAAGTCTTAATCCATCGTTTGATCACATATCAAGAAAAATTGCTTTTGATGTCTTACATCTTGGCCATGAGAAAGGGAAAGAAAGCAGAGACTTAGGCTTCTGGCTCCAGCTCATTACCTTTTTGCAAATGATAGATGGGTTCACTAGGCAATTTAACTTTAAAATGATCTTTTCCCCCTTCTCAAATAAGCAAATACAAGGAGCTTTGCAGCATAAGCTGAGTGAAAGGGACTTTGCCTACTGTTCCTTTTGTATCTCTATAATAGGTGCCCATGTGTGGAGAGGGGCATGTAGGGTTACTAAATATGTATTTACTTAGCATTACTGCATCTGCTTCTAAATAATAGGACTTAAAGTGGACACACACAGAGAGACTAACTTGCACTCCCCAGGACATAGCTGTAATCATTTTACACATTTCTTTTAGAGCACTTATGTTATATATAAAAAAAATATGAAATGACTTCTAATATGCAAAAGAAAAACAAAAACAAACCGCTAAATTCAAGAGTATTATATAATGACACAGTAAAACCAATTCTAAAAACAAACAAAAAAAGTAAATTACTTCCCACACCATGAATCCAGTTACATTATTGTCAAATTCCTGACCTTATATACACAGCAATAAAGATTCTAGCTTTCTCGTGTTAGCATAAAACCTAACAATACAGAAAGTGGTGCTGTTTCTCATAGTTGATTGCTACTTACTATCAAAAACAAAAAGTTTAATTACCAACAAAAGAATAGCTAAAACCTCAAAGTTTTTGAGGGATCCCATTTAAGTTGTCAAAATCCTGGTGATCTCTAAGCAGTATTTCCAAAACACACAATGTTCAAAGATTCCTATTGTGTTCTCTAAGGCCAAGATGGAAAACTCCCCAAGTCCCCATGGCTTTCCCCACCTCTCCTCCACTAAAAACATCCTTGGGAATCCTTCACTGTTGTACATGATCTGTAATTTGAAGACACAAAGAACAGAGGTTCCGTGGCTGTGTGCTTAAGTAAAATGAAGGTGTGCTCAGAGATATGTAATTAGTGCTTTTCCCGTGTCACGGCAACTCAATGAGATAACAAAATTTCCAATACCAACTAGTTTCCAATTTCCAGCAGTATGTCATTGACCTGCAAACTTTTGCCAATAAACTGCAAACACTGTAAGGCCAGGAACTGTGCCCCAACCCCTAGCACAGGGTGTGTCAGGCACAAGAAGAGTGCTACAAAAATACCTGTTCTGATGAAATGCAAATAAGGTCTGTAGCTTAGTTAAAAGTATTGTATCAATGTCACTTTCCCAGTTTTGATCCTAGTACTTATCATCAGAAGAAGGTGGGAAAGGATATATGGAAACTCTCCATTCTCTTTATGCAACTTCCAGGTGAGTCTAAAGTTATGCCAAAATACAGTTTAAAACAATATCTGTTGAAAAGCAAATAAATCTCTGATCCTTTGAGCCTACTGAATGTGGTTCACACTTGAGGCACTGATGCCTCAAGGCTGTTTTGGGCAATCTCATACACCCTTTTCTCTTGTGTTTATTGCACCTCTTTTCCACTTAGAGCCCCTGGTACCAAGCCCAGGTTCTGGTTCTGCCACAGGTGCTCTGGATGTGCCCTTATATTGGATCTTCCTCAAAGTTCAGTCCTTAGCTCTTCATGAGGAATTTTGGCTCAGACTTCCCTCCCATGTTTACCTCTTTCTAGTACAGCCTTCTCATTGGCCTTCTCAGCATTTAGTTTCTCTTTTGCCCAAACACTGTGTCTGTGTGTGTGTGTGTGTTGCTGAGGGTGCGTGCAGAGTGAAAGTAATGGGGGTGAGGCTGAGATTTAATCCATGGTAACCTGCATCTCTGAAATGTGTTTCTCTTTGAAAGGAGCAATTTTTTGCAGGGAAGAGATTGTGCCTAGTTCACAGATCCATCAAATTGAACTCTTTCACCTCACTATATATTTCCTGAAGGTGCTGTTAGAGTCGTCAATGTTTACCTTGTTCCACATCTGTTCTCACCACTGAGTGTAAAGGACATGATCCTTGTCAACATCAGTATCAGAGACAGTGGACATATTCAGACTTCATCCTGGGTCCAAATAGCACAATCTGCGGATTTATCTGAAACCTAATCTGGAATCGTTTTAGACCCTCAATGTCTTCCCCACCACCCTCCTCATCCAAGAGGCAGTGGGGTGCAGTGGTTAATGACACAGGCACTGGGGCTATATTGTTTTGAATCCAGCTCTGCTTCCCAGCAGTATGACTGAACATGTTACTTAATCTCACTGCCCTTTAGTTTTGTCATCTGTAAAATGGGAATAATAATTGTGTCTAACTCATAGAGATTGTGTGAGAATTATGAGAGCTAGTACTTTACAAAGCACCAGGGCTTGGCCCTGGTTAGCACTCAGTGAATGTAGCTTCTATGCTCCATCTAATGCCTTTTCTGCCTTTTTTTTTTTTTTCACTTTTCTCTGGATCCCCCTCTACTACTTCCTAAACATTACTATGGTGACGTATGCTTAAAAATACACAAATTAGGCCAGGTGTGGTGGCTCATGCCTGTAATCTCAGCACTTTGGAGAAGCCATAGTGGGAGGATCACTTGAGCCCAGGAGTTTGAGATCAGCCTGGGCAATATAGGGAGACCTCATCACTACAAAAAATAAAACATTGGCTGGTCATGGTGATGTGCACCTGTAGTCCCAGCTACTCGGAAGACTGAGGTAGGAGGATGGCTTGAGCCCAGGAGTTTGAGATTGCAATGAGCTATGATCACACCACTGCACTCCAGCCTGGGCAACAGAGTGACACCCTATCTCAAAAACTTTTTTTTTTTTTTTTTTAAATTTGCTTTGAAAATTTCCCTAAACTTCTGGAAATGAAACCAACCCAATACTCTCATAGATAGTTCTTTTTGTTTAATATAAATTGATCCTTCTGGTCTTAAAGCTTCAAACTTGTATTTATTTAATCTGAGCTCCTTCTTCAGGAAAAGACCTTCAGGCCTCTCAAAAAAAGTATCAAAGAACTGACACTCACCAGATCACCACAGGTACCCCTCATTCATCAGTATTGCTTCCTTGTCCCTCCCTAGTTCTTATCTTCTTACACATTGTTACATTTATTCCCTGCTCTATAAACCCCTAGTTTTAGTCAGTCAGGAAGATGGGTGTGAGACTGGGCTCCCATCTCCTCGGCTGTAGCACCCAATTAAAACCTTCTTCCTTGCCAATACTCAGTGTCTCCGTGATTGGCTTTCTGTGTGGTGAGCATCAGGATCTAGACCAAATCCTGGTGTTTTGGTAACAGAACTAATACGAGATAATCAATGGAGTCTCAGAAATAAGCTTGGGAATTAATCAGTATCAAAAGAAAAAACCTGCTACAGAGTCACTCAAATTTCTGGATCTGTTACTCATACAACAGGTGGGTTTGATCTCTTGGTGAGTGACAGTCCAATGACCACAACCAAGGAGGATTTAACAAGATGATTTTATTACTTGCAACAAAGAGGGCACCAGGGATAGCTCCCACAGCACTACCTTCTTGACCAAAGGTGAACACAGAGCTGTTATTCAAATAGCTGTTATTCAGCTAAATAGGTGAAGTAAAGGCAGCACAGGTGCAGTCACTGATCATGCTTCCACACGTGTCACATATGTACAAAATGGCAAATAAGTTCCTCCCTGGGTGAGGTTTTTAGGGTGGTAATGAGGAGAGGTCCCCAAAGTTCATCTCCAATTCTGGCATCTCTGGATCCAACCAGTTTTTGTTTTTCTGGGACTGAGCTTCTTCCTGGAACTTTTTGAAATAAGAGCTCAAGATGCAACAGTTACAAATCGGTACTTTTTCACAGTGATACCCAAAAACCTGGTGACCCTGGGTTACAAATCTATGGATCAGATTACTGTTTGGATGAAGGCTGGGATGGAATGCTGCTGAGCATCATACTTTGTGGAGACACAGCCAAGGCCCTGGGAACTGCTTGGGCTGGTTTTTCCTTGTAACTTACTCACAGTGCTTTGACATGAGAGGTGTTGGGGTGGATTTGGAGTCTAGGCTGGATGTCGCACTGCTGAGAAAGATAGGCTTAAAAACATAGTTGAATGTTTCCTTTTTTTTAATGTTGACATTAAACAATTGGCACTTGGCTGACCCCAGCTCCCAGTTGCTAAATGTGGTGTGTATAGCCATAAAGCATGCTTAAGTAGCCACATCTATTCAGTGGAATTATGTTTTCAAAAGTCCCTTGGTTTTCCCAATCTTTTCAGGGATGAGTATTATCTACAAACACTTGAAGTAATGACATCATAATCCCAGCTAAATGGTGTCCAATCTATCTCACCCTCTCCAACCAAACATATAAAGTAATGAAAACTCATTGCCTGGGTACTCTCTTATAAGCCCCAGAAATGCAGATGTAAAAGTCATACTTTGGTAGCATTTATTAAGTTTGTATGATCTGCTATCCAAGAAGCTTTTAGAACAAACAATGACTTATAGCTAAAACCAATGTGAGCGAGCAATAGATTCAAATTAGAAGAGATAGAATTAAATTTTCATGTATCATAAATGAAATATCCATTAGGGACTTCTCAGGTGACCTTCAGGTTCAGCAGATTCTGTATTAAAACTTCCACCCTGGAAGAGATGGGTGCGGGGCCTGGTGACATACATTTTAGGTACTGTGGAAGAAAAGGCCCAGCCAGCTACAGTAAACAAATGTTAACTAGTTTTGGAGAAATGCTATTGACAGTAAAATTCTAATTTTACTCCAGCTCCCAGAACAGATGTACCTCCGAGTCCATAGACTGCAATACTTAACTGCAGCTACTCAGCTGTGACCTTCAGCCCCAGGCTCACTGCAATAAAATTTTCATGCAACCATATGGAAGAATATTTTAATAGAGATTTACTGTCAGTAACTGTCCCAAAGGAGCAAATAAGGAAGCTGTAACATATTGCGTACAGTAAATCAAGGGGACTTCAATGGAAAAACGAAACCTCCCGGAGGCAAGCATCTTTAAAATTACAGGCAACACTTTGTACAAATATGTGTACAAAGGACTAGATTTGCACTCAGTTAAGTAGCTCAAAATGGTTTCGATTTGCAGATATATTTATTTAGAATTTATTTATTGGATTTTATAAGTGGCAAGCACTTACCTGTCAGGGCTGAATGCGAATGTATCTCCCTTCCCTGGGGCAAAACGGAAGTGAGGGAGGATGACTTTAACTGAAAATCTTACCCAACCAGGGAATGTGGCAGGCAACATAAATTGCACCCTCTCTGTAGCCAGGTTTACTTCAATTTAGGGTGAGGTATTAACACCAAAGACAAAATATTCTCCTAGCCAGTACATTAACAGTACTGGATGAGTTAGTTGAATGGTTGAAAATCTGGCTTAAGCAATAACGGGGAAGACATGTAGATTAAAACTCCCAGCGGGGGCAGAATATGTTCAGAGTCCCTCTGTGCATCCTTGATTATATTTCACCCAACATTTTTGCACGTAAAAATGTCTTCTTAGATTGTGAAGCTATAACAGGGCAATTTTTGTCTAAATGGGTCTTGGACAGATCTCATTCTCGTCTTCTCCTGACCCTGTGTTTATTTGGAGACATGAGTCCACGGCAGAGGGCCATGGGTGAGCTGAGCAGCAAAAACAGTGCCTAAGCACGTCACCTGCTCCATGGCTCTGCACTTTAGTTCACTTAGTTACCATCACTGCACCATTTTCTCGCTCGGCTTCAGCTCTTACTGTTGAGAGCCTTTCAGCTTCAGATATTTGTTTCCTGAGGGCAAACAAGCAGCCATCTCTCCCCCTCTACTCAACTGATGGAAACTCTAATGCGAGGGGCAGTAATTCAGAGATAAATAGACTGGTCACTGTCCATGACAGTTCACATTTTATGGTGGAGAGAAGGCCTAAAACTCAACAAACTCATGTGTAGGAGGCATAGCTTGAATGCTTCATCCATGGTACATAATGAACGAAGACGTCTTGGCATCAAACTGAAAATAAAAATATCCAAGTGACTGTGAATAAGGGAATCGGATGATAAATCTTTATGGTTTGCTAAATGCCTATGGGTTGTGGCATTTGACAAAGAGTGACAACAATAGAAGAATTGTCATATCTGATAAATGTGTCTTGGGCATTCCATTCTTCTGTTCAAACAGTCCCATTACTATAAAACACAGGTAACACATCTGCATGTACAGATTCAAAACAGGTTAGGTTACTCACTAAAAGTGGATTATCTTGACTAATCAGAACCTGGCTGGAAACTTAATGCAATAGTAAAAAGGCCTGAAATGTTAGTTCATGCTGTCAGATTAATGTATAAATCGTGTTACATGGCCAAAAACTAGTAAGTGAATCACCAGGTTTTTCGGTGTTTCAATTAATGTACTTTTTCACAGTTGGATATTTGTATTCTGTGAACCCTTTAACTACACTCTATTTTTACATTGAAATTGAAATTTAAACTAGAAATGCCACTTGAAAAATGTTACTTTGGGGACACAAACATATGTATAATAGGTCTGCTTTGTACCTTTGAGAGAAAGGCTGATCTGATTGGGATAAATCTCCAGAGTCCTTGCATTATTTGGCCATGACCACTTTTAGCATCATTCTTTTTGACTTTTTAAGGAATAGAATGGGCATGGAAAGACAATTTTGGTCTGTATTTAATTTTGTGTGTTTACCAAGAAGGGTGAGTAATGTCTTACTTTATTGAGCCCATCTCTAAAACAAATGATGTCAGCATGCTTATTCACAAAGGGCTCAAGTTTTCCCTCTATTTCCTGGAAGACTCAATGGCTTAGGCTAGCTCTATACCCAAAGTTTTTTTTTTTTTTTTTTTTGGACGAAGTTTGGCTCTTGTTGTCCAGGCTGGAGTGTAGTGGTGCGATCTCAGCTCACCACAACCTCCGCCTCCTGGGTTCAAGCGATTCTCCTGCCTCAGCCTCCTGCGTAGCTAGGATTACTCAGCTAATTTTGTAATTTTAGTAGAGACGGGGTTTCTCCATGTTGGTCAGGCTGGTCTTGAATCCCCGACCTCAGGTGATTTGCCCACCTCGGCCTCCCAAAGTGCTGGGATTACAGGCATGAGAGCCCCCATGCCTGGCCTACCCAAAGCTTTTGATAATCCTGGGCAGCACCACTCATCCCTCCACTCTTCAGCCCATACTCCATTCTGGGTGAGTTGGTCTCCTTTCTGTCTTCCGTAGGTTCTATTTTCAATTTTCTTACACCTTTGGGTCCAGAGTAGAATTGTTTTCCTCTCTTGACACCTCTCCAAACCTTAGCGATATTTGAAGACACAGTTCAGAGCCCCAGGTACCCAAATAATTCCATCTAACCATTCTAGGCCCATCACTAATGCTAAAGGCCAAGTAGTTTTCCCCTGAATAGCTAATATATCTTGAGAATATTTATAGTTGTTTAATAAATACCGATTGATAACTCATTTGTTGAATTTTTGACCTTCTTCTCTTCATTGTCATTACTTTGCCACATACTTCAGACTTCCAAGAACGTGGAAGAGTGTATTCTGGAGAAACTTTTATTCTTATTCCTTCCAGTGGGAGTACTGGAAGTACTGTCTCCCTCAATTCTTACTCCAGTGGGAGTAAGAAAGTACTGTCTCCCTCAATTCCTTGGGACCCCTAACAGATACCAAAATCCATGGTTGCTCAAATCCCTTATATGAAATGGCGTAGTATTTGCATATAAGCCACGCACACGATCCTGTATGCTTTAAATCATCTCTAGATTAGGTATAATATCTAATGCAATTTAAATGCTATATAAATAGTAGTTATACTGTGTTGTTTAGAGAATAATGACAAGAACGAAAAGTCTGTACATGTTCAGTACAGATGCAGTCATTGTAGGCCTAACTACATTTTCTTTCAGTGGTTGGTTGAATCTGCAGATGCAGTACAGAGTGTGTACTGTCTTCATTACTTACTGCAGTTTCCCACCTGTGGGAGTCCATTTACAAGCTACAAACAACATGAGCAAAATGTAACAACACACCCAACCAACACACAAAGCTCCCAAGTTAAAAGTGACATACATGTAGAATGAGTAAAAAAAAAAAACCTGTTAATCAGAAAGGTAGTCATGACAGATAGTAAACTCCTCACAGCTAGATGTTATCAAACCGATTTACTCAAAAATCGGGGAGAGGGGATTTCTGAAAAGAATGGGAGGTTGGGTTTAATAATCTGGGACCCTATTATAAATTGTTTGAATTTAACCAATTATTAAAATGATTTTCGTAGTACTGGGAGGTGGGTATTTTTGTTTTTGTTTTGCCTTTTGTTTTTTAGAGATAGGATCTGGCTCTGTTGCCTAGGCTGGAGGGCAGTGGCATGATCTTGGCTGACTGTGCTGAAGTGATTATCCCACCTCAGCCTCTCAGTAGCTGGAACTACAGGTGCACACCACTAATTTTTTATATTTTATTTTATTTTTTGTAAAGATAGGGTCTCACTATGTTGCCCAGGCTGGTCTTGAACTCTTGGCCTCAAGTGATCCTCCTGCTTTGGCTTTCCAAAGTGTTGGAATTACTGGTGTGAGCTGCTATGCCCAGCTAAGCTAGTTTTTAAAAAAATATATATTCTTAATGCTTCAAAATTACAGCCAGAGTTAGAAGATTAATTCAAAGAAATATGAAAATAACTTGTTAGTTGATTGCTTTATAAAAATCAAACTGATGGTTTTTTTTTAACTGACTTGGGTCTGTGGACACAGACACAGAGCACTTTGAAAATCAATCACATTCCTAGAACATGCATCTATGATTTAAATAACCTGTATACTTAAATGGGATGGCTACAGTGCACATTTTAATAAACAAATATTTATACGCCCATCAGTCTTGTCAATTTTCCTGTCTGTGATTTGTTAACCTTTGGTACATCAAGAGAAGCAGTGATTGTATTGCCGTCTAGGGAGTCCCAGAGAGCTCTACCACTGCAGGGGGCCCCTGCCAAGGACAGAAACTAGGCTGTCTTTGCAGGGGCCTGCTTTCAGACAATCAGAACTGATATTTCACAAGCAGACACCAATACAACAGTACTAGCGATAAGCCGGCAGGCATCTGTTCTCATTGTTTGTTATGTCAATTTTGTTGGTTGCTAAATATCTTGAATGATACTCCTCAACAATGTTTGCACACCATATGCTTGGGTTAAGTAAGCCAAATATCTAATAAGTGTAATTTACTTTTTATTTTAGTGTAATCTTTTGATCTATATCCAGAGAAACCATGAAATGCTGTGTTTTAATTATATGTATTTGAAATACAAATAATGTATTTCAAATACAAATGTGGTGAGCCTAAGAACAAAATTTTGAAATGAAGTTAGAAAATGTACTCAACTAAAAACTATTCAGATGTGTACACATTTCGTTTGTAGTAGGTACGTTAGACTTGGTAAAAACTTCATTGATTTGTAAGAATTTAGGAAAGTTTTAATTAAAAGATCCTTAAAGATTAATGCCTTTTTCAAGTGCATAGAGGGAGATATTTTCTGGTTTATGAATATCTTCTAAGCAAGCTTACTTGTTGCTTATAAGTAAATAAATACTTCGAAAATGTTTGAAAGAAGTTTATTTACTTATGGTACATGTTACTTTTGGAGTTATTTTTACTCTTCTAATTAGGGAGGCAACCTTTTCTTCCCCCCATAGGGAATATAAAGGAAACTTCTACCTTACCTAAAAGAATACACATTTTTTAATTAGCAAAGTGTGCATCAAAATTTTGTACATATCAAGAAATGTTTGGAGTACTTTAGAGTTATAATCCCAGAGATATATTGTGGTTAAATTGACTGTCTTGTGATAAAAATGTGATTCCTTTAGTTCTGAAGTTTCCTAATTCACCGTTCAGCAATGAATTTTTCGTAAACTTGTTAACTGTTTTGCTGTATCTTCCTTTAGCCAGGAGCATACCTAACTGCCCCAAGGTGCATTAGAGAGCAGAACATTGGATGGTGGGCAGGAGATGGAGGATTTGGGGTCATTTGGATCTTTAGGCATTTAAGAAGCAGTGTCATCAAGAGCTTTTATCTCAGCCTCCTATGCTAGTCCACAGCAAGGGTAACCCTAATCATATCCACGAAAAAGCCTGGGCCTCTTTTGAGGTAAGATATTGGATCGATCCATAAGAGCAATGGTATTGTTATTAATATTCTTCTCCTTAATGTTATTATAATTATTTGAGATAATTACATGAGCTAAAATCACTCATGTACAACTCCCTTGTGTGGGGCAAGCAGACAGCGAAAAGCATGAAATAGTTTGTCTACAGTACAGTTTGAGCTTCTCTCCTTGTCCTCTCAGAGTGGCTGCCTGAATCTTGTTTAGTGGGACTGATCATTCTAGAGGCTAGGGAAAGCATGGAGATAAAGTGTGGAGGTTTTGATGAGTAACAAAAAGCCCTGTCAGATTGCAGAGTGAAATTGGTCTTCAACGAGACCTCCCCTACACCCCCTACCTCTACTGTTTCACAACTTGTATTCCCAGAACATGAGTATCGAGATTTCATTTGCCTTGGAGCTCTTCCAGAAATTAACAGTGTTAAGAAGAACCATTCTATTAAGTCAGGATGGTGTCCAATAAAAGCAATGAATGATTGGAAAATGGACTGTTTTAATGCTGTTCAGTAAAACCATCATGAATGTTCTTAATTATGCAATTCCATCCTTCCTGTGTAATTGGTTCATTCAATTTTTTTCTCTCATGCCATAGAATAATCTGAATTAGGGGCAAGAGTCTTTTAATACTGTTATATTTGATTAATATTTGAAGATGATGAGGCGAAATATGTAAAAGTGTAGGATGATTTGGACTCCCCTAGACAACCAAAGAGCATGAAGGCTCATAGGACTGACAATAATGGAAAAATAATTATACTCTTCAGAGGCATCTAAGCTCTGCTCTCAAGAATAGAGCACTCCATTTTTTAAAACTTTAATCGTCTGGTTTTGAATCATTAATACAATCACATATTCAAAATACAGTCATATGTCACTTGACAATGAGGATACCTTCTGAGAAATGCATCGTTAGGCAATTTTGTCATTGTGTGAACATCATAGCATGCACTGACACGAACCCAGATGTTCTAGCTTACTACATGCCTAGGCTATATGGTATAACCTATTGCTCTAGACTACAAATTTGTACAGCATGTTACTGGACAGAATATTTTAGGCAATGGTAATGCAATGGTAAGTATTTTTATATCTAGACATATCTAAAAGAAAAGGTACAGTACAAATAAGGTATGAAAGATTTTTTCAAATGGCACACCTGTGTGAGGCACTTACAGTAAATGGAATTTGCAGGACTGGAAGTTGGGCGAGTCAGTAGGTAACAGGTGCATGAGTGTGAAGGCCTAGAACATGACTGTATAGTACTATAGAGTTTATAAACACTACACTTAGGCAACACTAAATTTATTTTAGAAAATTTATTTCTTCACTAATCAATCTTAGCTTACTGTACCACCTTTTTTACTTTATAAACCTTAAAATTAAAAAAAAGCTTTGTGACAACACTGAGCTTAAAACACAAACACATTGTACAACTGTACTAAAATACTTTTCTATCCTTATTCTATAAACCTTTTCCTATTTAAAAAAATTTATTTTTTTACTTTTTAAACTTTTCTGTTTAAAAGCAGACAGAAACACACACATTAGCCTAGACCTACACAGAGCCAGAATCATCAAGATGTACCTAGGTGATGAGAATTTTTCAAATCCATTATAATCTTATGGGACCACCACCATATATGATGTCCATTATTGACCAGAACATTCCTATACAGCATATGACTGACTTGTATAGTAAAAACTCAAGAGGTTCAAAAGGGTAAACAGTGAAAAATCTCCCTCTTTCCTGCACTCAAAGCAATCAATATTATCAAGTGTGCATCATGCTCTCAGAGATGTTTTATGTACATTCAGGCAAATACTTGTAAGCCTTCATTTGTTTTTCTCTTACTTGCATGAAAGGCAGCATTCTCTACTAAAATTCTGTATTTGAGCACCTAGTTCAGGTAATAGGGATACAATGGTAAACAAAACCAAGTCCAGCCAAGAAGCTTCCATTTCCATGGTAGGAAGCGGGCACCAAGCAAGAAGTGAATAAGGTGGCTTCAGGTAGTGTGTGACTGATTGGCAGAGAATGGGGTGCTGGCTTACTGAGATGAGATGGGGTAGTCATGAAGGTTCACCAGGGAAGTAAGAATTTCAAAGAAAGAAGATACTTTTTCCCTCTTGTATTCATCTAGCTAAACATGTAGCTAAATTGAGCAGTTAACCTCCACCCAGGCCCACAAAACACATGTGGAGACATGGGAGTCAAAGCACACTTCACCAACATGCCGACTCCTCACTGCAATTTGGTGACCAAAAATTTGAAATGCATGCTCACCACTGCCTGACCATGCTTGAAACCACTATGCTATACTCCCCTTGGATGCAAAAAGCTGTAGCTAATAGAGGCCCTAAGGAATTCATTCCCAGATATGATATTTCATGAAACATCTACCACGAAGCTGGGACTGTACCATTCACTGCTGTTTCTCATCTGTACTCATTGCTCTGATTATATCATTTGGTCCTTCTACAAAACCAGCAATTGAATAGGGAGGATTAGATTATTCTCTTACTGTAGTCAGCATGCCAAGAAAATTGGAATGGCAAGGAAAGGATAGATTGCTAAAATAATTATTCTAAAGGGTGGCAGTAAGACTAGTAGAAAGTCACAGACCAATCAATCAAGGTGTGTATTGCGATATAAAATTAAAAAAAAAAAATCTGTGTACTGTGTTAGCCCATTTTCACACTGCTGTGAAGAAATACCTGAAATTGCGTGATTTATGAAGGAAAGAGGTTTGATTGATTCACAGTTCCACATTGTTGGGGAGGCCTCAGGAAACTTACAATCATGGTGGATGGCAAAGAAGAAGCAGGCGCCTTCTTCATAGGGTGGCGGGATGGAGTGAGTGCAAGCAGGGGAAATGCCAAATGCTTATAAAACCAGCAGATCTCGTGAGACTCACTATCATGAGAAAAGCATGGGAAAACCGCCCCCCATGGTACAATTACCTCCACTTGGTCCTGCCCTTGACAGATGGGGATTAGCATTCAAGGTA
This sequence comes from Macaca thibetana thibetana, assembly GCF_024542745.1. Lineage (NCBI taxonomy): Eukaryota > Metazoa > Chordata > Mammalia > Primates > Cercopithecidae > Macaca > Macaca thibetana. Next base: position 39,488,307 of record NC_065590.1, read on the forward strand.
AGGTTTGGGTGAGGACATGGAACCAAACTGTATCATGCACATTTAGACATCTAAACAAATCCTAACTTTCATCACCAAATATATTGAATACTAACTATAACTGGTTATTGGACTAGTTTTTTCAAATTTCTTCCAAATGTGTAGTAAAATCTAGAAATATCCCCAAAAGGCTATTTGCTATACTTTCCTACATATGTGTGAAAACATCAATTTCCATGTCTTGGAAATAATTGAGGAGTGTATGGGTTAGTTTAGAAATGTTGGTCACTTCTAGCAGTGGCGAAATACATGCCACTTGAGGTTTGGTATTATACCAGGTGATGAAGCTCTCCGGAAAGTAATGTATTGTTTGATGGCACAAAACTGACTGAAGATTTATATAGTAATTTTATCCTCATTAAAGCCCTTAATTATCATCAAATTGTAAAATAAATGTAAAAGGGAAAGAATATTAGACTAATTTTGAAACAGTTCCTTCCCTCTTCTCCCCTACCACATGATATAGGAAGTTGCCTTCTGTATTAGTCTGTTTTCATGCTGCTGATAAAGACATACCTGAGACTAGGAAGAAAAAGAGGTTTAATTGGACTTACAGTTCCATGTGGCTGGGGAGGCCTCAGAATCATGGCAGGGGGTGAAAGGCAGTTCTTACATGGCAGTGGCAAGAGAAAATGAGGAAGAAGCAAAAGTGGAAATCCCTGATAAACCCATCAGATCTCGTAAGACTTATTCATTATCATAAGAATAGCGCAGGAAAGACTGGACTCCGTGATTCAATTACCTCTCCCTGGGTCCCTCCCACAACATGTGGGAATTCTGGGAGATACAATTCAAGTTGTGATTTGGGTGGGGACGCAGCAAAACCGTATCACTCTCTTTTGTGGTCCCTTATCACGTCCTATATGCAATCTGTCCTTCACATCCATGGGTTTTGCATCCATGGACTCTACCAGATGTGGCTAGAAAATACTCGGGGGAAATAAAACTGTCTGCATTGAATATGTGCAGACTTTTTTTGCTCACTAATCCCTAGCAATACAGTATAACAAATTTTTATGTATTAATAGCATTTACATAGTATTAGGCATCGTAAGTAATCTAGAAATGATTTAAAGGACATGGGAGGTATGTGTGTATGTAATTACTACACCATTTTATATAAGGGACTTGAGTATTCGCAGATTTTGGTCTCTGCAAGGGGATCCTGGAACCTATCCTGCATAGTGAGGGATGACTATATTTATGTTTCTCGTAGTAGACATGGATGAAAGAAGTTCCTCCCCTTGCCCCATGCCAACCAATTATTTGTGCTTTCTAGTTGTTTGGATCTTAGATATATGGAATTTCCCACCTCTAGTTAGCGTGCTCTGGAATAAAGCCGAAGTTCCTTGCACTGCTGTTACTGCTGTTAGACCTTTCTCAGCAGATCTCAGATATGAGCCCTTTCAGGTAAAAAGCAAGTGGACTTTTATTTCAGATCACTTTTATATCTAGCATCAGATCATCTCACCCCCAGAAATCCCAATGGGGTGAGGCAGCTCAAACGGTTGTATTGATAGAGTGATGGAAGCACCAATACACTGGATGTCCAGTTCAGGGCTGCCCAGGATTAGAGATTGCCCTGTGGTCCCTGACATGTAAGTTAGATGCCTTCCATGGAATGGGTCTCCTAAGAGCTGGGCTGGGAAAGTGAGCTCTAGAGAACTAGAAATTCCCCTGAAGGTGAGATGCAATGCCTACAGATTACATCTAATGCCAGAGGAATTCCAATTCTTTGTAAAAGAGGCAATGAGCATGGGAAACATCGGGTATTACTCACTTCCCTTTTTTCATGAGAAAGGAATCTTCTCTTTTGGAGCCCTTTTCCTCCAGCAGGGCCTGGAATGGTGGGTGGAAGGTCACTAAGAGGGGTACTGGAGCTGATTTCGTATTTACGTTTCTATGCAGAGTGATTTGGGTTACTAGCATCTGTGGACACATTCTGCCTCCCCAGTGCAACAATAGGTTCTTCTCTCTATCCCACACAACAAAGCTGGCCCAGGACAGATTCCAAAGTTAAGGATTTGTTTGCCAAATGAAGACAAAGTTCAGAAAATGCTTCAAGTTGTCTCCCTCTATCTCTTTACTTTCTTCTGCCAAACTCTCCGGTTTACTCCCAAAGAGCACTGCAAAGTCACTCATGGTTTGGATAGCAGTTGGGGCAGGTATACTGCTTTATGTTCTTCAAATACCAGAAAACAACATATCTGTTTCCTCCTTGGCTAGGGTTAGGGAGTGGTTTACAGAAGACTGGGTCAGATCATGCCTGCTGTGCAGTTACCTAAGTGGACGGGGAACAGACTAGAAATTAGCCCTCTCACTGTTTTACTGCCTAGGGGTGGAGAAAGGGAAGGCTGGATGTGGCTGCAGTTTGACAGAACACACAAATCCAGAGAAATTTCTGGAGAAAGTTTCCTCACAACTTTACCAGTACTTTTTCACTTGCCTGAGGTCATTTCCTCTTATCTTGTAATCCATTGTTTTCTAAGAGAAATTTCATAAAAGAAAGCCTTTTTTTAATAGCCCAACTGAAGCTCCTGTGATGAAAACAATAAAAATTCTCATTTGAAAGTGATTCTTTTTCCACTTCTAGGACAACCAGGGGAATAAAATCATACCATGTGCAGCAGCTCAGACCTTATGATTGTCAAGACCAAGTTAAATTTGAAGGTTTAGAGGCTCAAAAGCATCACAATGGTTTCTAACCCCAGAGGGTTGCCTCAGCAGGATTCTTTTGAAGTAAAATCTACATCTAGTTACAGGGGGCACTTTCTGCCATCCACCAAATATTGACATTTCCTTGTAGCTTTCAGCATCTATTCCATTTTCTTCTTCTGTCTTCAGGTTCTGCTTCTTTTCTTCACTATTCTCTGCAGGTTCTAGATGGTCCATGTTGTGCTACGTGTACTAGATGATTGTTTTTGGTGGTGGAAAATGGGAAAAGACAAGAAGAAGACAGAGATTAAAATCTGGACAGATAAATGAGTTTTCAAAAATAATCCTTAATAGTCTATGACATGAAGGAAGCATATAATTCTAAAAATGTGTTTCGAAGCCAACCTGTATTAGTTTGTTCTTGCACTGCTATAAAGAACTGCCGGAGACTGGGTAGTTTATAAAGAAAAGAGATTTAATTGATTCACAGTTCCGCATGGCTGGGGAGGCCTCGAGGAGCTTAGAATCATGGCAGAAGGGGACGCAGGCACATCTTACATGCTGGCAGGTGAGAGAGAGAGCGTGTAAAGCCCAGGGGAAACTGCCATTTATAAAACCATCAGATCTCATGAGAACTCCCTCAGTATTATGAGAACAGCATGGGGAAACCTCCCCCATGGTCCAATTACCTCCAACTAGGTCTCTCCCTCAACACCTGGGGATTACAATTCAAGTTGAGGTTTGGGTGGGGACACAAAGCCTACTCATAGCACACCCCTCTTAGACAGACAGTAGAGTCTCATTTTTATTTTTCAGCTCTGTGCATATGGGAAGCAGAATGAATTCATAGGAATGTAGCAGTCCTGTATGGTTCCCTGGCCAATCTTACTAGTACATCGAGCTCTGCATGTTTTAAAGAATCTTTTCATAAATTGGCAGCCATTGATAGCTGCCAATTTGTGATGAAAAGGAGAAGAGAAATCTTTGCCTCCTGAGTCAGTTGGATATATGGTAGAAGACAACTCAGGTGAAGTTTTCTTCCAGAATGCATGCCATGCTGCATATGGGGAAGGAATTTTCCCAACGCCCCAGAGGTCCTGCTCAGGACTCTTCTAGAGCTCTGATTCTTCCCTTGTTTGGCCTCACAGGAGCTCCATCAACCCTAACTTACCCTCCCAGCCTTATCTGTGATGAAAGATTCCAGATATTTCCCCTTTTACAAAGAATAACTTGTCATTTCCAAAATATATTCTGTGTTCTCTTGCCTCGGTGTCTTTGCCCACCACTGGGAATGCTATTTCTCACCATCCTCCTTTTCTGGTCAAATTCGGATCCACTGTTCAATGGAAATGTTATCTTCAACTTGTGAAGCAGTCTGCAACCCTTCCAGATGGACATACCCCTTGCTCATTGGTGACCCCAAGCCTCCCGTGAACGTTGCTTTCTTGGTTTGTTAGGCCAAGGCTGGGAATGTGCCACAGGTGGTTTCCTGAGAGCAGCTTCCATAGTGACCTTACTTATCATTGTGTCTTCCAGTCTTCCTAGCACAGGGCCGTCTTGCTGCACACGCTCCATGTATGTTTATTAAATTCACTGGAATGTGATAACATTGTTAATGATCATGTAAGTGTATAAGAACAACATAATACAGAAATACGCTAAAAGGAGAAGGTGAAGCCTAAACACAGTGAGATTCTTGGAAGACTCAAGGAATGTGCCAAGTGCCTCTACTAGGAGAAAAATAGAAAGGAGAAAATGATGAGCTTTTGAAAAAATCAAGTGTGTTTTTTGTTTTCTAACGGGCTTGAAAATTGTTTTCTGTAGAAGAATCACCATCTGGACTATCTGGATGAAAATGATCCCCACCTCCATGATTACAGGATGTCCCATAGTGCCCACAAGAGGTGCAAGCACCCAGGTACCTGCTGGTGACAGTTGGATCGCCCATGATGTAAGGACTTGAGAGGCCACCTTTAGTAGATTTCTTATTGAAAGCAAACTGCAGTATGAATGGAAGCGTGAGGCAGCACACTCCCAGGCTTTTCAAGTACAGGAGTTAAGTAAACAATTTTACAGACTGAGATAGGCCAATACTTTTCTGGAATTGATTATTTACTACAGATAAATATTTATGGAGCCACAAAAGGCACTGGGGTGACAACAGTGAAAAGGACAGATAGCATTTCTTCCCCTGTCCTCCCTGGAACTCTGCTGGCTACACTTGCTGTTTTTCTGTTAATCAAACTTCCTATTATAAATCTGTGGTAAGAGGATTGTGTTTCAGATATTCCCAGAAGTGTCAGGAAAGAAAATATGCCACCATCAACCAGGAGATAAAAAAATTAACCACCTGGGAAAATTAATAGGATTGTGCTTAAATGAAGGTGTTACATAAGACAAACAAACAAAAAACTATGAGTTCTGCCCCATTCTTAGAAAATTAGGTCTGTATTTTTACATCCTTCTGAGTGCACCTGGGGGTGGAAGTGAGTAGGTTCCACCTCCAAGGCTGAGTGGCTTTAAAGGTCTCCTGCTGAGGGGGTTGGGTGGCACATTCATGCTTTAATTCAGAGTATTCTCTGTCCCAAGCTCTCTGAGCTTGGGTGAGAAAGATCAGCCATCACTGTCTGTTTCCCACACTCTGATTTATTCCTTCACCTACAGAGGCCTAGCTTAGTATCTTGCATATAGCAAATGCTCAGTACATATTGGCCATATTCATGATTAAGTGACAGACATTTAATTGAGAAGCAGAAATGTGACATTTATAAATGTCCACATTTGTTGGGCATGGTTATAGGCGATACAGCCTCAGGAAAGAAGCCATAGGTCTTCAGCAACCTAACACTTTGGGAAAAGAGAAATTTCTGATCTCGGAATTTATATTTTGGAGTCCTGTTGCTCAAAGTGGGCCAACAATAGGATATCACTGTGTGATCAAAAATCAGAGGAGGTAGGGAAAGGACTTATATTGAAATGCACATGGATATAATGTAGTATAAAATGCAAAATTCACAAGAAAATAAAACCTGACACTTCAGAGAAATTTTACCTACCTGTAGACCCACAGCTTTTGCAAAGTGCTTTTTAAGGGGCGTTTCCAGGAAATTATTGGCAATGTCTACTTCAGGCACAAAATTCATGCTGCTGGGGCAGCTTACAACTTATTTTCTAGACTCATGGTTTGTTTTTGTGGGGTGGGGGCTGGGGGAGAAAATCTCCCTTTCCCCAGATGACTTGAAATCTTCCAAGGTTTCTAAAGTTTCCATCTTCAGTCTTCTTCATGCCAGCCCAATCAATACACATAGTGATAAGTACAGACTTTTGAAGTTATTATCTGGATATTTCAGACCACAACCTCACCTATATAAATAATTCTGACAAAGCTGTGTTTTCTCATGCAGGAGCAAGATAAATCCTTGAGTTGCCATTTCGTATGTGTCTGCAGATACTGACTCCACATTTCCAGAAGCCTAGGGAGAATGGTGCGGGGTGGAGGGAGAGGAGGGTAATGTCTTATACAAAAGTAGTGAAATGCTTTTGTGAGCAGCGAGTTCAGGTTTACAAGAGTATCATTTCAAAGGGAAAACCAGGATGCAAAGTGCATAATTTTGCAACTGGTTCTCTTCATCCTCCAGCATTATAGTTGCCTAGATGAGAATGCTTGTCTTCTTAAAATGCATCCTCTGCCTTCAGGTTAGACGATGTGTTTTATAGATGAGAAACAGAAAAGAAAATATCCATTTCTTTGTGTTTAGCAAGGTTTCCTGGGTGGTATCTTTATCGTCTTTCCACATCAGACTCCCCAATCTTTCCCCTCTTTGATCTCCCCTACCACCATGATTGGGTTAGTTCAACATATATTTTCAGTTACTAAAGTGTTTTAGATACCGTACCAGGCATGATGGATTCAAAGATGAATGAAACAACCCCTGTCCACTGGCAGCTATGTTCTCAGATGATTTCAACATAGTAGATAAGTGCTAAGATAGAGGTAGGAACTGGAGGGGTTTCCAGAACACAGCTACAAGCATCTGTCAAAAGATGGTGCTGTTATAATGTTTTCCCATACATTTTTATTTTCTCCTACATTGCTTTCAAATTCCTTGAAGGCAAGATCTATGTACTTGCTACTTCCCATTTCTCTCCTAGATGGTGTTCTCAATAAATATTAATTGAAGTTGTTCTAGATCCATGGTTTACAATGCTGTCACTTTAATATTGGCCTTTTGTGAAGTTCTTACAGTTTAGAGTCTGACCACACTAGGAGAAAGAGAGACCCCCAAATTCAGGTTGGTTGGCAAATTCATTATCTGGCATTAATATTGTACCTCTCTGAAAGACCAAGGACATGTACTTGCTTCAGTAGTAACAAGAGCTCCGTTGGTGGCTTAATTTGGAAATACTATTTAATGTTCATGACTATAACGTTGCTCAAGTTGGGAAAAGCATGTGTGGTGTTCAACGTGATCTTAACATTGCAGTCGATCAGAAAGGGAGCACAATCATGACAGTTGCTATTTAATGATGTATGAAACAGCCTGGTAAAGTGCAGCATTAAGAAAAGCTGAAACAGGTGCAGAACCAAGGCCTGATAAAATATTGAGACCTTTGTGGCCAAGGCCACATCTCCCAACTTGAAAAGTGATGAGCATCAAGTGCCATCACAGAGTACAGAAACTAAGGTAGATCCATGGAGTCAGAGCAATGGACAGGGATGCTGCCTTTGGAGAAGGGGGTGACTGATGAGACACATAAGGCTTTTACCTGGATATGTTGAGAAAGCCTCTTACTATTCAGTCCATATTTGGTTTATTTTTAAATCTCCTGTTTTGTCAATCTACTGAAGCAAACCTACAAACTTAGAAAACAAACAAAGACTCTAGTCAACAAAAGTAATCTGTATTAGAGTTGCAAATGATGAGTAAGTCTTGGATCCTTTAAAGAAATGTCAACAGCAAAATTCCTGTTACTATTATTGTTCCGCTTTTACAAATGCAAACTAGTAGTGTCAATATCTTTAGTTTAAAATGCTTAGTGTAATATGAGACACCCAACTTATCTGTATTGTTCTAATAGGTGACTTACAATAAGCTGTGGGTTTAGAAAGGACAATGGATTTTATGTCCTCCCAGGAAGATTTTATTGAACTAAAGAAAAACTGTTACAAAATAATAAAAGTCTGTATCTCCTTGCTTACTAGAAGGAGAGTTTCAAGGTCTATTTCTTCATAATTTCTATCTAATCAATCATGTTCCTTGTCTTGGTGAATTATGGTCTTATGGATTGACATTTATGAGTATTTCTTGATATGGCTAGAGGGTAAGTCCAAGACAAATATTATCCAGATCTTACATGAACATCTCTTCAACTTGCACTGTTGCTTTGTGAAGACACCAAATTCAGTGAGGGACATGAATCCTATCCCTGAAACACTTAAAGCAGGATTGGTGAAACAAGACATAACTATACTTAGAACACTGTTTAGAGAGATAGGGCAAGAAAGTAAAGGTTTTATTCTTTTTTCTTTTTCCAAATGAATTATACTGACAAGAAATATACTAATTTGGAAGGAAGGAGAGCTAACTTTTTGTTATTCAGGAAACTTGATGGATGTGAAATTGGCAGTGGCTCTGAAGGAGCCGGCTTTTGAAGGCAGAGAAGGAAACCGAAGAACCTATTATGTGGGGATGAACTCCAGCAAATGAGCAGGGCAAGAGTGTCCAGATAGGCAGGGGCAATGGGACTAATACCTAAACTAGACTGGCTGGAGCAAATGACGTGAAGGTGTTGTAAGACTGTTTGCGACAGAGGCATGAGGTAACGTAGATAGTGATTACTTTTCATGTCAGCCTAAGGAGTTAGCATTTTATCCAACATCCAAGGTATTTTCTATTGCTAAAGTATTTCAAGATTGCCTTGGTCAATAATAACAGAATGTTTAAAAATTTTTACCCCCAAAATTGAATGTTGGCTCCTATTTCAAATATTTCTCTACAAGGCAAATGGAACATTTGAATGTTTATACTTTTTGTCACTGTTTATACCAAGTGCATTTTTATTTATTTTATGTGGTTGATCTTTAAATAGTGCTGGGGTATATTGTCTAGTGCAATCTGTTGGCAGAGATGGAAAAATATCTGAATGCTTTTGTGACATGAAAATTTATTCGGGGACTTAAATAGAAATCTCAAGAGGAAAGCACATAGGATATTATTGATTTTATTTTTATTTTTGTTTTCTATTGCAACTGAGCATTAAGGAGGAATCAGTTAAAGCAAGAAGTCTGATCATAAATTATTCTATGGAAGAGCCATTTTTAAAGTTCTGGCAGAGCTGAAAGGCTCCCAAGTAGAGTATTCTTTGTGCATGAAACTCATAAATACAATTAACCAAATTCTCATCTTATTTTACTCTCATTTATCCCCATGATGGTGTTTACTTTAGGTAAAGGGATATTTTATTTTACTGTTAATATCTGAACTGAGCCAGATTGTTGGGCATGGTATGTTCAAAAGCAGCTGATGCACATCAACCAATGTAGAACATTAGTTAATCAAAGGGCTTCAGTTATTTCATTGTTAAAATTAATTGGAAGTTTTTCATCCTTGCCCCATGCATAAGGGAGCAAGGCATCTATGGTTGCATGGGCAACACTTGAAGGAAAGTCATAAGGGCTACACATATGGCAAATAGTAGACAGATTCAACATGCCCAGGTTTTGCTGGTATTTGCCACCCAGGTCAGCATCTTACATCTACCTGGATCTACAGTATTTGACACTTGCTCGCAGTGCAATAGTTATTTCAGAATTAAGATTGTTTACGTGTTTCCTTTGGATGCCAATGGAAGCTGAAAACAGTGGCTCATTTGTAGACTTGAAAATCCCAAACCATAAACCTGAAAGCCATGTTCTTTTCATTCCACTTTTCTTGCTAGTTTCTCTTCTCTCTCCCCTCTCCTCCTCCTCCCTTCCTCTCACCTCTTTTCATCCCATTGTTTTATCCAGTCATCCATATCTCAACCTATTGTATACTCCACCTGAGAAAAGAGAGGAAGTGAGCTGAAACCTATTTTTTTTTCTATTTTGGGGGTCAATGTTTAGCCTTTTGGTGTATAGCAGCTGAAAGGGAAGGTTGTAACTTGTTCTCTACCTGTAGAAACTCTTGCATGAGGCAATTTTCACATTCCTAAGGTGGCCACCTAATATTTTCTTGCCTTCTGATTCCATCCGAATCCATGGAAATTATAAGTCCACATACTACTTGGACTTAAAGAGGGAGTGTTTGACCTCTACTGTCTTCCATAAAATATTTAGGCACCTAAATGCCTAAGCTGCATTTGGCTGCAGCCAACATGACTATAAACTCCTCAAGTTTCACTGAGTCCTATTTCCAATGTTTTTACATCTTCTGCCAATCTTTGAGAGGATGCATTTTATACCCTCCAAGTCAGCATGCATATTGCAGTGTTTGCTGGTTTCCAAATTAGCACAGGGAAAGTGAGAAAGCATTCAGTAACAACCTGCAAAACCTCTCCTAGCAATGTTTCTCCTTAACCTAGTGGTCCCACGTTATTATTATTATTATTATTTGAGATGGAGTCTCGCTCTGTCGCCCAGGCTGGAGTGCAGTGGTGGGATCTTGGCTCACTGCAAGCTCCGCCTCCCGGGTTCACGCCATTCTCCTGCCTCAGCCTCCCGAGTAGCTGGGACTACAGGCACCCGCCACCACACCCGGCTAATTTTTTTGTATTTTTAGTAGAGATGGGGTTTCACCGTGTTAGGCAGGATGACCTCGATCTCCTGACCTCGTGATCCGCCCGCCTTGGCCTCCCAAAGTGCTGGGATTACAGGCGTGAGCCACCGCGCCCCGCTGGTCCCACATGTTTTAAACCCAGATTTTAAAATGCTGATAAGGGAGGCTTGAGATCCACAGATGGTTCTCCAAACATGAGATCATGACACTTATAACTCTCTACCTCTTATTCCCATGCTATTTTGCACAGAACTTTTGCAGACAGTGCACACAGAGGGAGTTTTGAGAGGGTTCTTTGCTCCAGTGCATGAGACCTCATCTCCTGTCTCCGCCTCCAAGAGCCCCAGGACACATGCCCTTTGAGGATAATTCTGGCTGTTTCCAAGCCATAGTCTACACAGTCTTCTTTTCAGAAATCCCTGTTATCAATGAAGTTCAATGTACGTGAGCAGCCTGGGTAACATAGTGAGATTCTGTCTCTACAAAAAACATAAAATAAAAGTTAGCTGGGCATAGATAGAAGTGCACACCTGCAGTCCTAATTACTTGGGTGGCTGAGGATTTCTTGAGCCCAGGAGTTTGAGGCTGCAGTGAGCTATGATCATGTCACTGCATTCCAGCCTGGGTAAAAGAGCGAGAATCTATCTAAAAAAAAAAAAAAAAAAAAAAGAAGGGCATGAGTTTTTCTTCCTCCTCAGTTCAATTTTAAACACATATTTTGAAAAGTGTTCTATATGCTTTATTATAAGTTTGCTTACATGAAAAGAGACAAGTTTGGATCCTGTTGTTATGACTGAGGGCTCTATCTAGAAGGTGTAAAAATTGTCTGTATTTGTATTTTACTTTCATAAAAAGAAAAATGGCAGGCCCTGGGCTAAGTGCTTTATTTATATTATTTCATTTATTTACCCCCCCCCAATAACTTTATGGGTATCGTATTCTTTTTTTTTTTTTTTTTAACATTATGAAAGAGGAAACAAAAACCCAAGAAAGTTTTAAGTGAGTTGTTCAGGGTCACACAGCTCATATTTGGAGGAGCAGAATCTCAATCCTGCAGTTCTGGTACACAAATGAGTAAATAAAAGAGAAAGTCATTCCCTTTCTTCTGTACCATGGCAGCCTCCCTAGTGCATAATTTCCTTTTTTACTCCTGTGTTTTAAATGTCTTAATCTCTGGATTGGATGCTTTCTCCTTTTTCTTTCTAAAGAAAAGAAGAAATGAAAAGAAAAAATAAAAAAGCACTACTACTTTCTTGGCCTTCTACAAGCATAAAAAGCACTTCAATGCAGAGTTGGGGAATATGGGATGTCAGAAAGGTCAGAGGTGTTCACGAGGTCTCCTCTGTGTTTTTACTCAAGGACCTGGTAGGATGATGCAGTGCCCAGGCCTTCCTGAAAGCAAGAAACTCTCTGGAGAATTGTTCCCTGACCATAAATAAAAGGTGCCGTGAAAATTCAGGGACACAACGCTGGGGGAAGGGTTGGACAGAAACTGGCAAAGGTCCCCACAGCACCAGACCCCACAGCAGCCCCTCTTTCCACCAGCACCCTGCCTGTCCTCTCCTCAGCCTTCTGGATCTTTCAGTGATGATTATCTCATTCTATTTTCAAAAGAACGCTGAGTGAAATAGTCCTCTTATCCCCATCTCATAGATGAGGAAACTTGGGTTTAGCCAGATAGCTAATTTGTCCATGGTTTTTACAATTACTAAGTAATAGAGCTGGTTGGGAATGGGGGACCAGCTGTGAGACCTGAGTGTACTGGGGTGTGGGATTTGCAGTGCTAAACCTCTGACAGTCCCAGTACTCTGGGACCACTGTTTATCCTAGAATGGAAACTGGTGGTGCCTAACTCCAGCCCTTATGCTTAACATCTTTATGGCACCATCCCATAAAATTTCTACTTTAACTCAAAGTCGTTGATAACATTCAATTTATGCAAAATAAGGACAAGCACCTGCCAGTTCTAGAAAGATTCTTTGGCAATGGGTTTGTAACTCCTTCTTCTACCCTTCCACAAATCCTTTTCCTTCCTTCTGTGCCCATCTCTTCTCCCCAAGTAGCTGGTAGCCATAGGTGCCTTAAGCATCTTATTCATTGGAGCTCCTGGGAGTGTTGGAATTTGTTAAGAGTTCTCAGTGGGATGCGGTGGCTCACGCCGGTAATCCCAACATTTTGGGAGGCCAAGGCGAGCAGATCATGACGTCAGGAGATTGAGACCATCCTGGTCAACATGGTGAAACCCCGTCTCTACTAAAATACAAAAAATTAGCTGGGCATGGTGGCGTGCACCTGTAGTCCCAGGTGCTTGAGAGGCTGAGGCAAGGGAATTGCTTGAAACTGGGAGGTGGAGGTTGCAGTGAGCCGAAATTGCTCAGTTGCACTCCTGCCTGGTGACAGAGCAACACTCCATCTCAAAAAAAAAAAAAAAAAAAAAAAAAAGAGTTCCAGGGTGAAGAAGAGAAGCCAAGCTGCCAGTAGGAATCATTTCTGTGTTATATTTCTGGTAAATTGCTTAAGAAATCTCAGAAGAAAGGAACCCCGATCCATAAACCTCCAGTAACGTGCTGTGATTCCTCTTTTGTAGTGCTAACTATATATTCTATTCCATACCTGCATTTATACTTGCAGTTTCACATGCCTTTCTTAAAGAAGTACCCCAAAGTTGGCTAAGCTTCAGGTCCAACAAGCCCAGATCTGCTTATAGATTTGGATTTGGCCCTTAGTGGTTCCACCCAGGTCTCTCTCCCTGTCCTGAACAGGGCCTCAAATCATCTCTATCCCTGCTACATGTATTCTCTCAATAGAAACTTTTGAACAATCCTTCAATACCTGCATATTTATTTATAAGTTATATACGTAAGCTACAAATGAAAGTGTGCAAAAATTAAAATTTAAAAGATGAGATAAAGTTTTAAAAGATTTTAAAACTTCTACATATTGTGAAATTAATAGAAGTTTTAGTACTGTCTTCTCCATCCCAAATGGATAATCACATGGACATTCTTTGGTGTATGCAACCAGTTAGGAGACCATGCTAACCACTGTTTTTTGATCTGTGTTTTCTAGACCTGGGTATATAGTAACAATCCAGGGATTGTACAGACACATATTAAATATTATGCCTTCTTGAGGCTGCAACTGTCCTTCCCTACCCTCAATTAAAAATTCTTTGAAGCAACCTTATTCATCTAATTGATAAACTTTATAATAAATGAATGTTACTAGATTGGGGTTTCACAATATATTTTTGAAAATAGGCTCTGCTATTAAAAATGTCTCAAATGTATTTCTCTATTATATTATACTCACTAGCTACCATAGAGAAATATCTGATGGGCTCAGCCATTCTAAGGAGCTAATAGCCAATAATTACTTATGTAGTATCCCTCCAAAGGTATATGAATTTTAGTCAACATTTTTTGAAGATTTTCAGGAATAATTTTAGGAATCACTAGAATGGTGGGATCAATTAAGAGTATGGGGGAGAGAATTTTTTGAGATAGTGTCAAGATCTCACTTGCCGATGCTTCTGGGGCACCCATCTATTGGTGAATTGGGCCAGGTTAGCATACTTCTCTTCCAGGGTCATCTCTTCTCAGATATAGGGGGCTGAGCTCAAATCCTTGCTTAGTACAGGCAGGAGGAGGTGACTGCTGAAGTGGAAAGTTGGACTTCTGCATAAAGCTAAGAACTCAGGTTATAACTCCATCTCTGCCACTTACAAACGATATGTGCTTGGACAAGTCACTTTCTGGACTTCACGCCCTACAGCAGGAATCTCAGATCTCTCCTTGAAGCATAGGGGCTAGACAATGTCATCTAGAGCTCCTCTGCAACACTTAGGTCTGTGCTTTTATTACTACAGTGTTGCTGTATGCTGGAGAAGTCTGTGTATAGGGTTGGTGCCCGAGTTATAACTCACTTTGTATATGCCCATGTGGGGTTTGTGCCAGGTGGCTCCACCTTTAAATTTGGGTTTAATCTCATAAACAGTTTCCTTTTTATTCAATGAATCCCTGATGCACATGTGTCTCTGAATAAGAATTTTTAAAGCCTTTCCCACAGGCAAGTTCTGGTCTGCCTGCCTAGCCCTGAATTAAATGAATAATTCACTGTACATAATGATCTGTATATTAATCCCTGAATCATAAGATTGAAAAACTCCTTGAGAGGCTTTGTATTTTCCTACGTGTGATCTTGCTTTCACATATAAGATTCCCATTATTTAGTCTGTGCTCTCTGTAGCTTTGGCTATAAACACCCTCCCATCTTTCAAGAGCAGCACTTAACTGCCATCATCTCCACAAAACCTTCCTGCATTTACCTGATCAGACCCAATGTCCTGCTATGCATTGGACCTCTTGTAGGTTGCTCATCCCCTTATCCCTTGGGGTATCATTATTCTTGGACATTGCTGCTCCTCCTCTACTATCACATGCCTTTGCTTATTGGCATTTACGCACCCTTGCTCTTATTAATGCCCTTCCTTTCTCTTTTAACTCCTCCTACTTCTTCCATGTAAACAGGCATTTAACACCCATCTAGTCTTAGAATCTGAACTTCTTCTTACGATCATTGTTAGGGACACAGTAAATGTGTTATTCTTGAAATGCCTCAGGGTGGTGTATTTTTTCTTATAAATTGATAGTGCATTTTACTAAAGGCCCCTTTAGTGCTCTGCCTGCATAAAAAGATTCTCATTCTGCCAATAACCTCTTCTGAATTACTGAGCACCCAAATACAAGCCATTCTTCCTCTCAAACGGGGAAATCCAACCTCCTGTCCTGTATACAGGGCATTTGACATGACGTGAGGTTGGAGTTTAACTTCCACTAAGTAGATATTTTGAAGATGAATAATAAAAGGGATTACTGAGATCACCGAGACCGCTTCACGGCACTGTCTAGAGAGGCCCGGAAGGAAAGCCTGAGGACTGCCAGCCACCTAAGATGATAATTAGCTTACAAAGCACAGGCGTTGGAAGGACCTCCCTGCGGCCCTTCCTCTTCTGTGCTTACAGAAAGGGAAGCTTGAGGAATGCTTCTGTAGGCTGGTACAGGCATCATTCTCCTTCCTTAGAGTCTTCACGGACGAACAAGCTACCATGATACAGAGATACCTGGTTCTGTTTATCTACTCACTTCATGGACGGGGCAGCCAGCAGCAGAGGCTTGTGCCTGGTTATGAGCTGTAGTCAAAGCAGGTACTTATTGTTTTAAATTAGGTCCACAGAAAGCAACGGAGGAGAATCATTTGATTCAAATCATGGCCCCTTAAAAATTTGTTTTAAGTAATGGAATAGGCCTAATGTAGAATTGAAGCAGAAATTTTAGGGCCCAATGGGGACCCAGTTTAGTATCAGGTATCATTTATTGAGCACCTACTATGTGCTAGGACGGTGGTAGACTCTCCAATTATAACAATTCCTCTGTAAAATGGAAGTTATAATGCCTATCCCCTAAGGGTTGCTGTAAGGATGAAGTGACTTATTTCACACGATATTTGGCACCTGGTTTGCCCTCGTAAATAGCTTTGCCCTTGTTTAATCTTCACCAAAAACTGGTGCAGTAACAGGCATCCAATCTGGGATGTCATTTGTCTCCTCAACTTGGAACCTTCAGGTCTCACGCACAGAAAATAATAACAATGCTACTGAATTCATAACATGTTACAATTTACATAGTGCATTTGCATGTATTATCCTCCTTAATATTCAAATCCTACATTGAAGTAAGAATTCATTTCTCCATTTCAGAGATAAATATTTGGGATCGAGAGCCCTGCAACGACTTGTTCAAGGTCACACGATTAACCCAGGCCTCAAACCCATCAAAACTCCCTGGTGGAAGAGGCACTCACAAGACAGCATGTTCTCTCATTGAAAACAGTGTTCTCCATCACACACCGGGGCCTATCATGGGGAGGGGGGAGAGGGGAGGGATTGCATTGGGAGTTATACCTGATGTAAATGATGAGTTGATGGGTGCTGACGAGTTGATGGGTGCAGCACAGCAACATGGCACAAGTATACATATGTAACAAACCTGCACGTTATGCACATGTACCCTAGAACTTAAAGCATAATAATAAATAAATAAATAAATAAATAAATGAAAGAAAACAACAACAAAAAAGAAAACAGTGTTCTCAAGGTTATGACTGTAATGGCACTGCATTAGCCTCCTGCTCCTAATTTAAAATGTCTTTCCCCTCACTCAGTGTGGTCCTGTCATCCTCCCACTAGGGTTACACACGTGAGTTAAGGTATTGAGGTTCCAAAAGGTCTTTGTAAATATAAAACTATAGTAAAATTTACAACTATTTCCCTCAGGCTGGGTAACATCATAGGCCAGTGCATCTCAAACTTTTCCGAATAACGCATTCACATCTACTTGACTGCTGTATTCAGTTCTTGTGGCCATTGTAACAAACTGCTAAAAACTTGATGGCTTAAAAACAACCTAAATTTACTGTATCACAGTTCTGGTGGCCAGAAATCCTAAGTCAGTATGACTGAACTGGGATCAAGGTATCAGCAGGGCTGTGTTCCCTCTGAGGCTACAAGGGAGAACCTGCTCCTTGCCTCTTCCAGCTTCAGTGGCTACCAGCATTCCTGGGCTTGCAGCCCAAATTCTGCCTCTATCGTTACCTTACCTTCTCCTTTTTTGTGTCTGTGTGTCTATTTCACATCTTCCTATAACACCTTTATAAGGATACGTGTTGATTGTATTTAGGGTCCACCTAAATAACCCAGGAAAATCACTTCCTCTGAAGATCCTTAACTTAATTACATTTTTTGCCATATAAGACAATATTTACTCCTTTGCTATATAAGGTGTTATTCACAGGTCTGGGAATTATAAAATGAATATATCCTTGAAGGCCACCATTCAGCCCACTCTAATGACTTAAAGGAATGTCTCACTTGTAGAAGACTGTGACCATGGAAGCCAGAGCTTGGGCCATTCCGCAGAAGAGTAGTCTGCTTTCTCAGTACCTAGGTCCTCAGTACCTAGGTCTGAGGTTGGACCTTTCTCATGTCAAAAAATCCTGTTTAATGCCTGGCACCTTAGGTATGAGTGGTAAATATTACAGATTCTAAGATGTTCTTTCCTCTTGAATACCTCTATCTACCCACCAACCTTCCACGGTGCCCCCCTACTTCCAAAAGATATTTTCTACCCACTAGTCAAGGCCCAACTACAATCCTTAATCACAAGGCTACTCCTGAGCTCCAGGATGTAGTGCAAATAACTCCTTCCACCTCTGAATGTCAATAGTATTTCATGTGTCTTTTACGTAATCGTTTTATGACATGCATCACTTTTTACCTTGCATCATCCTAACACATATACTTCATCTCTCTTCCTAAATTCTGAGTTCTCTGACACTGAATTCATCTCTTACCAGGGCCACCACAATGGTTTTCTAATCTATCGCCATCTTTCACTTTTGCTTGCTTACAGTAAATTCTTCACACAGCAACCAGAGTGATCTCTTTATGATAAAAATCAGGTTATACTATTTCCCTACTTAAAAGATTTTGATGGCTTCCTGACACTCTCAGTATAAAATCCAAGCTTCTTATTATGGCCTGTAAGAACCTGCAAGAGTTGCAAACCCTCCCTCAACCATAAAGACTTACCCCAGACTGGGTAATTTATGAAGAAAAAGAGGTTTAATGGACTCACAGTTCCATGTGACTGAGGAGGCCTTACAATCATGGCAGATGGTGAAAGGCACGTCTTATGTGGTGGCAGGCAAGAAAGAATGAGAGCCAAGTGAAAGGGGAAACCCCTTATAAAACCGTCAGATCTCATGAGACTTATTCACAATCTTGAGAACAGTATGGGGGAAACCACCCCATGATTCAATTATCTCCCACTGGGTCCCTCCCACAACACATGGGAATTATGGGCACTACAATTCAAGATGAGAGATTTGGGTGGCGATACAGCCAAACTATATCACCAACCAATCTCACCTTCCACTACTTTCCCCTAAGATCAAAGAAGCCATGTCCTAGGAGACCTTCTGCAACACAGAAACCCCCTGAGTAGACTCTTACCAAATGGCACCACTTCCCCTGGGCTTATGCAGCCTGTTCCAGAACACACCTCCCTTGGCAGGTGGAGCCCAAGCTGGATTCAGCCCCTAGGTGAGTCATCGCACTAAGTGCCTCTCTGTAGGCCACAACCTGCATTTCCTAGTGTCAATAGATTCCTTTCCCTGATTCTAAAGATGAATATGTGCAAGTAGAAAAGTTAAGCCATGTAATAAAGGGTAAAGGAGGAGGTATATAAGAGGGTTCATCACAGCATTATTTGTAATGATGAAAAACTGCACATGACCTACATAGTTATCAGTAGAGAAATGACTGATTTATGTTAAATCCAGCTACAGAAAACTAAGCTGCTGTTATAAAGAATAAGGCAGTGGTTGCCTAGGGCTAGAAAGTTGGGGGGAAATGGGAAGTGACAGCCCATGGATGCAGGGTTTTTCCTGGAGAGTGGTGATGAAAATGTTCTAAGAACAACTGTAGCGATGATTACACAACTTTTCACACACAAAAAATATTGAATCATACACTTTAATTGGGTGAATTGTATGGTATGTGAATTAGATCTCAATAAAGCTGTTAAAAAGAATATGACAGAATTATATGAACCAATAAAATCATGCCATTACTATTTAAATAAAAGCAAATTATAGAACAATTTAAATATATATTTTCATTTTCAGAAAGCAAGGTAGATAAATATATGTACATATGCACATACATTAATGCATATACATTAATGCATATATACACATGTGTGAGCCAGAGACACAGAGAGAGACAGAGAGAGGAAGAAATAAAAATGCTTTCCTGAATAGTAAGCTCTGGGCATTTGGAATGATGGAGGGGTTAAAAGGTGATTTTATTTTTCATTCCTCATCAATTAAGAATAATTTTAACTGCAAGTACTTAAATACCAGACAAATGGGCAAGTAGACCTCTGCTTGCCTCAGTGTCAAGGCTTGATGCTATCAGGACCGGCATCTCTGGAATGCCCTTGGTTTTCCCTTATGCCTGTGAGGTCAGTGATGGAGTGTTGGGTGCTGCTTCACTAGACAACAAAGTGAAGAGCCTTCTTAGATTCCTGTGGGCTCCACACATTTTCACTTTGCCTTACCACCAGAATTGTGTCACATGGTCATTCTAGTTGCAGAGAAAGCTGGGAAAGTGTTTTCCTTTTCCAATCTGAAGAGGGAAGGTACTGTGGGAAGAAATGCTGAAAATAAATGCTGGGTCAGCCAAACAACAGTATTTACCCCAAAGCACCACACAGTGGTAGCCATTGCAGTTTTTCAAGAAATTTTTTTTTTTTGGTAGCTAAATAATAATAAAAAACTAAATCCTACCACCCAAATATTAGGCACTGCTACTATTTTGGTTATATTGTTATATTTCTCTCTCTTCATTCCCTTCTATGTTTTTATTTTTGTTGAAATAGGTTCTTGCTCTGTCTTCCAGGCTCGAGTGCAGTGTTGTGATTATAGCACAGTGCAACCTCCACCTCCTGGGCTTAAGCAGTCCTCCCACCTCAGTTTCCCAAGTAGCTGGGGCCACAAGTGCATACCACCACACCCAGCTAAATTTCTTTATTTTTAACTTTTTTTCCTGGAGACGGGTTCTCCCTATATTGCCCATGCTGGTCTCCAACTCCTGGACTCAAGGTATCCTCCCACCTCAGCCTCCCAAAGTGCTGGGATTACAGAGAGGAACCACCATGCCCAGGCTTTTCTCTCTCTTTCTGTACATATATAGTCATGCATTGCTTAGCAACAGGGATACATTCTGAGAAATGTAGTTAGGCAATTTTGTCATTGTGTAAATATCATGGAATATAGTTACACAAACCTAGATGGTATAGCCCGCTCACTGTACATTTACACTATATGGTATGGCCTACTGCTTGTAGGGTACAAACCTGTAGGGCATGTTACTGTATGGAATACTGCAGCCAATTGTTACTATTGTAACACAATAGTAAATATTTGTTTATCCGAACATGTCTAAACATAGAAAAGCTACAGTAAAAATATGGTATTATACAGTAACCTTACAGGACTACTGTCCTATATGTGGGCCTCCATTGACCATTATGCAGTACCTAGCTGTATACATATGTGTTTATATATGCAGAGGTGCATATAGGTTTGCCTTGGAGATATTGTGGGTTCATTTCCAGACCTTCCCAATAAAGTGGATACCACAATCAAGTGAGTCATATGAAGTTCTTGGTTTCTCAGTGCATACAAAAGTTATGTTTACCATAGACAAAAAGACAATTAAGTATGTGATAGTATTATATCTAAAAATGGACATACTTAATTTAAAAATACTTTATTGCTAAAAAATGTTGATGACCATCTGAGCCTTCAGCAAGTCGTAATCTTTTTGCGGGTGAGAGGTCTTGCCTTGATGTTAATGGCTGCTGATTAACCAATGTAATGGTTTCTGAAGGTTGGGGTGGCTATGGCAATTTCTTAAAATAATTCAACAATCAAATTTGCCATATCTATGGACTTTTCCTTTCATGAAAGATTTCTGTGTACCATGCAATGTTGTTTGATCACATTTTACCCACACTAGAATTTTTTTCCAAATTGGGGATAATCCTCTCATACACTGCTGCTCCTTTATCAACGAAGTTTATGAAATATCCTAAATATTTTGTTGCCATTTCAACAATGATTACAGCATCTTCACCAGTAGATTCCATCTCAAGAAACTGCTCTTTTTGTCATCCATAAGAGACAACTCCTCATCTGTTAGTTTTATCATGAGAATGCAGCAATTCAAGGACATCTTCAGGCTCCACTTCCAATTCTAGTTCTCTTGCCATTTGTACCACATCTATAGTTACTTCCTCCACTGAGGTCTCAAACTCCTCATAGTCATCCTTGGGGGTTGGAATCAACTTCTTCCAAATTCCTGTTAATGTGGATATTTTGACCTTTCATGAATCACTAATGTTCTTAATGACACCTAAAACAGTGAGTCCTTTCTAAAAGGTTTTCAATTTACCTTGCTCAGACCTAGCAGAGGAATGGCTATATATGGCAACTATAATCATGCAAAATATATTTCTTAAATAAGAAGAGTGGAAAGTCAGAATTACTCCTTGTTCCATAGGCTACAGAATGGATGTCGATAGCAGGCATGAAAAGAACGTTCATCTCCTTGTACATCTCCATCAGAGCTCTTGGGTGACTAGCTGTGTTGTCAATGAGCAGTATGATTTTGAAAGGAATTTTTTTTTTTCCTGAGCAGTAGGTCTCAACAGTGGGCTTAAAATATTCATTAAACCATGCTGTAAAAAGATGCGCAAATCATCAAGACTTGTTCCATTTATAGAACAAAGGAAGAGCAGATTTAGCATAATTCTTAAGAGCCCTGGAATTTTCAGAATGGTCAGTAATCATTGGCTTCAGCTGAAAGTCACTAGATAGATGCATTAGTCCCTACCAAGGAAGTTAGTCTGTCCTTTGAAGCTTTGAAGCCAGGCATTCTAGCTTGAGAGTTCATGATGACATCTTCTCCCAATATAAGGCTGTTTTATCTGCATTGAATATTTGTTGCTTAGTGTAGTCACCATCATCAACGATCTTAACTAGATCTTCTGGATAACTTGCTACAGCTTCTCCATCAGCACTTGCTGCTTCATCTTGCACTTTTATGTTATGGACATGGCCTTTTTTTTTTTTTTTAAAGCCTCCTGAAGAAACTTCTGCTTGCTTCAGGGTTTTCTTCTGCAGCTTCCTCACCTCTCTCAACCTTCGTATAATTGAAAATAGTTAGGGTCTTGCTCTAGGTTAGGCTTTGGCTTAAGAGAATGTTGTGGCTGGTTGGATCTTCTACCCAAACCATTAAACTTTCTCCATGTCAGCAACAAGTCTGTTTCACCATCTTATCATTTGTATGTTCACTGGAATAACACTTTTAATTCTCTGGAAAAATCTTTCCTTTGAATTCACAACTCAGCCTACTGGCCCAAGAGGCCTTGCTTTCAGCCTGTCTTGGATTTCGACATGCCTTCCTCACTAAGCTTAATCATTTCTAGCTTTTGATTTCAAGTGAAGGCATGAGATTCTTCCTTTCACTGGAACACTCAGAGGCCATTGTAGGGTTATTAACTGGTCTAATTTCAATATTGCTATGTCTCAGGGAATAGGGACAACCAAGGAGAAGGAGAAAGAAGGGAATGGCTGATCAGTGGAGCAATCAGAACACACAGAACATTCATCAGATAAGTTTGCCATCTTATGTGGGCACTGTTCCTGGCCCCCCAAAACAATTACAATAGTAACATCAATGATTACGGATTACAGATTACCAAAACATATATAATAATAATAACAAAGTTTGAAATATTATGAGAATTACAAAAATGTGACACAGAGACACAAAGTGAGCATTGCTGTTGCAAAAATGTTGCCAGCAGATGTGGTTGATGCAGGGTTGCCACGAACCTACAATCAGTAAAAGATGCAATATTTGCGAAGCACAATAAAGTAAGGCCCAGTCAGAGTATACCTGTGTGTAACCTTATTTAAATATAATCACACTCTGCTTCTTTTCTAATCTGCTGTTTTTCACTAAAAAAAAAACCAAACTGACCCATGTCAATGAATATGGATAACATCAGCCTTTTAATCACTGCATTTCTATTTCATCATTTTAATTTAAGCAATTCTCTATTTGTAGATATTCATATTGTTTCCAATTTTTCATTAACTTAAATAATACTGCAGTGAACATCTTTATTTTGGCACTACAATAAAATAGTGTATATCTCTTTGGATACCCTGACATTGCTAGTCAAATGTAGGAAAAAAAATTATCCCAGTGACATGAGAGGTGCTTACAGTGATGAAAATAATAAATAAAATCAGGATTTCTCTTGCTTTTTTCCCATGAATATTTTTTCTCTTTCTCAAAACAACAAAGAACATCTAAATAAAAATATCTCAAAAGGATTCCCTTTAAATCCTTTTGAGGAAAAGCTGGAAAAGCTGAAACCATGAATTCAAAAGAGATACTAGAGCAAAGAAGCTCTCCTTCCTGATATTCATTTCCTGGATTTAAAAATAAAACTCCATTTCTTTAGTTGTTTTAAAAGGGAGAACTGCTATGATATTTATATTGAAAAGGAAAGATTACATTAAGGGCTGACACAAATTGACAAAAGCCAGAAGATTCAAACTGAACACTATCCCTCTATCCCTAACTCAAGCATTTTAAAGCAAAAAAAAAAAAAATAATTTTAACAAAAGGACTGTGCTCCATTAAAATATTTAGTGGTGACTCAGTAGGACAGTTAAAACCACATCTAGCATTACATGCTTCCATGGTAGGTACTGAAAACATTTTTAAGAATACATTAAAAGAGCATAATAGGAGAGACTTCACTGAATTAATGACTGGGAAGAATATGATTCTGGTAAATCTGACACATACAACAGTCCAGCATCTGCAAAGGCAGATAAGAGGAAGACATAAAACAACCTTGTAAGAAACCTGCACAAAAGTGTCTGCATTTTACTGTCCATAAATATCTGAAAGTTTGGGAAAGGAGGAGCGGATAGACTGTAAATAATCTATGTGCGTGCTTATACTAATTACTGTTAAGAACAACACAACCTATTTATTCTCCAAGTGAGCAATTCTGAATAATCATTCGTATTTGGATTTGCTCTCATCCAATGTCCAGTCTTTGCCAGTTGCCTTCTAAATCTAGGTCATTCGTAAGGGACCTATTCCACCTTAGCGTGCTTTTCCTCTTCAAAATCTTTACCACCTTCCATTGCTTCCCTCCTCCACTCATACCAAACCCCCTACCTGCTCCCAGAGCTCAAAACCACAAGTTCTTTTCTGGAATCCTGTCAGGACAACAGAGTTAAAGAGTTAGTGGAAGAGCCCTCTACTCAGACATGATGAGACCACTTGTTAATCAGTTAATCCGAAGTTTGTTCAAGTGGGGAATGATTTAAAATGATGTTACACTTAAACATTTATTTTAATGCACATCCATTTTGCAGCTGTTGATGCAGGGGTGAGGGTCCTTCCTCCTGTCTGGGTCCTCTGGAATTCCACAGTATCTTCCTTATATAAACCATATCCATAATATATTTCTACAATTTCCAGTTTGGAAATTTCTCTGAAAAAAAATATAGTGATATTTGCAAAGCACTTTGACTGCCAAAAGAATGTCCACATTGTTTTGCAGCTTTTTCTAATTTTTCACAGTTGTCTGGCCCACCCCATTTCAACAGCCTACTTTTTTTTTTTTTTTTTTAACAATCCTACTTTAAACAAAAATCAACTATATTAATTCTTTCAATGTGCTTGGCTAAATTTTCATAGATTCATGAAAGTACATTTATAGCTTCATATTTTATTAAATGACATAATCATACTAAAAAGTACAATGACAGCCAGGCGCAGTGGCTCATGCCTGTAATCCCATCACTTTGGGAGGCCGAGGTGAGTGATCACGAGGTCAGGAGTTCGAGACCGCCTGGCCAATATGGTGAAACCCCATCTCTACTAAAAATACAAAAATTAACCAGGTATGGTGGTGCACACCTGTAGTCCCAGCTAGTCCGGAGGCTGAGGCAGAAGAATCGCTTGAACCAGGGAGGCGGAGGTTGCAGGGAGCCGAGATTGTACCACTGCACTTCAGCTTGGGTGACAGCGTGAGACTCCATCTCGAAAAAAAAAAAAAAAAGTACGATGACTTAAGCCGGTTTAGGGATAAACTGTAGATACCATTGGTCCTCGATGAGAAGACACTAGCATTCATCCTGTGGAAGGTTTTATGCAGTTAACAGAGAGCATTTGCTAATCAAGTGGGTCTGATCTGGCACAGCAGTTAAGTGGGGGCTGTTTAAGAAAGCGTTTGCGGTAGATCTATCAAGTTATAAGTTTTAGAGTCTGAACAATTTCTGATGATTGGCAGAGAAACCCAGGATATAGCTTATCGCCACAAACTCAGTGTGTGACCACAGGTAGCAGTGATATTCAAAAGTATCCAAAAACATCAACCAGGCTGGGCACTGTCCAATTAGAACACATGCTGCCCATTAACAACCTGTAAAGATATACTGTGTGTTCTAGTTCAATATCAGCTCTGATGTGGAAAAGCTGAGATTCTGGACCTTATTCACTTGCAAATGAAAATACAAGAGAGGTTGGTCAAGCAATACACTAAGTTCCTTCTAACTCTGACATTCTTTATTGAGCTATGTACAACCCTAATTAATTTCCTTCCATGGGATTAATCACTTTTCTGTTTCAATTGTTTGTTCTTTCTCTGGACGGGTGTCATCTTGGAATTGTCATTGAGACATAGATCCTCATGGGCAATAACAAGAAGACAATGGCAAGGGAGGCATGCAAGACAAGGTATACATTAAATAGAAATGTATAGTGTATATTTTCTATATGCCACATTATCAGACAGATCTGCTTGCACATACTCATCACCACGTACTCACGTCCTCCCACCTGGTTCTCCAGGGCTCTGTTCTGCATGTTTTGTTTTGGTTTTTAACGTGGGGATAATGCTTATTTGTATGGCTTGCTTAGTTTACACAGATTGGAGCATGTTTTCCACATACAGCTTCTTGTTTGCCAACAAGTCCAGCTGTTGGGGGGCACAGAAGATCACCCAATTATAGAAAACAGTCTTGAATACCTTTTCATGTTTCCCTCATCTACCCTGGAGGCTCTTTTCCAACAATTACAGTTTTAAGGGCCTTTTTCATTTACAGGAAACATTTACTTCTTTGTTACTTTTGTTTGTTTGTTTCCAACTCATCCTAAAAGTTTACCATAGGGCCAGGAGGGGACCTCTTTCAATTCTCCTCTAACAGCATACAGGGAAAGCAAGACCAGGGGAAACCAAGGCCGTCTGAACAGATGAGAGCGGGCTTTTATTTTGAACTCCCTCAAAAGGGAAACAGGACCCAACAGATTTGAACATTTGCTTGGAAAAAACAAAAAAAGAATTTAAAAAAACCTCCAAACTACTTTACAGTGTTAGCCCAGGCTCCTGTATGCCAAGTCCCAGCCCATAATAAATTTTATTGCAATGTTATAAACTCCTGAAAAGAGGAACTTGGAATGGAAGTGCTGACACAAGCTGCCAGAGCCAGGCCACTTCATTCTCGTGGATTCTGCCCTGACATCAGCACATGTCTAGGGCAAAACCCCCAAAACTGAAAAAAAAAAAATGTTTTACCTGATGGATTCTTTGATTCTCTCTTAAGGTTATTTTAATAAAAAACAACTGGGGGGCGGGTATCTCATCAAAGAGAAATGAGCACTCTTGCAAACAATACATGACTGCATGTGGATGCTGGTGGCTTATCGCTCAAAGAGTTATTCAGCTGAAGTTAAATTCATCTTGCAAATAAAGTCAACCTTTTTTTGTGGGGGGGGTGATTATTTCATTTAAATGGCAGCTTTATGTACTATAATTACAGTCATTAAGGCGCAAATTACTTTATCATACATTACCAAGATCAAAGAAGATTTCTCAAGAATCAGTTCTCAGCATATAGAGTCAATACAGAAATTAGACCAAATAGAAACCGTAACATTTTGCTTAAATAATGCCCTAGAGGTTAAAGAAACAATGAGTTAAAGTTGTAGAGGGAGAAAATTTAAAAGACACACTAGAGGTCACTGTTGCTACTTGAGCTGAAGATGTATCCACACACATCCACACACACCCACACACACAGGCACACACACACGTTCGTGTGCTCACACACACACAGGTGTGTGTATATATATCCAAAACATCAACATATACATATATAATATGTATATTTACATATACAATATACATATATAATATGTGTATTTTAGTAGTTTCTGTGCGTATCAGAAAAATTCTAAAAAGATCAGTTACCTTCATTAAATTTAAAAAAAAAACCCATCATGGTATTTTTTTTTTTCTGGTGGGTATGTGGACAGTTGGCTATAAAAAGATGAAATGTAAAAAGAAATCTTAATTTTGAGGATTTCTTTCATGACCAAGGACATATCAAATACTTCACCTCTGATGAAAGATTTTGTACCTACTCTGCATTTTGAAAAACACCTTTCATCTATATGTTCATTTGGATTAGAAAGTAAAAGTAATTGAGGAATTATGGTCAGTATGCCTCTTCTTATTAGGGGAAGATGATTCCCTCTTTTAAAAATTTTTCAAATTTTAAGATTGTTAAATAGGGATGCTATATTTAGTCCTATCTTTGAAGCTGTACAGAGAAAGTTGTTTAGGTATGGCAAGTCTGTGAAAAATCTTGGAACAAGTATGGGAATTGTTAGTGTAATATTTCAACTCTACATACATGAAAGGAAATCATTTTAGGAAAAACGACTGGTGGGCCTTGTAAATGTAATGAGTTTAACAGGAAGAACTCCCTTATTCGTAGCTCCTGAAGAAGCCTCAGGCTCCATACTGTGCTCCAAGACTTTTGGTGCATAGTACGTGCATCTTGTTGATAGAGAAGGAGCAGATCTATTTCAGAACCCAAAGGCTGGCTCCTGAGTGGATTAGCAGAAAAGCTCAAGACTGGATGATCTATCCCCAGAATACCATCTCATTGCCAAGGAAGGAAATCCAGAAGACATATTCATGCTGATCAGTATTCTTCTTAGTGTATTGGTCTCAGACACGTGTACTGGCAAGTGAAGGATCAACCTGGAGGTGTAAATTTCAAAGCGAGGCTCCCAAACAACATTTCCAGAAAGATACCCATTTCATGTCTCTCGCTTTCTGTTCTGTGCACGTGATACATGCCTTTGTTTGATAATGCAAGACCTGTAGAAAAGGACAAATGAGGGGAAAGAGTGAGAAAACTATCTCATTTCTTTGCTGAACCTCTTCTTTGTTCTCCATTGTGTTTTTTTATTTGTCCATGCAAATTACAGTCCTGAGGGTAATTAAAGTTCAAAGAGCTAACTAATAGCTCCACAGTAACTGGGTATTTTCTACGAATTTCATGGGTGTGGGTAAAATGGATTTTAAATTTAATTTGAATATTTTAATGGAGAATTACGTATTTTAATAGAATTTGCCAAATATCCTCTGTTAAATTCATGTTAGTGGTGGAAGAAGACTATTAGGAGGCTGGCAACCTCAATGTGAATCAAAAGTGCTTTGCCCACGAGACAGTGCAGCATGGAAGAGGTAATCTGGATGCTGGACTTTTGGTGCTTCCTCTACTGCCCAGCCAAGGTGAACTTGGGCAAGTCCTTCACCTTCACAGGGCTAATTTTTCACTTGTAAGAAGGGGCTAAAATTTCTATGTTCTCGGGCAGGATGACATAAATTAATAGGCGTAAAGTTGTTGGTACCAGGCTTGGAATGGGAAAGTATGGGTAAGTGTCATTCATCCTCATTGTCATAATAGAAGTCCCCTGAACTCCTTGACACCTATGAAGAAGGGATAGATGCTGTATTTACACCCACAAGCAGGTATGAAACAGCAGCAACATAAGAAAACAACATTTGGATTCAACAGCTTGTTGTTTGGGGGTAGGGAGGACAGGTTTTAATTAACAGTTGTATTTTTGTTTTTCCAAACAGCTTTGTGTGTACAAACCCAAACGTGGATTTCAGGGAAAATGGAGAACACTCTATTATGATAACACAGAACTAGTACCATAATTCCTTTTGGTTAAGAAAAGTATGTACATTCTGGAAGTTACCTGGGTAGAATAAAAAAGAGAATAAAAGTGGAAAGAACAAAAGAATTTAAAAAATGAATACAATTTATTTTTAAATAAATGTGCATTTTGTTAACCAAAATAATAAACATTAAATGTGTTTGTGTTTTGTGCCACATAACTGTTTTTTAATGTCCTATTATTCACAGCCCAGTTAGAGGACCAGGGGTTCATTGAAGTCGGCATGCTTAAGAGCAGTCCCACAATTCTTACCAGGCTGAAAACCACTGCCCTCACTGGCTCTGGTTGCAATTATCATAGGCAATACATTTTGTTTTAAATGGAAGCTTGTATAATGAAATTTGGAAGCCAGCGTCATTTCTCTTCCTTTGCTTTCTACTAAAAAAAGAATTTGAGGACAGACAATAAAGGAAATGGCAAGGAACTATTATATGACCTTGAGCAAATCTCTTCGGTAGTTCGGCCTTGTATACACAACATATGCACACACACATGCACACACACCCTTAGTTTTATATTCTTTTACAAAGCCATGTCAAGCAAAAAGTTGAATGGAGATCTGGCAATTCCTTGGTTATTTTGAATAATGGATACATTGATCAAATTGAATGCGTAATTGCTACCAAATTTTCTAATTGTGCTAATAATTGTTAAGTCTTCAAGGTAGTCTTACTTAAGAAGTACTGCCCAGAGAAGGGGAAATGAAGAGTTTCTTTCTCACTTGGGTATACAATGAGAATTTGTAAAGAGCTGTAAGCACCTCAGCTGAGAAAAAATGCAGGAGTAGAAAACATGATACCCTTCTCATCTTACTATAATGAAAGTACTAGAACTGCCTTTTACACTAGATTAAAACATTTTTAAAACCCTTGTTCTTAGCCACACCCTGGAACATTGTTTCTGAGTTGCCTTTATTTCATTAACATTCTGGGTCAGCAAGAACAGGGCTTGGGCAGAAATACAACAAGATGGCTATCTAGCACTTGCAGAGGAAAACAAAATTTCAGAATCCTTCCCCAAGTGAATTAAAAAAAATCCTCGAGTTAGTGATTCTGCTTTGCTGCCTGTCGGCAGTTCTTTGATTGTGCGGTATCTGATGGGTGCTGGTGGGGAGAGCCAGTGTAGTTGTGTTTACATAAAATAAAAGGTAGAAGTTGCACAACTGTACCCGAGAACCTAGGAAGGTCCCACCCGATGCGGCAGCTGTGCTGTGAATGCCTTCAGGTACTTGATTTTTCCCTTTGTTGACATCAGTGTTGCCACATTAGGGACTCTTAGTGTCACAGTTAGACTTTGAAAATAAATACAGTATAGCAGCTCTCCAGGGAGCTCTGCTGAGAAAGAGACATCAAATGGTGAGGAGATGGTGAGGAGGAGGGGCTTTCCCGGAGAGCCGAGGAGCTCCTTAAAGTGGGCTCCGGGCTGAGGAGCAGTGAGCAGGCTCAGAATGAAAAGAGAGAACAAAAAGGATTGAAGAGTTGACACCCACTGTCACTTTTTGCCTCGCTCATGAATTTGGCACATGCCTTTGGAGAATTCAGTGCAAAAAGACCTCCCACCAAAGACTGATGTCTGTTGCTTTGTATAGAGGTTTGGCTTCCCTAGTTGGCTCTGCCCCTTTCTGCTTATGACTTGAAACAAGTCACTTCTCTCTAGACTTTAAAACTTTTCAGTGAAATAAGGAAATCATATTCAGATGTGCTCATGTGTCTTGGGATGAAGTGGGAGGTAGGAGAAATTGAGTTTCTCAAGTACAGTGATGTGGATCCAGGAATAACCCTGCTTGTGGGAAGCACAGTCTTCTCCGCTTCTCAAAATTCAGGCCGCAGATATTGTCATCAGGATCAGCTGAGAGCCTGTTTGTAAAGGTATAGTGCTCTGGGTCCACCCAAGATCCACAGAGTCAGCATCTCTGAGCATGGATCCTAGGAATCTAGATTGTAGCTGGCCCCTGGCTACTTTTTCTTTCTTAGTACATTATCGTGAGAAACATCACCAGCTCATCACCAGCTCTTATTGTTTATTATTATTATTATTATTATTCTACTTTAAGTTCTAGGGTACATGTGCATAACGTGCAGGTTTGTTACATATGTATACTTGTGCCATGTTGCTGTGCTGCACCCATCAACTCGTCAGCACCCATCAACTCGTCATTTACATCAGGTATAACTCCCAATGCAATCCCTCCCCGCTCCCTCCTCCCCCTTCCCCCCTCCCCATGACAGGCCCCGGTGTGTGATGTTCCCCTTCCTGAGTCCAAGTGATCTCATTGTTCAGTTCCCACCTATGAGTGAGAACATGCGGTGTTTGGTTTTCTGTTCTTGTGATAGTTTGCTAAGAATGATGGTTTCCAGCTGCATCCATGTCCCTACAAAGGACACAAACTCATCCTTTTTTATGGCTGCATAGTATTCCATGGTGTATATGTGCCACATTTTCTTAATCCAGTCTGTCACTGAGGGACATTTGGGTTGATTCCAAGTCTTTGCTATCGTGAATAGTGCTGCAATAAACATACGTGTGCATGTGTCTTTATAGCAGCATGATTTATAATCCTTTGGGTATATCCCCAGTAATGGGATGGCTGGGTCATATGGTACATCTAGTTCTAGATCCTTGAGGAATCGCCATACTGTTTTCCATAATGGTTGAACTAGTTTACAATCCCACCAACAGTGTAAAAGTGTTCCTATTTCTCCACATCCTCTCCAGCACCTGTTGTTTCCTGACTTTTTAATGATCGCCATTCTAACTGGTGTGAGATGGTATCTCATTGTGGTTTTGATTTGCATTTCTCTGATGGCCAGTGATGATGAGCATTTTTTCATGTGTCTGTTGGCTGTATGAATGTCTTCTTTGGAGAAATGTCTGTTCATATCCTTTGCCCACTTTTGGATGGGGTTGTTTGTTTTTTTCTTGTAAATTTGTTTGAGTTCTTTGTAGATTCTGGATATTAGCCCTTTGTCGGATGAGTAGATTGCAAAAATTTTCTCCCATTCTGTAGGTTGCCTGTTCACTCTGATGGTAGTTTCTTTTGCTGTGCAGAAGCTCTTTAGTTTAATGAGATCCCATTTGTCAATTTTGGCTTTTGCTGCCATTGCTTTTGGTGTTTTAGACATGAAGTCTTTGCCCATGCCTATGTCCTGAATGGTACTACCTAGGTTTTCCTCTAGGATTTTTATGGTATTAGGTCTAACATTTAAGTCTCCAATCCATCTTGAATTAATTTTCGTATAAGGAGTAAGGAAAGGATCCAGTTTCAGCTGTCTACTTATGGCTAGCCAATTTTCCCAGCACCATTTATTAAATAGGGAATCCTTTCCCCATTTCTTGTTTCTCTCAGGTTTGTCAAAGATCAGATGGCTGTAGATGTGTGGCATTATTTCTGAGGACTCTGTTCTGTTCCATTGGTCTATATCTCTGTTTTGGTACCAGTACCATGCTGTTTTGGTTACTGTAGCTTTGTAGTATAGTTTGAAGTCAGGTAGCGTGATGCCTCCAGCTTTGTTCTTTTGACTTAGGATTGTCTTGGAGATGCGGGCTCTTTTTTGGTTCCATATGAACTGTAAAGCAGTTTTTTCCAATTCTGTGAAGAAAGTCATTGGTAGCTTGATGGGGATGGCATTGAATCTGTAAATAACCTTGGGCAGTATGGCCATTTTCACGATATTGATTCTTCCTATCCATGAGCATGGTATGTTCTTCCATTTGTTTGTGTCCTATTTTATTTCACTGAGCAGTGATTTGTAGTTCTCCTTGAAGAGGTCCTTCACATCCCTTGTAAGTTGGATTCCTAGGTATTTTATTCTCTTTGAAGCAATTGTGAATGGGAATTCACTCATGATTTGGCTCTCTGTTTGTCTGTTATTGGTGTATAGGAATGGCTGTGATTTTTGCACTTCGATTTTGTATCCTGAGACTTTGCTGAAGTTGCTTATCAGCTTAAGGAGATTTGGGGCTGAGACAATGAACGCAATAAAAAATGATAAAGGGGATATCACCACCGGCCCCACAGAAATACAAACTACCATCAGAGAATACTATAAACACCTCTATGCAAATAAACTAGAAAATCTAGAAGAAATGGATAATTTCCTGGACACTTACACTCTTCCAAGACTAAACCAGGAAGAAGTTGAATCCCTGAATAGACCAATAGCAGGCTCTGAAATTGAGGCAATAATTAATAGCCTACCAACGAAAAAAAGTCCAGGACCAGATGGATTCACAGCTGAATTCTACCAGAGGTACAAGGAGGAGCTGGTACCATTCCTTCTGAAACTATTCCAATCAATAGAAAAAGAGGTAATCCTCCCTGACTCATTTTTTGAGGCCAACGTCATCCTGATACCAAAGCCTGGCAGAGACACAACAAAAAAAGAGAATTTTAGACCAATATCCCTGATGAACATCAATGCAAAAATCCTCAATAAAATACTGGCAAACCGGATTCAGCAGCACATCAAAAAGCTTATCCACCATGATCAAGTGGGCTTCATCCCTGGGATGCAAGGCTGGTTCAACATTCGCAAATCCATAAACATAATCCAGCATATAAACAGAACCAAAGACAAGAACCACATGATTATCTCAATAGATGCAGAAAAGGCTTTTGACAAAATTCAACAGCCCTTCATGCTAAAAACGCTCAATAAATTCGGTATTGATGGAACGTACCTCAAAATAATAAGAGCTATTTATGACAAACCCACAGCCAATATCATACTGAATGGGCAAAAACTGGAAAAATTCCCTTTGAAAACTGGCACAAGACAGGGATGCCCTCTCTCACCACTCCTATTCAACATAGTGTTGGAAGTTCTGGCTAGGGCAATCAGGCAAGAGAAAGAAATCAAGGGTATTCAGTTAGGAAAAGAAGAAGTCAAATTGTCCCTCTTTGCAGATGACATGATTGTATATTTAGAAAACACCAGCTCTTATTCTTAACAAGGACTAAAAGTGCTTAGTTTCATACGGATCCTCTCTCACTGGCTTATGTATTGAGGAGTACTGGGTTCCACTTTTGTTAAAGAACATTAGGAAAAGGTAATTTATTTAATGGTTTAGTCCACAAATCTGATGTTGAGAGAATGGAATGAAGAGTGTGAGGAGTGATCAAGAAATTTTTAATGAGTTGAGTGGAACATAGGGATGACGTCTATGTCCCAACCATGTCTCCCCTAGCATGGATTCAGTCACTTCTGCTAATCTCACTTTCAATTATAAGCACAGGTTTTAAAGCCAGTGAATACTATAAGGTGCGTTGCTGTCAGCTTGTTGTTTTTCTTTAAACTACTCTGTACGTTCTGAATAATTACTTTGAAATGATTATTTTGAAGTTATATCTTGGCTTTTTAAACTGCCGTTGTCCTTGCAACTGCAAGAAACACATAATTTTCCACTCCTTCAAGATTATTAAAAATCCTTACAGAAGAAGCAGTCAGACTCTGTGTGCCAAAGGGCACAAAGAGAGATGCGTCGAGTTTTAAATATCTATATTCCTCATCTATACTACCTACATTTTGTACCATGTATAAAAATGTGTAAAACAATACAAATTTAAAATAAATGTATATCTAGGTTAAGGAAAAGGCATACTGCACAAAAATGTCTTTGTGTAAGTTCTCCATAAGATAGGGTAAGGAGATATTTATAGTTTTGGCGATGACTTAATACTTACTGCCCTAGGAATTCATTCATCCTTCCAACTGGCTTGAGAGGCCTTTGAAACCAATAAAGCATATTTGTGACCATGCTGGGAGTGGAGTCCAGGCCCCACATAGCAGACCTGAGATGCCTTGGCCCAAGGAGCTTAACTGATGTCAAATGTAAACCACTTTTCAAAAGCATGTTATCAGGTCCACACCAGACTATCCATTTTGATAATCTCATTCCATTTTTCATTTTATTGTTGAAAGAAGAAATAGATTAATGAGAGTCTAAATCCCCCCAGAAAGAAAATCTTCCTTATAAGGCATGCCTGAAGAGAGATTTGAGAAAATTACTTACTCTGCCTTTGTTTTGCCAAGTAAAGTAACATTTAGATCATTTATATTTGAAAAATTCTTAAGCCAGGTCAGTGTGGTCTGCTAGATTAAATCTGGAGGGGGGAAAAAAACAACAACAAGATGATGAGGATGAGGATGATGACTATGACGATGATGATGATGTAAACTATAAATCTCCCAGACCCTGGTTTGCTTGTGTGTATGAAGACTAGGGGCAAACCTGTGTGATCCATCTCAGATCCAACAAGAAAAAAGCAGCCCCAAATTGCATTTGAAAATGGTGCACGACATGAAAGAAACATTTGTCTAAAGAGAATTTAAAATGATCAGCTTCTAACTAGATGAGAAATATTCTTTCAAGTATCCCATCCCAGAACAATAACAGAAAGTCTTACAGAGAATGGTAATTACAATCATGGAATGATTTGTGACAGAGCAGAAGGAGCCTTAGGAATCATCATGGTAACATCATTTTGGTAATATCACATTGCTAACATCATTTTACAAATGAAGAAGGTGGAATCTAAAAAGGTACTCTTCATACTTGCAGAAAACCGGCCTTCATTGGTCCTCCAGTGCAGTGGAGCTGAAGATTCTACAGCAGCTTGAGGGGGAAATACCAAGGTTTGAAAACTCTTTAGTGGCCCAAAGTTGGAACAAGAGCCCTGCTTTCCAGACCTCGAGACCAGGAGACTGGATTTGAAGCTCTATGAAAAATTTCACTTTGTCAACCAGTTGGAGGACAATTGGATGCTCAATGGAGGTATAGTAAAGTGTTGTTTCTGACCAAATATTCCCATCCTCAATGAAGTTATAGCAAACCATACTCCTGCCCTAAACAAGTTTAGTATCCAAGAGTCGTTTTTCAACTTTACTTCCCCCAAAACCCCAAGGTGATTCTCAGAGGCTATCACTGCTATTAAAAATCCAAGGTTTCAGCAAAAGAAGCCCCATTAGCTGATAGCAGAATTGCAATACTGGATTATTTTTGCCACCCTTCTCCCCAGGCCATCACAGTGCCAGGCTCCTGTCAGTTTAATTGGGAACCACTGATATAGACAAATCATCAATGTCACAGGAGTTCATAATAAATTAACTGTATTGGTCAGGCACAGTGGCTCATGCCTGTAATCCCAGCACTTTGGGAAGTTGAAGTGGGCAGATCACCTGAGGCAAGGAGTTCAAGACCAGTCTGGCCAACATGGTGAAACCCTGTCTACTAAAAAAAAATTAAAAATTAGCTGGATATGGTGGCATGTGCCTGTAATCCCAGCTATTTGGGAGGCTGAGGTAGGAGA
This sequence comes from Macaca thibetana thibetana, assembly GCF_024542745.1. NCBI lineage: Eukaryota > Metazoa > Chordata > Mammalia > Primates > Cercopithecidae > Macaca > Macaca thibetana. Next base: position 39,524,824 of record NC_065590.1, read on the forward strand.
ATCGCTTGAACCCTGGAGGTGGAGGTTGCATTAGCTGAGATCAAGATCTTGTCACTGCACTCTAGCCTGGGGGACAGAGCAAGGCTCCATCTCCAAAAAAAAAAGAAAAAGTAAAAGAAAAGAAATGGACTGTATTGCCTCTGGAAGAGGAGCTAGATCAGATCTAGCTCATTATTTGCCATAAATAATTGGGGCACAGGCTATATGGTTGAAGCGCTGCATCTCACTTGGATCCTATTCTATGCATCTTATTTTAGACATTCTGATATCTGTATTTAGAACCATCCAATATCTGTCACTACCACTCCCACAGGACACTGCGAGGAGAGCTGAATCTTTATTTGTTTTGAACAGTTGAACACCTAGCACACCCCACAACAAACAGTCGTGGCCAAGCACACCACATCATGCAAGTTGGTGAAGGCCCTTCTGGGACAGAAAGGGTGGTGCAGGTGCATAAGGCTGGATTCTGGCACAAAGGCTCTACCAGGAAGGGACCACATACGTTCTCTGTCGGGTGAGCACTTTGCCTTGAGGTTTGGTGAGTTGCAGTGTTGTGCAGCTAAGGCTCTCACCATTAAGCTGCCTCCTAGCAAATTTAAAATCACTATGACACAGATACCTGGGCAAAAGGAAATTAACTAAGATCCTGCACTGATGTTCCCTTCGGAGCTCATACCACCCTCTAAGAAGAGCCACATATCACCCTGTGAGAGGGCAGACACAGCTGTAAGAGCTGTCCTAGACCTGCAATGATGAAGAAGGACTCTACTGTCTTAACATCAACTGTGTTTCTCATGTCAGTATTGTCTCCCAATTTTAACATGACTGAATTGTCAAAGGATTTCTTTTCTTTCTTTCTTTTTTTTTTTTTTTGCCTTGCCTACAAAATGACTCAAGTCCTCTCCTTTTCTGGTTTCCATTATATTCCATTGTGTGGCCCTGCACAGAGTCAACCTTCCTTTCAAGATTTTGCATTTCTATGTAATATTACTCAATAGCTATAGTGAATAAACATATGTTTAGGCACTTTGAAAAACATTTTTAAATTAAAATGCCTTATGTCAATCACAGGCAGGCAGTATCCAGCATGTGCATGAAGCTGAGGGTGTGGATTATGTATTCTGGGGAAAACATCCTTGTAGTCATTGTGCATGCTCCATGGCCACTTTTCACGGTGAAATGTCTCTGCCACTAAAATAACATTTTTATTTAGTCAAGACACTAAAAGCAATTAGAGGCCAGTGTTGATTGATCACTTGCCAATGTTCAATTTTTAAATCAAAGTTGTTTTGGACTTACTATTGTATGAGCTCCCCAAACATCCATAGTCACTTTATTTGCATTTTACATGCATTCAAAATAACTACTTACTTTCTCCCTTTAAAAAAATGATTGAAGAAACATTTGCCTCAAGATGAAAAACATTACACTGCAAAGCAATCTGTTATAGCTGAATGATGGTTCCCTTGATATGATGGTTCTTAATGAAAATTGCGAGGAATTTTCTACTCTATAAGCTTTAAGAGGCTTGGGTGTGGAGGATATGGGTCCCCCACTGCAGCAATAAGAAAAACACAGGCCTTCCAGATATGCCCATCTTGAGAGGTGATGACATGTGCTTGTTCTTGAGTCCTCAAAGTTTGTTCCCTAATTATTTTAGATATTCTCTCCTTAGTAATTGTTTTGAATGTTCTCCTCCCTCTGAAATAAGAGGAAAAGTCACTTTCATACAAAATACACAGTGTTGCAAAAGGATAGGACTATAGCAATCTCCCAACAATTAGAGACTGAACCACGTAAACCAAAAAGCTCAAAGCTTATTAGTCATTATTGACATTATTTTTAAAGTTTTCAAGTGCAAGCACTAATTAAAAGGATAAGATTCTAACTATTTTTTTTATGAACAAGTGTAACTCTTTATTAAGATAGAATTGTTCTTATTCAAGAAATAGATTAAAATGGTTAAGTACAATTAAATGGCTCCAAAAGTCTTACAATGAAAACAACAGTCCTGCCAGTTGTTCTTTCCAGAGGCAAGCACTTTTCATTCTCTTAGTTTTTCCTTCTGTTAGTTACCTTCATGGGGTTTTCCAAATTGTTACTTTTTTAGTTTTTCAAGTGAATGCATATATTAATACATAAAAATTTTAAAAGCCTCTTCAGTTTATAATGCATCCTAACAGTCCCCTGCCCCATCCCTCCTAATTCTCCAGAGCAATGACTTCTAACTCTTCCAGCAATGTCCTCTGTTTTTTTCCTCACATAACTACTTAGTCATTTCTTGATTATTTTATACATTATATAGTGATTTCTGGATATGACAGGTGAAGATTTAGCTCTTACACCATCACTATCTTCACTTCCTCCCATATTGTCCCAAAGTGGTTACCATATTTCGGGGCTAAGCAGTCACCACATCATTATGACTGTGTATGTATTGCTCCTTGTTGAGAAAAACAGCATATTATGCTCTTCCTATCCTGTACTTCTTTCTGCCCTAGAATTAATGATTGCCTAACCAACCCTTCCCCCTTATTTTTTTACTTTTGCTTTATCTTCAATGAACTTCTTTCCAAATGCCCCAAATTTGGCAATAACTTATTATTTTTAAGGGAAGGGATCTCACTAAGGTAGCCAGGCTGGTCTGGAACTCTTGGGCTCAAGCCATCCTTTGCTGAGCCTCCTGAGTAGCTGGGACTACAGGCATGGGCCATTCCACCCAGCTAACCTATTAATATTTTTACTGTTTCTTTTTAAAGTCAGCTCCATAGCTGGAATATTGCCTGTGTTGGATCCTATTTGCTGCATCTATGTCATTCTCTGGTTTGCGTACTCCTTCACTTTCTGGAGTATTTTCTCCAATAGCTTCCCAAAAAAGGGTACATGGAGGTAACCCCTGAGTCTTTGCTTGTCTAAAACTGTATTTTACCTTCACCCTTGCTTATTTGGGTGAATATAGATTTATCAGTTGAAAATAACTTTCTAGAATTCTGAAGGCACGGTTCCATTGTTTTCAGATTCCTTTTCAAGGCAAGGTCTCTTCTGTCCCCCAGGCTGGAGTGCAGTGGCACAACTACCACTCACTGCAGCCTTGGACTCATGGCTCCATTGATCCTCCCATCTCAGCTCCCTGAGTAGACGGGAATACAGGTGTGCGCCACAATGCCCAGCTAATTTTTGTGTTTTTTGTAGAGACGGGGCCCCACCATGCTGCCCAAGCTGGTCTCAAGTGATCCATCTGCCTTGGCCTCCCAAAGTGCTAGGATTACAGGTGTGAGCCACTGGGCCCAGCTAGTTTTTCTTTTATTCTCTCTCTACTTCCTTCATTTCTCAAAGGCATCTCAAACTCAGTGGGCCCAAAACCGAAGTCAAACTCCATCAGAATATCCTGCTACTTACAACTTTAAAATATATCTTAAATCACAATTTCTTACTACATGCAACCCTTTGGTTCGAGCAACCATCATCCCTCACTTGAACTTAGAATTGGTTTTCCTGCTTCTGTATTTTTTTAAATTATAGAATATTTCAAATAAACCATGTGTGGTTTTATTCTTTTTACTACACAAAAGGAATGAAGATGTGCCAGGTGTGGTGGCTCACGCCCATAATCCTAGCACTTTGGGAAGCTGAGGTGGGCGAATCACTTGAGGTCAGGAGTTTGAGACCAGCCTTACCAACATGATGAAATCCCATCTCTACCAAAAACACAAAATACAAAAATTTATCTGGGCATGGTGGCATGCACCTAGTCCCAGCTACTTGGGAGCCTGAGGCAGGAGAATTGCTTGAATTTAGGAAGGCGGAGGTTGCAGTGAGCTGAGATTGCACCACTGCACTCCAGCCTGGGCAACAAGAGCGAAACTGTCTAAAAAAAAAAATATATATATATATATATATATGTGTGTGTGTGTATGTGTGTGTGTGTGTGTATATATATATGGAGCACTTACATATTTAAACATGGAATTGCTTTAAGTGTTTGGCATTCGCTGTTCCCGTGCATGCCAGCAGCTTCTTACTGCAAACACCTGGGACTTACTATAGAGCAGCTGGAGTACGTTCTGCCCACACACAGGACAGGGAGCTGACAACCAAGGAGAGAGGGGAATCAATACTCCAGTTTTCTCCCCTCCATTTCCCTGTATCTCAGCAGTATGGAACTTGTTACCAGTGAGAACCTGCTCGCTGACTTTAAACTGGTTTTCTTACCTTCTCAGTTCAGTTTTTCCATACCTCAACCGATGGTTTCTGGTATGACCTAGCAAATAAACTGCTTTCACTGAAATTTCAGTCTTGGAATCTACTTTGGGTTTCCCAATCTAAGACAGAAACATACTCATTTTCCCATCCCTGGACTTCCAGGTTGTTTTCAATTTTCACTGTTACAAACAAGGCTGCAACATTTATCTACAAACCTCTGGATATACACGTAGGAAGCTTTTGGTATTTCCACTAGTGAAACTGCTCAGTTGAAGGGTATGTGGATCTTCATCTTTAATAAATATTACCAACATTTGAAAAGCCCGACAATGTCAAGGACTGGCAAGAGTGTCACATGTGATGGGTGTGGAAAGGCAACTCACTGTAGCAGGTGCTGGGGACTCAGTCGGGGTCTTGGAGAAGCACTTATTTATAGCAAGAATGTTTCATAAGTGGTGTCTGATAGAGTCAAGTGGGGAATAAAAACAAGTGGCTTAGAAATAATTATAGATCTAAAGTCAACAAAATACTTTTTTTCTAATGTAAAAATACATACTTTTTTGAGAGGGAGGGGGAACAATTTAAACCAGAAAACACCTTCATATTAATCATTCTTCTCATATACTTCAAATCTGTACTTAATGCCTTTCTCCTCTTGGACATCAGAGAGAACACCTAGGTATTCTGGTAGAAGTTTATATTTCTCCAAATCAACTTCTGGAAGAAAGGTGTCACTTTCAAAGTCTTGCATGATCCTTGTCACAAATAGTTTAAGATGGCCTGGGTGATTCACGGCTTCCTTATAAACAGAACTGCCACCAACTATCCAAATCATGTCTACTTTATTTACTAATTCTGGTTGTTCAGTAAGTTTTAAGGCATCATCCAGACTTCTGGCAAGAAAATGAGCTCCTTGTGGAGGTTCCTTGAGTTCTCTGCTGAGAACTAAATTAATGCTACCCTTTAAAGGTCAATTCTTCTCAGGAATGGAGAACCAAGTCTTCTTACCCATAATCACCAGATTCTGTTTACCTTCTACTGAAGAGTTTGTGGTCATTCTCTGGAAATATCTGAATTCATTCCTGAGCAGCGGCCAGGGCAGGTCCCCGTTCTTGCCGATGCTCATGTTCTGGGACACAGCGACGATGCAGTTTAGCGAACGAACCATGACAGCAGCTGGAGCACCTCCGAGCCCACTCGTTAAAACAGAACGCGCGGTCAAGATTGGCGCGAAATTGTCAGATTCTAACCATTTAATTAAGTTTGATGAGTTATAGAATTTGTGAGAATAGTAAGCAAATATTTGCCTGGGTTGCATCATCAAAGGCATCAGATGAAGAGCTATTTCAATTTAAGGCATGTTTCTCAATAAATGCTTCATTTGCCCAAGCCAGAACTTTCAATTCTTATCCAATGTTATATATAGTTGTCTAGATGAATCTTTGAATTACTACAAAACTATTAATAACTGTTCACAATGCACATTGGATATCTACCTTGTACCTAAAGGCCATGATAATGATGGTAGAAATAAAAATGAATGAAATGGTCCCACATTCAAAGATGTACTATGCAGTAAAGGAAACAGATGTAAAACAAGCAAGCAAACACCATACAGTGTACAAATCATACTTGTATCTGTACAAAAATAGCCCAGAGGAAGGAATGACATTTTTTTTTTTTTTTTTCTGTAGAAGTCAAGGAAAAGGTAAACCTAAGCAGAATCTTTTTTTTTTTTTGAGATGGAGTCTTGCTGTGTCGCCAGGCTGGAGTGCAGTGGTGTGATCTTGGCTCACTACAACCTCTGCCTCCTGGGTTCAAGCAATTCTTCTGCCTCAGCCTCATGAGTAGCTGGGATTACAGGCACGCAGCAATTTTTGTGTTTTTAATAGAGATGGGGTTTCACCATGTTGGCCAGGAGGGTCTTGAACTCCTGACCTTGTGATCCACCCACCTCGGCCTCCCAAAGTGCTGGGATTACAGGCATGAGCAAATCTTAAAATATTAATAGAAGCATGCTAAGAGTCACAAAAGGAAGATGATTTGTACATAGGAAATAATATTTAGGAGAGCATTAAAGAATGAAACACCAGAGAGAGAAAAAGGGAAGACAGAGATATAAAACTTCAAACAGCTTTGTGTAGTTAGAACGCAGGCAGCAAGAAGAGGGAGATGAGGCTGGCCATGCTGTCAGGAACTAAATCTTGCAAAGCCTTTTGTGCAATACAAAGAAACTTGGCTTTCATTCTCTGGGCAATGGTGAACCATGAAAAAAGTTTGTGATTTAAAAAAGATTACTCTAGAGGCACTTTGGAGGCTGGATTAGGGATTTCAAGGGAGAGAGATTAGAATCAGGAAAGCTCTATGGGTGGTCATTATATAGTCCAAATGAAAGACAATGTGGATCTTAACTAGGGAAGTGAAGAGAGAGTGAATAAAATAAATATGAGAACTACTAGAAAGGAAGACTTGATTGATTGAATTTGGAGTCAGAAAGAGGAATGGAAGACTTTGAGCCTCAGCAAAGAACCTTGGTATAGCATTTAAGGAAGGGTGGCGTTCACAAATGCAGAGGTTAGAGGCAGTCTTGAAATTGTTTTTAATTACTCATTAGCAGATATGATCATTGTTCTCAACTCATACTCAGATTCCAGAGATAGGGAAGCGGCATGTTCCATCATACACCACCGCACTTGGCAGATTCCTGGGAAAACAATCAGTAACTCCCCTGTAGGCCCTATGAGAACAGCTCAGAAGCTACAGTCAACAGAGTTGGGCCAGAGCTGTCCCTACCTAAAACAACCAGTAGGGATGAAAAAAATTCAGTAAGTCGTTTGGTTGTTTGGTCTACATGACACTGCCCCCTACTATCTCTGAACCTGAAAGGAAGTCCTACATGCACACAAGCACACACACAGACACACACAAACACATCAGAAGAACCAGAGGAGTATTACCACGGATATAATTGGATATTTTGACTGTAAATGCCATGTCCATGGAAACGAAGATGATCTCAGTACTGGGGAACCTACTCATCTCAAAAGCAAACATTTGTTTCAGATATGTTCTGAAATGCCAATATTTGTTAGAGGAGAATTTGCTTCTGGATATTTCTGTAATTTCTGCCTTTGCTGCTGTTGCTGTTGTTCCAAAAATCTTAGGCTTTTGCAATACAATTATTCCCTGAAAATAAGAATATGGATACCTAGCTATCACAGATATTGTGATGAGTTCTATATAACTTACCTCATTTAATCCCCACAATGACCTACAGATATATACTGACACTATCCTTTTTTTTTTTTTTTTTTTTTTTTTTTTTTTTTTTTTTTTTTTTTGAGATGGAGTCTGGCTGTGTTGCCCAGGCTGGAGTGCAGTGGCACGATCTCGGCTCACTGCAAGCTCTGCCTCCTGGGTTCATGCCATTCTCCTGCCTCAGCCTCCCAAGTAGCTGGGACTATAGGCGCCCACCACCATGCCCGGCTAATTTTTTGTATATTTAGTAGAGACGGGGTTTCACCGTGTTATCCAGGATGCTCTTGATCTCCTGACCTCGTGATCCGCCCGCCTCAGCCTCCCAAAGTGCTGGGATTACAGGCGTGAGCCACCACGCCCGGCCCATCCTAAATTTTTAGATAAAGAAACAGAAGCACAGAGAGGTTAAATGACTTGCTCAAGGTCACACAGATAGTAAATGTACAGACGGGGTTCAACCCCAAGGAGTCTGGCTGCTTATCTGAAAGATCTTATCCAAATGCACTTCCCATGTTCAATTTATTTGGATTTACCATTGGACCATATTTCCTTGGACACAAGATTACAACTCAACCATTTCAATTATTGCCATCACTTTGTCATTTACAAGCTCAAAGTGCAAATCTGTAGTCACATGATCCCATGCAAATTTCAGAAAGCCTGAAATGATGAGATCACACACCCAGGCTGATGACTTTACATTGAGATCCATCTAAACTGCATGAATTATCAAGACTAAAATTAGGACTCTTACATCTTATCTAACACCTGCCTCTCTCTGTGCTAAAATATATTATAATTAGCTGCTTTTCCTGGGAGAAATTGTAAAACTGAATGCAATTAAACAAAAGGAGAGACAGCAGATTGTACAGCAAAACAAAACAAAACAAAAAGTACTTAGAAAGCCAAGATGGATGCATATTCAAAGGTAGCAATTTCAGAGGCAAGGCAGACTTTTCTTATTTTGCAGTAATGTTCTGAATGGCAAAGAGCATGGCCTTTGGCACATGCTAGGGACTCCATGTTTGTTCACTGCTACGCACACTGGGATTGAATTAGGACTTTGGCAGGGCAGCCATTCTCTGGCTGTGGTTGCACATTCATTGAGGACCCCAATAAGCAGGTGATCTATGCCATCCAGTCCTCACACCCAAACAGCCCAGTGGAAAGATCCCTCAAGTGCCACATGTGACTCCTGGATGCTTGTAGAGGCTCTTGTGCTAGCTAAAGTTGTGGGATGTGGTTCCAGTTGCTCGACTTCTCTTGGTATAGCTTTTCTCGCACTGAAATGACAGGAAAATGATCCCTGCCCTATTTTCCTCAGGAGAATACAGTAAGACTCAGAAAGGGCTAAAAACAAATAGGCTACTTTATTCAAGTTTTGCTAATGAAATGCCTAGAATACAACTATTTGTAGAAATAGGTTCCCAAGTGGTTGAAAAGGCAATGAGCAAAATTCTAGGGGAAGACCTCATTGCTTAAGACAAAGACATCACGTTTCCCAAACAGGATGTAGGAACTGCCACTGTACAAAAAGGTAGGTCAAAAATAAAACCCACCAACCAACAAACAAACAAACCCATGGTCCAGTCACTAACCATGAAAAGGTTGGTAAGTGCATCAGAGGAGATTAATCCTTAACTGGAGAAAAATAATAATCAAGGTATATGTGTACCACAAAGCATTGTAGCTGGGAAAAAGAGACCTTGGGAAGGAGAAACAGGAAGGAGAAACAGGAAGAAGAAAAGTAACACTAAGTGTTAGTCTCATACTACAACATGTCAGCCCAAGATACTATGGGCTGTTTTATTGAACAGTGCAAAGCTGCTTTAATTTAGCAGTGTTTATTTGGAAAGGTTTGCTATTTGGAAATGTGCAGTATACCACATTTGCTGATGTGTTTTTTGGCTGTACCTGGAGGTGTGCTGTAGGCTGACCAATGTCCAGGTGTGAAAATTCACGTTAGCCATATGTATGCACTGTGGATTTATTACTTTGCACTTTTCTTGCCCCCCTAATTGAAATAGTAAATTGACTATACTCAAAGCTTGACTAGTCCCCCAGACGTTAGTGTTACAAATTAATGATTAGAAATATAACTCCCTGTATACCTCTATCTGCCATCGCATCTTTCAAATGCAGAGTCAGTATGGAATAAGAATCAGTGAAATGTAACCTGACATTGAACTTGAAACCAAACACATTGACAAAACAAAAGAACACAAGCAGAAAAAAAAGAAAGGGGAATTTTGAAAATCATCTTCCTAAGGCATTCTGAATCTGCAACCATCTATTTTTCCAGATTAACAAATCTTGGTCGCTTCTAGGTGTTTTGAACTAGATTACTGACTGGCCATCTGTGGCAGGCCCACTCCTGGATGTCATGCCCCTGTTAATGAAATTTGGGCGTGCGCTCGTAAACAGACCTGGTGAATGGTAGATGTCAGCCATTGCGCGATGGGCAATCATCAATCATCCATTGTCAGTTATTTCTGTCCCAGTGAGTAAGCCTTTATTTAAAGCATAAAGTAAGAATGTTGCCAGACCACAGGAACAAGCCCTGAGCTGTTTGCAGGTGCTGCTATTCACAGCTGCCAATTAAACCCCTGACATTTCCATATTGGCCATGAAGCACAGCATATGCTTTTGACATACCAATTCTTTAAAAAAAAAAAAAAAAAAAAAAACCCACCAATCTCAGATTATCAATACGTGCCTTTTTCTTTTTCCATGGTTACTACATGAAACTTTTTAAAATAGGAGGAAGGAGAATCAGAAAAATTTCTAGTGAACTGAATTATTAAGATCTGTACATAATATTCTTTCTTGTAGGAAAATGGGAAAATGGCTGGCATTTCTGATGTGGGAATTCTTTCCTGATGCCTAAATCTACAAAGCAAAGTCTCCTATCAGGACTTTAACATGAAAAAATATTTGTCTTGCCTTTTTACTTATATTTTTTTCTTTTTCATTCTAAAATAGTAATACTATTTTAATGTAATCCGGTACCATTAAAACTAGATATTGCAATTTTGATGATGATTCTGTGTCTTTCATTGAGATGCAAAATGATTATAGTTTGCAAGTGTGCCTTGTATTTAAATAATTTCATGAAATTTGCAGAGACTTTAATTTATTTAGTCTCAAATGTAAGTACATGAAAGGGTATGTTCCTATGCAAAGGGTGTGTTCCTATGTGTTACATTATGGCTTTACATTCACATATTTCCAGGTTGGATGATAAAAGCATCCAACCACTCTCGGAGCATCATAGGCATAGTGGATGCATTCACTGATAAGCATTATAAATAGGCAGGGGACGGGGAGAAGAGCCTACATGCACCTTTCAGGAATATTTCTCTGTTTTTAGTTGATTTTCCATTTTTTCTAGCTATGGGTAGCTCTTGATAAGAAATGAATTATGGTGACAATCATGAAAATTTTAACTAAATCATTCTTTCTGGTTAGTCTTTAGAAAATAAAGACATGTTCTATGTAGTTTCCTATTGTTTTGCCAACAGTTGTATCAAAATCATCTGTGAGTAAGTATGAGTCTCTGTTTTCGAGGTTGAGCAACGGACCTTGATATGGGACTACCACCCTCTTCTTTCCCCATCCTCTGTCCATAGAGCTGAGCTAAACAGAGTTACTTTCACATTTTCTTGAAATCCCTAAATCCCGCTACTCTCAGGGACATTCACTGAGGAAAGCAAAGTTGACAAGCTAGGATTTCTTTCAAATAAACTTAGCTGATGACTGTAGCAGGTGAGCTTTTTTTTCCCCACAGTGATAATTTTACATTGTTTTCCTGCTTCTGAGAGGAGGAAAACATTGCCATCTTCTTTGAGAGATGCTCAGTAGCATTTCCTCTTTAAAAAGGGAGAAAATTTGTTATTGCCATCTACATAATGAAAGAGCACTTAAAAAGAGCTGTCTTTTTTTTTTTTTTTTTTTTTTAAGAGGCAGCGTCTCTCTCTGTTGCCCAGGCTGGAGTGCAGTGACTAGTCACAGGTGCAATAACAGCTCATCACAGTCTCCAACTCCTGGTCTCACGTGATCCTCCTGCCTCAGCTTACGTAGTAGTGGAGACAGCAGGTATGTGTCTGGCTAAAAGAGCTATCTTTTAATAAAAATGTTTTTCCTCTGTAAATTAATTTTGTCATAAGAGCTGCCCTACCAACCTAAGGTATGGGGAAGATCTGAACAAGAGTGAACATTTTAGCATTATAGGAAGATGCAATGGCTTGCAATGGCCTTGAGCCCTTGGGCTACGTGAACACTTACCATTGAACAGAGCTGAGGATGCTGAGCTGTTGTGGCATTGGCTTTAGGATGTTCATTTGTGATAATGTCTGCCCACAGGCTTTGTGATACAAAATGAAAGGAAAGGGCTGGATTTGCCTCCCTGATGCTCTGTGCCTAACTAGCACCCTATGGGCCGCTTATCTCCAGTTGATTCCAGGTCTTCCAAGTGCCCCTGGTTGTAGTCATAATGATAATAATAGTGATGAGGACAATGATCACGATAACAATAATAATGGAAGCCATCATTATGGCAGGCAGCTTTGGATTGTAGTTGAGAGTGCAGATTCTGTAGCAAGCCTGACTGGTTTTAATCTTGCCTCTGCCAATTACAAGCCATGTGACCCTTGTCAAGTTACTTAATCCATTTGTTCTTCAGTTGCTTTCTCTGTGAAACAGAGGTAGTAATAGCAACTACCTCATTGGTACATCGAATGCTTAGAGCAGTACCTGGGACATACTTCAGGAAGTGCTAGAGGAGTGTTAGATAAAACAAATGAGTGTTCCTAGTATATCTGCACAAGAGATTTCATTTAATTCTAATGCATTTTTTGCTACACACACACACACACACACACACACACACACACACATATATATGTATGTGTGGCAGGGTGGCTGCAGCCTGCCCCTTTATATATATGTGTGTGTGTGTGTGTGTGTGTGTGTGTGTGTCTGTGTGTATATATATATATATAGAGAGAGAGAGAGAGAGAGAGAGAGACAGAGAGAGAGAGAGAGAGAGAGAGAGAGAGTTATTCCAATTTTTCAGGTGGGGGAATTGAGGCTGTATGAGGTTAAGTAATTATCCCAAGGCTGCCAGCCAGCAATTTGCCAAATGGTGATTTTAACCTGGGTTAGTGTAATTTCAAAACCCATGCTCTTTCCATCTTCAGGCTTCCTATCCTATGCAGTCATTTCACAACCGTACACCAATGATCAAAAAAAAAAAGTGGCAAGGGGTTGAAGGAAGTAGAATCAGAAACCTCAGAGAATGTAAGAATTTTAGTGTAAGGGCATCAGGAAATCCTTTAAGGACAGGGGGAGATAAACACTTTCCCAAGGTCAGAAGCCCAGTAGTCACCACACTTACAGATCCTGAGTTAATTCATTCATTCATCTGACAGATATGTGTGTTCCTCATATTTCCACAAAAGTGGTTGGCAACCTCGTGTGTAGCCATTTAGTAAGAGCGTGTATTCTATGTAACTTTGTCAAAGAAAGAGGTCCAGGAAAGCCATAGGAAAATATATTGATGAGAAGATGCCAGGACTTTCCTGGTGATTGAATCGGATTAGTAAGTTCTGGGGCTGCTGCTTCTCCCCTGCTTGGATCTCTGAAGGCAGAGAAGGCAGGGCATGGAATGAGGGAAGGGCTGGCCGTCCCGAGGCTAGGTGTCATCAGCACATACAAGTTGTCTTTATTGAGGCTAACTGGTATTGGTTTTGGCACTCTTAATGTGGTGATGTTATGTTTCCAATGTTTCCAAGTTCCAAAGACATAGGTCTTTTATTTCCTTTCTGCCTACTAAGATTATTTAGGCTCCACACATGCAAAGCAGAGTATTATGTAATAAATTAATCATATCAGAGCAAAGTAGCTACTGAAAAATTGCCAAACACCATAAACATTGGTCAAAATGGAGTTCAACCATTTGCACAGAGAATAATTGAACCTATGGATTCACTCAAGGTAACTAAGCAACTTTTCATTATGAATTATAAAGCTTTTCAAACATAAAATGATATCTGAGAGGAGTGCATTACCTAAAAGGTTTCGATAAGCAATGAAGGGAGCTTTAAAATGTGCAGCAGGGATCAATCACTCAGCTGTATGGCGTTACTTATACTTTGTGGCATCACCTACATTCCTTGATAAACAATGTCCCATAACCTCTGAGCATTCCGATTATTTTCATCAGCACCCCAACATAAGAAGGGACAAAAATGTCAGATGATGTTTTATTTACTAATATAAGGCAAGTTCTAGTGGAAGTAGACGTTCTATGACAAAATGGAGGTATATGAAGCACATGTCCCAGCATCAAAAATGATTCACATTGTTCAAAAAAAGATATAAAGCCTGCCGTTCATGATGAATTTTAATTGGAAATGTCGCTCATCATGAGCATGAATTTCTTTCGTTTGGAAGATGACATGTCCTGCTTCTACAACTGAAGAGAAGCTGGCTTTCCCTGAAAAAATGAGAAGTTGAAACAGACTTTTTGACATCCAAAAAGAAAATAGAAATACCTTCTAGTTATCTTGGTGTCATCTGCCAAAGCAAGTATTCAGATGTTTCTTAAAGTCATCATTTTGTGTAAGACATTTTCATCAGTTACATGAGAAATCAAGCCCAGCATTCTGACTCAGATATGAGGCAGTTCTGCCTTCCTGTACCTGTTAATGAAAAAACAGAAAAAACGAAATGAGAGCTTCAATTCCAAAAATAACTTGATGGTAGGGAAGCATCCCTCACTTGGAATTAGCTTTGGACTTCTGCCCAAGATGCTGCAGGATAGGATATAAAGGAGCAGAGAAGAAAGGATCACTGACAATTATGCAGTCTCTTTTCTTTAATAAAAGAGGGCCTGGAATGTGGTCCATCAATGTTGATGGATGCTAGGTAGAGGAGAAAGGGAACTATAAAAGGTCAGGTAAAGTGAATTTGAAACTGGTGAGGTACACGAAGACCACAAAGGTTAAAAAACAAAGTTGGACCAGGCTCAGTGGCTCACACCTGTAATCCCAGCACTTTGGAAGGCCAAGGTGGGTACATCATTTGAGGTCAGGAGTTGGAGATCAGCCAGGCCAATATGGTGAAACCCCATCTCTATTAAAAATACAAAAACAATTAGCTAGGTGTAGTGGCGCACACTTGTAGTCCCAGCTACTCGGGAGGCTGAGGCACAAGAATCACTTGAACCTGGGAGGCAGAGGCTACAGTGAGCCAAGATCGCACCACTGCACTCCAGCCTGGGCGATGCACTTTTTTGAGACAGAGTAAGACTCTGTCTCAAAAAAAAAAAAAAAAAAAACAACAACAACAGTGAAGAAAACCCCACCAACAACGAAGTTGGATATATGAAAACATAGTTTCATGGCCCCATGTCATTTGCATAAAGAAAATCACTTACCAACCTTAATGTGATTTGGGAAATGATTTGGTTTGGTAAGGTTTAAACTAGTGCGATGGACATCCATCCCATGCTTGGGGAGGTGAACTACTTCTCTGGACTAGGAGGAACAGGGTGGCTGCAGCCTGCCACTTTGGAACTCAATATCCAAACATCAATTTGCATGATGGAATCTTGGCCAGCTTGCTTTGTGGGGGCGGTCCAAAGTGGTGGGTGCTCTACAGATACACAAATTGATTACTTCAATTACTAAGATCAATTTTCCAGAAGAGAGTGAAGTCTATGGAAATGTTTCTCAAAAGGTCATTTAAAATGAGCTTAAATGACCCACTAGGCCCTGCATCGATAACAGCACCTAACCGCACATGTAACTCTCCCTCTCCTGTATCTTTGCCTACAGGAGATCTGAGGCTCAGAGCACCCAGCTGGAACCTGGTAAAACAACCACCAAATTGCATTGCTCCCTCTGCTCTCATGAATCTCTCCATAAGCTCACATGATTCAGCTCTTAGTTCAAACTAGGGTTTGCTCCTCTAAGTAAAAGTTCATATATTTTTAGGTTTCTAAAAAATTAAATAGGTGTTATTTTAATTGTGGTTCTCCTTTTTCAAATGGCCTGCCATCTTTGTTTTTTTGCAAACGTTGTGTGTCGTGTAAACACACGGACCATTCTCCATTCAAAGATGATATACATTTATATACAACACAGTTATCCACGTGTATAATGTCTCTTGCACAAACACGCAAAAATATAAGAGGGCTCCTTGCCCTCTTAAAATTTGTTCAGATGGTCGGGTGCAGTGGCTCATGCCTGTGATCCCAGCACTTTGGGAGGCCGAGGTGGGCAGATCACCTGAGGTCAGGAGTTTGAAACCAGCCTGGCCAACATGGCGAAACCCCGTCTCTACTAAAAACACAAAAATTAGCCGGGTGTGGTGGTGGGTGCCTGTAATCCCAGCTACTCGGGAGGCTGAGGTGGGAAAATTGCTTGGACCTTGGAGGCAGAGGTTGCAGTGAGCCAAGATAATGCCATGGCACTCCAGCCTTGGCGACAGAGTGAGACTCCATCTAAAAAAAAAAAAAAAAAAAAAAAAAAAAAAAAAAAATCCTTTCAGATGGCTTAGATGATTTTCTTTACATGTTTTCAACCTACCTAACGGCAAACCTCACTTCATTCTACACTAGTCTAATTAATTTGACAGGACTGGAACCTTGTTCTTCCTGTTCACACTTCTTATTCATCTCTTCAGAATGCCCTGTGGAGAGGATGGAGTACAATAAAGCAGTCTTTACCAAATGCCTCAATGCTGAATGCCCTTTTAGGCTGATACGGCACAATACCGGCAGTGAGGAGATCTGACTTTAGGGCAGCTTAAGAAAAATGCCATTTTCTAGAATATCATGTATTGAAACTGGTCTTGAAGAAGAGAACAATGTCCATTTCCCCTGCAGTTTTGCTGTGGGCTCGGGGGACTCCAATTTACCCCTACCGTATCTGAAATCTTTGCTAAAGAAATGACAGAGGCAGCATAGTTTGCAAAATAAGCCCTCAATCCTCAATGGCAAATGCGGAGATAATTTCAGGATTTTTAAGCACTGAAAGCGTAACCTGAAACATATCAGATATTTTGTAAAGGGGTGGGTTGAAATGCAGAATTGACAAATATAAAGGGAAAGAGCTTTTCTTTTTTTGGTTAACTTTGAAAATTTCCTCAAGAGAGTGAACTTTTGATAGGGGGCAAAGATTCTCACGAGGTTGGTACAGGTGGGTAATTAAAAAAATAAGAGTGAATTTATCTGCATACATTATTTAAATACCTAAAGCTTTTCTCTGCTTTAATGATAAATTACGATCAGTAAAATCTGTTGGCTGCCTTCAAGCTAACTAATGGATCGCTAATCAGCAACAGTCGAATCATCCTAGCTGAAGTGGAATAAATATCTCCAAAGATGCTGCAGCTCATCTTTACAGTCTAAACCTGTAAAGATGTTTGCATGTATTTCTGGGTTCTTTTACTACATGTGTGTATATGGATATACACACTCTGTGTGCACTTGCATGCATTAAAAACCTATCCTTTGGCACCTTCTTTTCTGCCCTTGACGGCTCTATCCCCCTTGGTCTGTTGTATAAGAAAGATCATTCCTGGAACTAATTAATCCTTAAAGAGATCAGCTGATACATCTCATTGTTAGCAATACATTTTTAATTGTTCATTTTACTCAAGCACCATTTGAACACAAGTCAATTTGCAATTTCATTAGTGAACCAAAAAGGCCTGGGGTCTATTCCTGTTTTTCCTTTTTTTTTTTTTTTTTAAAGAAAAGGATAAAAAGCAGGCAAAATTTCTGAAGGATGTTAATCCTCTAATTAATTTTATGTATCAAGCAAGAAGTAATGTGTGCTGCTGTTTGAGCAGAGGTCTTTTTGCCAAGAAGTGCATTTTGTCATACCTTCCCCTCCAGAGAAACGTCTTTACAAGCTTTGCAGCCAAATACCCTGGCAACTAATGACTAGCTTTGGAGCAACATTCACAGACCATTTGCTTTGATGACATTTGGAGGCTTTGCTCCCCTCATCCCAATTCTATTGTAAATAGAGTACACATGCCGTACAGCCTTTGAAAACTAATCAATACAGTAAGATTTGTCAGGTTGCAGCTGACTAGTATCACATCTTTTAACTCTTTTGTTAGCTGACTTGTACACATTTTTAAGTCAAACCTTATGAAGGGAGTTGGGTAGATCATCCTTTCCATATTTACAGGCTCCCTGCTGTGACATGGATCTTTCTTCTATATTTTAACATCAAAAGCTTATAATCTGTGTAAGTGAACCTTCCATAAAACTAAAATTATATGGTCATCATACATAATCTGATGATTGATTACAGCTGTCACAAAGTCACAAATTGTGACTGTTTACTACAGTTGCACAATGAAAATTATTGCATACTTTAAAAAAATCCATTTAGAGAGAATAAACAGCTTCTATTCATAGGTTGCAGAACCAAAGCATACATGTTTTCTTTGTGACTTTTGACTCTCTTAGAATCAATGTTAAAACCTACTTAGGTCTGATTTTTCATTTCAGTGTCTTTGTGTAATGTGCCTCCACCATACCTCATCTAATTTAATAAGATGCAAGCTAAGGAAGTACTTAAGTTACTTATCAAGGGTTTTAGATGACACATTATTATTGTATTCAAAAGTCAATATTTGCTAATCATGTTAGTACAGGAACTGTTCCAGGCCTACAATTCTTAAATTGCAGAGATATTTAAGATTAATTAAACCTATCTCCCCATCCTCTCTCTCCACTTCTATGAAGTAAATCAATGACATCCTAAACAAGCCCAGAGAGCCAGAGCTTCCAGTCTGAAGTCCACCTACATCTTTTAAGCCTCTGTTTGCTTCAGTCCTCAGGAGTTGAGTTTTGCCATTTCTCCACTGTTTGGGGAATATTTGCGTGTTATGAGAGCAAAGTTCAAAAATTCACTTGATGTAATTAGAGAGGAGTGACCAGTCCTGGGCATACAGCATGGACTCCATTGCTTTTTTAAGTCAGGAGAATATTGAAATAATATATGGCCTGATTTCTTTTTTCTGTTTGTATGACAACTTCTGGGTAAATCTGTGGCAGGCAAAGTTGAAAAGTCACCTTCCGTTTCTGAAACTGGGCATGATGAGAACAGGTGACTAGATCCAAACCCTGGCAGGTTATGCTCTTATGTCGTTGTTCCAGTGATATCCTGACCCCTCTTTTATATAAACCATGGAGCAGAGAGAGTCAACTGTTTAAATGCCAAGATTCCCTTCACTTTTGAACAGTACATTCATTGTAAAAGAACCATTTCTGATCTAATGTTATGTACAGAGCCCAGGACTTGACTGAGATTAAGTGACAAATGAGTTTGACATCTTATTAACATGTATTAACTAGGAGAAAACTGAGAAACTGATGACTTATAGCAGCTGCTAGTTCAGTTCCCTCGGGGAGAAAAAACTAGTGCATTAACCCAATATGCCACCGAGGATATATTTACAAGTAGTTAGTGAAAACAGTAATGCTATGCAAACTGGATATCTGGAACACGAATCAATATAGACCAGCTAATTAGGTTATAAATGCATTGATTTTATTTTGAATATGTCCTCAAATAGAGTCTGCGAGAAGCATACTGAAATGGGGCTTTTACACTGAGAAAAGCAACAATCAGATTATTCTCTGGCACTCTCCAATCAATCCAGAAGGGTTTGGTAAAATACTCTGATGCATATTCTATATAATCACAATGACACGTCCTATTAATATTCCAATTACTGTTGAGCTATTAGCAATGCCTGAGTCTGGTATCTTAGAGCCTCATAGTGGTAAGCCGGGAAACTCATGTCATCTTTTGTATTCATTCAATTTAAAATGAGACAATTTTCCCTTTAAAGGATTTTTATTAAACATTATTTTATGCATGGATTTAACATCCTAATTGATTTAGGTGGACTCTCAGAATGAGTTGCTCACTCTTTTTGCTCTTTTCTTCACTGAAAGAGGTCAGCAGCTCTGATCTTATTTATCAATTTAAATGCCAATTTTTAGCATGGTGAGTTATTATTAAAATAATAGTTATTCATGTTCACAAAAGATTCTATTCACATTGTAAAAGCCAGGAATCTAATAATTTAATAAACTAGTCTAGAGCAAGAAAGGGCCAGAGTTGTCAACCTCATCTTGGAACACATAAAAATCATAAAATCAGAGAAATGAAAGTGACTTTACAAAAAGCACTGAGATGTTTCCGCTCCTCTGAATATTTTCTCAACCTAAATTTTGCTCATTTTTACTTTAAAACTCACTATACATAGGGATCTATCCAATATCACAGATAAAATGCTGTTTGTAAGAAAAATATAAAACTAATTGAAAAAGTCAAAATTGGGTATTATATTCATATTCATATATATATGAATATGAATATATATATATGTTTGGCCTTTTAGAAGGTTTGCTTTATCTTAAATTTAGTTAAATAGGGTTGTGTGATGTGATGATATGGTCTCAATTCATTTTTCTTATCTTACATTTGCAGTGGCTTCTCCCCATGAATATCATGGATATGGTACTCAGTGCTGGTACCTTGACACAGGATGGATGAAGTGGAGTTAGAAAGAGGTGCCTGGATTTGAAGGTACCGTCTAAATGATTAATAATTTGAACTTGAGATATAGCGAAAAGAGAGAAATCAAGGATGATACTGGAGTTCTGGCTTGAGCAACTGAGTAGATGGCCATTTCCAAAGATGGAAAATACTAGGGCGATAGGGTTGAGTTTGTGGAGTATTGATGTAATAAAGAGTTCTCTTTGGACATAGGTAATTTTGACATGCCCAAGTGGAGGTGTCGAGATCACATCTAGATTATTAGATGTGATCTAGTTCATTATTGGAATCTGAGTAAGCTCAGCAGTAAGGTCTTGACTAGTCTTGTCAACTTGAGCATTGTCAGCTTCTAGGTGGTATTTTAAACTATGGAAATGGAAGAGCTCCCCCAAGGCATGAGTGCAGAAAGAGAAGAGGGCCAGGAAAGCACCCTGCTGAGTCACCATTTAAAAAGATAAGCAGTAAGCATTTGTGTAGAGATCAGAGAGTCTGCTCCAGAACACTGGAGCAAATGATCCAAGATGAGATATAAAGGGCCTTCCTTTTCTCATACCCTAAACTATGTTAAATTGAGACATTTGTTTGTGAGGGATTGCTTCATTGTTCTTTTTTTTTTTTTTTTTTTTTTTTTTCTTAATGAAGCTTTCACTTTGAAAAGCTAAGCAATTGATTTGAAAATGAGTATAATAAAATATTTAAAAGAGGCAGGGGGACCTGCTACTCTCACTGCTGCCTCAGGGCTTTTGCAATTGCTGTTCCTTCTGTCTGGGATACTCCACCCTCAGAAGTCATATGACTCACTCCTCATGTTCTTCTGGGGTCCGTGCAAATGTCACCCTTTCAATGAGGACTTTACTGACCACCTTATTTAGAATAGTAACCCCATCACAATCTATCCCCCTGTCTCTGCTTGATTTTTCTCTATAGAATGTATCACCATGTGATATACACTTACTTGTTTATTTGTGTATTTCTGTCTCCTGTCACTAGAATGTAAGCCCCATGAGGGCAAGGATTTTGTTTTGTTTTTCTGCTGTGACCAGAATATTCAGAAAAATGCTTGACACACAATAGGTGCCTAATAACTATTTGAAAAAAAATGAACCAGCAAAGCTTCATTTTTGATGAAAAAAATATTTTTTTAAATAAAAAGAATAACCAGCCGGGCGCAGTGGCTCATGCCTGTAATCTCAGCACTTCGGGAGGCCAAGGTGGGCAGATCACCTGAGGTCGGGGGTTCAAGACTAGCCTGACCAACATGGAGAAACCTCGTCTCTACTAAAAACACAAAATTAGCTGGGCGTGGTGGTGCATGCCTGTAGTCCTAGCTACTCGGGAGACTGAGGCAGGAGAATTGCTTGAACCCAGGAGGCGGAGGTTGTGGTGAGCCAAGATCATATCATTGCACTCCAGCCTGGGCAACAAGAACAAAACTCCATCTCAAAAAAAGAAAAAAAAAGAATAACCAATGAAATAGGAGGAAAACCTGGAGGTACTTCAGAAGCCAAAAGAAAAAAGGGACAGAGGTATCAAATACGTTGAATGCTTCTACAGAGCCCAATGAGATGACAAAGCAACGTGATTTGACTCTCAGATTTGCCACCATGAGAGTCATTGCTGGCCTTGATGAGAGCAATTCCAGAGTAGTGGTGGGAGCAGGAGTCAGAGTGATTACGGCTGAAGAAAGAGTGGGAGGTGAGGGAGAAAAAACTGTCAGTAGGTAATCAACCTGAGAAATTTTGTTGTGAAGAAAAGCAGACATACAAGGCTGTAGCTGAAGGGGACTATGAGACCAAGGGAGGGTGTGTTATTAATGTTTTATCTGGATTTTTTAAATGGTGTATTGATTATCATCTGCCACAGTAATGCTGCTTAAAAAACATCCACAAGGCCAGGCACCGTGGCTCACACCTGTAATCCCAGCACTTTGGGAGGGCAAGACCAGAGGGTTGCTTGAACCCAGGAGGTAGAGGCTGTGGTGAGCTGTGATTATGCCACTGCACTCCAGCCTGGTGACAGAGCAAGAACCTGTATTTTTAAAAAGTAATTAATTAAAAATCCATAAAAGTCTTAGCAGCATTGGACAGCACACATTCATTTATTCTCTGCCTGGAGTCATAAGCTAGGTGGCTATGCTCCATGCCTGAATTTTGGCTGGTTGTTGGTTGATCTAGGCTGTCCTCAACTGGGATGACTGGGATGACTTAAGCATGGTTCACATCCCTCATTCTCTAGCAGGCTAGTCTAAGCGTGTTCTCATTGTGACGTTTGGAGCATGATACATAAACAGAAACAGGTAAGTCTTCCTGAGCCCTAGGTTCAGAACTGGCACACTGCCACTTTCTCCTCATTCTGTTGACCAAAGCAAGTCAGGAGCCCAAACTAGAGTCAAAGGAAGGTGTGATATGTATTGTGAAATATTGGTCTTCCTCCCATTTCCTGACATACAATCCCTAAAATTCTTAGAATCTCTAGCTGATGTCTTTTTGTATGCTAATGATGGCTGGGAGCCCCTAGGCAGCTTCAGGATAAGGACTGTCACTGGAAAGACCAAGGCAGATTAGAGGGTTGGAACTTTCAGCCCATACTGGCAACTCTGGGAAGAGAAGAGAGGTTGAAGGTTAAGTGGATCACCAATGGCCAATGATGTAATCAATCACGCTCATGTACCAAAGCCTCCATAAAAACCTAAAAAATCAGAGTTTGGATGAGCTTCCAGATAGCTCATGTGGAGTTTCCTGGAGGGTATTGGGCCAGGAGAGGGCATGGAAGCTCCAGGCTGCTTCCCCTTACCTCACTCTATGCATCTCTCCATCTGTATTTTTTGTAATAATATTTATAATAAATCAGTTAATGAGTTTCCCTGAGTTCTGTGAGCCACGCTAGCAAATTAATCAAGCCCACGCTAGCAAATTAATCAAGCCCAAAGAACCCTGTTTTATAACCAGTTGGTCACAAATGCATAGGTAAAATATCCTGGGGCTTGTAATTGGCATTCAAAGTGTGTGGGGGCAGTAGTCAGTCTTGGGAACTGAGCCCTCAACCCGTGAGATCTGATGCTATCTCCAAGGAGATAGTGTCAGAATTGAACTGGAGGACACCCAACTGGTGTCCACTGCAGAACCGATCAATTGCTTGCTGGTGGGGAGAAATCCCCACACATCTGGTGTCAGAAGTGTGTTGTGAGAGGATAGTGAGAGAAAGATGGTTTTTTTGTTTTTTTTTTTTTTTGTTTTTTGTTTTTTTTTTTAGTTAGGAGGTATTTAAATTACTATTGCAATGAAATAAACTATCCCAAAACTCAGCAACATGAAATAATCATTTGATTATGCTTATAATTTCTTTGGGTCAAGAACTCAGACAGGGCACAGTGGGGTTGGCTTGCCTCTCTGCTCCATGATATCTGCAGCCTGAGCTGGGAAGATGCAAAGGCTATTGGCTGGAATCACCTAGAGGCATTTTTAGTTATGTGTGACAGTGATGTTGGTGGTCAGCTGGAATTATAGCTGGGGCTGTTGGCACATCCATGAGTGTGTGGCTTCTTGTGAGTGAGGCTTTCTCACAGCTTGGCGACCTCAGAATATTTGGACTTCTTTTTGTCGTCGTCGTTTGTTTTGGGTTTTTTTTGAGATGGAGTCTCGCTCTGTCACCCAGGCTGGAGTGCAGTGGCATGATCTTGGCTGACTGCCACCTCTGCCTCCCAGGTTCAAGTGATTCTCCTGCCTCACCCTCCCTAGTAGCTGGGACTACAGGCGCGTTCCACCACGCCTGGCTAATTTTTTGTATTTTTAGTAGAGATGGGGTTTCACCATGTTAGCCAGTATGGTCTCGATCTCCTGACCTCGTGATCCACTCTCCTCAGCCTCCCAAAGTGCTGGGATTACAGGCGTGAGCTACCTCACCTCACCCAGCCTTGGACTTCTTAAATGGCAGCTCAGGGCTCAAAAGGCTAGTGTCCTGGTGAACCAGGCCAAATGTCACCTTTTATGACCTGTCACACTGTATCACTTCTTACACATTCTATTAGCTACAAACTGTAGAGGAGAAAAAGTTCCTTTTCTCACCCATTGCAAGGGTCATGGCTGACACCCCTATAACAAAAGACAAATAAACAAGAGAAAAACATACAGATATATTTAATATAAGTTTTATGTTACATGGGAGCCTCCAGAGAGGAAGACCCAAAGACCCAGTGAAAACAGTGGACAGTCATGTAGAAATATGATTGGAAGACAAAAGGATGTGATCTAATGGCAATAAACTGGGCGAGGTGGGGTGAGACTTTAGCAAAGCCTTTTTCATTCAGACTCTTCTTGACTTCCCTGTGTGATATTTCTTTTCTCCAGGTGAAGGTCAGGACACCTGTCACAGGAGGGTCTTCAGGGGAGAAAGGGTCAGAGAATGACCTTCCTATGTTTTATGTCCTGCTTTATGGAAGGAGGAGTGAGGGGAATTTCAGTTTCTGTGACTTGCTTCAAAAGAAAGGGGACAGGAGCAGGTCAGAGAAACCTTCCTGCTTCTGCAGATTTTGTCAATTTCCTTAAGCATAAAATACTTAGTATGCCAGGGTGCCATATTTTGGGGGTAGCATTTCCTGCACACCACCAGAAAGAATCAATTATCAAGCCTGCTCCAGATTCAAGTACAGGGGAATTGCATTCTGCTGCTTGGCTGGAAAGTGGTAAGTTTAAGAAGAGGTGGGCACAGACACACGTGCAACTGTGAGAGAAGATCCAGCAGTTTACTTGGTAATACTTTTTGGCGGCCTGTAAACCTAGTTGTACTTCACTGGATGTTGCTCTTCCCTGTCTAGTCATTCTACTTGAGAGCAGTTGACAAAGACTAGAAGGCTCTTTACCCCCCAACCCCTACCCCAAAAAAAGTATTTTTCACGTGAGACTGGAGCCTTTACAATAAAGATTTCATCCAAGTTGACTCTACCTGGTTGATTTTGAGGTAAAGTCATTGAAGATGCTTATAGGCATGGCTGCTGTGAGAAAGCTTCTCTATATTTGAAAGCTGTAATACAGAGAATATACCTGCAAGTCTCAGCAAGCACAGTGTTAAAAGGGGTGATTCTAAATGTCTGAGTCAGTGATACCCAGAGCCTTCTCCTGGGACATTTCTAGGGTGACCTTGACATCCAGAAACTCCAGTGCCGCAGTGCCTCACAGACTATATTTAACTTTAGATTAATTTTGCAAGGCTGTGATAGGTCTTTGCAAGAATTTGATCATGCAATGTAACTTTGGCCACAGATATCTGCATAGGACTTATCTTATTTCATTTTTTAAATGTACATGTAACTTATGCCATTATTTTAACAAAGAACATTTATTTAGGTTTACATGCTAAACCTAAGCAGCTAAATAATAAATATAACCTTTAAAAGTAGGTTTTTCCTTTACTTATAGGTTTTCTGAACTAGACTATTGAAGATAAGACCACTGAAAATAAGTTGACATATGTTGTAAATTTGTAGTATATATTGATGATCTCTAAAACCATGTACAACTATATACAATACAATAAATATGATAAATTTTATGTATATATTATATATTATTTATGCATTATAGATTAATATATTTAATACATTTTAAACCAATTTATTTTAAATAAGAAAGTTTCAATTATTTTGTGTTACATATCAGCTGTAAATAAAGAAATACTAAGTTGTTGAAAAATATACTATTTTCAGAATATGGATTTTTTTCAAGAGTAAGTTGAGGTATTTACACATATCTCATTAAAAGTTATTAATATTTATAAAGTATTTTGTAGTTTAAAAAGTTTTTTGAATGATCCTCTGCATAGGCCTCTGTGGTATGTATGGCAGCATTATTGTTTCATACTTACTTTACAAATATAAAACTGAGGGTCAGAACATTCAAATGAGTTAGTTTCACAAAGTAAGAATGGCAGAGCTCAAATTTTAACCTAGTTTCTATGGCATGTCATTAAATGAATTATGTATGGTTACAAAGATATGGCTAAATTTACATGTTTCTGTACATATACGCAATCACATGGGTCAATTTTATGTAATCCATAATTACATATCAATTTATATATATGTAGAAATGAATATACTAATAATTATTTAGATTTTAAGCAAAAATACTCACATACTTTTTTTTTTTTTTTTTTTTTTTTGAGACGGAGTCTCTCTCTGTCACCCAGGCTGGAGGGCAGTGGTCGGATCTTAGCTCACTGCAAGCTCCGCCTCCCGGGTTTACGCCATTCTCCTGCCTCAGCCTCCCGAGTAGCTGGGACTACAGGGGCCCGCCACCTCGCCCAGCTAGTTTTTTGTATTTTTTAGTAGAGACGGGGTTTCACCGTGTTAGCCAGGATGGTCTCGATCTCCTGACCTCGTGATCCGCCCGTCTCGGCCTCCCAAAGTGCTGGGATTACAGGCTTGAGCCACCGCGCCCGGCACTCACATATTTTTATAGATACAAACATATACCTATTTTTCATCTACCTATCTCTCAGACTTCCATGTGCTAACTGACAATGTTTGCATCCAGTAAACATTTTGATGAGATAATTTTTTAAGGATTGTGGATAATAAAGATGGCTTTAGATTTTTGAAAGTTTAACATACAACTTTAACATTCAAACCTGGCATTCTACCCACTCTCTTTTTGAAGCTACTGGAATTCGGCAGTTAACATTTTATGAAAACGTATGAAGAAGTACCAACACAAAGAAAATTGTGTTTATACAAAATCCACCCTTGACTTCCACAAAGCTTTGATACAATGTGCAACATGTAAGACTCCTCCATAGACTCAAGGACAAAGAAGTTAAGACTAAAGCCAACTGGCCAGGCATAAAAAAGTTAGTGTGTGTCTAAGTGGAAGGGAGATGGAAGGTATATTCAAAAGCAGAGAGGGTCTCCAGGAATAGTTTACTTTTTAAGAATAATACCATAATGATCCAATGGGAGGAAACAGCAAAGAGGAAAGAGAGTCAATGGTACTAAACTACAAAAGTTCAGGCCTAAACTCATGAAATGCAAATGTACTTTTTTCCCCCAAAGCACCTTGATACCTGAGGAATACAGTCAAAAAAAAAAGAGTGAAGATCATGCATTAGTGACTGAAACACATGACATAGTTTATGTATCTTTGACTTATCATAGCTCTAGGCTTCTAAGCCATTCTAAGCCATTCTAAGACACTCTTTTTAAAGGGAAATGCTACATTAAATGTGCACGATGACTCTAGAACATATGCTTGTTGCAGAAATGTAAAAATGTGTGTGTTGGGGGTGGGGGTAGTGCATCTTAAAATTGAGGAAATAAGGTAAATATTTTACTGGAACCATTTAGATTAAGAGAGATGTATTTGGTGAATAGCCTCAAATGATAATAAGGCTTAACAGAGAACAGAACACTTAGTGAGGTACAATTAAATAAGCAGTTAAATAATCTAACACACAAGTGCTTAAACCAACAATCACAGACTGTCCTGTCACTGCTCAGTGCGCAGAGCATGAGTCAGAAGAAATTATTTCAGCACCATTGAAAGGAAAAGCCATGTTGTGCTCAATTCTGGTTGACTTATTGCAAATAAGGATATTAGAGAAAATGAGAAGTTTATGGCAGAAGGTAGATAAAGGTATTCAGTGACTCAAGGAAAATAATTATAGAGGAAAAACTCAAAAATCTAGGTGTGCCTGTGATGACCTCATTGAGGTAAGCTAGGATGACAGCCGTTGCAAGGGTGGACACCCTGAAGGGATCTGCATTGATTACAGATCTAAAGGAAAGCATTCTAGCCCTCAAGAGAGGCAGGTATGAGCAAAATTTAATTGATAACTCTCATCCATCCCTTGATATTAGTTAATATGGGAAAGAAACAGTTCTGATCAGTGATTAAGATGAATGCAAACAATCTAAATGTGGACCTGATTAAGAATTCAGACAGAAAAATAAACTATTATGAAGGCACATCCTTTAACATTTTACTTCATCTGGACTTTTGCTGACCCCGAAAGAATTCTTAAGGAGAGGGGGAAAAAAGTACCCTCTCATTGTCTAGAACTGGTGTTTAAATTCAGGCTCTAAGTTGACTTTATATTCAACAAAGTTTTAATATCAGGCAAGTTTTTTTTCTTTGTTTATTCTTGGGATTAAAATAGTACACAAACTGATGAAAGTAGTTCAGACACCACATGTCAGCTATGACACACCACGCTGTGATTCTCATACTTATCAGCCCCTAAATAACTTTGAGACTAGACCTGTGTGACGTCCCTCAGGTGTCTGCTCCCTCTCTCATTTTAGTTATTTGCACCTAGAGCACAGTGATTTCAGCTTTCAGTGGAGGAAAACAGAAGGGGAAAATAAAGTGCCCCAACTTTATAAAAACCCAGAATAAACATGAACAATAGGTAAGGTAAACACTCATTTGACTTAAGAGGTTGAGCGAGATGGCTCTGAAGAATTTTTTTTTTTTTTTTTTTTTTTGAGACAGAGTCTCGATCTGTCGCCCAGGCTGGAGTGCAGTGGCCGGATCTCAGCTCACTACAAGCTCCGCCTCCCGGGTTCACGCCATTCTCCTGCCTCAGCCTCCCGAGTAGCTGGGACTACAGGGGCCCGCCACCTCGCCCAGCTAGTTTTTTGTATTTTTTAGTAGAGACGGGGTTTCACCGTGTTAGCCAGGATGGTCTCGATCTCCTGACCTCGCGATCCACCCGTCTCGGCCTCCCAAAGTGCAGGGATTACAGGCGTGAGCCACGACGCCCGGCCTGCAGAATATTTTTAAACTGGCCAACTGAGATGGTTTGCCAAGCCTTGGCATTCAAGAGGCAGATATAGAAAGAAAACTCTCGGGACAGCCCAGAACTGACCCAGAAAACAACTCAGTGAAACTCAAATGCTCTTAAAACCTCGCCATCCTATGATTGAGAGTAAGGTCACATTTAACAGTAACGACCAGTATTGCTGGAGTAAAGAAGGATTTTCTTAAAACAACATTACATAATCTAGTTCCTACAATTTTCTAACTTTTATATAACTAAAGGCAATGTTAACAGAGTTGAGGTGAGTGAAAAATGAAAAAATACTAAAATATAGTTTAAACCTAAACAAAAAGGTTATTATCTTAATATAAAAGGCTACTATCTTCATCTATAGAAGTTCTTGCAAAAAAAGAAAAGACTGATAATTGCAGGAATAAATGGACTACTGATAAAAATAAAACAGCTGTTTAACTAGCAACACAAAAGAAAACATTGAAGTAGTATGCCCTACCTCTTACGAAAATAAGTTGTTAGTACTCTGAACTGGGCAAGATACAGAGGGAATGGCAAACTCTCTTAGTTGAAAGATGAGAAATGAGATTTTAAATTGGAATGTTTCTAGAGGGCGATTTTGTAAGGTAAATAAAAAAATTTTAACGTGTATATTTTGCTGAGCAATTCCACTCCAGGGAATATATTCCAATGAAGGAGTTGGATAAGACTATGTGTACATGTGTAATAATTTTACAACAATAAAATAATACAGGAAGGTTGAAAATAACTTTAATGTTTATTAGTAAAGTTTCATAAATAAAGTATGCTAGTTCCATAAAATGAAATACTGTAAAGACATCAAAAGTATAAAGTGATTATTATGTAGAGTTTTAAAAATATAAGGGTGGTTCAACACTAAGAAATTGAGTAGTATAATTTGCTATGTTAACATTATACAAGAGTATATGAGCATACATATAAATATTTATGATAGACCCAATAATGATCCTCCAAAGGAAATCCAGGCAATGTGAACATGGAGGCAGAGATTTAAATTATGCAGCCAAAAACCAAGGAATGCCAGCAGCCACCAGAAGCTAGAAGAGGCCAGGAACAGACCTTTCCCCGGGCACTCCAGAGGAATGCAACCCTGTCCACACCTTGTTGTCAACCCAGTGGATCTGGACTTCTGACCTCCAGGACTGTGAGATAATAAATTTCTATTGCTTTAAGTCACCAAGTTTCTGGTAATTTGTGAAAGGCACAGGACACCAAAATGGATTGTGGTAATGAAAATGTGATGCTGCTGTAATACATAAAAATGTGGAAGTGGCTTTGGAATTCGATAATGGGCAGAATATGGAAGAATTTTGAGGGGCATGACAGATAAAGCCTAGATTGTTGTAAACAGGCTATTGGTAGAAAAATGGATGCTGAAGATGCTGTTGGTGAGGACTAATAAGGAAGTGAGGAGCATGATAGAGAAAGCCTATATTATCCTAGAGAATACATATATTGTCATAAAGAGGATGTTAATAGAAAGAGGAATGTTAAAGCTGATGCTGGTGCAGGCTTAGCAGGAAATGAGAAATATGATTTTGTAAACTCTGGGAAAGGGGATTCTTACTATGTAGTGGCAAAAAGTCTAACTGAATTGTGTTCTACAGTTTTGTATGGAAAGCAGAACTTAGAAGTAATGTCCTTTGATATTTAGCTGAGGGTATTTCCAAGAAAAATATTGATGGTAAAGCCAGGTTTCTTCTTGCTTCTTGTAGTAAAATGTGAGAAGAGATAAACTGACAAGAAAACTGTCAAATAAAGAGGGACCAGGGCTTGATTATATTGGAAATTCTCAACCTATCAGACTGCAAAGGACAGAAAAATTAGTATATTCACTATAGGGAAGGTGTGCTCTGGAGAGAAGGCCCAGGGTGTGACTGGACAACATTTTGCTGAAGAGATTATGTGTGTGACTCATGATTACCCTCAACTATCTCTGCAGAAGTGAAGAATGGAGATGGGGTGACCCAGAAAAGATATATGGGAGACCTTCTTGTCTAACAGTGTGAATCTTGTGATATATACAGGAGACCCACAGGTTTTTGAGAATGCTGTATCAACATTACCAGTTTTATAAACACCACCAGCTTGAATCAAAAGGAATAAAGGATGAATGGAGGAAGACTGCTTTATTCCCCAAATTCTACAAGCAAGAAACTGGCTGATGAAACTACTCAGCTGCAAATCTGTGTTACCCTTCAAGAAAAAGAAAGTATGACCCTTAGGGTAGAAACTTGGGCCCAGAGGGTGGAACCATGGAAATGTCTATTGTATAAAATGTGTAGATATTTTTACATAAATACTATTTTACATAGTTCATAAATAATATTTTACATAAAACAATACTTATGTAAAGATATCTGTTTTATTGAAAATTTTATCTCATTTTATTTCTTTTATTTAATTCAACACTGTGATTTAAAAATTCAAATGTATTAATATGAATGCATCTAATCTGATGTTCCCACCTCCCAATACTTCTGGTAGATGTATATGTCCTTTATGCTGGTCAGAGAGAGTAGCACTCAATGGCAGCAAATGGTAGGATTGTAATTTCTGACCCCCTATTGTCAGGTGGACCATGTGCCTGGTTTGGGCCAATGAATTTTATAAGGAGCAACATATGTCATTTCTGGGCTAGAGCATTTAGTTGCCCATGGAGGACCCCCACAAGTACATGCTTTTCCCCCTGGTACAGGGATGAGTCATGTTCAAAAAGGGCCTGCTTTACCAGCATAGTTCTAAAGAGACTGGACAAGCAGGGAGGCCTCTGCCAATGTGTAATGGAATGTGGTGTGAACAAGAAATTAACTTGTATTGTTTCAAACTATTGAGATTTGGGATTCTTTGTCTCACAACACAACTGAACTTATCCTGACAGATATATCTTCTAAGACACTTTTGGGGAATATATTTGGGATATATACTGAGGAGTGGAATTGCTATGTATATTTCTAGTTTACTGACAGTTTGCTCAGCAGGATGGCTAGCCCAGCCTATACTTTCTATATCCCCTATGCCTGCCAACACTGGGCATTTTCCAGCTTCTAGTTTGTCAGTCTAATGAGTATAAATGGATATCTCAATGTTTATTTCTTTGTTTTTCCCTGATAAAAATTAAGTTAAGCAATTATTATGCTCATTAGCCTTTGGGGTTTTGTTGCCTGTGATTTTTAAAATTTATATCCCTTGTCCATTTTTCTATCAAATTTGCTGGGTTTTTATTGATTTGAAGGACTTCCTTTTATTTTATAGATAAAAAATCCCTTCTCAGATTTAGAAATGACAAATACCTTTATTTCTGCCATATGTCATTAGAAATGACAAAGATTCTGTCATTCTGCCATATATCTACTTATGATAACCTCAACTGAACAGAAATCTTTAATACTGATGTAATCCAATGCATCCATTTTCTGTCTCCTTTTTTTGCACTTCTGCAATTTTATTTAACCTCAATTGGACAGAAATCTTTAATACTGATGTAATCCAATGCATCCATTTTCTGTCTCATTTTTTTTGCACTTCTGCAATTTTATTTAAGGACTCCTTTCCCACTGTTAGGTCACAAAAATATGTATTTATATATTCCGCATTCTAAAGCCTAGTACACTAACATGTTAAAGTATTAAGTGTTTGAGTGATATGATTTCTGGTAGTCTTGTTTTTTTATATATATTTTTTCAGCACTCACTATGTGTCAGATACTGTGCAAAATATTTATTTTATTTAATTCTTACAGGATTCCTTTAAGGAAGGTGCCATTAGAAATCCCATTTTGCAGAGAAGGAAATTGAGCCTCACAGAGCCGTGTAAAATTTTGCAATCATACAGCTAATAAGTGACAGAACTAGGATTCCAATCAGGTGGACTGACTTCAGAATCCAGCCTCTGAGCCATCACACTCAAGTGTGCTGTTCTCAACTATCCCATTCCCAATAGACACACCTTACTCCCTTGAGACCCCTCACGATTTCTGTGTGTGGCGTGCTCTGCTGAGTCAATGTGTCTTTGATATTTTTAGGGGCAGGGAAGTGCTTAAGCATGTCCTTTCCTCCCTACTTCTTGAGATAATTCCTTCTCATTCTTCAGTGAAGCCTACCCGAAATGACACTTCACTTAGAACCTTCCTTCCCCGATCCCCCAACACCAGACAAAGTTAGTAGCTTGTGCATGGCTCCATGATAGCATTTTGTACAGTGTTGTTACCACTTCCACTTCTACAGGGCTTCCAGTACACCTCAAGTTCCTTGATATCCTGGAGAGAATATAAAACTTGTCTCGCTAAAATTTGTTTTCCCAACATCTACTATAAAACATCTATAAAAACAGGTAACTCTTTGTTGAGAACGCCACACACAACTGTGTTTGATGTCATTGTTCATAGATGTAGACAACAAAAAATACAGATGATAATTACAGGTTGTGATGAAAGCCACAGAGGAAATAAGCCAGGGGATGAGATTACCAATTAATAAAGAGGCCCCCTTGGGCAGGAGAGACAGAGCCTTCTCTAGAAGCAGAGTTTGAACTGAGGTCTATAGGAGAGTAATAAGCCAGCCATTAAGAGGATGGGAGACAAAACATCTCATGTACCCCATAAATATGTCTATCTACTATATATTTAAAATTAAAAATAAAAAATTTTAAATTGAAAATTAAAAATAAATTAAAAATTAAAAAGTTTTAATAAGTAAATAAATAAATTTAAAAAAAGAATGAGAGACAGAACAGTGCAGGCTGAGAGAAGAGTGAGTGCCTGGAGAAAGGGTTGATGTTGATAAGGAACTAAAATGTGGTCATCGTGGCTGAACATAATAAGCAAGCAAGGAGGAAAGTGGAATAAGATGAAGTGAATAAGGGACACAGGAGTCAAATTAAGCCAGACCCTGAAGGTCGTGGGACTGAGTTTGGTTTTATTCTAAAAACAAAGAGAAACAGAGGACAGTTTACAAGTGCCCCCACTTGATAGGATTTGTAACTTTATAAGTTAGCTCTGGCTGCAGTTTGGAGAGTGGACTAGAGAGGAAGGAGACTGGAAGCTGGGACCTGTGAGAGGCTGATGCCATCAGCCAGAAAGGATGATGGTGCCCTGGGTATCAGCAGTTACAGTGGAGTCGGAGAGAAGAATATGGATTTAGGATTTATTTTAAAATTAAGAAAGACAGGACTTTGTCACAGATGTGCTGTGGTGATGAGAGGAAAGGTAGGGTTAAAGACGCCCCTCCACATCTTTGGCTTGAGTATCTGAGAACATTGTGGTAGCCAGCCCTTATTTAATCACCTGTATATGTTACAGTAATGGTTCATATTTATCCAGAGTTTAATGCGTGCCATGTATGTGCTTCACATGTATTATGCCATTCTTCACAACATCCCTATATGAGGTAGGTCCTGTTATTATCTCTGTCTTAAGGATGAGGAAAGTACAGCTGAGCATGGTTAACTTCCCCAAGTTCCAAGGACTTGTTTGCAAGTGGTGGAACCAGAGTTTAAATGCACTACTCTGAACCTGGAGCCTCCTTGGAAAGACAGTGAATAATCATACTTCAGGAACCTATTATTCCATATTTGAATTGCCAAAATTTGTAATCCTAGCTTCTTTTTTGTCCTCAAGTTGATTCGGATGGTGACCATTTTGCTGCAGTCTGTATCCTCATCCGAGTCATAGAAGAACGAGAGAAGTATTGACAAGTTATTGTTCTATTTGTGCTAAAAAAAAAAAAAAAAAAGTAGTGCAGATGAATTGGAATTAGAAGTGGAAATAAAATTTGAGGATTATGGTTGAATTGTATACATATATCTCTAATTAATGTAAATAAGATATTTAATCATATATGAATTTAATCTACATTAAAATAATTTTAGAGATCAGCACTTTGGGTGTAGTTTCTTTTTACCCATTACTAATTAGAGTTAGGAGAACACTGTTGACACGAATCAGAGTATATTAGTTTTCTTTTTTTGAGACAGAGTCTTGCTGTCTTGCCCAGGTGGGAGTGCAGTGGCACAATCTCGGCTTACAGCAACCTCTCCCTCCCAGGCTCAAGCGATTCTCCCCACTCAGCCTCCCGAATAGCTGGGATTACAGGCACCCACCACCACACCCAGATAATTTTTGTATTTTTAGTAGAGACGGGGTTTCACCATGTTTTGTAGGCTGGTCTCAAACTCCTGACCTCAAGTGATCCACCTGCCTTGGCCTTCCAATGTGCTGGGATTAGAGGAGTGAGCCACCACACCTGACCCAGAGTGTATTATTAAATACAACGTTACTCCTACTTAATTGGATTGTTTCTTTTCTGACACTTCTGGAACTTCTCCTTCTCCCCACTCAGCAACCCATGACCCTGCTTTCTCCACACTCGCTCCTGATTATCACCTGTTGTGTGACTTCAATTCTCTCCACCTACCGGGTCCTGACACCCTTTTTGCCTTGAGCTCTCTCAGAGTTCTGTGCTGCATTTCTTGTCCACTTAGCTCCAGGCAAGGGAGGGGGAAGAGAAAGAGTGCGCTTTAGGGAGGGAGGAGAGTAGGCATGGTGAGAGATGACAATGACAATGGTGATGAGGACGATGACGTTTATTAGCCATAAGAGGAGGAGAACCAAGTCCAAATCCTATTTAAGATATTTAAGGAAAGTTTTGCCTGCAGTCTTTGTGCAGGCCCTGTGAGACAAATGAACATTCAGACTCTGAACACTCATCTGTTACTGGTACTGTTTGTAGATAGAGTTCACTGTTCTGTGCTCAATTTAATATTTGTAATTGAGCATGCATTGCTTAGGGACCATAATCCCTGTATCTACCTCTCTAAGTCTAAGTCCTATCCTTTGTATATAAAGAGAATAAAACATAATCTAGTCAGGTGCAGTACTGGAAAGGCCAGTAGAAGTCACAGAGGTATGCTTGGCTGTGAGGATTTATAGGATAAAAGGGGGAAGAAAGTCCTAACTGAACACTCACAATTAAGAAGACCTCTAAACAAAATGGAGGTCAGATTAATGCCTAAAGGAAAGAAAAACATTTTTTACACTATCTCCAATTCTCCTGACTCCCACCCCCTATACCAAGATGTCCCTTTTAGAGAATAAAACAGGCAGCAGGAACACAGAGCTAGAATACGGAGAGAATTAAAAAACAGAAGAGGGGGAGGAGTGAAAGCCACTGACTAATTAATCCTCCATTTCTCACACCAGGGAAAACCTTGGCATACAGTGATGATGAATCAATGCTGCTGACAGATGCGTCGTGTTGGGATCCCAATCATCTAATTCCATCAACAGAAATGACAGGTAATTACCAGATTATCAGAAGGTTTAAAAAATGCAGGAGAGAATACCACACAAGTACTAGTACCATTGCTTGACTCATCCTGTTTAAAGATTTAGGACTATGTTCTGAACTGATCCACACTCCTAGAGAGGGCTAGGATGAGGGTGGAAGGAGTTGGTTAAATACTGCAGGTCAGTTCCTCTTAGGAGAGAACTCTTTTTTGATTAGCAAAAACAAAACAAGCCAAAAAACCTCTGAAGGGTCATGGCAGTTGGGGAAAGATGGGTCTTAAGATGTGGCCAGTTATGAGATAAGGGTAAACAAGGACAGCACTGAATTGCTCTGCGTAAGACATTGGGAAGAACTTTTAGTTTCCAGGGACAGGCATAAGAGAGGGGCTGGGGAAGCCTAGAGATGAAAGAAGATGGAAGATCACCATCAAAAAGAAGTCACAAAATGAGAAATTCTCAATAGTACAAATAGCCAAGGAACTTTTTTTTTTTTTTTTTTTTTTTTGAGACAGAGTCTTGTTCTGTCCCCCAGGCTGGAGTGCAGTGGCGTGATCTCGGCTCATTGCAAGCTCCGCCTCGTGGGTTCACGCCATTCTCCTGCCTCAGTCTCCCAAGTAGCTGGGAGTATAGGCGCCCGCCACCACACCCGGCTAATATTTTTGTATTTTTTTAGTAGAGACGGAGTTTCACCGTATTAGCCAGGATGGTCTCGATCTCCTGACCTCATGATCTGCCCGCCTCAGCCTCCCAAAGTGCTGGGATTACAGGCGTGAGCCACCGGAAACTCTTAAGAACATCAATGTCTAATATTAATCTTATCTGTAGTTATTACTCAGTGTGACTACTCACCAAATCAACAGTGAAAGTCTATTACGCATAGCTACCTTTGATAACTGTCTTGTTTGGACTATATTTTGAAGAATTAAAAACAGAGGGTTCTGTTCTATGTTGGGCCAACAAGAGAAAGAAAAGAGAGGTCAGAGACGAATAAATTAAAAAAATCAGTCGAACCCAAAAATTCAAACTAGATATAATTATAAGAAATAAGTCCCATAGGATCCTTAAAGATACTAGGTTGCACACTGCATTTTCCTCCACAGTGAGATGGAAACTCAGATTGTCTAAAACTTAAATGTTAAAAACCCTTTAAGCCTACAGGGAAAAAAATTATAGAAGTAAAGAAAGAAAAATGTAGTAGTGATATGTTCTGTTTGTTGGTGTTACAATACACTGTTAAAAATAACTTATTTTTTCTGGTTTTCTGAAATGTATATACTAACTGTTCATTGCTTTAAAATGGAAACAATTGTTTTGACTTAAGAAGATGCTCTATCTTGTTTTCTGAATAAATGTGGAAAAGAAAAAGTAAATTATTCCCCAAAGGTGGTTTATGCAGACCCTGTACTGTGGGCACAGTTTCCTTAATGTTCACCCTAGACCCAACTGTTGATTTTGAGTTTTACTTGCAAAATAAACAGTGGGCCAAAAGCAAAACATTGATAAAATTGAGGTTGATCTGATTTATTCTAAAAGCAGAGACTTGCCTAAGGCAAAATTCCTTAGGAAAACATTCCAACAGCAAAAAGACGGCTATGAGCTTGTACTTAAACCAGGTGAATTTTCATTCATAAAATTCTTTCCTGCTCCTATTACAACATCATAAAAAAATGAAAAACTACTCCCTTGGACTTTCAATTTAGTATTTATATACTTTGTAGGAAATAAGTGACTGTGTGAAAAATGTATAAGACACCCAATTAATTTTTGTTCATGTGATAATTTTTAATATATTTGAAATCACATTGAGCCAACATTGGAAATGAAGTCTTAATTTTTAAAAAACAGATTTTGCTATCTCATACATATTTAGATATGTTTAGATGGAAGGTCAGGTTATTATTGATCTATGGTATATAAATTTGTTGTTGGTTTCAGTGTTTACTAGTGATGGATAAATTTCATCTCATATATCAAATCTCTCCTTTTCTATTCCAACCCTTTGCTCCAAGGAGGTCAGTCCACCAAAACATTTTTTCACAAGAGTAGTGCTCGTCTATTTCTATACAAATCAATGGTCTGGTTTTCCTCTTGCTAATTTATAGACAATATTTTTCTGTATTTGAATTATGGTGTTTTCAAAAAATAAGTTTCCAAACTTTTGAGAGGGAAAATAAAACAAATGCCCAATGGCTCCTTATCGCCTCTCACATTAAATGCTTAGTACATTTTTCAGTAACCTCGATATTCTATGTTCCCCACACTCCTCCATGCCACACTTCTTAGCCAACATACCTGTGTTTCCAGCCAGAATACGACAACATAGCGTTTCAGCCCCACTTCATTCCTTTGCTCATGGTGGTCTTCCCAATGCCTTGTTTTCCATTCTTGGCCTGAATTTTCATTCCATCTCTCATGAGGTGGCAGGCAAGCTGGGAGCTGATGCTATAGTCATCTCTAGCCTTGACTGGTGTTAAGGAATCCCCTTAAAGCTCACTCACATGGTTACTGGCTGTTGGCCAAGGCCTCCATTCCTCACCACATGGCCTCTCCATAAGCTTCCCAAGTGTCCTCACATCTGGCTTCCTCCAGACTTATTAATGAGAGAGAGAGATGGAGAGAGAAAGGGGAGGAAAGAGTAAGGGAGAGAAAACAATTTTTAATGAGAGAGAAAAAAAGAGAGTGAGAGAGCGGATAAGAGAAAAGTCACACAAGAAAGTGAATACCAGGAGGTGGGGCTTCCTAGGAGTCATCTTGGGGGCTGGCTACCATAGCTACCACACTTAGAAGCCCAGACTGAGGCCTGGCTTCTTGTAGTTCTTTAATCATTACTCTTCCATGATTTCTTTCTTCTCAGGACATCTTTAGAACAAATTCTCTGCCACAGTTATTTTTTAATTATGTCACTTTCTGAAATTTTAATATTTGTTTCACTTTAATCTTTTCTAGTGCAATATAAGCTCCTTAAGTACAGTAACTAAGGCTTACTTCAATTATGGAATACACTTATATCATAATTCCTATCTCATTTTTAGCCATATCAGGCTTAATAAATATTTAGATGAGTCTACTTAAGGGTAGCCTTCTTCAGTGGTTGTGAACACTGGATGGCCATTAAAGTTATCTGGGGAGCTTTTGAAAAATACTGATGCACAGGTGAAATTCCCAAATGGATATTGGTATTTGCTTAAATGCCTCCAGCATGATTCCAGTGGGCAGTCAATGGTTTAGAATAAATACTTCCTGCTTCAATCATAAGATTAAAAGGAACCTATTTTCAATTATGTCTTTTTGTTCATTATCCTGAAATCTCACTAAACAAAATATTTGAAACTTTTTATGCAGTTCTCTTAATTAAAATAATTGAGATACTAAGTTTGCTTAAGCCCATTTTTGAAACCAGTTTCATTCAGATATATAGTTTTTTCTTCATATTATGTCAGAAATAGAAATTTGCATAATTACTTTGCTAAAATGTGCAATTACCATGTCATCTAATAGAAAAAGCAAATCACCAAATATAATTAAGAAACAATTGCCCAAAAAACAGAATCAACAAAAATGGCTATAGCTGCAGTTCAAAAATTATTTCCCATAGACAAAATTAAAATTAATAGTTTGAAGATTGCTTTCAACCCAGTCATTCAGGATCTGTCAAGAGAGAAAGTGTAAATTTCAGCTGAACTTCTCGGTTTTTTGGAGACAGAGTCTTGCTCTGTCGCCCAGGCTGGAGTGCAGTGGGGCGATCTCGGCTTACTGAAAGCTCCGCCTCCCGGGTTAACTCCATTCTCTTGCCTCTGCCTCCCAAGTAGCTGGGACTACAGGCACCCGCCACCAGGCTCAGCTAATTTTTTTGTATTTTTTTAGTAGAGATGGGTTTTCACCGTCTTAGCCAATATGGTCTCGATCTCCTGACCTCGTGATCCGCCCGCCTCGGCCTCCCAAAGTACTGGGCTTACAGGCGTGAGCCACTGCGCCCGGCCCCAGTTGAAGTTCTTAAATGTCTTCCTTACTTTTACATTTTCCATGAGGCTTTTAAATTTCCCATCAATTCTGCATCCAAAAGCTCAAAGTCCACCTTCCCCAACCACAATCCGCAATCCTGAAAAGGATGAAGTAAAAGGAGCGGAGTCCTTCTGATACAAAAGAGTTTTTCAAAGACGTGGCTTCTGTGGCTTGAGACCCCACAAGAAAAAGAGATTCTTTACTGCCTGGTTAGAAAAATCAGCTGTTTTCAATTGCTTATTTAATGGTGTTAGCCTTAGTTCTTTCACCACTCTAATTCTCATCCCCTAATTTGAAGAAATAAGTCATGAGCTCATTTACCTCTTAAGAATAAGATGTTTCTGGGCTAGAAGGAGCTCCTTTGAAACTGTTAACTAATTCAAGTCAGAGGCTAAGGTTTAAATCAATGATTCTCAAATGCGGTTCACATTCTTTACATTTTTTGTAAAGTATTTATCTAGGATCTACACCAGACCTAATCAGCATCTTATAAAGTTCGCACCTATGGGCACCGAGAGATTTTAAGACAGAACTAAGCTTTTCTCAGCATCTCGGCACCCAGGGTATTTCTGGAATCCTCTCCCTGTTCAGCATAAATAGATCAGACTAACAAAAACTGCATGACTGTTGAAAGCAAATCGAGACAAAGTAAAATTACAACTCTTAAACATAAAATAGAAATTCTGATTATCGTTGGTGTTTCTGATTAGTAGATGAAATAATGCAGAATTATAGAGAGTTTATAATAGTGCTTAATAGTAGATCTAAACAGAACCCACCCAGAAAATTTTCTCCCGTATTACTAAAGGAATCCAAAAAATCTCCCTCATGCTAAAATGCATAAAAGCCAAATTTCTGAACCACAGACAAAAATGAACAGGAATTGACATCATACATTTTGCCTTCTTACCTTATTTTTAGCCTCATGTCAAACTGTATCTCAATTTCCTCTCATTTAGGACAGATTCTTTTGGTCTCAAGTTATTGAAAGCTTAATTTTTAAATAGGGACTTTATGTATTACCTCTAAAGTCACTAGTTTAGCACTTTAATTCTTCTGTTTCTTGTTGGATTTTATAAAATAGAACAAAATGCAGTAAGTTGTTTACACAATTGTCAAAACATTCCTGCATAAGATGGCAGTGCTGTCAAAATAAGCTATTAGCCTGCAAGCAGATCCAGAAAATGAGTACCTCAGTTGTCCATTCAACTGATGAATGAAAATCTGTTGGGCAATTGTAGGAGTATTAATGTGTAATACATGAAAGTACAGGTTTTAAATATGCACCCTGCAGAGAAATTTTCCCACAATAGTTGAGATATAATTTGTTACAATTAAATGTATTTACCGTGTTAACTAAATTCACTTATTATATATTTTATTCTAAATATTTGACTGGTTAAGAAAACCAAAAAGCAATTGTGACTTAAGAAAACAAACAGTAGTGAGAGATCAGAGATATAACTAACTGAGAGTTTCTTAAACAGGCAAAAACAAATAGAAATTCAAATGGAATTGTGTTTGAAAAGTATATTTCCTGAAATATGTTTTAATAGTCTCAACTGGAGAGGTAACTTCTACAGTGTTAATATAATATCTCAAATGAATTGACATAAAAAATACAAGTGATATTGTAAAGTCAGTATTTTCTCATTTTCTTCCTGGAAATGACCAGAGAAAGAGATGTAATAAACTCCCTTTTTGGGGCAAAAATAGTACCTAAAACCATAAACTAAAAAGTAAGCGTAGGGTTCCTGTAAGAGTGGCGATCAAGCAGAGATGTATGCAGAAGGGATAGGAGACAAAACATTATAGCTTCAGATCTAAGAAAGAGTCAACAAAATACACCTCTTAAAAGACAAGGACACTCTCTGGGGTGCAAAATCCAAATGCTTTGTTGAAAACAATGGGAATAGGATTCATGTACTGGAGACAGGAACTCCCCTGGACCTGGTTTACTTCTGAGAATAAAAAAGATGGCAATAAACCAGGAATTATGCACATTAACTGTATTTGCAGAAGGAAGTAGTGAGAGCCGAAATTTGGCACTGTGAAAAACTTCCATAGTGCCTATTCTCATTGTCTTGAGAAAATTAAAAATTAGACAAATTCATATACAAAATTCTGGGTCAGACCCCAGGATAATTCTGCTAACATGGAATATAGCCCTGAAATCTCATACACAAAACTCCTGAAGATAAACCTACTTTGGATAAATTCATCCACTTTAATCATAAATAATGAAACAAAGAAACATCACCAGAGCCACACAAATATATTGCAAGAAAAGGAGGAAACAAACAAGAGAAATATCTTACAAATGAAGAATATTCAAAAAAAAGAAGTTCTATTGTAGCAGAAAAATTGGGACCAAATTATCTACCAGAAATTTTAGAAGTTCAATCAAGCAATATCTCCTATGAAGAAAGAGGATGAAAAAGATATTTAAAAACTCAAGGAAGAGATCATAAGACAATAGGAAGAGATAAAATATAAATTCAGCTATAAGGTGAAAGAGAAAAACAACAAAACCATCAAGAAAATAATGGCAAAATCAGAAGAAGCACAATGGAGAAAAAATGCAGAAAACACAATAAAATACATAAAAGAAATAAGAAAAGTAAGGAAATGAAATGGAAATTAAAAAGTAAAATGAACTAGAGGCAAACTGACCCAAGATTTGAACAGAGTGCTCCCTAAAAAAATTTTTTTAAAACAAGTAATTTACAGTAGTTTAAGAATATTTTACTGAAATAAAAGATTTGGATTCATACAGTGAAAGAGCAAGCTTTGTCAAAAAAATATGTATTCAAAATAATAGGCCAGGCTCGGTGGCTCATGCCTGCAATCTTAGCACTTGGGGAGGCCGAGGCAGGTGGATTGTCTAAGCTTAGGAGTTGGAGACTAGGCTGGGCAACACAGTGAAACCCCATCTCTACTAAAATACAAAAAAAAAATTACCCAGGTGTGGTAGAGCGCTCCCATAGTCCCAGCTACTCAGGAGGTTGAGGCAGGAGAATTGCTTGAACCTGGGAGGTGGAGGTTGCAGTGAGTCAAGACTGCACCACTGCACTCCAGCCTGGTAACAGAGCCAGACTCCATTTCTAAAAAATTGTAATAATAATAATAATAAACAAGACACATCCTAGAAAGCTTACAGAATTCTAATGAAAATGAAATGAAGTTTGGATAAAAAAACGTCAAGGGATGGAGTGGGGTATCACAGTGTACTCAGGCTTTTCCATAGAGAAATTCAAAGCTAGACATTGCATAGGAATCTTACAACATCCTTAGGAAAAGAAAGTGGGTGGAAGGTGGGGAACCTAAGAATTTTATACCCAGTCAAAGTATGATTTTAAAAATAAAGCGATCTACTAAAACTGTAAGAACTCAGAAAATATTGTCCCCATGGGTCCTTCTTGAGTAATCACAAGAATAAGAACAGTTATAGAAAAGATGATTGAAGACAGCATTTGCTCTCTTAACATTGAGGACTAAGAGGTTAAAAAAATATGTAGGATTAGAGTTATAGGGAAGTACAAGCATCATAAGCTCTTGCAGTATAGAAATATGTAACTAACAAAAATGGAAAAGGCAGGGGGAAAGAAGATGAGAAGTAGTATAAGCTTTCCTATTTCCTCGTCTTTAATAGCTGCAGATCAAAGCACATCACTGAAAGCTAACAAATCATTAGTAAAGATATAATTATAGA
Source organism: Macaca thibetana thibetana (assembly GCF_024542745.1). Classification (NCBI taxonomy): domain Eukaryota; kingdom Metazoa; phylum Chordata; class Mammalia; order Primates; family Cercopithecidae; genus Macaca; species Macaca thibetana. Next base: position 39,568,685 of record NC_065590.1, read on the forward strand.
GACAGTGGTTAATAGCTTGAAAGATAAGATAATCAACCCAAGTCAAATGATACAGGAGAGGGAACGGAGAAGCAAAAAAGAAACATCTTTATCATTGCTTATGATAACAACTTAGGTATGTTTAAAGAAATGGGGAAATAGAAGATTAGTGAATTATATGATGTTATTGTCATAAAGATACTCATTAGAACAAAAATTAAAACGTTCTCATTATTAGGAGAAATAAATAAACATATGTATAAAGGGGAGCCTACATGAAAGATTTTTAACAGGCATAAAAGCAAAGAGTAAAACTTAACATGACAACTAAGACTACATCTATCATTCATCATAAGTATAAATAAGTTAACTCAGCCATTAAGAGAAAGTGATACCTAACTCTGTAGTGTAAAAAAGGAGACACCTGAAATAAAGAAGTTCAGAGGGAAAAATAGAAGGATAAGCAAAAGTTTTCCAGGTGAATACATGTAAAGAGAAAGCAAAGGTCACAATTTTCATATGAGACAGGATTGAATTTAGGTTCCAAATCACTGAATAAGTAGAGAAGTTTATTTTCTAAAACCAGAGGGTAAAATTCAAAATGGAAGTATAATAGCAATGTCTGTAAACCAAATAATATCATAAGTAGACTGTTCAAAAGACAGAAACTATTGCAACTATTCCACTTTTCTTTAGGATATAGGAAGTCACAAGAGAAAGTTTCTCTCATACTAAACATGAGATACAGCTGGATAATCTAAAAAAATACTTTTCTTGAACCTATCAGAGAACTGAGGTTACAAGGCAACCTACTGAGTTGAATAAAAAACGTGACAAGTTCCTCACACACAAACTGCCTCACGTTTGGCGCAGCAGGATAGGAGGAGGTGGCCTCCATTTTGCTATACTCTCTTTTTGTTATCCGTTCTTTCAATTTTTTTCTTTATCCGCCTTCTTTTGGATTGAGTATTTTTATGATGTTAATCTACCTCCAGTATTAGCTTTTCAGTTTTGCCTTTTTTATTAAAAAAAAAAAAAAAAAAAAAAAAAAAGTATTAGAGTCGGGCATGGTGGCTCACACCTGTAATCTCAACAGTTTGGGAGGCCAAGGCAGAAGGATCGCTTGAGACCAGGAGTTTGAAATTGGCCTGAGCATCAAAGCCAGTCCTCATCTCTACAAAAAATGTTTAAAATATTAGCCACCCATGGTGGCGCTGCTTGTAATCCCAGTTTCTTGGGAGGCTGAGGCAGGAGGATTACTTAAATATAGGAGGTCAAGATTGCAGTGAGCTATAATGGCACCACTGCACTACAGCCTGGGTGACAGAGCAAGATCCTGTCTCTAAAAAAAAAAACCATATTTTTATTTTTAGTTTTTCTTCTAGGTTTTTCAAGAGATACCTTTAACATCATATTTTGCCTAAATAATTTTGTATTATGTATATTATAAGAAACTTAAAACAGCATACTTTGATTTCCTCTTTTATACTTTATAAATTATATTTGAATTCTACATATTTTATAATCTCACAATACATTGATAATATTTTGCTTAAGATAGTCAATTATCTTTTCATGAATTTACCTAAAATGATTTGAGAAGACATAGAAATTCTGAACAAAGCAATTACCATATGATGAATAAAATTATTAAATAGTATTTAGTAGTATTATTAAATACTCCAAAAGTACCAGACCATACAGTTTCAAAAATGAATTCTGTGAGGAACAAATTGTCTCATGCTATTTAAATTATTTTAGCATATAGTAAAGAAAGAAAGTCTTCTAACTCCTTTATAAAGTGTTCATATAATTGATGCCAATGTTTAAAATAGATTTCACACACGCAAAAACTAGTGACTGATGTCACCCAAACAATCCCGAATAACATATTAGAAAACAGAATCCATCAAGGCATGACAAGAATATATCAGAGTACGATTGAGGGGGGTTGGATTATCTAGTACAGTAGGTTCTCATTTAGCATAATCAATTGGGTCTTGGAAACCATGACTTTAAGCAAAAGGACTTAGAACAACCAATTTAACCACAGGCTAATTGAGATAAACAAGAGTTAAGTTCTTACTACATATTTCTGGTCAAAAAACAGCACCAAACTTCTAAAACAAGACCCAAAACACTTCTAATATTAAACATTAATATAAAGATGAGTTACACATATATTTAAAAAAGATTAATACAAACAAGTAAGATCATTTTTTACCCACTTATTCCAGTTCAAGGTGGCGAGTGGCCAGAGCCTATCTCAGCAGCTCAGGGTGCAAGGCGGGAACCAGCTCTGACCAGGACCCTCTCCTACAGCAGGGCACACTCACACCCCCACACACACTCACTCCTCTGGAATCATGTAGACATGCAGATTCACCTAAGCTGCACATCTTTGGGATGTGGGAGGAAGCTGAGTAGAAAACCTGTGCAGCCATGGGGAGAACGTGCAGACTCCACACAGACAGTGGCCACTGCTGGGAACTATTTTTTTTTCCTATCAGTGTTATAATGAAACAACGATGAACAAAATGACATTATTCCAGGACCTTCTGTACTATAAGGATGTTTTAATGTTCAAAAATCTAATAATGTAAATATAAAACTGAAAACAGAAAAGAAGAGATAACTCACAAAAACTTCACTTGTTGGTAATAAAAACTTTAAATAACAGTGGCTTACATAAAATAAGTTTACTTCTCTCTCCTAAAATAGATTAAGCATAAGCAATTGCTTAATAAACAGTGGTACCTTAGTTTTGAAGAAATTATGGCCCCAACTAAAATTAGTGGACTCTAGTAATAAAGGTAAAAAGAGATGATAGATATCAGGAGCATCAAATAGTATCTTCTGTAGTTATCTCCATTAACGAGGATAATAAGACATTTGAAAAAAGCAATATTTGCTTTTGAAGAAAAACTCAATAAGATAAATAGTATAACAAAAGCTATTAGCCGTATAAAAGCCTGAGATGTAATTCAAAAGAAAACTGAAAGCATCTTCATTAAAGTCAGGAATAAGTGGCCAGGTGCAGTGGCTCACGCCTGTAATCCCAGCACTTTGAGAGGCTGAGGTGGGTGGATCATGAGGTCAGGAGTTCAAGACTAGCCTGACCAACATGGTGAAACCCTGTCTCTACTAAAAATACAAAAATTAGCTGGGTGTGGTGGCGGGTGCCTGTAATCCCAGCTACTCAGGAGGCTGAGGCGGGAGAATCACTTGAACCCAGGAGGCAGAGGTTGCAGTGAGCTAAGATCACGCCACTGCACTCCAGCCTGGGTGACAGAGCGAGACTCCATCTAAAAAAAAAAAAAAGGAATAAGTAGGATACCTGCAACAACCATACTTATTCAACAATTTTCTTGCCAGTACTAGCCAATAAAAATAAAAATACATAAGTGAGAGAAATCAAATTTGTTAAGGAGGAAAATACTTTTAAGTTGTTTTTGGTTATCTATTGATGCATACAGAACCCAACTAAAAACTATGAACTTAAAATAACATGTATTATCTCTCATGATTATATGGGTTAACTAGGCAGTTCTGCTTTCCCCTCCAGAGCAATTTAAAGTTTCTATTCTAAATCGTCTAAATAGACAAAAACTCTAATATAAAATTATAATATTAGAAAATGTTTATTTAGAGAAACATTTTCAATGCAGGGTACATTTTACCTGTAGGTCTTTGAAGGTTTATGCTCTCACGTTCCCTTTTAAAAATTTTATAAAGTGAAGAAGTAACACAATATTTAGCTTATCCTCTTTTAACTAAATGATAGATAGGTTTCAAACCCAAGATTTCCATGGTTAAGTTTATAAACTGACTTTTTCAACTGGGTTCACAGTATTGCGACACATACATGGATTATTCTAGACACAGAACAGAAGCAGAAACTTGATCAAGAATCCAGCATTAGAGAAATGAAAACGGCATAAGTGCATAACTAAGACTGACATGGCATGAGAAATGTGTGTTCTAAATATGTGAGCTTTCATGGGGATGTTCTGAATGCATTTTAATATTTTCTGGCTGTCATGTGACACAATTTCAATTGATTATTTGTTATTTTAAGCTTAACGAACCAATTTTAGAACTTTTCCCAGACACATAGAACTATTCCTATGTTTTATCCCATAGGTTGCTTAAAGTATTTAGTTCTCCTTAATTTGGAATATGTACAACTTCAAAGCAAAAATATGAGAATTATGTGAGATTTCAATGATACTTTCCTAAGGTAATCCACCCCTTTGATCAGCAGTATTGTCTTCTCTCAAATATAAAGACCACATCCAACATTTCAAAAGAGGCAAACGTGTTTGTGATATGACATAGTTGCCTGGTGTTGAAAGGAATTGTGTTGTTTCTTGCTATCTCAGAAAACAAACAGTAAGTCTAGAATAATGGTAAACAGCTTTTTTTTTTTTTTTTTTGGACAAGAGCTAATTCAAGAAAATAAAAATGTTACTTTTTTGTCAGTCCGTATTTCTTCTTTTTAGAAACTGCCTCTCTTTTAGGTCCATGATTCTGGTAGTGTTGTCAATTAAGAGGTCACTTCCCTGCCCCAAGGGTTGCATGTGAGGGAGCAGGAATAATCAAGGTTCTTGCTTAGTGAGGGAGATGGGAATAGAGTGGGGTCTGTCTTTTTGTAAGGGGTTGAGCTTGAAAATCAGGTAAACGTGGAGATGTTAGGATCCATCTTTCTCATTATATGGAGAGAACTTGGCTAAGATGAAGTCAACAGAGAAACAGAGATGTGGGAGACAGAAGTACAGAGAGACAGATGGAGAAACTGACCCCGGAACATTATTTGAGCATTTGGATCAAGGTATACCTAAAGCATGGATTATAATAAAATAATTTAAATAATATGATAAAATGTTTAATTTCATTAAACTATTCTCAACTATTTTAGAAACAAAATACAGCTTTAAACTTTAATTTTTAATGTGTAAATGCCACACATCAATAGGCCTATGACTTTTAGTATGCCACACTCATTAAAATTATACATATGTACCTCGTGAAAGCATAAGTTCTGTTTTGTCAGCATTACCATCCTTGCAATGTGGTGTTTGTGCAACTATTTGAATATTTTAATATATTTTGCCCATATTTGACAAAATTGAATGGAAAACTTAATAAAGAATGTGCTAATATCAATAGGTTTAGATCATTTTAAAATTTGAAAACAAAACCTCTTTTTATTTATTTTATTTTTTATTGTTCTTTTTTTTTTTTAGATGGAGTCTCTCTCTGTCACCCAGGGTGGAGTGCAGTGGCATAATTTTGTCTCACTGCAACCTCTGCTTCCCGGGTTCAAGCAATGCTCCTGCCTCAGCCTCCTGAGTAGCTGGGACTACAGACACACGCCACTACGCCCAGCTAGTTTTTGTATTTTTAGTAGAGACAGGGTTTTACCATGTTGGCCAGGCTGGTCTCAAACTCCTGACCTCAACTGATCTGCCCACCTCAGCCTCCCAAAGTGCTGGGATTACAGGCGTGAGGCACCATGCCCAGCCTCAAAACCTCTTTTCAAAGTTGACTATTCAATTTATAGGTCCTCAACTTTCACACATATATCCTATAAGTTTTATGAGGAAAAAGAAGGAATAATTGTAGGCAGTATTAAGACAATTAGTATAACACAAACTAAATAACCCAAACAAGATTGTATATAACAAATCAGTTACAAAACCAGACATACCAAAAAGCACTTTTAACAGCTACCATGCCCTGCAACAACTATATTGACATCAAAATGGTTTTGGGCTTGTTTTAAAAGAAGTCAAATTTGATTATATATTAGAGTAGTTGCTACAAGACTGAAAAGAAAAGCCTCCATGACAAGATAAATCAAAGGCTATATATTGAAATAGAATGAGCATAAAGAAGGAATTACATTACACTGAAGTATAGCAGTGACTGCTCTGCTCATATAAAGAAGTGAGGGGGCAGGGGGAGAGAGAGCATCAGAATAAATAGCGAATGCATACAGGGCTTAATACCTAGATGATGGGTTGATAGTGGCAGCAAACCATCATGACACACGTTTACCTATGTAACAAACCTGTACGTCCTCTACATGTATCCCAGAACTTAAAATAAAATTAAAAGAATTGCACCATCAGCAGAGACTTGAAAATGAAGGCTTAAGCAAATATTAACAAATAAAGCAGTAATAAAACAGGACAAGTCATAATTTAATTTAAAATAAATCTGAAATGATAGTAATATTTGTATAAACTTTTTAGTTGGGTGAAAGACTGAAAATGTTAAGTTTTAAATTTTTTAGGTTCTTTTTATATATATTAATTAAATTTATATATGTGCATTAACAAAAGTCTTCTCTTGGTAAAAGCTAATAATTCTATCAATGAAAGTTTATAGATTATTGCTACCACAAATTATGGCAATAAATGATATTATTTTTAATATTTCTAGCATGAAGCATGCATACTGTAATTATTCTTTTCGTGGGAATATAGATTTATACAAAAGTTAAATTAGTCTGGGTGTAGTGGGTCAGGTCTATAATTTCAGCACTTTGGGAGGCCAAAGTGGGCAGATCACTTGAGGCCAGGAGTTTGAGACCAGCCAACATGGTGAAACCCTGCCTCTGCTAAAAATACAAAAATTAGCTAGTTGTGGTGTCGGGCAGCTGTAATCCCAGCTACTTGAGAGAATCACTTGAACCCAAGAGGCAGAGGTTGCAGTGAGCCAAAATCACATCACTGCACTCCAGCCTGGGCAACACAGTGAGACTCTGTCTCAAAAAAATAACAATAAAAAAGTGAAAAGTTAAATTAGAAAGTGACTATCATAACAAACACGATCTTTACAGAAAACAATCTACACAATTCCTATGAATGTCAATCATCCATTATGAACTCTAAATATTATTTGGTATTATTACATTTAATACTTCCAGGAAGCCATCTATTATAACAAGTTAAATAGTGCAAGCCTTATAGTTAGAATGTTGGTATTTAATTGAAACATTATTTTCAAAACACATTAACAATAGTGGCACATATACACAAAACCAAGTGTATGTGTGCATGTGTGTGTATTGTGTAAAATGACATGACATATATACGAAACTCAAAGGAATCTACTACCTTTAGAGTCACAGAACCTTGAAGGGATCTTGAATATTAATCTTTTTTATTTTTTACAGAGACAGGGTCTGGTTATGTTGCCCAGGCTGGCCTCAAACTTCTGGACTTAAGTGATCCTCCTGTCTCAGCCTCCTGAGTGGCTAGTACTATAGGTGTGCATCACTGTACCCAGCTTGGATCTCCTTCATTTTCATAGTGAGTAAACAGATGTCCAGAGAATTTATTTAGGCAATGAATTAATGGTAAAACCAAAAGTAGTATTTTAAAAGTTATGAATGTTTTGTGTTATTTGGGGCCATGTAAAATATAATGTATTTATCCTAGACTGGGGAGCTTCTCATGGGTAATCAGTATACCATTTCTTTCTATTCAAAATATCTAAAATTGGCAGTTTTGTCTCTAGTATCAAGATAAAGTACCTAATAGATAGTCTGTTAGATAACTAAAACCTGATCAAAATTAAAAGTTCAATTACTTTATGGCTCTACAGAGTCAAAAAAAGCAGGCAGATTTTGGAGGGGTGCTAAAACTTGGAGGTAGTAAACTGTAGAAAGAAAGATTCCCCTATTTGAGGTTTTGTGCTGAAGTCAAACACAACTCTGGCAGAGTGCAAAGTGGCTAAATGACCCAGAAAAAGTCTACCATCTTTCTGTTTAGAGGAACTAAGAGAAGCAGCCAAGGTAAACAGGGCTGCCAGAGAGAAAATATCAGAACAGACAGTGCCAGATAAGGCAAATTCAAAACTCCATGTAAAAACTCTGTCCAAATCTCTGGCTGACCCTTGAATGATACATATGCTAAGCCAACTAAAAGAAGTATGAAATCAGATCTGAACTTCCACCATAGTCAAGGCAGAATTTTTTTGTTTGAGTTCAGCCAAATTAACTGCCTACTAAAACAAAAACATCAGCACTCTTTAGAGGAATATAACCAAATCCAGTCTCCAGAATATAACCAACACAATGTCCAGGATACAATCCAACATGATCTGACATACAAAGAGCCAGAAAATGTGATCTAATCTCCAAGGAAAAGATAATCAGCAAAGGCAAACTCTATAGTGATTGAGATGTTAGAATAGTCAGGCAGGGCACGGTGGCTCATGCCTCTAGTCCCAGCATTTTGGGAGGCTAAGGTGGGCAGATCACTTGAGGCCAGGAGTTTGAGACCAGCCTGGCCAACATGGTGAAAACCCATCTCTACTAAAAATACAAAAATTAGCTGGGCATAGTGGCGTGCGTCTGTAATCCCAGCTATTTGGGAGGCTGAGGCAGGAGAATCACTTGAATCCGGGAGGTGGAGTTTTCAGTGAGCTGAGATCACGCCACTGCCCTCCAGCTTGGGCAACAGAGTGAGACTCTGTCTCAAAAAAAACAATCAAAAAAAAAAAAAAAAAAAAAAAGAAGAAGAAGAATCAGGCAAAGACTTTAAAGCACCTAACCCCAGGCAAAGACTTTAAAGCAGCTAAACCGTGCTTAATGATGTACAAATATGTTTGCATACATACAAATATGTTTGCAATGAATAAAATGATATGAAATATCAGCTGAGAAACTATAAGAAAGATGTGACAATTTTAGAACTGAAAGTAAATGTCTAAAATTTAAAGAATTCATATGATGGACTCAATAGCTGCATGACAATGACAGCATAAAAATTTGGTTAACCTGAGGATCATTTTAAAATATGCAATCTAAAGAAGACAGAAAAAATGATGGAACTAAAGTATAAAAATCCTTGGGTACTTGTACTACAAATCAAATGGATAATTGGAGTTCCAGAAAGAAAGGAGAAAAAGAATGGGACAGAAAAATATGTGAAACTAAAGAACCAAAAACTTTCCAAATTTAGTGAAAAACATAATTATACATCCAAGAAGTTTAGTGAGTCTGAAACCATCTAAATACGAAGAAAATCAGGCCTACAAGTATTATAGTTGAACTGCTAAAGACCAAGCCAAATAGTCTTGACCAAATAAAGTATTTAATGTTTGTTGATTTTAAAATAAATAATTCTGAAAATATAATTGAGGTAGAAATGCTTTTGCCTTAAATTTTTATTACATACTTATGCACAGCTTTAGGTAAATATAAAAAAGTAATTAAATAAATGTGCAGATAGAATTGTATAAAAGACTGAAGGAAAAAATCAGGTTATGAGCATCCTAAAAGTAACATAATTTACTAAAATATATAATAATAAAAAGAAATCCATAAAAGACTACAGGTATACCTCAGAGATATTGTGGATTTGGGTCCAGACTATTGCAATAAAGTGAATATTACAATAAAGTGAGTCATGTGAATATTGCAATAAAGTGAGTCACATTAATTTTTTAGTTTCCTAGTATATGTAAAAGCTGTATCTATACTATACTGTATTCTATTAAGTACACAATAGCTGATAGCAGTGATATTTTGAGAATGGAAAAATAATTTAAACAGGGAATAAATAAGAACTTTAAAAAAGTGTACACTAGCATTATGTGCAGAACGCATTGTACATGCATTTAATTAAAAAATACTTTAAATACTTAATTTAAAAATACTTTATTGCAGCTGGTTGAGGTGGCTCATGCCTGTAATCCTAGCACTTTGGGAGAGCAAGGTGGGTGCATCACTTGAGGTCAGGAGTTGAAGGCCAGCATGGTTAACATGGTGAAACCCCGCCTCTACTAAAAATACAAAAATTAGCTGGGCCTGATGGCACATGCCTGTAATCCTAGCTACTTGGGAGGCTGAGGCATGAGAATTCGCTTGAACCCAGGAGGCAGAGGTTGCAATGAGCTGAGATTGCACCACTGCACTCCAGCCTGGGTGACAGAGTGAGACTGTCTCCAAAAACATAAAATAAAATAAAATAAAATAAAATAAAATAAAATAAAATAAAATAAAATAAAATAAATAAAATAAAATACCTTATTGCTAAAAAGATGCTAACAATTATCTGAGCCTTCAGCAAGTCGTAATTTTTTTGCAGGTGGAGAGTCTCCATGTTGATAGCAGCTGATTGCTCAAGGTGGTGGTTGATGAAGTTTAGGGTAGCTGTGGTTGTTTCTTAAAATAATAAAACAATGAAGTCTGCCACAACTACAGACACTTCCTGTCATTAAACATTTCCCTGTAGCATGCAATGTTGTTTGATAGCATTTTACTCACATAGAACTTCTTTCAAAATTGGAGTCAGTATTCTCAAACACTGCTGCTGCTTTACCAACTAAGTTTATGAAAATATCCTAAATCTTCATTGCCATTTCAATAATGTTCACAGTATCTTCACCCAGAAATAGACTCCATCTCAAGAAACTACTTTCTTTGTTCATCCATAAAAACAACTCTTAAACTGTTAAAAGTTTTATCAAGATTGCAGCATTCTGGGACACCTTCAGGCTCTACTGCTAATTCTAGTTATTTTGCCATTCCCACCACTTCTGTAGTTACTTCCTCCACAGAAGTCTTGAAGCCTTCAAGTCATCCATGAGGATTGGAATCAACTTCTTCCAAACCCTTGTTACAGTGGATATTTTGACCTCCTCCCATGAATCATATATTCTTAATGGCATCTAGAATGATGAATCCTTTCCAGAAGGTTTTCAATTTTATTTTGCCCAGATCCGTCAGAGGAATCATTATCTATGGCAGCTATAGCTGTGCAAATATATTTCTTAAATAATAAGAATTGAAAGTCATGGTATTCTTCAGTGCTGTTCACCTGCTGTCAAGAAAAAAAAAAAAGACACTTCACTTGATGACCATAATTAAGCAGCAATAATTATTAATTTCATCAAATTTCAATCTTGAGTATACATTTTTTAATAGTCTGTAAGATCAAATGGAAAGTACACACAAACACTTCTACATATCAATGTGTCATGGTTATCTCAAGGAAAAGTACTTGTTGCATGCTGAATTAGCTGCTTTTTTAAATATGAAATATCAATTTCATTTGAAAGAATGACTGGCAGTATCTGGTTATTTGGCCTTAAATATTAGACATCATCTCAAACATGAACAAAGTTAATCTGTCACTTCAAGGAGAAAAACTGAAATTATTTTTTGGCAAGGATAAAATTCAAGCTTTCAAGCAAAACTTAAAATTTTGGAAAACTTGTATCAGCTATCATAAAGCTTGACAGTTTCCGAAAGCAGTAAGACATTTCTTGAGATCAGTAGTGATAGTAAATGTGATCATATTATGAAATGTGCCAACACTTGGAAGATCTGCATAACTCAGTGAACCAGTATTTTCCAAATGATAATTGCATGAAGATATTTTACACATATGTAAAAACCTATTTAAATAAAATATAGACCAATCAGTTTTAACATACCAGAGTATGAAAAGTTTATTGGTTTGGTTCAAATTCTACATTGCAACTAACTTTATTTTTCATAGATAGCTTTAACGGAGATACAATTGACATACAATAAATTTTACATATTTAAATTGTATAATTTGGCTGGGCATGGTGGCTCACACCTATAGTCTCAGCACTTTGGGAGGCTGAGGCAGAAGGATCACTTGAGGCCAGGAGTTCGAGACCAGCCTGGGCATATAGTGAGACTCTGTCTCTACCAAGAAAAAAATGTAATAAATAGTACAATTTTATAAGTTTGGAGTATGTATGCAGCCATAAAAACACCAAAATCAAATAGTCAACGTATCCATCAACCCCCAAGTTTCTCTCATTTGTAATCCTTCCCACTCTCCCCTCGTTTCTTCCCCCATCCTCAAGCAATGACTGATCTGCCTTCTGCCACAATCCATGGCTTTCCATTTTCTGGAGTTTTATATAAGCCTTAAAATTATTTTCACCATTTTACCTACCTATAGGGAGCATATGAGAGTTCTAGTTCCTCCAGATCCTGCCAACATTGATACAGCCAGTGCTATAATTTGAATATTTGGGCTTCCTTAAAACTCATGTTGAAATTTGATTCCCAATGTTGGAGGTGGGGTCCAGTGGGAGGTATTTGGGTCATGGGAGTGGATCCCCTCTGGTGGGGGTAACGGAGTTCTCACTCTATTCGTTCCTGGTAGCCAAAGCTGGTTATTAAAAAGAGCTTGGCACCTCCCTGCTCTCTCTTGCACTGTTGATTTCTATATTTTTAGAGACAGAGTCTCAATCTGTCACAGACGCTGGAGTGCAATGGTGTGATCACCACTCACTGTAGCCTCAAAAACTCCTAGGCTCAAGCCATCCTCTCACTTCAGCCTCCAAGTAGTTGTGACTACAGGTGCACACCACTGTGCATGGCTAATTATTATTTTTGTGTGTGTGTGAAGATAGGGTCTCACAGTGTTGCCTAGGCTGGTCTTGAATTCCTGGCCTCAAGTGATCCTCCCACCTCAGCCTCCTGAAATATTGGAGTTACAGGCATGAAGCACCACATCCAAATTGCCCTGTGATTTCTACAGACTGGCTTTCTTTCCTTTTCTGCCATGAGTAGAGGCAGCTTGAGGCTCTCACTAGATGCAGATGCTGGCATTATGCTTCTTGTACAGCCTGCAGACCCATGAGCCAAAACAAACAAACAAACAAACAAACAAACAAAAAAAAAAAAAAAAACCCCTCTTTTCTTTATAAATTACCCAGCCTCTGATATTTCTTTATAGCAATACAAATAGACATGACTTTTTAATGTTATTCATTCTAATGTGTGTAATGACATCTCAGTAGCCCTTATGGAGAAACTATACTAAGGTAATGTGGAGGGCAAATGTGGGGTTGGAGCCCCCACACAGAGTCCCCACTGGGGCACGGCCTAGTGGAGCTGTGAGAAGAGGGCCACCATCCTCCATACCTCAGAAGGTACATCCACTAACAGCTTGCACCATGCACCTGGAAAAGCCATAGGCACTCAATGCCAGCGCTTGAGAGCAGTCATGGGAGCTGAGCTGAGCCCTGCATAGGGCAGAGCTGCCCAAGGCCTTGGGAGCCCACTCCTTGCAATCAGAGAGGCCTAGATATAAGACATGAGTCAAAGGAGATTATTTTGGAGTATTGAGATTTAATGACTACTTTGCTGGGATTTGGAATTGCATGGGGCCTGAAGCCTCTTTGTTTTGGCAGATTTTTCCCTTTTGGAAAGGGAGTATTTACCCAATGCCTGTACCCCCATTGAATCTTGGAAGTAGCCAACATGTTTTTTATTTTAAAGGCTCATAGGCAGAAGGGACTTGCCTTGCCTCAGAGAGACTTTGGACTTGGACTTTTAAGTTAACACTGGAATGAATTAAGACTTTGGAGGACTGTTGGGAAAGCATGATTGTATTTTGAAACATAAGAAGGACATGAGATTTGGGAGGGGATGGGACAGAATTATATGGTTTGGCTCTGTGTCCCCACTCAAATCTCATGTCGACTTGTAATCCTCAATGTTGAAGGAGGGACCTGGTGGGAGGTGACTGAATGATGGGGGTGATTTCTAATGGTTTAGCACCTTCCCCCAGTGCTGTCTTATGATAGAGTTTACATGAGATCTGGTTGTTTGGAAGTGTGTAGCACCTCTCCCTTTGCTCTCTTTTCTTCCTGCTCTGGCCATGTGAAGACCAAGCCTGCTTCCCTTTCACCTTCTGCCATGATTGTAAGTTTCCTGAGGTACCCCAGGAAGCAGAAGCCTATACAGCTTGCAGAACCTGATCTAACTAAGACCTCTTTTCTTATGAATTAGTCTCCACTAGTTCTTTACAGCAATGCAAGAACAGATTAACACACTGTCTTTTGCCCATTAAAAAAATGGGTTATTTTCTGTCTTAAGGTTGAGATTTGGAAGTAAGTTATGTATTCTGGATACAGGTCCTTAATCATGATGTAATTTGCCAAGATTTTTCTCTTATTCTATAGGTAGTTGTTTCACTTTCTTGATGGTATCTTTTGGAACATAAAGTTTTTGATTTAGATGAAGCTTTTGTTTTGTTTTGTCACTTGTACTTTGGTGGTGTTATAGCTAAGAAACTACTGCTAATTCAAAGTCACAAAAATTTACTCCTATGTTTTCTACTAAGAGTTTTACAGTTTTGGCCCTTACATTAAGTTCTATGATCTATTTTGAGTTAATTTTTGTATATAGTCTAACTTAATGCTTTGGCATATGGATATTCCATTGTCTTAGCACCATTTGTTAAGACTTTTCTTTCCCCATGGAATAATTTTTGGTACATGCTATGGTTTGAATGTTTGTCCCCTTCAAAACTCATGGTGAAATTTAATTGTCATTTTAACAGCATTGAGAGGTGAGAACTTTAAATAAGGCATGAGGGTTCCACCCTCATGGATGGGATTGGCGCTGTTATAAAAGGGTGAACTGGGCCCCTCTTACTCTGTCTTGCCCTTCTTCCTTCCTTCATGGGATGACACAGAAAGAGGGCTGTTGCAAGATGCCAGCCCCTTGATTTTGGACTTCCCAGCCTCCAGAATAGTGAGTCAACAAATCTGTTCATTATAAATTACCCAGTCTCAGATATTCTGTTACAGCAGCAAAAGCAGACTAAGATAGGAGCCTTGTTGAAAATAAACTAATGAAAAACATTAGTTTAAGGAATATTGGGCTATTTAGGTTATCATCTATTTCTTGAGTGAGCTTTGGTTATTTGTAACTTCCAAGGAATTTTTCAATTAATCTGTGTTGTCAAATATGTTGGCATTAAGATTGTTCATAATATTCTCTTATCATTTTTTCTGGACAGTCTGTACAATCTGCAGTGATGTCACCTCTCTTGTTCTTAATATTAGTAATTTGTGTCTTTTTAAAAAAACTTTTTAAAATAAATGACAGACTTTTTGTGTCATTCATTTTTCTTTTTTATATTTCATTAAATCAGCTTTGATCTTTGTTTCCTTTCTTCTGCATATTTATTATGATTATTATTTTGAAATTGAGTCATGCTATATTGCACAGGCTGGCCTCAAACTCCTGGGATCAATCAGTCCTCGTGCCTCAGCCTCCTGAATAGCTGGGATTACAAGTATGTACCACCACACCTGGCTTTGATTAATTTTAATTCACTTTTGTTTTTCTAGTTTCTTAGACTGAAGGCAGTTTGGGGCCTTTTTTTGGGATCTTATTTTTCCAGATAGGTATTTAATGCTATAAATTTTCCCCTAAGTACTTCTTTAGCAGTACATCACATTCTGTTATGTTGTGTTATTTTCATTCATACCAAAATGCCTAATTTTTTAAAAAGTTTTATTCATGGATGATTTAGAGATGTGTACTTTCCACATATTTAAGGATTTTCTAGGGATCATTTTGTTATCAATTTCTAATAAAGTTCCACTGACAGCAGAGAACATTCTTTGTATGACTTGAGTACTTTAAAACTGAGAATTATTTTGTGGTCTGGAATATGGTCTAACTTGATAAATGCTTCATGTGTCCATGAGAAGAATGTGTATTCTATTGTTGGGTGTGGAGTGTTCTGTTATTCACATCAAGTTGGTTGATAGTGTTGCTCAAGTCTATTTGACCCTTGCTTACGTTCTGCTTATTTGTTCTCTCAGTTAATGAGAGGGCATATTCAAATCTCAGACTGTAATTGTGGATTTGTCCTTTTCTTTTCTATCAATATCTATTTCATGCATTTTTGAGCTGTTGAGTACATACATATTTGAGATAGTTATGTTCTCTTGATTGACTACTTTATTGTTATGACATGGCTTTCCTCTCTGGAAATATTTGCTATAAAATTTATATGATCTTAATACAATCAGTCAAGATTTCTTTTGACTAGCATTAGTCTGACAAATCCTTGCCACATTTTTACTTTAACCTACCTGTGTCCTTAAAGTGTACTTCTTGTAGGCACCATATAGTTGTGTACTCCTTTATTAAAATCCAATCTGCCAATCTCTGCCTTCTAATTGGAATGTTTAGATCATTTCCATTCCACATGATTATTGATATGGTTAGGTTTAACTCCTTCATATTTATATTGGTTTTCTACTTCTTCCACATGTTCTTGTTCCTTACTATTTCCTGCCTTTTTAAGGATTTTTATTATTTCATTTAATCTTCTGTGTTGGACTACTAGTTATAACTCTATTTTGTTATTTTAGTAGTTGCTTTAGGATTTATAGTATATACTTTAAATTTATCAGTCTTATCTTCAAGTGATACCACTTTATGCATAGTATAAGATGTTGACCACATTATACAGGCTGTTCATGCCTTGCACATGAATGCAGGACCATAAAAATGACTGTGCAAACTGAAACCATTCAAAACAATCTTAATAATCAATAGGAAAATTTACAATTGTTCCATGACCTTTAAAAATGTTTGTCAAAAAATGAAAACCTCTGTTTCAGTTGTAAATGTATTGAGAAATTAAAACTAGAAAAGCTAATATTTACAATATAAAACATTAGAAATATTGAGTAGTTTTTTGTTTGTGTAAAAAATTTATCAGGTAGTTTTAACAATGCTTGCCTTTTTCTTCCTCTCATTAACTTACAATATAAGGTGACCCTCTTTTCCATGGTATGATGAGTTATACTCCAAGTTTGGTTCAGCTTACAATATTTTAAAATTTATACTCTTAATGTCTTGAAATAGTCCAAAGTCCATTCAAAGTGAAGTTTTTTTGCCAATGTTATTTCCTCTGGGACATCTTAAATGTTTTAGTCACAACCACTTTCCCCACTCATATTGTTTACCTTCACTAAGCAACTCTGACTGCATAGATTCTTGAAAGGTGCCAACATTCCCATCAACAGCTATTTTTCCCATACCTCCATTCATGCTGGTTTTGAATTTTACTTTCGATGTTATTGCTTTTTGTTGTTTTGCTACACTTTCATCTTTATTGGTTAGTTCCACCTTTCAAAGATCCATCTTTATAAAACAGCACATGGGTTTTTCAGGAGGCATACAATTACAACCTTTGCTGTGTATGTAATGAATTACAGGTGTGCAGTGACCAATCACAGCAGACCTTGAATAGAAGTGACATGATTGGTCACTTATGATTCACATCTGTTTTTTAGGTAGTGATTTGCGAACTGAGGAAGCTGTAAAGTCTGTACTTCATGCAGTTATTCACAGATAATATACTTGTGTTAACAGAAAGTTGAACAGTGTTGTTTGGGGAATAGTGTTAGGTAACCAAACCTCACGCATGTCAGAAGTGCAAAATAAGGAATGTCTATTCTTTCATTATTTTCCTTCTGGCCTTTATGCTATTGTCATGTACTTAACTTTGACATGTTATAAATGCCACATTATTATTGTTTAACCAGCCAATTATCTTTTAAAGAGACATAATAACTTTTTGAAACTTGTATATTTACCCATGTGTTTATCATTTCCAATGTTCATCATTCCTTTGTGTAGATCCATATTTCCACTTTCCTAATTACGCTGATGTCCAGTATCTTGAAGTCCACTTTTTCATGTAGTTTGTCTTTTTAAAATTTGGTTATTTCAGAAAGAAGAGTACATGGGTCCTTGTTATTGCATCTTGGAATGCAACTAATTTTTAAGAAATTACTTTTTGAGTGTTGGTGTAATATCAAAGAAGAATATCCACAATCATCTGAAAAGACGATCACAATACTTCATCCTTTCCCAACTACATATCTGTATGAGACTGAACTTTTCTGTATACTTCAACTATAACAATTTTAACAAATTAAATGGCGAAATATATGTGAGAATGCAGGTATCTTCTATACAGTCTGATATCAGAGTTGCCAAAAAGTAACGCTATTTTCTTTGCCATATTTTTGTTTTAAAAAATGTTTTTCATAACAGGCACATTTGTTAACATCTAATGGCTTTTAAAATATACTAATAAATATATGACTTTTAATATGGTAAATATAAACAGATAAAACCCCCTTAAGCAAAACCTTTTTGGAGTCCTCAACTAAAGAGTATAAAAAGGCCCTAGGACTTAAAATGTTTGATTACCAGTACTCTATATAGTGTGCATCTAATCAGAAACCTTAATTTTACTACTTGCATTGAAGTTTTATTAGCAGCTTGAGGTATGCCATTACATCTTGGACTAGGAAATTAATTTTTCCCCAATAGATTTAAAACTAGAACATCCAGAAGTTACTAAAATAATGACGTGAAATGAAGGCATTTTTAAGTAGCTATGCATTTTATGTATTCTCTATTCTTTTGTTTAATAGTTGAATGAAAAAAGATAACCTCTTTATGGGCTAATACAATCAAAACCTACCTACCCACACACATAAAGTACAGCAATCATCTATAACAGAAATTGGGATTGGAAAAAGTATTCTCCTGGGCTATAAAAGACCTACAGAATAGTCATGGTATTTTTGGCATAAATGCCTCAAATGCTCTAATTGTCTCCTGATAATTTCCATAGGTAACTAGTTCTTATTGTTTCCAGATGATAGTATATTCAGTGGCTAAGATCACAATATTTGGAATTAAGATTATTTGGGTTTAAACTCTAGTTCCAACTTCTAAATGTGGGATTTTTGAGAAAGTCAATCTGATTACTTTCCCTATTTGTAAAATGGGTGTAAAAGTATTACTTTATATGGTTGTTTTGAGAAGTAAATTAAATACAGTTGACGCCATTTAGCAATGTTATAAGTCTAGCAATTACATTTATTTTCAATAGTACCTGCTATAGCCAATGGGCTTTCAAAAGACACATCTGAAATAAAATCCTACATCTACTCATTTATGAGGTCTAAGAGAAGGCAGGAGGACAAGTTCAGTTTTTGTTTTCGGATCCCACAAGTGATTATGATCACTCCTGGCAAGAACTGAAATCCATGGTCAGATTCTAAATAATTACTTAATGCTAGTGCTAGGCTTAAATTGTTCCTAGAAACATTTCCCAACCCTAAAACTGAGAGAATCAGAGTCAAATTGTTTCAGGTGGGGGAGGGCAGGATTTCTGCCACCAGATTCTGTCTAAATTCATTCAACATTTAATGAGTAACCACTGGCTATCAGTATCAGGTGGACAGAAATGAGTAAGGTATCTCTGTTCTTGGTAACTTAAAACCTGGTCATAACAGGGTAGTATATAAGGCAGTGTTTCCCATGGTAGGATACATGTCTGCATACCACCAACTGTCTGCAGTAAGCAACCCAAATGTTCCTGGGATCAGGGTCATCTGTCTATAACCGAAAAAGATTAATGAGAGATAAGCTCCACTTTAAACAGGCTCTTTTTGGAAATAATGGCATTACTAGCATCAGTCTGAGATGCAGAAACAGCAGCAGAACTTTAGGGAGAAATTGCCAGGCTACCAGTTGTCCCTTCTTCAGATTCCTGTAGGGAATCTGTCTCGAGAGATTCCCTACAGACTAGGAAGGAGTAAAGCCAGGCAAACTATATAGACAGCCCTCTGTATGCTCATTTATGGGCCATTCACCCCCTAATGTTTCCAACAAGGGTGAAAGGAAGAATCAGGATAGGAAAGGAGAGTGGTATGAACAGCAGCAGTGACCCTAAATACCAGTCATGTCGGGTTCAGATGTATAGGGCTACTACACCTGCCACCACCCAGAAGTGCTATAAAAGTTTCTTTTCTTTCTTTTCTTTTCTTTTCTTTTTTTTTTTTA
Organism: Macaca thibetana thibetana; assembly: GCF_024542745.1. Classification (NCBI taxonomy): domain Eukaryota; kingdom Metazoa; phylum Chordata; class Mammalia; order Primates; family Cercopithecidae; genus Macaca; species Macaca thibetana. The sequence goes on from NC_065590.1 coordinate 39,588,348, forward strand.
AATAAAAGGGAATCACTTAGAGGAAACTATTATGTAACTAATACTATGGGCTATGTAAGAATTTGGCAGAATTACCAGAGACACAAAATGACAAATTATAAAATAAGATTTATACAACTAAACAATATGTAAGGCATTATAGAATTGTTCAGTGAAAGACACAATAATCAGTACCATTATGATCAGAGAGAATAATCAATTCCAGTGAAGATGGTTAGGTACGAGACTCAAAGAAATACACTTATTAGGCTGAGTCTAAATGAATGAACAGAATAGCCTAAAAGTACTCTTAAAAAAGCAAGCAGGAAGCAGGGAGGAGCTTAAGCAAGGACAGAGATATCCAAAGCATAGTCAGAACACAGTGAAGCCACTTTTAGTAAAAGATTCTCCACTCTTTATTTTCTTACATAGAAACTACTTGCATTTATCTAGGTTATTATATATTCCTAGAAAAGTAATATAGGTTAGCTAAACTCTAGTACTCCACTGTATATATGAAAATACTATTTACGATGTACAGTCTCCAACTTAAAATGATTGACTTAAAATTTTTCAACTCTAAGGTGGTGCAAAAGTGATATGCGTTCAATAGAAACCATACTTTAAAAAGTTTGATTCTTTCCCATGCTAGAGATATGCGGTACAACATTCTCACAATGCTGGGCATCAGCTCAACTGATACTCTACAGTGCGTCATGTTGCCAGATTTGCCCAACTCTAGGCTAATATAAGTGATTTGAGCATGTTTAAGGTAGGCTGGGCTAAGCTATGTTGTTGGGTAGATTAAGTGTAGTAAATGCATTTTTAACTTAAGGTATTTTCAACTCATGATGGGTTTATTGGGACGTAACTCCACGGTGAGTTAAGGAGTATCTGCATAATTATAGGGCAGTAACTACCATATTATCACTGCTTTGAGACACCTGAATAGTGATAAATGCCACACCATGACAGGTGTTTCGTATCTCTAACTTTCCCTAGATCTCTTAAAACCATTTAAGAGGAATAAAGCATCCTCCCTGCCTTACGCCCTCTAGTTGGACTTCTATTATTGGTTTAGCAAATTCCAAATAGGCAAAACGGCAAAAAAAGAAAAAACAAAACAGTAATAGAGAAGAAAAGATTAGTAAAGTAAGTAAATTAATTGAGGGAAAAATTACACAGTTACAGAAAAAGTGAAAAGAAAAAAGATTATCATTTTTACATCCTGGAAAGGCTAATTCTTTAAAGCAAAATAAGGAAAAATGAGATTATCAAACAGTCCTTATTACATCTTTTGTATTTTAATTACATCTTTTGTTTTATACTAGAAAATAACAATCCCTCAAGTTATTTTATGTACTAATACTTTGAAGCAAATGGTATAATTGTTTAGGTGTCCAAAGTAATCATTCTAATCGTAGCACAGCATTAACTTACCTACGACTTTGAAAACAGTATTACGTTTTCTCACCGACACAATAAGGAAGCTGGACCAGAGGACATATGAAGTTTCTGCCAGTTCTAAATGTTAATGATGCCACATTACTTTTGTAGACAATTCACTACTTCTTTTCTTCTATGCTAGACTTCTAAAATCAGAGTTTTCCTAAATATGGTGGAAAGTTTCCAAAATGTGTCACATTTTAGAATTATTAAAATTCAAATCTACTTCTAAGAACTGAAAATAATTTCCTTACAAATAAAGTCCTTTATTTCATATCAACCATGCTCCTAGAAATATGAAAGTATTAATTAAAATCTGGAAGTGTATAAAAACCTTAAGCAACAGTTAATGAAAGTAAAACAACAAAAATCGTCTCTACTAACTTAGAAAGTTGAAGTTTTGTATTAGGAAAACACATTAGAATAGGAAATAACATAGATTACCTCTTTTTTGATGATCCTCTGCAATAATAGCATTTAAAAATATAACTACTTTCCTCTGTATAATATCTGTACATAATTGCTAACTTTCCTGAATTTCTAAAACTTATATGTAATGACTTTGAAATACATGTCCAAGGAAATGTTTCATTTACCATTGCAAACATTGATTTATTAAATAAAGTAGAAGTCCAGGCTTTATAAAAGTCAGCATTACATTTCTCACAGAGAAATCAAGAAAAAAACATGTCCTATCACAGATAGTTATCAGCAGTCTTTGTGAAGTCTTCCAATATTTCATTAAAGAAATGAAGTGGGAGCTGCATTTACAGATGAGGCTCGTGCTTTAGCCATTCTCCGAACCAGCGCTTCTTGTCTTTTTCTCTGAATTTCTTCAGGAGAACACTTTCTATTTTTCTCTTCTTCCTCTAAAAATTCAACAAAAGATGAGTTTACTTTTATAGCCTATAAAGTCATTCAACATGTGCTTTAATTTTTTTGCTTTTTTAATCACCTAGATTTGCCATATTAGTTGGCTATTAAACTAAACTACTAAATATAAAATTCCAAGTACATAATACAGATATAATGCCCCAGTTCAAAAGAAAATCAAGCACTGATGGATCTGTCTCTATTTGATACATTCTTTTCACAGTGTGATAAAATCCAATTTGATAGAAAACTGACTACCCACCAAATAATTCTTGTGGACAATGACATCTAATTTATATGACCTATGAATAAATATATCTTTAAAAAGGATACATTGGGATTTTAAATGTTATATACACTTTAATAGAAAAATAGTCAAAATATAAGGAATTAAATTAGCTATCAGTATCTCAAATAGTGTATATTTACATAAGATGTTATATTAATATTCACATCTACTTTTCCCTTTAAAGTTTTCATTTCATCCACTGAGGAAATATATTTTAGAGTGATTAAATGAAATCTCTCATGTCAGACTGGTTTCCTGTGATTCACTGTTAGAAATTATATTTTTATTTGGAGGATACATTTTGGAGAAACTTTAAAATAATCTCAATTAAGTTGAAGCTTTGTATTAGAAATCACTTTCTCAATTAAATGATATTTTAAGTTTAAGATTATCACCCTAATACATATTTAAGTAAACTTTCACCAGTAAAACCGTCTATGTTGTAAAATATGCTTTTTAAGAAAGAAGAATCTGTAATATTGACAGAAGAGAAATATCATTTATTCTGACATCTAGAAAAAGATTCACAATTTATGAGACATTTCTCTTGTTACCTAACAGAGGCATTTTCCAAAACATATAATCTGCCTCCCTTTCCTTTCTTGGTATAATCAAAAATGGGAGGGAGTATTCAGCCTAAGAAATATATATTTTGAGTGGAGTTTCCCAGATGATTTTGATGGCTTTTATTTCCTAAGTTGTTTACCTAACAGACTGTAGCTATTTTTCCCTAAAGAAAGATACCAGAAGATACTTTCTAATTAGCATGACTAATTATCTAATACTTTAGTATCAAAGCTGAGAAACACAACAAACTCAGACTACACATACAAAGACTTTACACTGAATTTGTGTGAAAACAGGTTAATAATCTACAACAGCAGAAAATATAATTTCCTAAAGTTGCTCTTACAATTTGCTTGGTAATATTATAGCAAATAATTTCAAATGATAATCAGGTCACACCATGAAAATTTGATTTAGGGACGCATCCATTTTTCTCATCAGTCTTCCTTTAACTCAGTCTATAATAAAAATACACAATGAAGTCTTAAAATATTGTAAAGTACTAAGCAAAAGCTGCTCTTCTTAACCTTGATCTTACAGTGCAAGGGTCAGTAATTTTTTTTTTTTTCCTGTAGAGTCAGAAAGCAAGAATGTTAACCTTTGAGTACCTTGTTGCAACTGCTCACCTGTACCATTGTAGCAAAAATAGTTATGGAAAATGTATAAATAACTGATGAGCTATGTTCAAATAAAACCTGTTTATGGACAATGAAATCTGGATTTCATATAATTTTCAAACGTCATGAAATATTATTCTCCTTTTGATTTTTTTCCAACCATGTAAAATGTAAAAATCATTTTTAGTGTGCTGGCTATACATAAAACAAGCTGCAGGCTGGATTTGGAGGGATCATAGTTTGCCAACTCCTGCCTGAAATCAATGAGGGAGTTAAGTGAGTTTTGTTTCAGAGATACTTCCCTGGAGCAGCTTGCTACATAACAAAGTAAAAGGAAGTAGAAACAATAGAAAACATCAACAAAGTTAATAGTAATTAAGAGACTCAGTACTATCAATAAGCTTAAAGAAAATATTGATGAGATAAGCGAAAAGGCAGATTATCTATGAAAAATGCAGACAGATTGGTAGATAGGAGTTTTGGGAAAACTCAAATACTCCAGGAGGTTTAGTCTTTATAGAATTATAACTATAGTTGACCCTTGAACAACATGGGCTTGAACTGGCAAGTCCACTCATTTGTAGGTTGTTTTCTGCATCTGACACCCCTGAGACAACAAGACCAACTCTTACTCTTCTTCCTTCTGGGCCTACTAGACATGAAGATTATGAAGATGAAGATCTTTATAATGATCCACTTTCACTTAATGAATAGTAAATATTTTTTCTCTTCCTTATGATTTTAATAACACTTTCTCTAGCTTATGGTAAGAATACAGTATATAATACATATAAGAGCATACAAAATATGCATTAATTAATTACTTGTTATCAGAAAGGTTTCTGGTCAACAGCAGGCTATTAGCAGTTAAGATTCTGGGGGATCAAAAGTTACACACAGACTTTTGACTACAAATCAGATCAGTGCCTGTAACCCCGCCATTGTTCAAGGGTCAACTCTATCTGTAAATAAATTCATGTTGGGAACATGCTTGAATTAGTTACAATATACTCACTTTAATACAAATTTAAATACTTAAAATTACTATAGATTGAGAACAATTTTTAACATTTCAAAATATCTAGTTTGGGCTATCATGTAAAGAAAGCTATCCAACCTGCAGCCCACAGGCTACCTGCAGCCCAACACGGCTTTGAATGCAGCCCAACACAAATTCATAAACTTTCTTAAAATATTATGAGATTTTTTGTGATTTTTTTTTTTTTTTTTTTTTTTAGTTCATCAGCTATTATGAGTGTCAGTGTATTTTATGTGTGGTCCAAGATAATTCTTCCAATGTGGCCTGGGGAAGCCAAAAGATTGGATACCCTGGGTGTAGAGAATCATTTATTGTCAGTGTTGACAAGATAAATTGGTATAACTGCTTCAGACAGAAATTTGGTGGTATCCATCAAATTTTAAAACTTTCTCTTGTAGCAATTTTTTAGGAATTAACAGATATAATTATACAAGCATGCAGAAATTTATGTAGAAGGATATTTACTGGAGTATTGTTTGTAATTGCAAAAGACTGCAACCAACCCAAACTTCCATCACAGAGAAACAGTTAAATTATGATACATCCACTATATATATCACTTAGTCATTAACAGGACTAAAATAAATTTAAATGTACTAAAAGGAAAAGACAGCTATATTAAGGCAAAAGCAAGTTGCCAAATAGTGGGTATACAGATTTATTAATATTTAAATAAATCTGCAGGTATATATGTATACACATATATATGTATATACACACACACATACCTTTTTATATGCATAGAAAATGCTACATAATGTATACCAAAATATTAATAGTGGTTTTCCCTAAGGGATGGTTATGAGAAAGGAGAAACATAAGACTTAACGTTTTATTTCAAATTATTCTATACTGTTTTACTTTTCTTTTTAAATAACTAGCATATTACTGTTGTAAATTTTAAAAAAGTCACTTAAATAGGAAAGTTGTAGCAGTAATGCCAACAAGACAGAGAACAGTCACTAAAAATTTAATTGCAACTTGTGATAAAAGCAATTAAGAAATAAAAAATAAACAAGGAGATTTAGAGACTCTTCAAGGAAGGCCTCTGTGAGAAAGCAGTAATATATTGAGATATAAGAAAGCACCAACAAGAGTGGAGGAGGGGTCACATGTTGAAAAGAAGTAGTTTTAGTCAAAGGGAAGAGCACGGTCTACGTTCCTGGACAAGGAAGAAACATAAACTGTTTGAGAAACTAAAAGACAGCTGGTATAGCTGAAGCTTAGTAGGTAAGGAAAAAAGAGGAGACACAGGTTAAAGAGAGATAATCCACAGCTTTGTTGCTCACAGTATACAGTTTGGATTTTATCTGAAATATGATGGGCAGCCACTGAAGGTTGTTTTAAGCATAGAAACGTCATTTTTGCCCATCCAATTTTAAAAGGCTATTCCACTATTTGGAGATGAGAATTGAAAGGTGATAGATAAAAGAATTGCAGTAGTCTCGTCAAGAAATGTTAACTTGTTGTAGAAAGAAAAATGGATAGTTTGGGGATACAGGGTTTTTGAGATAGAAACAATGAAACTTATTGATAGAATGGAGAATTAGAGAAAAGAGGAACTGGAAGAATCAGAAATGATAGCTGTTATCAAATAAGTAAATCACAATTTTAACCATCACCACTAGCACATTTATATCAAATATCACACTAGTAAACATGTTTAATTAGAATGCTCTAAATTTCTAAATATTATTTACCTCACTGCTCCATCATCTGCTTCCTAGAAGATTACTCAAGTTTTAAAACAATTTAGTAAATACAATCTTAAAATGAACACTGTAATACATTTATCTAAAGGTATGATTTTCCAAGAAACAATTAATAAATCATTCAAAAAATATTTACTGAGTACCTACTATATGCCAGTCATTGTATTAAGTGCTGGGAAAGAATTCAATGTAATATTTTGAAAAATAAACCAACTACTCTTTGTATAATGCAGTATAATTATTTCCAAGTATCATTTTAAGAATTCTAGTTAAACGTTATAGTTTTACCTTATATATTATTACTCACACTCAAAAACAACAAATAATTATTTTACTACTTTTTAAGATACTTTTCAAAGAAAACTATTTCATATTTCATACATACCTTTTGAAGATTGTTTCAAAGATTCAGAAAGTTTCACCAAAGATTGCTGTCCAACAGCTTCCTCTAGCAATGGGTTGACACTTTTCTTTTTCTCCACACCCTGTGTAATTTTGGTATCAGACATACTTCCAATTATACAATTTTGATTAAACTGAGAAAGAATCTGAGAATTTTTCATCCTTGTAAACTTTGAAAATCCAACTGTTTTGTTATGGTTGCTCTGAGATTCATCTGTTATACTCTTATGGCATAGCTGCTTAGTACTCAGTTTCTTCTTGTAAGTAGCAATTTCTGTATTCATATTATCTGAAGTTACACTTGAACTTCCCGAAAGAACCAATTTGGAACTATTCACTTGTATTGGAACATCAGTGTTAGTATAAGGCACATGCAGATTATTTATCTGACAGTTTGAGATCTTAGAATACATAGTCAAATTTGTGGCACCTAAAAATCTTGGAGAATTTCCATACATTTCCCCTTTCTCCATTTTCATTGGCTTATCTGTTCGTGAGCTATTTGTCAAAGATGTCTGCACTGAAATGCTGTCTGGATTCAAATGCTTTGATTGTACTAAATTACTTCCTTGTTTAGATATAGTAAACATGTTTTTGGCTCCATGTTCGGAATTATTATTGATCTCACATATACTTTCTGATGTCTTACTGTCCTTTCTAATATCTTGTTGCTGAGTTAGTCTTTCAATATCATCACATGCTTGGTACAACAAATCATCATCTACATCATCTGCTTCCCAGGTATTATCTAATTGATGACACGCTTTAATAATCTCATTGGCAAATGAGGGATCATTCCAATCATCAAAGAAAGAACCTAATTTTGATGCACTAGTCTGATTTGGGTTACTAACACTGGTTTCATTGCCTAGATTTGCAGAGCCAAAAAGATCAGTATTAACAGGGGCTTTAACAGCTTGATTTAAAATGCACTTATTTTTCTGCTCATTAGAATATCTTGTGTTCAAAGCTGACTTCTTTTCAGAAGCATATACAGTAGATTTAGTAAGAGTATCTTCCTTTATTTTTGTCAGATTAGATGTAAGTATACAATCTTGAATTTTGTCTTGAATAACGATTTTATTGGAAGAGTTCTCAAATTTCATTTTATTTCTAGTGGATGATAATTTGTTTGATTTATTTGGATTTGGTGAAAATCTATATTCTGCACCTATTAATTCTCTGTCACATATCTTTGAAGAAAGATCTTGTAATACTTTTGAATCTCCTAACCTGGCATCTGGACTTGTATTTGCTCTTGACATATTTTTAACAGTTTTACTATTAAAGGTACAAATTTCCTTTTGACCAGTAACCTGGGCTGTTTTACAGGGGAAGAGTTCAGGCATGTCGACATTTTGCATAGCAAAAGGTTCATTACCTAGTAAATTTTCCCAATCATCCTCAAAATCACTGGTAGTAAATGCATCAATGTACCTCTGAGAAGTTTCTGGCTTCTTAGTACAGGAAGTCACACATGATTTTGTCATTATGGGTGTATCTACTTGGGAAGAAAGTGATCGTGGGGTTTTATTTGACAGTTTTTCAATGACCAGAGTTTCATTAGTAATGATTTTCTCCTCTTTCAAAGCATTTGTCTTTACAAAGGTAGTATTACTGGTGCTCCAAAAAGCTTCTGGCAGTTCTTGGCTTAACTGTCCGCTACATTTCTGAGTAGAACCATCAAAAATAGCATTAAAGGCTGCTTCAGCAGTTTGGTCAAATGGCTTCTGACTGCTATTTTGATTATTTGCCACAGATACCTTGGTGTTTCCTTTGATTGGCTTCTTTTTTGTAGCATTATCTATTTCGGGAACTATATTATGTAATGACTGCATCTGTGTATTATCTTTATGATTACTTAAAATCTCTGTTTCTGAAATCATCTGGGTAAAATCATAATTCCTCTTGTTTTGCTCTTGAATCACATCTAGCTCTTCCATATTTTTATCAAATTGTTTAGCCAGTTTCATAAGTTCTTCTTCTTGATTTTGTGTTTTTAACCTATTAAACAAGATTTAAAAATTATAATTAAAAATGTTCTGAGACATTATATCCAACTGTTATTTAACATATTTTGATGTTAAAGCTCTAAGATTTTAACACTTACAATTATTTTAACTCCAAAATTTGATAGATCAAAACTGTGGAAATTTTATTAACAAAAATTTTGATATATTCACAAAACAAAAATGGAGTATTATCAAAAAATATTTGCTTCACTGAATTTCAGAAAAGCTGAAAAGTCTTAACTTACTTTGTGCAGCTGATTTTTGCTCTTGATTTTCCTTTCACTACACTGGGAGTACAAGGAATAGCAGTTTCACCAATCCACATGTCCAGCATAGAACTTGTTGTTGGTTTTTCATCCTTTGGCTGATAGGGAACAAAAGAGGTATAAAGTACCAATGTAGCACCCCGCCCCCTTCCAGAAAAACAAAATAAAAAAGAAAATAAAAACTACTTTGAATTAATTTCCTAAATTCTGGTGAGGTAAGTTACCAAACAAACTCAAAAACAATAAGAAGTTGGGAGATAGCAATAATAAGCTACAAGAATTGATCCACTTGTTTCAGAGAATGAAAACATTCAGAATTACAAATTGCATATTTAAAAAAAAATTGTTTTAAGAATTAAATTTATCAAATGTACATTTAATAACATAAGCACGTTTTTATTAAAAGAAAATTGACATTTTAATTGCCCTAAGATTCTTATACTTTCTGTATCATCTGTTTCTCCAAATTTTCTTTATCCTTGTTATAACCTTTATCTAAAGTTGGACAATCCATGTTGACCTAAATTGAGAACACTCAGAATTGAGGTCAGGACTGAATTAAGAGGTAAGAGCAAGGTTAGAACTAAGAATGAGATAGGAATAAGAATAAAAAAATAGAGAAAGCAGAAAAGTTTACCCAGATAATATACAGAAAAAAGCCATTTTACACTTGGATATTTTTGCTGTACCTTTCAGTCACTTGATCACACAAAAAAATTACAGAATGAGCTTTAGGCATTAATTGCAAACCAAACCAACAAATCAAATCAAATAACCATTTTCACTCTATTTTACAGTACCTAGAATGAACATAAATATCACACAAGTTAAAAAATAATATTACTACTAGATTATAGGCTACTCAAAGGCAAGGACTCTTCTTAGAATAACTCAGCATTCAGCACAATACTGGGCATAACAGTGTCAGTTTACATTTATTTACTAGAAGATTTAGATGAAAAGATCCCTACAACTTGGTACTTCAAATCCTCAATGAATCAAAAAAGTTTTCTTAGTGTCGACTTGAACCTAGTTGCCTTTAGCTTTGCAAATACTCAAGAAAATCAGTAATTTCACTTTCAGACTCAATATATATTTTCCCTTTTATTTCAACAATCTTGAATTTAAAGAAAATAATAGTCTTAATTATGAACTCTGCCATTTACCAAAGTAATTTTAAATTTATTCAATTTTCAGAGGACTAAATTATGACTTTATGTACCCAACTTTACATATACATGGCTCCTATGTATGTTTGTATACTATTTGTACATATTACATATTTCTTCCTGAATAATTACATAATTTATTGATTTTCAACCATAATCCAGGTGCTGTATAAGGTATCTAAATGCATTACTTCATTTCATTATAAAAGGTATACTGTGCAAAGCTGTATAAATGAAGATATATACCATCTTCAAATAAACAACACTGTATAAAAAATATCCCTGCAGAAAGTGAACTGACTGTCCAATCAAAATAAAACCTCGTATTTAAAAAAAAATGCTATCTCTGAAAACGTTAAAAGAAAATTAAATAATGATTTGAGAATGACTCACCTAAAAATAAACAATATAAATATTTGTCATTCTGAGAACATGACAAGCTTTCAAGCAGACCTTGAAACTGCTAAAGATTTATATGCTTTAAAAGTACTCAGTTTAAGAGGGTAACATTTTAAAGCTACTAATTTCACTATTTTTTTTCTTTTTATACAAGTTACCACTTGCATACTGTTGGCATTTCTTTATATGAGCTATTATTTCCCGCCCAGTTAGGTAAAGGCTCCAATAATTTATTCACAACTATCTTTTTATCACTATTTAGACTGGCCCGCCCAAACACATTTTATTATGCTTCTTTCATGTGAAACCCACAATTAATGAAGATCTATTGTTAACTTATAGAGTAAGTATTATTATGGCATAAATGCTATTTAACTAATGAACTGTAAGTAAAATGAGTTTCTATGACATGCTAAACATGGAATGTAGAGCTAGTAGCAACAGAGTTGTTTTGACTGTGCTAGGTGTAATTTTGGATATTTTATAGCTGCTAAGAAAAACTTCATTTCCTGTCTCTTCCACCTGAATGACAGTAATTCTTCAAACCATGTTTTGGGCCAGTGCCATCTATTGTTTATGGTCAACATATAGTAACTATTCAAGGGCATGTTAAGGAAAAATGGCATACTTCCTTTAGAGAAGACACTAAGCAAAAACGTTCTCTGGATTTAAATGTTGTTAAATAAGAAAAAGAGAACAAAAAGTAAAGAAGTTCAGAACAGTTTTATGTATTAAGCCTTTGCTTCTTAGTAATTGTAATATTAGAGTTATTGGACTGCTTTGTGTCAAATGATTGACTTGAACATATTTCTATTTCACTCCAACAGTACAAGAACAGAAATGAAAAAAAGAAATGAAACACTCAAAATTTTTTTTTCAGAGATGGGGTCTTAAACTCCTGGCCTCAAGCAATCTTCCCCTTTCTCCTGGCCTCAGCCTTCCTCCCAAAATGCTGAGATCACAGGAGTGAGTCACTATGCCTGGCCAAGAAAAAAAAAAAAACCTTTGGAGATGGTTCTATTATGGTAACAACTTTAACATTACCTTACAATTATAGCACTCTATAGTTTACAAAGAATTTTTATCTAGTTTAATCCTCATAATGGTCCAATGAAGACAGCAAGAGGAACACAATAATTCTAGTTCACGGCTGAATGAACTGAGGTGGTGAGAGTTTAAATAACTTGCACTGGGTCACACAGCATAGGAGGCTGAAGGAGAAGACTAAATTTGAATTCAGTGCTCTCCGCTTTTGTAAGTGTTTCTTGATAATCTTATAAGTCAATGAGTATTAAGAAGAATAGTTTGGGGAAACGTTATAGACAGTAAATACCAATCACAAAACAATCTTAAAAGTTTAAATTTTTTTGACTGCCTTATTCTATTATTTTAGCAACTTGAAAAATGAATGCCGTATGTTGTTAAGCACAACATTACAGATAAACACAATGCCCTAGTCAAAAATTACTCTAAAAAATTAAAACAAGATATATACTTAAGAAAATATCTTATAATATTTTATATTACGTTCCTTTTTTCAAAATATGCATTTCAAAAGTAGAAAAGGCAAAATAGTAATCTTTGCTGCCTTATTTTTAGAAAAAAGAATTATAAAAGACAATACTTTTCATTTAAAGAAACTACAAAAACTTAGTGGCACATTCTTCACTGTTTTAAAACAAACTATAAAACTAGTGATATTTACCTGAGGAGCAATACGATTAACAATATGTGAAATCTCATCACTATCTGTGGTATAAATCTGTTTTTTTCTTCCTTTACCTGAAGAAAAAGAAACAAAGATATTTCTATAAATTTTAAACAAAAAACCCTCAATTTTAAAAAATAGCTGTCACTTCTTAGAAAATAATTTTAATTAGTGCAGCTTAGAGCATTGTGCGTTTACATCACATACTTATGCAGATAAAATCATGTAGATTCTCAGAGGTTCCTGATGCTATTATCTGACTAGAATTCTAGTTAAATCTGAATCATTTATCAAACATTTACTCATATAAATAATGTTAATAATGAATTACCTAACTGCTTTGTCAATGGAGAATTCTGATCCCAAAAGATATCATTCTGTCCATCTGGATCATTAGGAGAACTGAAGGAAGATGACAGTAAGTCCATTTTCAGCACTCTCTTTGGTGTTTCATACCTGTCTATATAAAATATGAGTAAAATAACAATTGTGGCATTTTAAAGCATTACCTTACTTCATAAGAGCCCAGGGTCAAATAATAGCTTAGACTAAGTTTCATAGTCCAATATAATTTTTTTTCCCAGAGATAATTACCTGAACCATAACTGAAATGCTTGTTTCATATAAAAATCCATGCAGCACTTCGCAAACTTGAGATTGTAAATAGCAAGCACTTTTAGATAATCCAGAAGCTCTATGAATGCATAATACAATACTGTATAACCTAAGTCATTCTATTTATTATTATTGAGACCTGGAGGCTTTGAGGAACCATCTGTAATTTATAGGTACATTCAAAAATCCAAAGTCACCCAACAGAAACCTAAATATGTTTAGCCCCTTTTCACCAGCTCTAATCTACATTAATTGCAATTCTTTAAAAAGCGTAAGTGATCCAATGCTTGGGAATTTTTGTCTAGAATAACTTCCAATTTTTTTTTTTTTGAGACAGAGTCTCGCTCTGTTGCCCAGGCTGGAGTGCAGTGGCACCATCTCTGCTCACTGCAAGCTCCGCCTCCCGGGTTCACGCCATTCTCCTGCCTCAGCCTCCCGAGTAGCTGGGACTACGGGCGCCCGCCACCTTGCCCGGCTAGTTTTTTGTATTTTTTAGTAGAGACGGGGTTTCACTGTGTTAGTCAGGATGGTCTCGATCTTCTGAGCTTGTGATCCGCCCACCTCGGCCTCCCAAAGTGCTGGGATTACAGGCTTGGGCCACTGCGCCCGGCCAACTTTCAAATTTTTATAAAGATTTTTGTTCATTCCGGAATTGCTTTATGGGAGTATTAAAGACATGTAAGGTGGCCGGGCGCAGTGGCTCACGCTTGTAATCCCAGAACTTTGGGAGGCCAAGACGGGCGGATCACAAGGCCAGGAGATCCAGACCATCCTGGCTAACACGGTGAAACCCCGTCTCTACTAAAAAATACAAAAAACTAGCCGGGCGAGGTGGCGGGCGCCTGCAGTCCCAGCTACTCGGGAGGCTGAGGCAGGAGAATCACTTGAACCACGGAGGCGGAGGTTGCAGTGAGCCGAGATTGTGCCACTGCACTCCAGCCTGGGCGACAGAGCAAGATTCCTTCTCAAAAAAAACCAAAAAACAAAAAAAGACATGTAAGGTTAAAAAAAGCAGTTTCAAGAACATGCTCCAGAATAAACGCTTTTGTATGAGTTTCAATTCCAACTAAGATTTACTAGAAGTCTTTCAAAAAGTGCACCCAAAACTAATAGTGAAGAAAGGGATCCTTAGTATCTTATTTGGAGGGATGTTACAGACAGCAACTTCCGGTTTATTCATAATGAGGTGAGACATCGCCCAGGCTTTGAAACAAACTTTAACTTTTCATATGAACTCTTCTCTAAAGCAGGTCGCGGGGGGGCGGAAACAAGGTTTAACCAGAAATAATTTCTCCGAGCATAAACTGAGGTTAGCGGGCCTATCAGCTCTTCCTCCTCGCTCCGCCACCGCTGCTGACCCGAGGAGCAGCCTGGAAAGCAGCCGCCCTCCCGCAAACAGGTAAACCACATGACCTATTCCTGTGGCGGAGGCAAGTGGATGATCAAACCTAACGGGGTAGTGCTCAAGCTCGGGGACAGAAGCCCATCGGGGAGTGGTATGGGAGTATTTTTGGACTCTCGAGGGGTGAATCCCAGAGACACAATACACACTCCAGACTCCACCCCCACCCCAGATTTCCCTGTTGTAAGCTGGGCTGTGGGGATGCGGCGCCGAAGCCAAGGCAGGCCGCGCTGCCGACGTCTCACCCTCGGGGTTACTTTTACTGCACAAGGCGGCTGTTGGAGGCTGCTCTCGCTGCCGCACTGGCCCGGGAGGCCCCTCTCTAGCCCCGCAGGGCCACGAACCGCGGGCCGACCTCAGCCGCCTCCTCCCTGGCTCGACCACCGAGCCGCATTCCTCAGCCGCCACGGTTTTGTGCGGCGTTTTCTTCGGGCTAGGGCTATCATCATGTTTCCGTCGCCGACTCATTGCCTATGGCCCGCCTCCACCAGCCGTTTCTTCTTTCACATTTTGGAAAGGGATGAGTAGGGCAACAGCACTACAAACCGGACTCCGCAACAACGGCAGCCGCCATTTTGACCGGTGGGGCGCGCGCAAGAGGCGGCCGCTGATTGGCTGGGTCCCGGAGAGGGGGGAGCTGTTAAGGTGCTGAGGGCGTGCGCACTTCCGCAGCCGGGACCGGAGGCTGCTCTGGAGGAGCGTCTGGGCTCAAATTCCTCTAGACTGGTGGGGATAGCAGGGGTAGTAGTCAGGTCAGCGTAAACTGAGAGTGGGAGCTTGTGAGATGGAAAGGAGATTGAATACACTAGCAGCTTTTTATTGAATGTATAATGAAAATTGCACGTTAGTCAGATTCAGATTATTGAGGGTCTTCGAATTTGTCAAGAAAAGGAAATATAGCTAATTTTTCATAGATGGTATGTGCATAGAAAAATCCAAAAGAAAGTAGAAAAAATTACTAAATTAATTTAAGAGTTGCTGGATACAAAGTCAATATTCAAAGGTCAATGTGTTTCACTAGATTGGCAACAAATATAAAATTCAAGTTTTAAAGAGATACTATTTATAATAGTACATGAGATAGCAAGTAACTAGGAATAAGTTAAAGATTGTCCTTCCTACAGTGAGAACTATAAAACATTTTTGAGATCAGGCGCAATAGCTTACGCCTGTAATCCCAGCACTTTGGGAGGCCAAGGCAGACAGATCACGAGGTCAGGAGTTCAAGACCAGCCTGGCCAGCATGGTGAAACCCCGTCTCCACTAAAAATACAAAAAATTTAGCTGGGCCTGGTGGCATGTGTCTGTGGTCCCAGCTACTGGGGAGGCCGAGGCAGGAGAATTGCTTGAACCCGGGAGGCGGAAGTTGCAGTGAACTGAGATTGCGCCACCGCACTTGCAGTGAGCCGAGATGGCGCAACTGCACTCCAGCCTAGGCAACAGAGGGAGACTTCGTTTATATATAAGTAAATAAATAAATAAATAAATAAAACAAATACAAAAATTAGCCAGGCGTTGTGGCGGGTGCTTGTAATCCCAGTTACTCGGGAGCTGAGGCAGAGAATTGCTTGAACGTGGGAGGTGGAGGTTGCAGTGAGCCGACATTATGCCTGGGCAATAGAGCAAGACTCTGTCTCAAAAAAAAAAAAATTTTTTTTTGAAAGAAAATGAAAACCTAAATAAATGGTTATAGTATACTCATAGGTTGTGAGACTCAATATGTTACAATGTCAGCTATTTCCAAACTGACCTATAGATTCAACATAAATACATACGAAGGCCCAGTGTGTGTGTGTGTGTGTGTGGGTGTAACATGACAAGTTTTTTCTAAAATTTATATGAAAATGCAAAGGACCAAAAATATCGATAAACTCTTGAAGATCTCTCGAAGAATAACGAGGGTGGATACCTACCAGGTATCAAGACTTATGTAAAGTTATGGTAATTAAGACTGTTATGATGGTGACAGGACAAAGATGAAAGAAACGGGATAGCACAGGAACAGAATTCCATATAAATGGACACGATTTAAGACAAAGGTGACCCTCCTGAGCAATGGTAAAAGGACTTTTGAAATTAAATAGTGCTCGGTCTATTTGATAATCACGTAGAAAAAGAAAGAAACATGACTTTTACCTAAAACTTTATCCCCAAATCAGGTGCATATATATTCATTATAAATTTAATTGGAAAAGATAAAATAATGTTTTAGGAGGTATAAATTGTTTTCATGACAGAGAATGTATTTGAAATAAAACAAAGATCACCAGGCATAATTACAAATGTGACTACATAAAATTAATAATTTGAGAACTTCTGCCCATGGAAAAACAACATTAAAGAGAATGCAGGGCAAGGCACAAATTGGGAGAAAATATTTATAATATATATTTAAGAGCCCGTATATAGGTTATATGAAGAACTGATACAAATCACTAAGGAAATGATTGACCATCAAAACCCAAAGTGGGTAAGACACTTGAGCAGGATCTTCACAAGATAAAATATTATCAACAAACTTATGGAAAAATCAGATTCATTTTTAATCAAGAAAATACAAATGAAAACCATATCAGAATGGCTAAAGTTAAAAAGACTGACAATATAGGTAAGTACACCAATGAAAGCTGTCATGTACTGCTGGTGAGAGTATAATTTGGCACAACCACTTTCAAAAACAGTTTTTGATCTAGCAGTCCCACTCTGAGGAATATTCTCTGTTTAAATGCGTGGACTTGTTCATCAAGATGCAGTTTATAAAAATGCTTTGGTGGGATGCAGTGGCTTATGCCTGTAATCCCAGCACTTTGAGAAGCCGAGGCAGGTGGATTGCTTGAGCCCACAAGTTTGAGACCAGCCTGGGCAACATGGCGAAAACCCGTCTCTACAAAAAATAGAAAAAATTAGCTGGGCATTTTGGTGCATGGCTGTAGTCCCAGCTGCTAGGAAGGAGAATCACTTGAGCCCAGGAGTTGAGCTGCTGTGAGTCATGACTGTGCCACTGCATTCCAGCCTGGGCAACAGAAAAAAAAGAAAAAAGAAAAGAAAAATAAAAAGTAAAAAAATAAAAAATGCTTTTAGCAGTAAAATTCAATTCAAAATTACTTCATACTGTAAGTGGACCAAATGCTTTTTCATAGTAGAATGATAAATATATTGAACTATATTCACGCAACAAAATAGCAATGAAAATGAAAACTACAACTCTGTGCAACAACATGGATAAATCTCAGAAAGTTGAGCAAAAAAGGCTAGACCTCCCAACCTTCCTCCATAGTATTAAATAATCCCATATAAATTCCCTCAGGCAAAATTCTACTATATTGTATAGAGATGTAAGCTTTAGTGTTAAAACAATAAAGAAAAATCTAGGAATGATTACCACAAAAGTCAGGATAATAGTTACCTTTGGGAGGGGGAAGGGACAGTGATTAGAAGTGGACAGAGGGAGGAGAGAATTTCATGTATTTATTGGCTTTATTTTCATGTTCTAGTTGTTAATTACAAAAGTATTTGTTTTGTGATACTCTACCGAGCTGTACATTGTGTTCACTTTCTACACACATGTTATATTTATCAATTAAAATGTTTAAAAATGTTAATGTAAGGCAAAGATCTTAATTTCTACTGAGGAGCTGATATATTTCTTCTATCTTGTAAACTATTCTGTTTTTACTCTTCAGTTTGGCTGACAGAAATCCTAGAACTAAATTTGAGATTCAGGTCTAGCAGTTATATAAACCATATAAACCGTTGTGAATAGATAATTCCATTATTTGTCCTCAGTGTTTGACCTTCTACTAATACTTTTTATTTCCATAATTGTTTTTTACCTACGTGTATTTAAACCATTGTTTAGTTTTATTTATTTATAAGCAGATAAGACTGTTTGGAATACAAGTGATGTTACATCTTTTAAAATTCAAATTAATTACTTGAACCTTCACTTGTATAAATTAGTAGAAATATTATTATTTCTCTCAGGGATCTCTCCTACGTCTCAAGTGACCAAAAATCCTAGAAGCATTAAAAAAAATTTAAAAAGAACTTAATTTACAATTAATTCCAACTCACATTTAGAAAGTAATTAAGGAAGTTTAAAAAATTTAGTGATGTTTATAGGAGAAATAACCATGTAGTAATCCTTTAAAACGTATTAATGCTGCAAATAAAATAACAGTGCATACTTTACCATAACTCCAAATTCTATAGTGCCCAAGTAACCACGGTTGAAATGAACAACTTGAGCCTAAAGGACAGACGTGGTATCTTAACACACCTAGGATGGCTGTAACCTGTAATCATTATGTGGTAGGAAATTATAGTAAATTTTAACTTGAAAATTACTTACTTTACATAATCTGTTACATTTTTAATGTACTTCAAATTAAATTTACTTCTTGAATATAACTCCTGAAATAAGTATAGCACAATTAATTCCTTAATAAAATGTTTTTAATATGAAACAGAAGTCTTACAGACATTTGAATGCAATATGATTCATAACTCAGCATTTCCAGGCATTTGAATAATTTATACATATAAATAAGGTTTACTGTAACTAAAGACTTTAATAAACCAAAGTAAAACTTTTGCTTGTTTCACTTATAGGGATTATTTATAAACTTGACAATAATTATTAAGGCAAAAATTGCGACACTGAAGGTCTGAGTTACTAAGGAGCTTCTCTGCCAGTGATTGCCTCCTCACATTACAATGATGGGTCAATACTACTGGATCAATGGCTAACTATGAGCAGTCTTCCTTTCAAGAAAAAAAAAATCCATAATTATGTGAATTATGTTTATATTTTATATAGCGCTCCAGCTCCAAATCTATGAGGGTGCATTTGGCAGAATCTGAACAAGCAACAAAATGATTAGAGGTTTTTGTTTTTTTGTTTTTAACAGTTTTATTACAATGTTTCCACCCCAAAATGTACCTAGGTAAGTGCTGGGCCCATTTTTCCTTATTAGTGACCTACCTGTAATTGTATTAGCTAGAACCACCTATCATGCCTAACTGCTCCATCAGGAGCCTCTGCTGCCTTGATGACCATGTCTGGCCAGACGGGCCCAATCAGGTAAAAATGACTGGACTAGACATGGGCACCTGATTTTAGGAACCAGTCCATAGCCTGCTTCTCCACCTCTGACTGACACAAAAAGAGGCATTGAGACAATCATATTCTTTCTTGGAGATTTGAACTAAGAATTTGCTGGAGGACCCTGTGCAAAACCATGGCAGGCAGAAACTACGAAGAAGCTTGGTCAAAGTGAAACTGAAGAAAGTAGCAGAATTATGCAGACTGGGGACCAATGGAATCAACATCTATTGACTCTGGATAACTTGAAACCCAACCACCATTCAGCTTCAATGTCCATAAAACCAGATTTTACTGTGATACCAGTCCTTTTTTCTTTCAATGTGAGCCTTTACAGTAAACTTCCTTTGTTAGGCAGGGACTAGCTAATGCCAGTTGGTCTCTATTTCTTACATCTAAAAAGAAACCGGAACTAAAACAGAACAAACACCAGTATTGGGTCAAGAGTTGTAGTCTTATTGTTTCTCAATTAAAGGAATATTATTTTTAAAAGTTCAAAATAGAATGAAACAAAATCTCATTTAAAGATGGAACTGGTAGTTAAAATATTTTGGTGACTCCTTTGCACCTGCGACAGATTATACTGGAGACTAGCTGTCATCTGAAATCACTTTTTCTTAAGTTTTTTGGTTCAATTATTGCATAAAGACCTAAGAGTTACAGAAATAAGGAATGTGTTTTTATTTCTCTGTAGCCCCATACTCCTGGGGATGACATTTCAACCTTTGCTTTATCAGTTTCTTCAATTTTCTTACCCTCTGAAGCTAGCAATACACTTTTCTTACTAGGCTCCAGCTTTGGCTCAATCATGCTATTTATTTTCTCAGCTGCTGAGCTGTTATATTGGAAAGAGTCTTTACTGCACTAGCCTGAACCTATAGTCATCAGCTGAGCTTTCAATGGCACATGACAATGTCACTGACCAGCTCATGCTTCTCTTCTCCAAAGTAGAGATTCCAAATTTCTAACACTTTCTATAAATCCCCTTCCAGCTCAGGTTGTTCCTTTTTTAAAAAGTTATTTGCATCCTACTTCCCAGAAAAAAAAATTGACCTATGAAATATAAAATCCCTCATTAAAATTATGAAGTAGATAAGGATGTCTGTCATATCTAATTTTTCTCAGGGTGGAATATAGCTAGCTTTAAAATCAGCCAACTGACCATGAATTAACTACAGTTCTAAGCCTTTCTTACAAGTAAAGGGGTCCACTTTACAAAGTTTTAACTAAAACCCATAAGCAGAAGTCGCTAGGTGGAGCTTTTGGAAAAAATCTTTCTTCCTGATGGAAACAAGGAACTGCAGAGGTCATGATGGGACTATGAGGCGTAAAGCCACACTCTAAGGACGGTAGAGCAGAAGAATTCAAGGAGTCAAGGTTCCCAAGGTATCATGCAACCACAGTACTTGGCCTGGGTGGCCTAACTCTATGCCATCAATCCTTTACCCTTTGATATTCATCAGTCCCTTACTTGTTTAAACCAATAATTCTCAAACTAGTAGCATCAGTATCACCTGGGAACTTGTTAGAAATCCATATTCTTGGGCCCCATACTGGATAAGAAACTCAGTGTAGGTTTAGAAATCTGAGTTTTCATAAGCCCTTCAGGTGATTTTGACTCATTTTAATGCCTGAGAACCTCTAGTTTAAGTCGCTGTCTTTTAAGTCTTCCTAAAAGCCAAATAAAAAATGTATTTTTGTGCATATATGGGGCTGGAAAAACTGGCCAGCTTTAAAAAAGTAACATTCTTATTTTTAATATATTAACAGCTAATATAAAAAAGTAAAAGATTTGTATAACAAAATAAAATACTTATACCATGGTATGGAAGAAAAGCAAGTTATGCATGTCGTATCTACTATTCATATGCACATGAGTATGTACAAATACCCCCACACATTTCAAATGAGATATTCCAAATATTGACTATATGTTATCTCTGGGTTGTGAGATTTAACTAATGCTTGTTTTCTTTGTTTTTTTTTTTTATTCCAAATTATCTACAATGAAGATGTATTGCTTTTAAAACCAGAAAAATATGCATAAAATATTATATATGAAGCATGCAAATAATAGGTTTAAGAATAGACACTAGGTGAGACATAAGGATTTAATTACTAAGGATAAACTTAAGAGAAATTGTACTAAAGCTCATAATGGGATAAAGTTGCAATGTTTTTTGGCAATCGTTCTATAGTACCAAATACACTCCCTGGAATCTTCACTACGATCAAGATAATGAACCTATTCATCACTCCCAAAAGTTTCCTTGTGCTCCTTTAGATTACTTTTGTTTGTAATAGGTAAGTTGACATAATTTACTTTTGATTCATGGCTGTGTTAGACAAGAAGCTCGCAAAATTACTCGAAATTTAATAATCAGCTCTTACAAGCTAGTATGAACTGGCTACAGCACACTACTGATTCTGTTACTGCTCATTCTCCTTTCTCCGGTTTATGTAACCTCAGTTTCTTTGACATTTCCTCATCTTACCTGTTTTTTCCAGGCTTTCATCAATGTTAAACCTCTCAATTCAGTGGTTGAGCTCAGACCTGGACCTAGAGAGACCTATACTCTAGGTTATAGGCTTAGAAATGAAGCCAAGCAGTAAATGTTAAAGAAAAAGAAAGCCTGGGGCAGTTTACAAGGGCTGAGAAACTGGAGGGTGCTGGGAAAAGCAGCTCTACTACAGAAAGGGCCCCTTTCTAAGTAAGTCACCCTTGGGAGTTCAGTCTGTGAATGTCAGTAGGAGGATGAAGGGAAGCAGGTTACCCAGTTCTGATGTGGGGCATACTATTGCACACTGCTTTCTGCAAGCACCACTTAGTAGCGCTAATTGAATCCAACCCCACTGATCATTTCAGATACCAACCCCCATCTGGCCTATATCTACTCAGGAATAATGGCTGTGGGTGTCATAGAGGTAATTTGAAAAGACATTTTCCTCTACTGCTTTAAGTGAAACCTTAAGAATATTAAAAAAAACCCTCAGCAGTCCCAAAATGTCTTATTCAGGGTTAATAACTTTCTTTCCACTGGCCATAATGGAATTTAGTCCTCATCTATGTGTTTTTGCTTTTATGAATCCCAGAAAGATGGCCTGATTTTAAAGCTTGTCCTTGACTCTTCTTCAAGCAGCAGGATCCAGATCATTCACTCTGTCACCATAATTTTAACATAAAACACTCCTAAACTGTATCTGAGACTATTACAAATTTCTTTATCTTGCAAAAAAAGTAAAATCTCAAAACTTTTACAATTCTTAATAGTATTTAGGTTACCCTAGCCAAGTGCAGGCCTAGGAATGCTGGGAATGTCCTAGATGCAAATAGTTTTTTGGTGAATAGTTATTTACGCAGAATATTCTGGCCCAAGCTGAAAATGGCTTTTGATTGTTTAGAAAGGAAATTACAGCATTTAAAACATATTAAAGTTTAAAATAACATTTTTGAGCAATTAGGATATAAAATAATAGATGGGGAAGAAATTAGTTAAATTGCAAAACCCGTAAACAAAACTAACACTGCTCATTTGTTCCAAGCCTAAGAAAATTTTCATTTCAAGAAGGCTTTTCCTATCTTGCAGACTACTGGAAAAAATGGTTGGTTCATTTCACATGAGTGTAACAGACTCTTTGGCTTTGGTCTGGTATTAATGATGTAAATGACAGTGTGAGGGAACACTGGGCCTGGGGGTTATTCCATTGGCAAAAAATGTATGAAAAACACAGGAACATTTATTCTGCTAAACTATTTTTATAAGCCTGTTGTGGCTTCTAATTCATCAAGAGGAAGGTTCCTTTACTTGCTACTCTTCACATTTCCAAATCCTCCCTGTCTTTGAATAATTGTTGCTATTCAAAGTGTTGTAATATATGGAAGAGCAACATGGATATCACCTGGGAGCTCATTGGAAATGTAGAACTTGGACCCCAGACCTGCTGAAGCAGGATCTGCATGGTAACAAGATCCCAGGCCATTCACAATCACAAGAAAGTTCCACAGGTGACCATCTGCAGAGACTGTCTCTAATAATTTTAGCCTGCAATGTTTAATGCCTCTTTTCACTGAACTTTTATCTTACCTTCAGTCTGCTCTATATAATTTAGCAGTTGATTATATAATCTTACATTTCTTAATAATTACTGGAGGTATGCAAATCTTATTTACAAGATTATGTAAGTCTCTGTTACAGAGGTTTGCAATCAATGCTCATTATTCCATTGTTTGTTAAAGCCCTATTCTATTCCTTTCTGCCTTATGTTCCAAAACATTTTGAGGTCAGGTTTAGGAAGAACTATAAAAAATTATCCTAATATTAATAAAAATAAATATTTACATGCTTTAGAAAGAAGCTGTTAATAAGAGTGGAAGATTGTAGATAACTTCATATATAGTTTTTATTTTCTTATGAATGCCAAGACATAAAAGTAAACTGTGCTCTTGGGAAAACGTTTAGAGTATAACCAATCCTTGATTTTTCATTAAAATCATGTTTGTAGCCTGTAATCCCAGCACTTTGGTATGTTGAGGCAGGAAGATTGCTTGAGACCAGAAGTTGGAGACCAGCCTGGGCAACACAGTGAGATGCTGTTTCTACCAAAAAAAGTAAAAAAAAAAGCTGGATATGATAGTGCATACCTGTAGTCCTACCTACTCAGGAGGCTAAGGCAGGAGGATCCATTGAGCCCAGGAGTTTAAGGTTGCAGTGAACTCTAATTATGCCATTATGCTGTAGCCTACAGCCTGGGCAAGAGAGCAAGAAAGACCCTGACTCAAAAAAGAAGAAAGAGAAAGAGAGAAAAGAAAGAAAGAAGAAAAGAAAGAAGGAAGGAAGGAAGGGAAGGAAGAAAGAAAGAAAGAAATAAGGACTCAGTATGAGTACATCAACAGCAAAAGAATTAAAGGTACTATGGCACAGTAGTTAATTTGAATTTTTTTTTTTAATTATGCTTTAAGTTCTAGGGTACATGTGCATAACGTGCAGGTTTGTTACATATGTATACATGTGCCATGTTGGTGTGCTGCACCCATTAACTCGTCATTTACATCAGGTATATCTCCTAATGCTATCCCTCCCCCCTCCCCCTCCCCACAATAGGACCTGGTGTGTAATGATCCCCTTCCTGTGTCCAAGTGATCTCATTGTTCAAGTCCCACCTATGAGTGAGAACATGCGGTATTTGGTTTTTAGTTCTTGCAATAGTTTGCTGAGAATGATGGTTTCTAGCTGCATCCATGTCCCTACAAAGGACACGAACTCATCCTTTTTTATGGCTACATAGTATTCCATGGTGTATATGTGCCACATTTTCTTAATCCAGTCTGTCACTGATGGGCATTTGGGTTGATTCCAAGTCTTTGCTATTATGAATAGTGCCACAATAAACAGACATGTGCTTGTGTCTTTATAGCAGCATGACTTATAATCCTTTGGGTATACACCCAGTAATGGGATGGCTGGGTCAAATGGTATTTCTAGTTCTCGATCCTTGAGGAATTGCCACACTGTTTTCCACAATGGTTGAACTAGTTTACAGTCCCACCAACAGTGTAAAAGTGTTCCTATTTCTCCACATCCTCTCCAGCACGTCTTGTTTCCTGATTTTTTAATGATCACCATTCTAACTGGTGTGAGATGGTATCTCATTGTGGTTTTGATTTGCATTTCTCTGATGGCCAGTGATGATGAGCATTTTTTCATGTGTCTGTTGGCTGTATGAATGTCTTCTTTGGAGAAGTGTCTGTTCATATCCTTTGCCCACTTTTTGATGGGGTTGTTTGTTTTTCTCTTCTAAATTTGATTGAGTTCTTTATAGGTTTTGGATATTAGCCCTTTGTCAGATGAGTAGATTGCAAAAATTTTCTCCCATTCTGTAGGTTGCTTGTTCACTCTGATGGTAGTTTCTTTTGCTGTGCAGAAACTCTTTAGTTTAATTAGATCCCATTTGTCAATTTTGGCTCTTGCCGTTGCTTTTGGTGTTTTAGATATGAAGTCCTTGCCCATGGCTATGTCCTGAATGGTATTACCTAGGTTTTCTTCTAGGGTTTTTATGGTTTTAGGTCTAATATTTAAGTCTCTAATCCATCTTGAATTAATTTTCGTATAAGGAGTAAGGAAAGGATCCAGTTTCAGCTTTCTACTTATGGCTAGCCAATTTTCCCAGCACCATTTATTAAATAGGGAATCCTTTACCCATTTCTTGTTTTTGTCAGGTTTGTCAAAGATCAGACGGCTGTAGATGTGTGGTATTATTTCTGAGGGCTCTATTCTGTTCCATTGGTCTATATCTCTGTTTTGGTACCAGTAGCATGCTGTTTTGGTTACTGTAGCTTTGTAGTATAGTTTGAAGTCAGGTAGCATGATGCCTCCAGCTTTGTTCTTTTGGCTTAGGATTGTCTTGGCAATGCAGGTTCTTTTTTGGTTCCATATAAACTTTGAAGCAGTTTTTTCCAATTCTGTGAAGAAAGTCATTGGTAGCTTAATGGGAATGGCATTGAATCTATAAATTACCTCGGGCAGTATAGCCATTTTCACAATATTGATTCTTCCTATCCATGAGCATGGTATGTTCTTCCATTTGTTTGTGTCCTCTTTTATTTCACTGAACAGTGGTTTGTAGTTCTCTTTGAAGAGGTCCTTTACATCCCTTGTAAGTTGGATTCCTAGGTATTTTATTCTCTTTGAAGCTATTGTGAATGGGAGTTCATTTATGATTTGGCTCTCTGTTTGTCTGTTACTGGTGTATAAGAATGCTTGTGATTTTTGCACATTGATTTTGTATCCTGAGACTTTGCTGAAGTTGCTTATCAGCTTAAGGAGATTTTGGGCTGAGACAATGGGGTTTTCTAAATATACAATCATGTCATCTGCAAGCAGGGACAATTTGACTTCTTCTTTTCCTAACTGAATACCCTTTATTTCTTTCTCTTGTGTGATTGCCCTAGCCAGAACTTCCAACACTATGTTGAATAGGAGTGGTGAGAGAGGGCATCCCTGTCTTGTGCCAGTTTCAAAGGGAATGCTTCCAGTTTTTGCCCATTCAGTATGATATTGGCTGTGGGTTTGTCATAAATAGCTCTTATTATTTTGAGATACGTTCCACCAATACCGAATTTATTGAGAGTTTTTAGCATGAAGGGCTGTTGAATTTTGTCAAAGGCCTTTTCTGCATCTATTGAGATAATCATGTGGTTTTTGTCTTTGGTTCTGTTTATATGCTGGATTACATTTATTGATTTGTGTATGTTGAACCAGCCTTGCATTCCAGGGAAGAAGCCCACTTGATCATGGTGGATAAGCTTTTTGATGTGCTTCTGGATTCGGTTTGCCAGTATTTTATTGAGGATTTTTGCATCGATGTTCATCAGGGATATTGGTCTAAAATTCTCTTTTTTTGTTGTATCTCTGTCAGGTTTTGGTATCAGGATGATGTTGGCCTCGTAAAATGAGTTAGGGAGGATTCCCTCTTTTTCTATTGATTGAAATAGTTTCAGAAGGAATGGTACCAACTCCTCCTTGTACCTCTGGTAGAATTTGGCTGTGAATCCCTCTGGTCCTGGACTTTTTTTGGTTGGTAGGCTATTAATTATTGCTTCAATTTCAGAGCCTGCTATTGGTCTATTCAGGGATTCAGCTTCTTCCTGGTTTAGTCTTGGGAGAGTGTAAGTGTCCAGGAAATTATCCATTTCTTCTAGGTTTTCTAGTTTATTTGTGTAGAGGTGTTTATAGTATTCTCTGATGGTAGTTTGTATTTCTGTGGGGTCAGTGGTGATATCCCCTTTATCATTTTTTACTACGTCTATTTGATTCTTCTCTCTTTTCTTCTTTATTAGTCTTGCTATCAGTCTATCAATTTTGTTGATCTTTTCAAAAAACCAGCTCCTGGATTCACTGATTTTTTGAAGGGTTTTTTGTGTCTCAATCTCCTTCAGTTCTGCACTGATCTTTGTTATTTCTTGCCTTCTGCTAACTTTTGAATGTGTTTGCTCTTGCTTCACTAGTTCTTTTAATTGTGATGTTAGGGTGTCAATTTTAGATCTTTCCTGCTTTTTCTTGTGGGCATTTAGTGCTATAAATTTCCCTCTACATACTGCTTTAAATGTGTCCTAGAGATTCTGGTATGTTGTATCTTTGTTCTCATTGGTTTCAAAGAACATCTTTATTTCTGCCTTCATTTCATTATGTACCCAGTAGTCATTCAGGAGCAGGTTGTTCAGTTTCCATGTAGTTGAGCAGTTTTGATTGAGTTTCTTAGTCCTGAGTTCTAGTTTAATTTCACTGTTGTCTGAGAGACAGTTTGTTATAATTTCTGTTCTTTTACATTTGCTGAGGAGTGCTTTCCTTCCACCTATGTGGTCAATTTTGTAATAAGTGCAATGTGGTGCTGAGAAGAATGTATATTCTGTTGATTTGGGGTGGAGAGTTCTATAGATGTCTATTAGGTCTGTTTGGTGCAGAGATAAGTTCAATTCCTGGATATCCTTGTTAACTTTCTGTCTCGTTGATCTGTCTAATGTTGACAATGGGGTGTTAAAGTCTCCCGTTATTATTGTATGGGAGTCTAAGTCTCTTTGTAAGTCTCTGAGGACTTGCTTTATGAATCTGGGTGCTCCTTTATTGGGTGGATATATATTTAGGATAGTTAGCTCTTCCTGATGAATTGATCCCTTTCCATTATCTAATGGCCTTCTTTGTCTCTTTTGATCTTTGTTGGTTTAAAGTCTGTTTTATCAGCGACTAGGATTGCAACCCCTGCTTTTTTTTGTTTTCCATTTGCTTGGTAGATCTTCCTCCATCCCTTTATTTTGAGCCTATGTGTGTCTCTGCATGTGAGATGGGTCTCATGAATATAGCAAACTTATGGGTCTTGACTCTTTATCCAATTTGCCAGTCTGTGTCTTTTAATTGGACCATTTAGTCCATTTACATTTAAGGTTAATATTGTTATGTGTGAACTTGATCCTGTCATTATGATATTAGCTGGTTATTTTACTTGCTAGTTGATGCAGTTTCTTCCTAGCATCGATGGACTTTACATTTTGACATGTTTATCAATGGCTGGTACCTGTTGTTCCTTTCCATGTTTAGTGCTTCCTTCAGGATCTCTTGTAGGTCAGGCCTGGTGGTGACAAAATCTCTAAGCATTTGCTTGTCTGTAAAGGATTTTATTTCTCCTTCACTTATGAAACTTAGTTTGGCTGGATATGAAATTCTGGGTTTAAAATCTTTTCTTTAAGAATGTTGAATATTGGCCCCCACTCTCTTCTGGCTTGTAGAGTTTCTGCCGAGAGATCTGCTGTTAGTCTGATGGGCTTCCCTTTGACCATAGTATTATTCTTTAATCTCTATGTGCTTATAAGATTGCAATCTAATATCATTACAAGTCATCCCTTGTGTTTAAAGTACAAATCCATCAGAATTAGTTCCCAGATTGTATTAATTCTTTAAGAATTAAAATAACTATTAGCAAGAGAGAAACGAAAAATCTAGGAAAAAGAACAACATAGCATATATATTGTATGCGCGCACACACACACACCCACTCACACAGGCTGGCCTGTTGACTGCTCCAGGCAATGTTGGAATGGGAAGTACGTTTTCTGTTGAGGTTAATATTTTGTGGATTTTTTTAAACCATTGTAAGAAAACCTGCAATAAACTTAAGAGTAGAAAAAATACTTTTGCTGTTAGGAAAGATAAAAGAAAGTTATCATATATTATACTCTATAGATTGTTTCTTTCGCTGGTACCAAAAGAATTGGGCCATGTTTGAAGATCTGAATTTAATTAAGTCTACACAGAATATAGTTTAAAGTTGTGAAGACTTTGCTATTAATATGATAAATAATTTTTCTTAAGACATTGTTTATCTACAGAGAGACCACCATATTCAAGATTTAAGGTAGATTATTTTTGTTCACATCATTTTGAGCTTAGGTTTTGCTTGATACATTCACAAGAAGGGAGCCTTTAATTTATATATTCTGTAAGAATAATTAATAGCTAATTTGCAGATTAAAAAGAAAATCCTGGCCAGGTGCCGTGGCTCACGCCTGTAATCCCAGCACTTTGGGAGGCCGAGGGGGGCAAATCACGAGGTCAGGAGATCAAGACCATCCTGGCTAATATGCTGAAACTCTGTCTCTACTAAAAATGCAAAAAAATTAGCCAGGCCTGGTGGCATATGCCTGTAGTCCCAGCTACTTGGGAGGCTGAGGCAGGAGAATCACTTGAATCCGGGAGGTGGAGGTTGCAGTGAGCCGAGATTATGCCACTGTACTCCATCCTAGGCAACAGAGCGAGACTCTGTCTCAAAAAAAAAATTCCTTTTTTGTTTTTCCACAAAAATTATTTTCTATGTTTTCCTTGAAGGTTTTCCAAGGAAAACTTTGGAAACCATGTCATTTCCCCCTCCCTTGGATTACTTTTAATAATCTCAAGACAGCGTGGATTGGCTTGCAAAGACTAATAGTTGACTTCATGTCCCAGAAACATCAGAGAATGTTGATCATGTTGAGAGCTGCCCCTTTGTAGGCATCTACTGGGTTTCCTGGAAGTGAAAACTTGTAATTTTCAAGTATGGCATGGGAATAGTTGCTCTGAAATACATTCCAGAACTGTCAAGATTAGGTCTTCATAAGAAGTCAGGTCTGAAGAAGTCATTCATTCAAGGTGATGTTTAGTTAGTAGAAATCAGTGAAGGCAATTGCAGAGGTCAAAGATCATGACCCCACGTTCTAATGACTGGAATTGTAAATTCAGTAAATAATCATTATCATTCTTAACTATTGTCCCTCTTGATCAGAACCTAGTTCGAGGTATAAGAATAATGCTACAGCACAATCAAGGTGGGGAAGAGCCATTTTGGCCTCTTGGTCCAAGCATCCATTGTAACAAGACAACTCATTCTGATGTCCCATGATCATGAAAGGAGCCCATGGTAGGATTGAATGAACACTGGTCTCTTAGAAATACTTAGGCTGAATCATGAGGGCCAGGGCCCAAGCCTTTAGTTGGGCCTACTGCTTGAATAGGGCGGCCTTATACAACCAAAATGGCCTAGATTTCCAGCACATTTCCCTGATGCTCTGCAATATTTATCTTTTTCTTGCAAGAGCTCGTTAGCAAGATGGAAGATGTTCAGGTTACTCATGAATGTACATATTATAGACTTCCCTTTATGAGTGTATGTGTCAGTTCATTTTTGTATTGCTATAAATACCTGAGGCTTGGTAATTTATAAAGTAAAGAGGTTTAATTAGCTCACAGTTCTGTAGTCTGTATAGGAAGCATGGTACTGGCATATGCTCAGTTTCTGGTAGGGCCATAGGGAGCTTTTACTCATGGCAGAAGGCCAAGGGGGAACAGGCATGGTGAGAGAGGGAGCAAGAGAGAGAAGGGGGAGGTCCCAGACTCTCTAAGCAACTAGGTCTATTGTGAACTAACTGAGTGAGAACTCAGTCATCACCAAGGGGATGGTGCTAAACCATTCATGAGAGATCTGCCCCCATCATCCAATACCTCCCACCAGGCCCCACCTCCAACATTGAAGATCACATTTCAACATGATATTTGAAAGGGACACACCTCCAAATCCTATCAGTATATGAATTATGTTGAAATATACTTTTCTGGGAGAATATAGGGGAGGTAGGGCCCGTGGTTTGCTCATAAAAATATTTCAAAAATTGTGAAAGCTATCATTAAAAATTAATTTATATATAAACCTGTACTAAATATAAGATCTTAAAAACAACGTTTGTAAATAATCAAAACTCACCACTTCATAATTATTTTACTGCATTTTACTAATATCTATGCTTTTGAGTTTGTGTCTGTTGTGTCTGTATGGGAGAAATATTCTATGGTGGTCTGCTATTGTCATCATATATCTTTTCTCAGTTCAGTGTATTCAGTGATGTCACCTTGGTAGCTTGAAATTAGCCATGATGGGAATAGTCACACCATGGAAACTGGTGAGCACTACAAATAAAGGCTTGATTTATTGTTTGTTGATTGCCTAGACCTTAGACAGTTCCACAGGAAATGCACATTAAACTTAATGTTTAATTGACTATAAATTGACTATAACCAGCACGGTGTGAATGGACCAAAAAATGAGGAAATACTCTTCAAGTATTCAAAAACAATTCTCTGATAGAGCAAAGAAGTCACTTCATCATTGAGAAACTATTGAAGTTCCTGTATTTATCTTCATTGTTTCACTTTCTTGTTAACCAACATTTATGTCAGGACTATACTGTGGCTCATCAATTGCAGCCATAGGTTGGCTGTGAATGCAACAGTTTAGTAAAAACAAAAACATTCTGTGAGATTCAATTAGCTATATAGAATTCACAGGAACAAATATTATGTATTTTATTATTTGCAAATCATATGCTAAGAATCCTTCATATTAGTCACAATTTATAATAATTGTATGTATGTGTCCATCTATCTATGGCTATATTACTTGTTTTAAATGAGAGATGGTTGTTAAATATTTTCCAGAATACTACTCATTGCAACCTATGGATCTAACCTTGTCTGATGTCAGTACTGCCCCTAAGGGTTCTGGGCTTGGCCATTGTGATATTTTAAGTCCATGGAGATGCCACATCACTAGTGATTAAAGCCAAAGAGGTGAAGCTTGAAGACTGAAAAATAAGAGTGAATGGTGACTTAAATTGGAGGCACACACTTGAAAAGGGACAGAGAGTAAGTCAGGATGGGAAACTAGACAGTCAGAGAAAGAATGAGATGAAGGATGGAGGTGGTTCCTGAATTCTCTCATTAAAAGAAGCCCATCTGATGTGAGGCTGCCAGATGATTTATTGTTCTGGGCACACGTGTAAAGGCATGTGTATTTTATGTATATGTACATACATTCACATTTATATACATATGTATATACATGTATGTACATATATATATATATGTGTAATTGTGAATCCATCTGAAGTTCAATTTTTTGTATGAAGGGAAGACCGGGCTTGATTTATTTTCTGAAAGTCTACCAAATTTTATTAGCATGTTCATCAGTAAAATACATTTTTAGTGAGAGAGACACTTGAAAAACAGTGGCTTAAACCAGAGGCTCTCAGACTTTTAAGTAAGCATCAGAATCTCCTGGAGGACTTGTTAAAACCCAGATTGCTGGACTGCTTCTCCAGAGTTTTTGGTTCAGTAGGTCTGGAATGGGGCCAAAGATTCTGGATTTCTAACAAGTTCCCAGATGATACCAATGCTGCTGGTCTGAGAACTACCTTCAGAATTACTGGTTTCAACAAATAAAGTATTGATGAATATCAATGGTGATATGGTTTGGCTCTGTGTCATGGGAGAGACCCAGTGGGAGGGAATTGAACCATGGGGGCAGGTCTTTCCCTTGCTGTTTTCATAATAGTGATTAAGTCTTACGAGATCTGATGGTTTTATAAAGGGGAGTCCCCTGCACATGCTCTCTTGCCTGCTGTCATGTAAAACATGACTTTTCTCCTCCTTTGCCTTCCACCATGATTGTGAGGTCTTGCCAGCCATGTGGAACTGTGAGTCCACTAAATGCTTTTTTCTTTATAAATTACCCAGTCTCAGGGATGTCTTTATTAGCAGCATGAAAATGGACTAATACAAATGGATATAAAAAACTGACTGTCTAGAGGTAGGCCACGCAGGGTGTGGTGGTTGTGTGATACTTTGGGAACCTCTTGTCCTTGACTTTTTCTCCCCAATAATCCTGAAAGTGTGGCTTTAGGCCTCATGGTCTTACGTGGCTCCTGCAATTTCATGCTTCTTTCAAGAAGAAGAGGAACAGCCTCCCCCTAAACTACCCTCCCCTTCCAATTCTTCAGCCCCCATCCGGGGATTTCTGCTTACAGGGTTTTGGCTAGAACTGTGACACATAGCGACTTTTACCTTTAATAATGACTTGAAAATATAGATTATTTTTGCTTTGCATTTTCTTAAACTAGATACATTTCTACCCAAAACAAAACTGGACATGGTAGACATTTATGTGTTCTTAGTAATTTCAGTGGCAGTGTTTCTAGTGTCTCATCATTAAGATGTTGGCTTCTCATATAGACAAAGATTCTCTCTTGACCAAATTCTGCTTAGGCCCCTGTGAACTCTTTCAGCTAGGCCTCAGTTTTTGGATTTTCATGTTCATCTCTGCATTGTACAGTTTTAGCAAGAATCCTGCCAAGTCAGTTTAACTAAAATCCCCCACCATCAATATCTGATCACCTTCAATATCTAATGGAGTTCCTTCCTCATCCTCCACCATCCGCATGGTGATATCTGAATACCTTGGCCTGCCTTGACAAGAATTCTGTTAAGTTTGTTCGGCCAGGATCCCCTCTTACCCCTGATGTATTCTCTTACTAGCGTTCCATCCGCTGACCCACACTCTGCTCCTTGGCTGTAGATTCCCACTTGCTCATTCTATATTTGGAATTAAGCCCAGTTCTATATTGAAGTCTCATTTCCTGCATTGTAATAGTCCTGAATAAGATCTGTTTTTATTGCTTTAACTACTATCCAGCTCTGTTTTTTCGTTGACAATATTAAGGAGATATCTTACTTTCCTTTCTCACTAATAAAAGGATATCAAGGCCAGGCATGTTGGCTCATGCCTGTAATCCCAGCACTTTGGGAGGCATAGGTGGGTGGATCACCTGAGGTTAGGAGATCGAGACCAGACTGACCAACATGGTGAAGCCCCATCTCTACTAAAAATACAAAATTAGCTGGGTGTGGTGGTGCATGCCTGTAATCCCAGCTACTCCGGAGGCTGAGGCAGGAGAATTGCTTGAACCCAGGAGGCGGAGGTTGCAGTGAGCTGAGATTGCGCCATTGCACTCCAGCCTGGACAACAAGGGCAAATAAAACTCCATCTCAAAAACAAACAAACAAAAGACAAAGGCTATCAAGAATAGGTTCTTTAAATGTGATTATATGCTTTTCTTATTTCATGTATTTATGTAGCTGGACTCATTGCATTGGTACATGTCGTAATAATAGATTATCATTGTATTTATATATGATTACTTTCTTATGATGTATTCAGTTTTATTGCATATATTTTGTTCAGATTTTTATACTGTTTTTCATTAATTAAATTGATATGTAGTTGACTTCAGAGTTATATTTAACAGTTTTATATCAGAGTTATTCTAGCTTTACCAAAAAATAGCTATTAAGTGTGTAGTGTGTCCCTGGGAATCTACTAAGCTGAGGTTTATATGCATTATCCCTTTTAAGTTTCACAGCAATTTTATGAAATCTATGCCTTAATTGTTATTCTGTTTTAGATAAGAATATTGAGTTTGAGAGAGCTTGTCTAACGCCACTGATCTAGATATTCTAAGGCTCTTATTCCCTAGATTGATTTTTAATTTATTTGTTTCACTAGGAAGCCTTCCATCTTTTGTTGCGTTGTAGAATAGTTTATGTCGTGTGGAAATTATTGATTTCTCAGATGATTTAAATAATTTATCTATAATATAAATCCAGGTATTTATTATCTGATTCTGTAGTCATTTGAGGAATTTTTTAATGATAATTTAGCATTTTATTTACAGTTGAACTAGATTTTCAATGTCTTCCTTGTCATTGAAATTGTCAAATTTATTAGCACAGAGTTGAACACAAAATACACACATAAAAATCACCTCCGTAGTTGTCACAATCTCTTTCTATTAAAATTATTAAATTATTATAATTACATTATATTTTCCTCAAAGAACTAGACTATGGCTTTATCTATCAATTTTCTCTATGTTCTAATTCACTGTATTATAAATATAGGATCATTACTTTCTACCTCCTGCCTACCTTAAATACTATTATAGTTGTTTCTTCCTAATATCTTAAAATAATTAGCTATGGCTTAGTATATTTTGTGTTTCTGTAACAGAATAGCTGATACTGGGTAATTGATAAAGGAAAGAGATGGGTCAGGCATGGTGGGTCATGTCTGTAATCCCAGCACTTTGGGAGGCCAAGAGGAGGGGATAACTTGAGGCCAGAAATTCAAGACTGGCCTGGCTAACATGGCAAAACCCCATCTGTACTAAAAATACAAAAATTAGTCAGCCATGGTGGTGTACCCCTGTAATCCCAGCAGCAACTTGGGTGGCTGAGGCATAAGAATTGCTTGAACCCAGGAGACAGAGGTTGCAGTGAGCTGAGATTACACCACTGCACTCCAGCTTGGGCAGCAGAGTGAGAGTCCCATCTCAAAAAAAGAAAAAGAAAAGAAAAGAGATGTATTTGGCTTACAGTTCTGTTGACTGCAAAGTCCAAGGTTGGACGGTTGCATCTGTTGAGGGTCTCATGATTTTTCCACTCATGGTGGAAAGTGGAAGAGGAGTGGGCGTATGAAATAGAACACATGGTGAAAGAGGAAACAAGAGAGATAAACCGAGAAAGCCAGATTCTTTCTCAGCAACCCGCTCCCAAAGGAATTTATCCATTCTTGAGAGAGAGTGAGAACTCATTCACCCATGAGAGGGTATTAATCCATTTACAAGGGATATACTTCTGTGATCCAGACACTAGGCCCCACCTCCCAACGTTGCCACATTGGGGATCAAATTTCTACATGAGATTCTGCTGGGACAAACCACATTCAAAGCATAGTAATCTAGTTTCTCTATATATTTTATTATTTTAAAAAATTGATGCAAGTTTTTGAGTCTATCCATGTATTTTCAAATATGGCTACAGTTTGAATTCCTTACCTTTTTGTATATGTTAGTTTCCTTTTCATTGTTCTCTGTTAGTCTCTCATTTTGCATTTGATTTCTTGTTTAGTCAACAGTTATTTAAAAGAAATTATTGAAGTTAGTAAAGGGCTATGAATATTTGTCTGATTTTTTACTATTAACTTTTAGTTATTTTGTGTTTTGTTTTGTTTTATGTTATGATTAGAGAAAACCAGTACAATTTTCATTTTCTAAGTTTACTGAGGTTTTGTTTCTAGAAAATGATGAAATTATATTTTTCAAGGACGTTGTAAAAAAAGACTATATGTGTTTGTCATAGATAAAACTATGTTATATAACTTAGTTTTCTAAATGAATTTGTCAAATATTTTCCACTTGATATTTCATAGACTTATAGTGGTTTATTAAGAATTCCAGTAGAGCCTATTTCTGTCCATTTCTTCTATTTCTGTCAGTATGAACTTTTTATATTATTGTAACCTGACAAAATTTTATAACTCTTATCTCTCCTTTTAGTCTTCTACATTCATTTTCTTTAACTCATATATGCTTTTATTCCTGCGTGGGTGTTTTCTTGTCAATAGTAGTATCACTCTTATACTTTTTAAATCTTTAAAAAACATTTGTTGAAAATATTGTTGGCTATCTCATTTTCTTCATTTTCTTAAGGTTTTTGCTTACTTTATTTTCAATATTTTTCGTGTAAGCAACAGTTATTTGGATTTTTATAAAGTTAAATCTAAACGTTTTGTTTTTCTTAATAGGGATTTTTTTTTTTTTTTGGAATGGGATCTTACTGTGATGCCCAAGCTGGTCTGGAACAGAGATCTTTCCTCAGTCTCCCAAGTAACTGGGATTATAGGTGTGTGTGACTGCATGTGGCAATAAGAAATTTTAATCCATATACATTAATTATCATAAGTAATCTTTTAAATCTACTTTTGAGATTTTGTTTTTTTTTTGTAAGTTTATTCTTCTTGTTCTTTATTAATCTGCCTTTTACTAGATGAACTATATATTTTTCAGTTGTATTTGTTTCAGGCATTTGGAAGATGCAGTCCCACTTTTAGTTCTTTCAGTTTCTTTTATTCAGAGTTATTTTTTAGTTAAAATGTGAGCATATGTAAAGCTTTAATTATTCATTCAGCAAGCATTTCTGATTGGATTTTGTAAGCGAGACACTATTGTAGGCCATGAGATAGCATGGTTGGCAAATAAATAAATTCAAATTCATTGGTTTTGGCAATGATTTCTTGGATATGACACCAAAAGCACAGGCAAAGAAAATGAAAACAGACAAGTGGAACTACAACAAACTGAAAAGCTTCTACACAGCAAAGGAAACAATAAAGAGAATGACAAGTCGGTCTGTGGAATGGGAGAAAATATTTACAAATTACATATCTGATAAAGGGTTAATATCCAAAATATATAAGGAACTCCTACAACTCAATAAGGGAAAAACAAGCAACCCAATTTAAAAATTGGCAAACGACTTGAATAGACATTAATTCAGTCAAGACATACAAATGACCAATGGGCATATAAAAAAATACTCATCCCTAATTGTTAGGGAAATACAAATCAAACTACAATGAGATATCATCTCACATCAGTTAAGATGGCTATTATAAAAACAAAAACAAAACAAAACAAGATAACAACTGTTGATTAGAGTGTGGAGAAAAGGAACGCTTGTACACTGTTGGTAAGAATGTAAATTGGTAACAATCACTATGGAAAACAGTGTGGAGGTCCCTTGAAAAATTAAATATAGAACTATCATATCATCCAGCAATCACACTTCTAGGTGTATACCCCAAATAATTAAAATTATGATTTCGAAGAAATATCTGTACTCCCATGTTCATTGCAACATTATTTATAATATCAAAGACATAGAAACAACCTAAATGCCCATCAACAAATTAATGGATAAAGAAAATGTGGTTTATATATACAGTGAAATATTATTCAATATTAAAAGAGAAGAAACTTCTGGCTGGGTGTGGTGGCTCATGCAGTCACAGCACTTTGGGAGGTTGAGGCAGGTGGATCACCTGAGGACAGGAGTTTGAGACTAGCCTGGCTAACATAGTGAAACCCCATCTCTACTAAAAATGCCATAATTAAGCAAGGCGTAGTGGTGGGTTCCTGTAATCCCAGCTACTTGGGAGGCTGAAACAGGAGAATTGCTTGAACCTGGGTGGTGGAAGTTGCAGTGAGCTGAGATTGCACCATTGTACTCCAGCCTGGATGACAAGAATGAAACTTCATCTCAAAAAAAAAAAAAAAAAAGGAAGAAGAAGAAACTTCTAACATTTGCAACAACCAACTACATGGATGAACCTGGAGAACACTGGAGTAAGTGAAATAAGTCAGGCATAGAAGGACAAATACTGCAAGATTTTATGTATATGAGGTACCTAAATTAGTCAGATTCACTGAAGCAGAGAACAGAACAGTGGTTACCAGGAGAAGGGAGAAATGGGGGGGTTGTTCAATTGGTATGAAGGTTCAGTTATGCCAGATAAATTAGTTCTAGACATCTGCTATACAGCATAATGCCTATAATCAACAATGCTGTATTGTGTACCTTAAAATTTGTGAGAAGGGTAAATCTCATGTTAAATGTTCTTACCACAAAACCAAACCAAAACAAAAAACAAAGAGACACAAATAAACTTTTGTGGGTGATGGATATGTCTATTGTCTTTATTGTGGTGGTGATTTCATGGGTGTATGCATATATCCAAACTCATCAAATTTCATACATTAAATATATGCCATTTTTATATATCAACTATATCTCAATAAAGATGTTTTCTAAAAAGACTATTAAATACGTCTTTCCAAATTACAATCATGTAAAGTGTTATAAGGAGAAGTACATAGTATCATAAGGTTGAATAAGAGGAGAAAAGTTGACTCAGACATGGAGGCCAGGCAGGCCTTGGCCCTTTAATTGTCCATCTTGTTGCTTGACTTGGCATAAAACTTTGTAACTATTTAGGGGTCATGGGCCCTGTTGAGTTTTCAGGTTGGCTAAGGCTTGGTAGCAACAACGCAGTGACTTTTGTCTTAAAAGAAAGCATTATTTCATTTATATACATCCGATTATCTTCCAAGTGACCGAGGCCAAAAGATAGCTTTCTTTACAACGATTCTGAGACTGTTTTTTTTTTTCACTTTGAAATGTGAATAGAAGCAAACAAATAATCCATCATCAACAACAATAGCAAAATCTATTTTTCAAAAAAGCATTTTATGACTTTTCTGAAATCTAATGCACTTTTGTACAGTTAAGAATTTAATATTCTGTCTTTCATTCTCAGCAAAACCTCTTGAAAAGGTGATAAATTTGTCCCTGATTTTGATAAAATGACTTTAATTGCAGGAGACAGTATTCATGTAGGATGCAGACATCCCCTTAATGTCAGTGTAGTCTGGTAGAGAGCATAACGAGGCTCAGTACCGCGTGTATAGCTTTCATCTTCGCCCTAGAAGCAAAATTAAACAAGTAGTTCATCATTTCAGGCACTCCATCTGCACCTTAGGTACCAACATGTTTTGTTCAATTTAATTTTTACTCAACAAATAAACATTTTACCATTTCAAATGTACTGGCAGCCTTTAGAATTTTCAAAAAGTGTTCATAAACTAGGAGTTTTTCTTGGACGTCATCAGTGTGAATATACAGGATAAAAACCAGGAATCTGGCAGCACAGAGGAATATTAGGATCAAATTACATCCTGAAGATAAAGGGAATAATTGTCAATTCATCTATATCCTACTTCAAAACATAAGAAGACCAACATTTCTGGACTGGATAAAATCATTTGTCAGAGGTGTTGCCTTACTTTTTCCCCTCTTCTCCAAGACACAACCGGTTCCATCATTTCCAGGGTACCTGGCTTTACCATGGTCCCCATAGCTGTGAGGATCTTCTTTTTGTTTGGATTTGAGATAAGCAAATTTGGAAGATGCTTTTAGATAAGGATTGTGTATTAGAAACTAATTCAACTTTGCTAAAATTATCTAGTCTGCACAATGAACCTCCTTTTTCACACAGATTTGTGCTGATGTATTCTTAGGATGTACAATTGTAAGGTCAACTTTACAATCGTTGTGTTTCATAACACATAACAATGTGATGCATTTCCTTGAATGCCTTTACATTGGTCTTGAAACCGTCTTGAGCCAGGAATCAGCAATCTGTCCTACCCCCCAAAATGAAAGTAACTTTAAAACCACTAGCAAAGAAAGCCTATTTCTGTGTCTTTTTCTTCTCTTTCTTTACTCTATTTTTTCTTAGCAATTGGCCTATTTATCTCAAATTGTGTTCTCCACTTAGCAAAACAAAACAAAACAAAAAAATTTTATCTGTAAAACCACTGCGTGGGAGAAGTATAAATCAGAGCAGTGAGACAAGAAGCAGGCGTGTTGAGGATTGCTGGCACCATTCTCTCTGCAGTTGTACTATCTTTAACATGAGAAAGAAAAAAAAGTGCTACTGGAGACCAAGTTCCATCAAAATAATGGAAAAAACCAAAAAAGCAGAAAATCTTGAAATTCATGAGATGTATAATCTAAATTAGGAGACAGGCAGAGGGAATTCCTAGGAGGAGATGGCGCAAGATATTAGTGGTGCAATTTATTTCTACTCCAGATAAAAGCAGAATGAAAGTTCTCAGAAGGGAAGTCTTCAAAAATAAAACACAAAAACAGAGAACTTATGTCTGATGAAATATTATTCTGACAACTGGCAAGTGTGTGAAAAATTAGCAATAAATATAAGTAAAAATGAAATAAATGAAAACAGGCAGGAATCAGAGATGTCAGGTGGCCTAGACAGGGATTCCCAATTGTGGCAAAGTGAAGAGGCTGGCAAATATTCTCCCACTAATATAAGTATGAAACTGGACACATTTAAATATAAACAGACAAACCACACATATTTCAGGGCTCTGGAAATTAAACAAATACAAACAACAAATTGAGAATTTACTAATTAAAAAAAAAATCACTCTACTTCAGTTAAGCACGATGGAAGTCTGTGCCATTCTTGCCTGGGGCGATTCCTGTCCAATCCTTCAGTCATTTGGCATGATAGTACTGTCCGGTGGGGCTGGTCATAAAATTATTAATAGCAGCTTTGCTGCTGTAGAGGCAGACTTGATTTGGAGTGCAGAGCAAAAAACTCCCGTATCCAAATAGGAAAAGAATAATGAAAGCCATAATACTGCAATAAAAGACTGAAGTTATCCTTGGTGGGGTGAACAGCAGAACCAATGGCACCATGGAAGAGCTAGCTGAGGTCTTTATAACACATCACTGGCAGACTGGGAGGCCTTGCATATGTACAGAGGAGACCTGTAAGGACACTACAGGAAGTAAAAGCCTGATACGTGGATGTGCTGCCATCACACAAACAGATCTATCAATGGGGTATAAGCCCTACTGGCTCAAGGTGCCAGAGCACAACATCTGGCCAGTCTTGGGGTGACCACTAAGCTATACATACTCTGTTGATTCCCAATCTAGTCTGACGGAGAAAAAAATGAGAGAAGACACAAACTATTATAGCAAATTCAAGAATAAAAGAGAACACATCACTACCACCCCTCAAAAATTAAAATAATTGTAAGAAAATATTATCAACGATTAAAATTTTGAATAAAGCCCTGGAAGAAATGAGGGAATATGCCATGTAGATATCTGGAGAAAGAGCATTCCAGGAAAGAAATAGCAAGTGCAAAGGCCCTGGTCAGAAGCCTACCTGGTGGGTTGAAAAACAGTGATCGGACTCTTTGGCTAAAGCAGAGAGAAACAAGAGAGCGTAACAGAAGATGAGGTCAGAAACAGGAAAGAATCTGGAACCCAGATCACATGAGGCCTTATAAACTTTGGAAAAAGGTTAGCAGTTTTTAAAAAGTGAAACATAAACTTATTGTACAACTCAGAAATTCCATGCCTAGATATCTACCCAAGGGAAATGAAATCATAAGTCCACACAAAACTTGTACATATATGTTCATGGCAGCAATATTTCTAGTAGCCAAAAAGTGGAAACAATTCATCAGCTGGTGAAAGGATTAACAAAGTGTTGTATATCTATAAAGTAGAATACAATTCATCAATAAAAAGATACAGACTACAGATACATGCTATGACATAATGAATCTCAAAATATTATGCTAAGTGAAAGAAGCCAGATGCAAGAGACTACGTATTGCATGATTCCATTTATATGAAGTTTCCAGAAAAGGCAAATTTATAGAGACAGAAAACAGATGAGTGGTTGCCTGGGGCTGGGAGTGGAAGTGAAGATTGACTGCAAACAGGCACAAGGGAGCTTTTTTGGGGTGATGGAAATGTTTCAAAGCTGGTTTGTGATGGTAGTTGCATTACTCTGTACATTTACCAAAGTTCACTGAATTGTATACTTATGATGGGCGCATTTTATGGTGTATAACTTGTACCTCAATCAAAAAAAGATGGTAATAATTAACTTTGGTGAAAATATAAGAAAGGAAGTGTAATCATAGTACAGTGCTCAGCTGTGAGTAATATTTACACAGACTTAACTGAATATTGATTTAATCTAAAAATGACTACAACTGAATTGGAATCATAGAGGAGGGAAAGTAGAGGCAATGGGAGCCTAAGAGAGTAAAATGCTAAACTACCATAATAGGAAGTAATTAGATAATGCTCAACATTCATGTATCTAAGAATAGCAAATACACATACTATTTAAACATATAAAGTTAGGTAAATGTCAAAAGAAACAGCCGAAAGAATCAAAGTGACTGCTTCTGAAATTACCAACCTGGGAGTAGAAAAAAGTGGGTGGGAAATAGATTATTTTATGTTATAAACCTTTTAGCACAATTTGAAATTTTAAAGCATATGAATTTAATTACGACTTTAAACATGCAAGCTTCCTTATTTTTTTTCTCTCTTCTCTGTTTTTCTTTCCTCTGCTTTCTGGGAGATTTTTCTAACTTTTTTCTAAATTTTATTTCCTAGTAAATCTATTAAGTTAAAAAAATTAATGCTCTCATGTTTTCAATTCCATACTCTTTCTTTTGTTCTTTGAATGCTCCTTTTTATAGCATCTTATCAATGCTCTTCTTTCTCTAGGATTATTGTGTTTTTCTCAAGTTTTTTTTCCCCCCCTGCAGTCTTTGTTTCCTTTGCATGTTTTTTTTTTTTTTCTTTCTCTTTTTGGTTTCAATTATTCACATTATAAGGTTTTCTCTGCTGTCTGTGGATCTTGGTAGCTCACTTATGTTTAAGAGTATCAACCTAAGATTAATATCCGCAGAATAAACTCCTGGTGTTCTGCCTGGTGATGGGGGAGAATTTGCCCAACTTCACAGAGTAGAAGAGGGGATTTGGTGTTTGTTCCTTAAACTGCTCTTAACCAATTTTCCTTATGTTAGTACCCCATTTCTGGGAGCACTTAGTCCTGATATCTGAGCCTTTGGAGGAGTCTGTGAACACATTCAGGCTTCCCACATTACTGGATTAGGATTCATC
Organism: Macaca thibetana thibetana; assembly: GCF_024542745.1. NCBI lineage: Eukaryota > Metazoa > Chordata > Mammalia > Primates > Cercopithecidae > Macaca > Macaca thibetana. The sequence goes on from NC_065590.1 coordinate 39,632,225, forward strand.
TTCTTCCAGTTTCCTGTTAGTTACCACTGGTTCATCTGCTTCCCCTTTCCACAAATGTAGTTGAAGTTGTATCCTCTTCTGCTCTACTAATACTTTGAGATTTAGGTCTTTAAAAGCAAAAATCCCTTTATTGCCATTTTTAGTGGAAAGGAGAAAAATTATAGGCATATGTTCAATCTTCCATTTTATCTGCATAACTGACATAGATATTTTGACTGCAGGATCATTTTTGATGTTGCATAAACAAAGAAACAATTAAAATCTTGATTTCCAAGGAAAATTGGTAAGTGATGTTTGAAATGGACATCCATACCTTGGACCAGAGCATGTCAACTTCTGGGAAAGACATGAGATTGATACAAATTAAGTCTGAGGATAAGGGAGGTTGGGACGGGCTAGGGTTGGCACATATAGTAGGCGATGAGGTGGGTGTCAGACAACGTGCAGAAAAAAATCGTACCAAACCCAGACTCATATGTCTACTCAATAACAACTTTTTTTTTTTCCAGAACCAGTCTAAGCAAAATATTTGCTTATTTTCTAGTGTCCTACATAATATGCATATCAAATCCTCTCATTTCTTTGTTAAAGTAGCAGTAATCATGCTCATTTAATTTTAAATAATACGTGCATTTATCAGCTTAATGATGGCACGTATTTTTCTGTTGGAAAATTTAAAGGAATCTTCTGCTTTTGGTAGTGTTGTTGATTACAATTCCCGAAGCAGAGTGTGAATAATTCAGAAATGCATTTCTTAACTCCTATTGATCATATGAATAGGGGAAATTTTCCCCAAGTCAAAAGTATCTTATTTTTTCTTCAACCAGAGGTGTTATCAATTTGTTTCATTTTACATAAAGTTCTAATTTTGATTGAGTATTTATTATAAAATGACTGTAAGGGAAGAGATATTTGTGTTACATTATAATCTTATTCTCAGTTCCCGGTTGTCCAGGATATTGTCACATCTCTTTTCCTATCAGATCTTTTAGTATTCAATATTATACATATATTTAATTGAATTATTTAGGCTATTGTATAATAATCATTTAAGAGCTATTTTCATGTCTTTAAAAGTTAAATCAGTTATGACACTTAAAAATTATTGTTAGTTCTAAAAGTAATATATACTTGTAAAAAAATTTATGTCATATCAGAATGAAAAAGTAAGGAGTGAAAGTGTCCCTTAATTGGAGTGGTTATGTCTGCTAAGCATCTTCCTTGCTAAAATAATAATATGCGAGTAACAAAGCAGTGATTTTACATTCTGACAGACTAACTTGGATGTTAAAATAGCCAAGACAATAGTCTCTTTAGTCATTATGTGGGGATCGACAAGTTTGTCTCAAATTGCACTGTGCATTTGATTAGTGGTACTGTTGAATCTTGAGAGGAATGGTATCTGGATGCAAATGGAAAAAGAAAAGCCTTGGAAGTGGTGAAGGAAGAGAAAGATGTTGACTGATTAGAAAATAATTGCTTTGGAGAATAGAGGTGGATTTCTGGTAAATGCACCCAGACACCTTTGGGTTGGGTGTGCTAGGTGATGTAAGTCAAAACCTTTTCTACCTTTCAGGTACCTGTTCTTAATGTTCTGATTCACAGATTAAAGTCTGAGGAAGTGAGGAATGTACTTCTTAACTCATCCTTATTGTTTACAGAGAGATTGGAAATCCCTTGAAGAGTAGGATGTGCTCTTTTGCCTTCAGTCAATGTAGTTGCCAGATTTTGTCTTTTTATAAATCCTTGTCATGAGGTTAAGAACAGAATTTAAATGGAAACTTGTAGGATATTTAAACAGACAGGAGACTCAAATACACTGTGTTTGTCTTATTTCTGCTGTCATTTATATTCTACAGCTTTCATATGATAGTTGATTATGGCATAGGAAACATGGTGCTATGGTTTCCAGAGCAAAACTTTATAGGACTATATTTTTATTAGGGAGGAGTAGGTGGTTCAAAGGAAAGAGTATTGGACTTCAGAAAATATAATTTGAGTTCCAATCTGTCACTCACTAGTTGTGTAAAATGGTTCTAAGTTACTTAACTTCTCTGAGCTTCAGTTTCTTCATCTGCAAAACGAGATGATGCCTGCTGCTTGGGGTTGTTGCAAAACTTAAAGACATGCTATTTGGGAAAGTGCAACATCAACTGTGTAATGGTGAACAAAGAGAAGTGTGGTCCTTGCCTTCACGGAGCTTGCTATCAGGAGGGACAGTCAGTATTAGATAATCAATATCACCAGCAAATGTAAAACTGCATCTGTGACATGCTACTATACTCCATATCCCACCTTCCAAAAAATCCTATTGTCTCTGTCTCTGTCTTCATTATATAGGGAATCCTCACTTTGTGGTTGATAGGCTTGAATTTCAGTTACCACAGTTTAGTTAAACAATGCCAGCTCACCGACAACATGGTTCAAATTTCAGTTACCACAATATATTAACTGAGTAATACTAGCTCTTCAGCTCATAAATCTCTACAAAAATAATAGCTGCTCATCATAATCAATGATCAATCATGTGACTTCTTTCAGAGCTTGTCAGTGACTCATCATAGCACATCTCTTATTCCCAGCAAAGTATGCAGTTGTGTTGACTCCTTGTCTCTTAGTGACAAATACATATGACATTTCACAAAAATGGATAATTGAAAGAAGAAATTGACCCATAAAGATGAAAGTGTGGCAAAAAAAAAAAACAAAAACAAAATGATAATAATGGTGGAAGTGAAATGCAAATCAAATGTAAATGGAGTTATAGAAGAAATACTTATCCGTGGCAATGTAAGTGCTACCATACTTCAAGAGACTCTAGATTTGTAGCCAGAAGGACTGTGTTCAGATGGACTTACCAACAAAAATGAAGAAAGTAGTTGCACTAAAAAGGATGAAGATGCCCCAGAGGAAATTACAGAGAAATTAACTGCACATTAAAGACAGTCAGAAGTATTTCATGATGTTGAAAGTACAAACATTAAATGGTGGAAGTTGATGCAAATTTAAATAGAAGTATAATAATTCACCAAGGTATATAGGAAAGAGGCTTGCTCATTATTGTAAATTATATGGCAATTTTAAAAAGGCAAGAACTGTTCAAAGCACTCTTCATACGTGTTTTATTTTTTACAAAGAAACAAAACACTATTTTTCTAGTGTTTCAAATTACTGTGTTCTAAATAAACAATAGTTTTAGTAGTTTTTAGTATTTCATTTCCCTATATATTTTAACTGACAGAGAGTTTTTAATGTTTTGAGAAAAATTTTAAAGGTTGTAGAATAATCACAATTATTCCTATTGATTATTAGGATGAGATTATTGATTATTAAGTTGCACAGTCATATTTACTGTTCTGCAGCATATTCAAAGATTGCCTGAATATATTAAAAAAATTCGACCATCATCATCTCATGCTTGGATTATCGCGATAGTCATCTGAACTGTTTTTTTTTCTGCTTCTTGCCTTGTTCTCCTGAAGCTTATCCTCAACGCAGAAGCCAGAGTCATCCTGAGAAACATATGCTAGATCACGTCATGCTTCCACTACTGGTTTCTGATCTCACTCAGATTAGAAGCCACCATTCTTACTTTTATAAGGCCTCATGTGATCTGGGTTCCAGATTCTTTCCTGTTTCTGACCTCATCTTCTGTTACGCTCTCTTGTTTCTCTCTGCTTTAGCCAAAGAGTCCGATCACTGTTTTTCAACCTACCAGGTAGGCTTCTGACCAGGGCCTTTGCACTTGCTATTTCTTTCCTGGAATGCTCTTTCTCCAGATATCTACATAGCATATTCCCTCATTTCTTCCAGAGCTTTATTCAAAAGTCACCTTCCCCATGTGATTATTTCCCTGGCTACCCAATATCTGAAGTTTCAGCCCTTCCTTTCTCATCCCTCTTTTCTTCTTTATTTTTATCTTTCCCTTAGTAAGTATCACTAACACTGTATTTTTCACATTTTAATCTTGCTTATATTTATTTCCTTCACTGCAATGTAAATAGAAGGAAGAGAGGGATCTTCTTTTTGTTTTTGTTCTCTGTGACATATCCTCAGTGCCTTACATGTGGTATGTGGCCTCTGAATATCTGCTAAATTAATGTGGAGTACATGATTGAAAGTCTACACTTTCAACAGTTTTCAGAAACAAAATTATTTCTGGATCATAAAGGAACTATTGTATGATATTTCACAAGTAAATTAATATTTTTATCATCTGGATATTAAATTTTACAAGTAGATAAAAACAACTAAATACAGCTTTGTCTTCCATGACAAACATATTATCATTTAGTTTCCTAAATGGTAGTAAAGTAGGGATGTTTGTTTGTGTCATTGGCATTGAGAGCTATGGAGTTATACAAAAGATGCCATTCATCAAAGTCCTGAAGGAAATATTCAGTTGCATTTCAGCAGCTAATGCAATTAGGAGGGAGATATTTTGTTCAAAAGAAATCATACTATAACTAAAGAAAAAAAGGAACACTCCACATAATAATATTTTTAATTCTACATAGGTTAAAAACAGAAGGTAAGATAAATTAGCTCTTGATGATATTAATTTTCAGCTATATCCTCCACTATTTCTCTCCTTGAAGTTTCTGTAACTGCTTTTAGTAGTCAAAACTTAAAAAATTTTCTACCTCCTCTTTTTAACACTTTTACCCAATGTATGAATCTTCCATTTTTTACATTTTTGTTTCTCACTTTTAATTCTATTTTTCCTCTGCCATGTTCCCTAACCTTGAATTTGCTTTTCTTTCTTAAACTAGCTTTCCCTCAGTTCTCTCATTATACTTTTTTTCTATGAAACTTTTAAGATGCTTATAGAAAATTCTTTTGCAGAGATAAAATATGGATATAATTGAGTTAGATTGAAAGGGCAAAGTAAAATGAAATATTGAGAAACAGTTTAATTGTCATTAGCTGAGGGATTTTCTTGCTTTCCCCAGTGTGTTCAGGGCCTATCTTTATTTGTAGTATGAGTAAGAAAATATAATGTGATCTGGCCAGGTGCGGTGGCTCACGCCTGTAATCCTAGGACTTTGGGATGCTGAGGCGGACAGATCACCTGAGGCCAGGAGTTTGAGACCATCTGAGGAGTTTGAGATCACCTGAGGCCAACATGGTGAAACACCATTTCTACTAAAAATACACACACACACAAAATCAGTCAGGTGTGGTGGTGCATGCCTGTAATCCCAACTACTCAGAAGGCTGAGGTCCCAGAATCACTTGGGCCTGGGAGGTAGAGGTCTTGGTAAGCCAAGATCACACCACTGGAATCCAGCCTGGGTGACAGAGCAAGAATCTGTTTCAAAAAATAAAATAAAATAAAAGAGAGAAAAGAAAATATCCTGTGACCTATGTCAGTCAAGGAGTCTAGGCTGTGTTGGGTTCAGCATCTTCCAGCTCGCTCAGGTTTATGAGATCTCCTGTGATCTCAGCCTGTGTAGAACTGAAAACCACACTTTGCCCTGGGGTTCCCCCTAGATGCTTGGGGCCAGCTAATTGTTCCAAACCTCTCTCTTTGAGCAGACTCAGCTGTGCTCTGAATGCCAGCCTCTGGTCATCTCTTCATTTTAGTCGTCTCCCCCTGGACTCTGCATGTTCTTGCTGCCCATCCTTCTGTCACTGCCCTTTACCCAACACTACCCGCTCTGCCCACTGAAGCCTCTGCTCCATGGTAAATAAACTCTCTTGGTCTTTAGCTTTTCCTAGACCTCCCTTAGTTTTATGACTGAAGTGAAATCAGAGCTCCCTGAAATGTGTGATGGGGATAAGGTGGAAGCAATATCTAACTTCTCATGCCTATGTGCCTACTCAGTTTCACTCTAGTGTAAAAACATTGTGGTGTTTTTCCTTTTGTTTTTCTTTTTGTAGAGACAGGATCTCACTCTATTACCCAGACTGGAGAGTGCAGTGGTACGATCACAGCTCATTGTAACCTGGAACTCCGGGGCTCAAACAATTCTCCTGCCTCAGTCTCCCTGGTAGCTGGGATTACAGGTGCTCACCACCACATATGACTTCTTTTTAAATTTTCTTGGGTTTTGCTGTTTCTCAGGCTGGTCTCAAACTCCTGAGCCTCCCAACACACTGGGTTTATAGGCATGAGTCACTGCGACTGGCTACAAATTATTCTCTTTTGAGGCTTCTCTCTTCAGATGCTAACCACCTACCTTACCAGTCATTGTCATTAACTGAATTGTGGACCCATATAGCTGCCTTCATCAACAGCACTGGCCCCCAGCTTAATCGTTCCTTTCACTTAAGTCCACAACCATTCTTGGTCATGCATGTCTACTTTGGAGGCACTTTTCAACCATTAGCATATACGGCCATGTTAGGCTATAATTAGTTTTTTAAAGCAGCGAGACAAACATTTCCTAATACTAAAAATGGCAGTCTATGTAATCATTTACAAATATTAAGGTCCTGTAGAAGAATGAAACACCCCACCTCTTTGAATTGAAGAATGACCAAGTGACTCTCTTCGGCCTATGCAGTATGAAAGGACAAATCATGTGTTACTTCCATTTTAAAGTCGTAAGAGCCAGGGAGGGCTTCATTACATTTTCCCCACCCCTGTGCTCACTGAGATACAATAAAAGTGTGCAATAAACGTTATGTTAAGCTGCTGATATTTTCTTGCTGCTGATTCTCTCAGCACAATTTAGCATATACTGATGGATATATTAAGAAACAGATTTCTCCTCCTCCACACACATAAAATAAGGTTTTTATCAGTAAGGTACTTTATTTTATATCCAAAATAATCTATGCTTGTGAGAGAGAGAGAGAGAGAGAAAGAGAGAGAGAGAGAGAGAGAGAGAGAGAGAAAGAGGTACTGTCGTATCAAACTAGTCTAGACCCTTCATGTTCCTAAAGACAACCATGGATCAATTTTCAAAATACCACGATAGCATATAATGTTCCTCCTTAAAATAAAGTGAAGTATAACCAAAAATAGGAATAGTCCCATAAATCCCTAATGAAGATTCCTGCATGAAAGACATGAAAGACAATCTTTGATGCAGTCAGTGGCAGAGATCCGTTCTTAAGCCCCCCACCCATTCAGATATGGTTATACCTCAGCAACATGGCAGACTATTGCACAACAACTTCATGAATGCTTGGAAGAGTCCCAGTTGTAAGCACTGAGCCCCTGAGTGCCAGAGACCTTCTTGTATTAATGGTTCTAGAAAAGATATTTAGACTTTTTGTCACTTCGTAGTTTGCAGATGAGGGTCCCTCTGCCTCAAAGGCTCTTTTGCCACATTCACCCCCTTCTTTACCTAGGTAGGCCCTGCTTCTGGGATTTGTGGATTAAAGTATACAAACAGTAAAACACTTTAATGGATATCCAAGAAATAGTTGTCAGAAATTTGTATCAATTTAAACTCCTACTAGCAGTGTGTGAAAGTGTCCTTCCCACCAAAAGGAGGACATATTTTTAATATTATGTTTCAAAATAATGTTAAGTTGTTTCAAAAAATGTTTTAAACCACATAATTGTATACATGTCCAAACCCAATGCTTTATTCTGTGAATGTTTGATACATTATAATTATAGTACCAATAACCCCTATAATTCTTTACCTTGGTTTATTCTACGGAATTATTTCAGCACTTTGGGAAAAATCATTCTGGGCATGTTGTAAAATTTGTTTTATTAGCCATGAGTGAAACCTGAAACTGTAGGTATTTAAGCAATTGCTTCTTGAGAGGTGTTCATCCGAGTGCAAATGAGTTTGGCTCTGAACAGATTTTAGCAGGCATTTGACAGCTTGGATGACTGGCACATTGTCATCTTCATAACACACCTAAAATGCAGAGTGCCAAAAATCACAAACAGGTTGGGTGTAGTTAAAGATCTGAGACCTTGTCCAACTTAGTTAATCTTTTAAATCATAGCAGCAGAAATATGCCAACTTTAATTAAAATTGCAGATTATGGTGTAAAACATGACTACCTGATCCACAGATACGAATTTTTTTATATTAATGTTCCATATTTGTGTTATAAGACTCATGTATTGTGTGGACTTGGCAGCTAATGGTACTGGGAACCCTCTTGGGCAATGATGGTTGATTTTGGCATAACAAGCAGCATTTTTTTTCTCTGATCATTTTGATTTCATGCTCTAGGGCTATTTAACTTCGGTAATTTTTATGGATGGGGAACAAAATCTATGTTTTTATATAATATATTGATAATTTATTATCAATATATCCATTTAATAAAGGACCGTGAAAGGACTCAGAGAGCCAGTGGTTCACACCATATAAGATATTCTTCTTGGGAAGTATTAGGGTTTTTTCATTAGAGGGATTTTGGATCATAGGATGTGTGTGTGTGTGTGTGTGTGTGTGTGTGTTTTAATGTTCTGCTGTTGGTGAAATACAAAAAAGAGAACAAAGTTATGTTGTCAACCAAATCTCATCTTGGAGCATAGTTCCCATAATCCCCACGTGTTATGGAAGTGACCAGGTGGAGATAATTGAATCATGGGGGATGGTTTATTATGTTTTCATGATGGTGAGTTAGTTCTTATGAGATCTGATGGTTTTATAAGGGACTTTCTTCTTCACTGGGCACTCACACTTCTCCCTGCTGCCATGTGAAGAAGGATGTGTTTCCTTCCCCTTCCACCATGATTGTAAGTTTCCTGAGGCCTCCCCAGCCATGCTGAACTGTGAGTCAATTAAACCTCTTTCCTTTATTAATTACCAGTCTTGGGTGTGTCTTTATAGCAGCGTGAGAACAGACTAATACAGTAAATTGGTATCAGGTGGTGGGATTCTGCTGTAAAGGTACCCAAGAATATGGAAGCAACTTTGGAATTGAGTAACAGGCAGAGGTTGGAAGTTTGGAGGGCTCAAAAGATGACAAGAAAATGTGGAAAGTTTCAGAAATTCCTAGAGACTTGTTGAATGTCTTTGATGACAATGGTGATAGTAATATGGACAATGAAGTCCAGGCTGAGGTGGTCTTAGATGGAGATGGAGAACTTGTTGGGAACTGAAGTAAAGGTCATTCTTGCTATGCAAAGAGACTGGCAGCATTTTGCCCCTGCCCTAGAGATCTGTGAAACTCTGAACTTGAGAGAGATAGTTTAGGGTATTTGGCAGAAGAAATTTCTAAGCAGCAAAATGTTCAAGAGGAAGCAGAGCATAAAAATTTGGAAAATTTGCAGTTTGACAATATGATATAAAAGAAAACCCCATTTTCTGGGTATAAATTCAAGCCTGTTGCAGAAATTTGCATAAGTAGCAAAGAGCCAAATGTTAATCACCCAGACAATGGGGAAAATGTCTTCAAGGCATGTCAGAGACCTTCATGGCAACCCCTCCCATCACAGGCCTGGAGGCCTAAAAGGGAAAAATGGTTTCCTGGGCTAGGTCCAGGGACCCCCTTTTGTGTGCGGCCTAGGCACTTGGTGCCCTGAGTCTCAGCTGTCCCAGCTATGGCTAAAAGGGACCAAGGTACAGCTTGGGCCATGGCTTCAAAGGGGGCAAGTCTCAAGCCTTGACAGCTTCCATGTGGTGTTGAGCCTGTGGGTGCACAGAAGTCAAGAATTGAGGTTTGGGAACCTCTCCCTAGACTTCAGAGGATGTATGGAGACACCTGGATGTCCAGGCAGATGTGTACTGCAGCGGCAGAGCACTCACAGGGAACTTTTGCTAGGTCAGTGCAGAAGGGAAATGTGGAGTGGGAGCCCCCACACAAAGTCCCCACTGGGCTACTGCCTGGTGGAGCTGTGAGAAGAAGGACACCATCCTCCAGACCCCTAAATGGTAGATCCACCGACACCTTGCATGGTGCGCCTGGAAAAGCCACAGACACCTAACACTGGCTGAAAGCAGCCAGGAAGGGGGCTGTATCTTGCAAAGCCATAGAGGCAGAGCTGCCCAAGGCTGTGGGAGCCCACCTCTTGCATCAGCATGACCTGGATGTGAGACATGGAGTCAAAGGAGATCATTTTAGAAATTAAAGTTTAATGACTGCCCTTTTGGATTTCAGACTTGCATGGGTCTGCAGCCTCTTTGTTTGGCCTATTTCTCCCATTTGGAATCGGTGTATTTACCCAATGCCTGTACCCTCACTGTATCTAGGAAGTAACTAACTTGTTTTTGATTTTACAAGCTCGTAGGTAGAAAGGACTTGCCTTGTCTCAGATGACACTTTGGGCTTGGATTTTTGATTTAATGCTGGAATGAGTTAAGACTTTGGGGGACTGTTGGAAAGGCATGATTGTATTTTGAAATGTTTGATTTCAAAATGTTTGATTGTATTTTGAAATGTTTGATGTTTGATTGTATTTTGAAATGTTAGGACATGAGATTTGGGAAAGGTCAGGGTAGATTGATAGGGAAGGGTCAGGGTAGATTTGGGTGGCTGTATCCCCACCCAAATCTCTCTTGAATTGTAGTTCCCATAATCCCCACATGTCATGGGAAGGAACAGATGGAGATAATCGAATCATGGGGGTAGTTTCCCTCATCCTGTTCTCATGAGCGTGAGTTAGTTCTCATGAGATTTGATGGTTTTATAAGGAGCTTCTTCCTTCTCTGGGCACTCACACTTTTTCCTGCCGCCATGTGAAGAAGGATGTGTTTGCTTCCCCTTCCACCATGATTGTAAGTTTCCTGAGGCCTTCTCAACCATGCTGAACTGTGAGTCAATTAAACCTCTTTCCTTTATAAATTACCTAGTCTCGGGTATGTCTTCACAGCAGTGTTAAAAGGGACTAATATAGGCTCTTTTTTATGAAATTTAGTTTTCAAAAAAATTTTATTATGTTGCAAAATATTCACTAGATAGATGTTTTTATTCCTAGCATAATGTCATCAAAACATATTGAGTACCTATTTTTAAATTTCTTCTCAATGTTTTTCTTTCAAAGAGGAAATATAGGAATCCTGATCAAAGAATGGAGAGAGTGGGGCATGACAGGTAAAAAGAGAAGTCATTGAGGAATGGTAATCAGGAGAATCAAAGCTAGAGTGTCAGGATGGAATGAAGAGGAAGAAACTGCATTTTGTTAATAAATAAATTACTAGTAGTTCTGAAAATCAGCACCTTGAGGAAGATACTTATCATAAAGCCATGAGTTTAAGAGCTGCAAGAGACCATGGTGAGTTTTAATTCACCCATTCATTTTTCCAAGCAAGAAAATTGAGATCCCAAAACTTGTCTAAGATCTCACAAAGTGGGTGTCTCAGGCATTGGGGGTGGTGGTTAAAGCTGAGGTCAGAAGGCACATTCTTGTATTTTCACTTCTGTGATCACTCTTCGTTGCTTTGGCTAATATGTCCACTTTAGAGTTTAAATTCACTGAAATCTGGAGCATCAGTGATTGATATTTTTTAAAATGAACATGCTAAAAGTTATACAATGAATCGGTTTTATCCCTTAATAGAATCACTACAGAATTATACATTAATTCCAAAACTGATTTATGAACTGTGTAACCTTTGGCAAATTTCTTCATCTTTCTACTCTTTCATTTTCTCATCTGTAAGATGAAGGTATTGACCTTGCAAAGTTGTTATAAAGTTTATAGAAAATGTATGTAGCACTATACCTACTCAAGAAATAGTAGCTAGTGATTTAAAAAGAAATCACAGCTAGCATTTATTGATATGTGTTTGTGTTTAGTACTTTATATGAAATATCTCATTGGCTCATTTACATTATTTGCTTGAATATTATTTAAAATATATGATAATCTTTTATTACCATATAAAGTTACAGTGCACTGTGTAACAACACTTTGGTCAGTAGAAGACTGCATATATGAAGATGGTCTCATAAGATTATAGTGGAGCTGAAAATTCCTATCACCTAAGTGACATTGTAGCCATCCTAATACCATAGCATAACACATTACTCACATTTGTTGTGATACTGGTGTAAACAAACCTACTGCACTGCCAGTAGTGTAAATCTAGCACATACAACTATATACAGTATATAATGCTTGATAATGATTATAAACTACTATGTTATTGGCTTATGTGTTTACTATATTATACTTCTTATCATTATTTTAGACTATACTCCTTCTACTTATATATATGAAAAAAGTTAGCTGTAAAACAGCCACAGGCAGGTTTTTCAGGAGGTATTCCAGAAGGAGGCATTGTTGTCATAGGAGATGACAGCTCTGTGCATGTTACTGCACCTGAAGACTTTCCAGTGAGACAAGATGTAGAGGTGGAAGACAGTGATATTGATGACCTTGACCCTGTGGAGGCCTAGGCTAATGTGTGTGTGTACGTGTGTGTGTGTGTGTGTGTGTATGTATGTGTTTTAGATTTTAATTATGAAGTTTAAAAAGCTAAAAAAAAGAAATAAAAATATCTTCAAGAGTAAGGATATAAAGAAAATTTTTTTTTGCAAAGCTGTACAATGTGTTTTAAACTAAATATTTTTAGAAAAGAGTCAAAAGACTTAAAAAGTTTAAAAGGATTTATAAAATAAAAATGTTTCAGTTATCTAAGGTTTGTTTGTTATTAAAGAAAGAACAAAATTTTTAAATGTACTTATTGTAGCCTAAGTATCCTGTGTTTATAAAGTCTATAATAGTGTACAGTAATGTTCTAGGGCCTCACATTCACTCACCACTCACTGACTTACCCAGAGCAACTTCCTGTCTTGCAAGCTCCTTTCATGGTAAGTGCCCTGCACAGGTGTACCATTGTAAATATTTGATATGGTATTTTACTATACCTTGTCTATGTTTAAATATGTTTAGATGCACAAATACTTACCATTGTGGTACCATGGCTTGCAGTATTCGGTACGGTAATGTGCTGCACAGGTTTGTAGCCTAGGAGCAATAGGCTATACCACATATCATAGGTGTGTAGTGGGCTATATCATCAAGGTTTATGTAAGTACATGCTATGATGTTCACACAATGGAATCGCCTAATGGCACATTTCTCACAAGGTATCCCTTTCATTAGGCAATGCATGACTGTATATTAGCATTGCTCAAAGTATGTTCTTGCTATTCCTTTGGAATTCTTGCATTTGAGTAATTAGAAGAGCCAGATTTCTGAATGTGAAGCTGCTACTTCCCTGCTACCAGTGCCTGACACCTTACAGGTGGAGCTGGGTCACCACAGGCAGTGCCTCTTGTCATGACACTTTGTGTTGTTTTATGTGGATGTGTATTAGATTCCTCTTGCTCCTGTAACGAATCACCATAAACTTACTGGCTTAAAACAACACCATTTATTATCTTACAGTTTTGGAGGAAAGGAGTCCAACATGGGTCTCATTGGGCTAAAATCAAGAGATTGGCAGGGCTGCATTCCCCCCCGAGGCTGTAGGGGAGAATTAGTTCCATGCCTTTTGCAGCATCTAGAGGCTTCCTACATTCCTTGGGTCATGGCTCCATTCTTCCATCTTTGAAGCCAATAACATTAGGCCAAATCTGTCTCACACTGCTATTTCATTTCCACTTATAAGGACCCTTGAGATTCTACTGGGCTCACCCAGATAATTTAGGATAATCTTATTATAAGGTTGGCTGATTAGCAACATTAATTTGATCTGCAGCCTTAATTTTCCCTTGCCGTGTAACAAAACACATTTATAGAGTCTGGAAATTAGGATGTGGACATGTTTATGGTTTGGAGGGCATTATTCAGCTTGCTACAAAAAAGAAGTAGAAATCCCTAGTTAAGAGCTAAATAATCTCACTATACTGTATCTATATCTCTGCAGGAAATAATCTGATAGCATTGCCATATTCTTCACCAGTTTTGTTTTGTCTTCAGTGCTGCCTTGCAATAGTGAGATTTTTCTTTTTTGCCAGTAAAATAGTTTCTTTTATATAGATATTATATGCAGCAATTTCTTTAAGATGTATTAGTATTGGTCAGGTGCTGTGGCTGACGCCTGTAATCCTCGCACTTTGGGAGGCTGAGACAGGCAGATCATGAGGTCAGGAGTTCGAGACCAGCCTGACCAACATGGTGAAACCCTGTCTCTACTAAAAATACAAAAATTAGCTGAACTTGGCGCACATCTGTAATCCCAGCTACTCAGGAGGCTGAGGCAGGAGAATTGCTTGAACCCAGGAGACAGAGGTTGCAGTGAGCCAAGATCGTGCAACTGCACTCCAGCCTGGGTGACAGAGCCAGACTCCATCTCGATATATGTGTGTGTGTGTGTGTGTGTGTGTGTGTGTGTGTGTGTGTGTGTGTGTGTGTGTTAGTATTATTATTCCTAATATGTCCCAATTACTTGTCCTCAAAGAGATAGTGTAGCATTAGAAAGGCATTCTTGGTGGGGGTGGGGACCAGGAGGGAGTACAGAAGGGTCAGAGGGAATTAGGTATCTACTATGTCTTTGCCTTATGCATCCTGATCACCACACTGAGTCTAGGAGCACAGGTGTTGCAGTCAGATGAACCTGAGTTTGAATCTTACTGTCTCTTATTAGCTAAGCGACCCTGGGCAAGTTATTTAAATTTTATAAGTGGCGATTTTCTCACATGCAAAGCAAAAATGTTAGCGCTTATTTTACAGGGTTATTGATATTAAATGAGATAATGCATGCAAAGCATTTAACATACTACCTGACTCAGTGAGGACTCCATTAACATGAGCAGCTGTTGTGGTGGTGGTTTTTATTTTATTTGATTATAATTTTTTAATTATACTTTAAGTTCTAGGGTACATGTGCACAATGTGCAGGTTTGTTACATATGTATACATGTGCCATGTTGGTGTGCTGCACCCATTAACTCATCATTTACATTAGGTATATCTCCTAATGCTATCCCTCCCCGCTCCCCGCACCCCACAGCAGCCCCAGTGTGTGATGTTCCCCTTCCTGTGTCTAAGTGATCTCATTGTTCAATTCCTACCTATGAGTGAGAACACGCAGTGTTTTGTTTTCTGTTCTTGCAATAGTTTGCTGAGAATGATGGTTACCAGCTTCATCCATGTCCCTACAAAAGACATGAACTTATCCTTTTTTATGGCTGCATAGTATTCCATGGTATATATGTGCCACATTTTCTTAATCCAGTCTGTCACTGATGGACATTTGGGTTGATTCCAAGTCTTTGCTATTGTGAATAGTGCCGCAATAAACATATGTGTGCATGTGTCTTTATAGCAGAGTGGGTATACCCAGTAATGAGATGGCTGGGTCAAATGGTATTTCTAGTTCTAGATCCTTGAGGAATCGCCACACTGTCTTCCACAATGGTTAATTAGTTTACAGTTCCACCAACAGTGTAAAAGTATTCCTATTTCTCCACATCCTCTCCAGCAACTGTTGTTTCCTGACTTTTTAATGATTGCCGTTCTAACTGGTGTGAGATGGTATCTCATTGTGGTTTTGATTTGCATTTCTCTGATGACCAGTGATGATGAGCATTGTTTCATGTGTCTGTTAGCTGCATAAATGTCTTCTTTTGAGAAATGTCTGTTCATATCCTTTGCCCACTTTTTGATGAGGTTGGTTGTTTTTTCCTTGTAGATTTGTTTGAGTTCTTTATAGATTCTGGATATTAGCCCTTTGTCAGATGAGTAGATTGCAAAATTTTCTCCCATTCTGTAGGTTGCCTGTTCACTCTGATGGTAGTTTCTTTTGCTGTGCAGAAGCTCTTTAGTTTAATTAGATCCCATTTGTCAATTTTGACTTTTGTTGCCATTGCTTTTGGTGTTTTAGACATGAAGTCCTTGCCCATGCCTATGTCCTGAATAGTATTACCTAGGTTTTCTTCTAGGGTTTTTATGGTTTTAGGTCTAATATTTAAGTCTCTAATCCATCTTGAATTAATTTTTGTATAAGGTGTAAGGAAGGGATCCAGTTTCAGCTTTCTACTTATGGCTAACCAGTTTTCCCAGCACCATTTATTAAATAGGGAATCCTTTGCCCATTTCTTGTTTTTGTCAGGTTTGTCAAAAATCAGATGGTTGTAGATGTGTGGTATTATTTCTGAGGGTTCTGTTCTATTCCATTGGTCTATGTCTCTATTTTGGTACCAGTACCCATGCTGTTTTGGTTACTGTAGCCTTGTAGTATAGTTTGAAGTCAGGTAGCATGATGCCTCCAGCTTTGTTCTTTTGGCTTAGGATTGTCTTGGCAATGCGGGCTCTTTTTTGGTTCCATATGAACTTTAAAGTAGTTTTTTTCCAATTCTGTAAAGAAATCATTGGTAGTTTAACGGGGATGGCATTGAATCTATAAATTACCTTGGGCAGTATGGCCATTTTCACAATATTGATTCTTCCTATCCATGAGCATGGAATGTTCTTCCATTTGTTTGTGTCCTCTTTTATTTCATTGAGCAGTGGTTTGTAGTTCTCCTTGAAGAGGTCCTTCACATCCCTTGTAAGTTGGATTCCTAAGTATTTTATTCTCCTTGAAGCAGTTGTGAATAGGAGTTCACTCGTGATTTGGTTCTCTGTTTGTCTGTTTTTGATGTATAAGAATGCTTGTGATTTTTGCACATTGATTTTGTATCCTGAGACTTTGCTGAAGTTGCTTATTAACTTAAGGAGATTTTGAGCTGAGACGATGGGGTTTTCTAAATTGCAGATGGCAATCATGTCATCTGCAAACAGGGACAATTTGACTTCCTCTTTTGTTAATTGAACACCCTTTATTTCTTTCTCTTGCCTGATTGCCCTGGCCAGAACTGCCAACACTATGTTGAATAGGAGTGTTGAGAGAGGGCATCCCTATCTTGTGCCAGTTTTCAAGGGGAATGCTTCCAGTTTTTGCCCATTCAGTATGATATTGACTGTGGGTTTGTCATAAATAGCTCTTACTATTTTGAGATACGTTCCATCTCTCTGAACTTCAGTTCCCTTGTTTGCAGGGGATGGTTGTTGTATTAGATGCTCTCTAAGATTCATCCATTTCTAACGGTCCATGATGGACTGGGCACTGTGGCTCATGCCTGTAATCCCAGCACTTTGGGAGGCCGAGGCTGGTGGATCACGAGGTCAGGAGATCGAGACAATCCTGGCCAACATGATGAAACCCTGTCTCTACTAAAAATGCAAAAATTAGCTGGGTGTGATGGCGTGCACTTATAATCCCAGGTACTCTGGAAGCTGAGGCAGGAGAATCGCTTGAACCTAGGAGGCGGAAATTGTGATGAGCCGAGATTGAACCACTGCACTCCAGCCTGGCAACAGAGCAAGACTCCATCTCATCTCAAAAAAAAAAAAGAAAAAGAAAAAAAAAAGTCCATGCTGTTAGATATTATTGTCCCTGTATGAAAGGTTTGATTAACTTTGTTTCATTTTATTGCTGAAGAGTGAGCTGTGTAGATTTTAATTACGGATTCAATATCTGTGTTCTAAAGGTTATATAT
This sequence comes from Macaca thibetana thibetana, assembly GCF_024542745.1. Classification (NCBI taxonomy): domain Eukaryota; kingdom Metazoa; phylum Chordata; class Mammalia; order Primates; family Cercopithecidae; genus Macaca; species Macaca thibetana. The sequence goes on from NC_065590.1 coordinate 39,649,583, forward strand.
CCGGTGAAGTTATTTGTTTCTTGAGATGGGTCAGATAAATTATATATTTTTCAGAGACTGTCCTTTTAATCTTAACTTTCAAATTTCATGGCATAAATTTGGCCATAGTATTCTCTTCTGATTAAAAAAGTCTCCACTGTTTCTGTAGCTATGTCCTTTATGTCTGCTTTTAAGATTATTTTCTATTTGTCTTTTCTCTTTTTTATTCTTTATTGTTTTGGCTAGTAGTTTGTCTAATTAGTTTTTTTTGTTTTCAAATCAACTTTTGTTTTTTGCTTGTTCTTTTTAGTTTTATTCTTGTTTTTAAACATTTTATTAATTTCTGCTTTTATTGTTATCATTTTATTTTATATACTTTGCAGTTGATGCTCTCCTAATTTCTTAAGTTGGATAGGTGAGTTATTGATTTTTACTTTCTAAAAATATTTATACTGTTAAGAATATAATTTTTTTCAAAATATTGCTTTAGCTTTATCTCGTAAGTTTTGATATGTAAAATTTTCATTGTTCAATTAATTATAAATATTTTGAAATGGCCATTGTAATTAGAATACATAAATTACTTATATAAATTTTAAATTTCTAAATATATGGGATTACTTTTTGTATTTGACTTCTAATCTGTACTTGTTCAGAGATTGTGATCTGAATGACAGAGATTCTTTAATACTTGTTGAGAATTGCTTTTTGTTCTAATAGATGATCAATTTTTATAATTTTTCTACATAGGCTTGAGAAAAGTATGTTTTCTTTCATTAGTGGATGCAATTTTATATGCAAAATATGAAGCAATGCATAGTAATATTTTGTTTTTGATTTATCAATTACTAAAACAGATGATCAAATCTCTCATTATAATTTTGCCATTATCAATATGTCCTTGCATTTCAACTGATTTTTGCTTTTCATGTCTTGAGGCTATATTATTAGGTACATGCAAGTTGCCATTTTTTCATCTTCCTGCTAAATTGTTGATGCTTTTAATATATAATGACCTTCTTCATTTCAATATGTTTTTTTTTTGCCCTAAATTGCATTTTATCTGCTATTAATATAGTGACAAAAGCTTTTTTTTGATGGTGGTGGGAGGGCAGATATCTTGTTTCTTTCTTTGCTTTCAAACTTCTGTGTCTTTATGTTTTGGGCATCCCTCTTTCAAATACATACAAACACATTTCTATGTTTATTCAATCTTAGAGTTTGTAACCAACTTGTATTTTATCTTCACTGAAGATCTTTTAAACTGGATAATTTAGTTTTTAAATATTTGCTTTTATTAATGGCATTTGGGAATTTATTTCTACCATATTATTTCATCCTTCCCTTGCTTTCCTCTTTAGTAGTTACATTAGGGCTTAAATTTGGAAATTATGTACCTAGAGGCGATTGTAGAAGCCATTGGAATGAGTATATTGTCAAGAATAAGAGTAAAGGAGTTGAGGTGGCAGAACTTGGAGGAAAGTTTATCAAGCCAGTAGAAAGAGATCCTACAAAGAGACTGATGAATTCTGAACAGAGAGACAGGAAAAGGATCTGGAAAGGGTAATGTCTTAAGAGTCCAGCAGGTGAAAAGGTTTCAAATAAGAGTGCATGGTTAGCAATACCAGATGCTACTGAGTCTATGAAAGGGAATTACATTTTGTGGTTAGAAGATTATTGAAGACTTTTGAAATAAATATTTCAATGCAGTAATAGGAACAGAAATTTTATGGACAAAGAAAAGGCATGATATAGAATACAATCTTTGACTGAAGGATTTGTAACAATGGGGGAACTTTAGCATGAGAAGGAAAGCACTCGTCAAGATGTAGAAGCAATAATGCAACAGAATAGGAGCAACTGATGAGCCAAAGTCATCAATATAATGAAAATCTCCACACTTTCTTCTGATGTAGGTTTCTTTTCAAGAATCCACTTAGAGACTGCACAGATTACATGCCTAATTACGAGTTGGAAGAAATGCAATATAAATGACAAGGGTGTCTCAACGGGCAGCACTGATGAATCCATTAATTTGGGTATCATTGATCAAGCACTGTGAAGTTAATCCCACAATGTGGGTTAGATCAGAGCATACATTAATAAATGCACTTGCATTTGACCTATAAAATGAATGATCAACATGTCCCATAGGGCCGGGAAACTCGTGAGCTCTCTGAAGAATCATCACTATCACTAAGCCATTTTAAAGGCCTGGTTTTAGATTTTCATTAGGAGAAATATCTCTGAATGCCTCTGCTAATGAAAACCAAGTGCCTAATTTCTGCTAAAACAGACTCAAGGCAATTATTAAAGTTTTTGCTCTTAAAGTGAAAATAAAGTCATTTTACTTTACTTGTACCTTTTGTCTTCTTTCTTTTGGGAAGTGACTGCAATCACTAATTTATTTAGCAAATATTTGTTGAACAATATCAAGAGTGTGACACTCACCCTAAGTGGTACTAGCTTATCAAATAGTTCAGGAGGAGCTATTTCTATTTTATTTTTAAAAAAGAATATTTTAACTAGGGTATACTTCCTCTAGTTATCTTAAATAAAGCATTGTTTTAGGGGAGGGCAGTTATCCACACTGCTGAGAGCTTTGACTGCTTAAACAAGGCTCTATCACCTTTCTAGAACTCTAAAAGTTGTGTAGTGAGAAAAACATAATGGGTGGCTTCATTTTGAAGTGGCCACCCTTAAAAAAGAGGATTTCTCTTTTTGTAAGGAAAATCTTTTTTTGTTGTTGGTGTTTTAAAATGAAAAGTAAGTGCCCCAAAACTCACCTAGATATTGGGAGGGTGCTTTATTTGCTCTGTATCATCAAGTAACAAGAGTTTGATAATTGTCCTTTGGAAGCTCAAGAAGGAGTTGTTTAGGGCTTGAGTAGTATATAGAGTAGAGGAGAGATGGAGTAATAGGGTCTTAGTAGGAAGATGACATGGATATCAGTCAGGACCTAAGCAGGGAAGAGGGTTAGTAAGACAGTTATTGTAGAAGAATGGCTGAATATATTTATGATGTGAAATATTCCATTTGAAGTTAGTTTTTGATCTGTGGTGTAGTTTAATTTCCTTCCATAATCCTCAATAAAAGTCAGCTTTACATAGCACCCTTATTTAATGAGGCTTTGGGTGATGCAGGAAGAGGAGCTCTCCCATGCTTGGGACAGAGTGGGAATGAGGAAGAACTCACCTGGACGTGAGATGGCAAGGAGGGGGATTTCAGAAAGAGTAGGAATCAGACACAGGGAGCCTTTTGGGAACCCACGGAAGTATTGTGGTGTGGTGAGATTTTTCACAGAAAGTGGAATGATTACAGAGTGACTATTTATAAAAACATGGCTCCTGATTCTTGAGTGCCAGAGAACTTGGGGATAGCCAGCTTACTCTTGAAATACTGATAGCAATGCCAGTTGGTCATAAGAATGTATTCCCTCAGGCAGCCCAGGAAAATAAAAACAATGGAAAAGAAAAAAGCTGGATCTTGAAAGTTCTAGGACTCAAATTGGAAATAACAGACTTTTCAAAGAGGGAAATGAAGACATCCTAGCTTTGCTCTCACCTGCAGGGACTCTGGATAACTGACTTATCCTTCCCAAGCCTTAGTTTCTCAATCTATAAAATGAGAGAATTAAGCGAGTTACCTATTAGAAGAGTGCCTGTCACATATTAAGTGCTTAATAAATGCTAGCTTCTAAAGAAGGTGACTCTGATGCTACCCAAATAAGTCATTTATCCTTTTAACATTGCATACCTGGAGTGTGCCAGCATCTGTTAGACTAAGGCTAAGACTCACTCTTCTATTCTCTGGTTTTATTACTATTGAGAAATAGGAGAGGATGAATTGGGATCCAAACTTTATATTTAGAAGCCTAACACTACCTAGTGCAGGGCCCCTGGCAAAAAGAGAAGAGAAAATGGGGCATCCTATCATTCTTTTGTAAACTGAGCAGCAGAGGGAGCTGCCATGATGTGCTTGCCTCTTAGAGACAGGACATGAATGAGGAAACACCATCTCTTGGGAACAAGCAGCCCTGGGAGAGCATGAAAGGAGCACTTGTCCCAGTTGGAAATAATGTAATCTCACCACTTCTGAGTGGGACTTGGCCCAGTGCTGCTTGGTCTATTCTCACCATCATATAAGTGATTCCTCTTCTAATCTCACAAATGTGCACGTGTGTGCAGTTTTAAACGTTTGAGAGAATGGATTTTGTATTAAAGGCATCTCCATTCATGTTTATTAATGGAGAGGTTGTAGAAGCAGGACTGGTGTTTGTTTCATTTATTTAGCACTTGTGACAAGATGGCTCTGGGCCTGGCCAGTGCGAGGACATTACTTTATTGATTAAATAATGTGATGAAAGGGAACGGTGCTTATGTGTTGAGAGATTACTGCCAGAGACACTTGGCCAACGAAGTGCTGAAAGGAAAGCAGTGTGACACTTTCACTGCGAGTAAGTAATTAGCAGCCAGTTGGAACTGAAATGAAGTGTCCTGGGGAAAGTTCCCATTAATGTTGCAGGTTTGCATTTTTAAAGGCGTACGGAAACATACATTTTACTTCTTCATGTTTTGACTCTGAAATAATAAAAAATAAACATCGGAAACTACAGTGATACAGAACAATATCTTTGAAATGGCACAAAATAAAACTGCCCAAGTTTATATAAAAGGGATATAATTCTAACCTCAGGTATCATATATAAAACAGTAAAAAATTCAAACAATGCATTTATTACATTACTTTATTGCAGTTCTAAGAAACATCTACAACTCACAGAAATATTCTAGGGTCCGTATGAAGAAGACGTCTTATGCAGGCATTTATGGGAGAAAATAGGGCTGGGCTATTCAAGAGTGTAACCTGACATTTGTTCTTTAACACATGGAGTGATTTGAAGGATGGATATTTTGCCCAGAAAGATGGGGATGTGTAAAAACTCGAGGCACTTGTAGGTCTAGTTTGAGTGATGGCATCAGGATTTACTCTGTGTCTCATGCAGATAGTCTAGCACTACTGAAAGTGCATAAATGGGCATTTGCAGCTCTTTTTGACAACTTGGTCTTTATTCCATCATGTCTGTAACTCTTCAGAATATTGCTCCTTGCTTTTTGTTCTTCATTATTTATCTTTTTCTCTCATTAACCTGCCTGTCTGTATTCTTTTTCTTTTTCTCTCTCTTCTTTTTCTTCTTGGTAGAGCAAATAGTTAAAACAAGGACTCTGAAGGCTCTCTTCCTAGATCCAAATCCTGATTCTGTGACTTACTTGCTGTGTGACCTTGGGAAATCTGCTTGACATTTCTGTGCTTCCTCATTTGTAAAATGATGATAATAATAGTGCTTACTCTTAAGGATGCTACAAGAATAAAATGATTTAAAATATTTAAAGTGCTTAAGCTATTCTTGACACATAATAAATGCTATTATAATTTTTATGTATTTGTACAATGAATTAATACATTGGTTTGATTCCCACTGATTTAAAAACATTTAATCACTCTGTAAGACCTCCAGAAAGATGCCAAAATTATTACCAAGAGATTCAAGGTACTCTATTATTTGTCTATAACCTTTTAAAACTCTTTTATGATATGCTCCATCACATCCCACATTCAAGTCACTTGAGTATAGTCATGCCATAGTTTAGATGTTTGAATCCTCCAAACCTCATGTTTCAATTTTATCTTCAATATTGGAGGTGGGCTTAATGGGAAGTATTTGGATCATGGTGGCAGATCCCTCATGAATAGATTAATGCCCTCTGGTGGGAGCCGGAGATGAGTGAATTCTCTCTCTTAGTTTCTGTGGGAGCTGGTTGTTAAGAAGAGCCTAGCACTTCCCTTCCCTCTCTCTTGCTTCGTTTCCCACTGTGTAATCCCTGTACATGCAGGCTCCTCTTCACCTTCTGCCATGAGTGCAAGCAGTCTGAGGACTTCATGACAAGCAGATGCTGGCACCATTCTTCTTGTACAGCCTGCAGAACTGTGAGCCAAATAAACCTCTTTTCTTCATAAACTACTCAGCCTCAGGTATTCCTTTATAGCAACACAACTGAACTAAGATAATTCATCACAGCTTGAATTTGCCATATATTTTCTAACTTCCCCATACTACTCACTCGGTAGAAATACTCCCATTTCTTCTTGTTTTCTGCCACTCATATGCTGAACACCTATGTTTTTATCACTTTAGAATTTGAGCATTATCAGCATATGAAAAGTTCCCTGTGTAGAACTCTCTTATTTACCAAGGTTGTGGGATGCTGAATGATGGCCTCATACCCCAAATGGCCACATTTTAATCCCTGGAATCAGTGAATATTACTTTATATGGCAAAGGCTGTGCAGAGGGATCAAGGATCTTGAAATAGGAGATTATCTTGGAGTATTCACCTGATCCCTAATGCAATCCTGAGTATCATTATAAGAGGGGAGCAAAGGCAGAATTCACACAGACTAAAGAAGAGAAATTAATATGACCATGGAAACAGAGATTGGAGTGATGCAGCCACAAGCCAAGAAATGTCAATGGCCACCAGTAGTTGGAGGAGGCAACCTCCAGGAGGAGCCTGGGCCTATCCACACCTTGATTTTAACTCTGTAAGACTCATATTGGACTTCTGGCCTCTAGAATTATGGAAAAGTACGTTCATGTTGTTTAAAATCACCAAGTTTGTGGTTATTTGTCACAGCAGCCATAGGAAACTAATACAATAGTATTGTGGTCTATGATTTTTTTTCAATACATTTTCTTAATTTGTTTTAAAATTTACATACAGCAGAACTCACTCTTTTTGGTATATAGTTCTATGAGTCTTAACAAATGTACAAACTCATATAACCATCATCACAATCAAGATATAGAACAGTTCCATCACTGCCTCACCCCCTGCATACCCAAATATCCTTGTGCTACTCCTTTGTAGTTAAACTCTTTCTACACTCTTTTTTTTTTTTAATTATTTTTTGAGACTGGGTTTTGCTGCATCACCTAGGCAGGAGTGCAGTGATACAGTCATAGCCCAGTGCAGCCTTGACCTCCTGGACACAAGCAATCCTCCTGCCTCCACTTCACAAGTAGCTGGGACTACAGGTGCATGCCACCATTCCTGGCTATTTTTTTAAATTAATTTTTTGTAGAGATGGGGGCGTCTTGCCATGTTGCCCAGGCTGGTCTTGAACTCCTGGGCCTAAGCAATCCTCTGGCCTTACCTTCCCAAAGTGCTGGGATTAGAGGTGTGAACCACTGCACTTGGCCCCTTTATATACTCTTAATCCTTGGCAACCACAGATCTTTCACAACTATAGTTTTACATTTCCCAGAATGTCATCTAAATAGAGTATTTTCATATGCAGCTGTTTTGAGTCTAGCTTTTTTCATTCCATATAATGCATTTGAAATTCATCCCATGTGGTCGTATGTATCAATAGTGCATTCTTTTATATTGCTGAACAGTATTCCATTTTATGAATATACTAAACAGTATTCCATTTTATGAATGTACTAGTTAGTTTATCTATTCCTCAGCTGAGGAACATTTGGAAGATTTTTAAATTTCACTTGGGTAAATACTTACGAATGGAATTGCTGAGCTGCATGGTAAGTATATGTTTAATGTTTTTTCTTTTTTTTTTTTTGAGACAGCATCTTACTCTGTCACCTATGCTAGAGTGCAGTAGCATGATCATAGCTCACTGCAGCCTTGAACTCCTGGGCTCCAGCTATCCTCCTGCCTTAGCCTCCCAAGTTCTGGGACTACGGGAAAACTCCACCATGCCCAGTATATATTTAATTTTATAAGAACTTGTCAAACTGATTTCCAAAGTGTCTGTACCATTTTCCATTCGTATCAGCTATATCTGAGAGTTGCAGTTGCTCTGCATCTTTTCCAACACTTAATATTGTCATTTAAATTTTTAAAAATGTTTTTATTTTGGTCATTCTGATACTTGTGTAGTGGCATCTCATTGTGGTTTTAGTTTACATTTTTCTAATGACCAGTGATGCTAAGCATATTTTTCATGCGCTTGATTTCCATCTCTGTGTCTTCTCAGATGAGCTATCTGATTTTTTTTTTTTTTTTAGCAGTTGGGAAACCAATGTAACCTTAGCAATAGTGAATGTCAAGTTCAGAATTATACATTAGTGATTGCTTTCAAATGAAACTTTTTGTCTTAGTCAGTTTTGGCTACTATAACAGACTACTATAGATTGAGTATATTAAACAACAAACATTTGTTTCATTTATTTCTCACAGTTCTGGAGGCTGGAAGTTTCAGATCAGGGTGCCAGCATGGTCATTTTCTTGGTGAGGGTCCCCTTCCTGGTTTACAGATGGCTGACTTCTCCTTGTATCCTTACATGGCAGAGTAAGAAAAAAAAATGTCTCTTGTTCTTTTTCTTATAAAGGCATTAATCCCATTCATAAGGGCTGCACCTTGTGACCTAATTACCTCCCTAAGGCCCTGCCTCCTACTAGCATTGATTTGGAGGTTAGGATTTTAACATACGAATTTTAGAGAGACCCAAACATTCAGCCCATAGCACATCCTGTTTCACATATTTTAAATTTAGAAGCACTTAATTTTACTATGAGGAGTCAACCTCAAACATTACTTTTACATAAAACAGTTCTGATAAATGTATGATTTAAGGTAACAATAACTTTGTGAAATTAGATACAATGAGCAATATAACATTTATTCAGGTTCTAGTTACTATTGTTCTTTAGCCATTATATAGTCATAACATAATCTGCAGAGCAGATTGAGTTCTTTCTCATTAGGATTTTCTTGAATTGGTACCTTGACTTAAAAGCCGACCCAAGTCACTGTGTTATTGGTCTTTTGTTTTTCCTCTGAAGGCATTGGCAACTCCATCCCTTTGTGATTCGCTTGCAGTTTTATCACTTGACATAGTGAGTTTGAGTTTATCTTTTCTTCTTAAATACTACCTATTTCCTTAGAATTCACATTTCAAGAACCCCCTGGATATTCTGAATACATTGCCATTTTAAGAGGTTCTCCATTCCATTTTTCAATTATCCACCAATAATCCTGCCTTTAATCCTAGCAAAGAACTTTCTCTACAAAAGACCCCTGAGCCATCATCATTCTCCCAGAGAAAATTATTCTCCAATCTTCCCCTCAATTTCTTCTTGTAAACATTGAGTCTTTGACGCTCTTCGCAGAGAGTTGTTAGCCTTTTGTCTCTTCTTCCATAAGAATGGGCTTTCGCAATCAGACTGGAGTATAATCTTGAGCTGAACTCAATGAACAAATGATTTCGGCACGGCTGTTGTATTTATAACTCTGTAGTAGAAAAATGGGGTTTATAATCTGTTTTCACTACTGAAAACAGGGTAAGTAAGGGTTTGCTGCTACTAATCTTACTCCGGGAGTACTATCTTGTTTTTAAGATAGGTACATAAAAAATCAACTCAAGAAAATGTTTCTTGAATGAAGCAAAGTGTTTTGCAGCCCCAGCTATAGATTTAGATGCCCTAGCTCACTCCATTTGGGAATATTGTCTTCCAGGCTATAATTTCTTCCTTCTCTTTCATAAGACTGGAGGAGGGAGAGTCAGTTACAAATCTGATTATAACATAACTGCAAATAACCATGTTGTCAGGTAACTTGTCTTTCATGTGATAGAATACATTGGTTTGGAAACATATCAGAAAATATTTTACTGGGATCTTTCAGAAAAAAAAAGTTATAAGACACACTTGCCCATGCCTTTTTGGAACAATTTATTCCTTGCTAAAGTATCTGCTTGTTGCTATACAGATGCAGTCTGAGAGATTAAAAAATTAAAACCATCAGTGTGTCCTACATAAAAGCAAATGAGCTTCTCAGGCTTTAGAAGACTTTTATATACGTGGTTTTTTTTGTAGGCTAATTTAAATGTTAATAAAAAGATAAGAGAATTGATCCAAATGTCTTTATTCTTATAAACCAAATTCTGCATATTGGTTCAGAAATAATGAGCCTTTAACCAATTATAAACATCTCCATTCTAATTATTTACATTGAAGTACTTTTAAAGATTGCATCTAAGCATGCAGTGATTGAAACAAATGTTTTTGTAAGTTTTTTTCTATAATGCCCTCCATTTTTTTATAAATGTTTAGAATATTTAGACATATTTCAGGTGTTTTGGGATCTTCTTGTTGCTATTCATTGGCATGGGATGAGTTGATTAATAAACTGATGGATCACCTAGTTCTCCAGTTGGTCCTTCACATTTGTGGTACAGGTCAGGATTTCTAAGAGAATAATGAAACATACTCACACCTATTATCCCTGCAAGAGGAAGGCTACAAAGGCAGGACGAATCCCACTCAAGCCACCATCCATACGAATCCACTGGCTTAGCATGTTTCCTCTCTTAATTATGTTTTGCTGAAGACTGATATTAACAGCATTCTGCCAGGAAAACACTAAAGGACTGTGTCAGAATAAAGAAGACTAAAGAGAAATGACAACTGAATTCAGGGCATGACCCATGACATTTGATTTTTTTGACCATAAAAATAGTATTGGAATCTGAATAAAGCCTATAAATTAGATAAGAGTATTATATCAATGCTAGTTTTCTGATTTTGATAATCTTTTGGTTTCATTGGAGAATTTCTTCTTTATTGGAAACATACAGAAGTATTTAAAAATAAAGGGGTTTCATGACTACAACTTATTCTCAAATAATTAAAAAACTCAGAATCTATTAAAAATGTGTGCAAATATACTTACATGTATACACAGAGGTATACATGTGTATATAAGGCATAGACATTCTGTGTATGTCTGTGCCTGTACACACAAAGAGAGATACAGCAAATGTAGTAAAATGTTAACATTTGGGGAATGCAGATGAAGGCTATATGAGAATTCTTAGAGCTATTCTAAAAACTGCTTTTGTAATCATTAGGTTGGTGAAAAATAAAAGCTCTTTACTATGAGTCTGAAAATTTGGCAAAATAACTAGTTAAAGGAAAAGAAAAAAAATCCCAGCTTGCATGTTTTTGAGAGTGGAACAGGTAGCTCAGAAGCAATAGTATAGCAGGAAAAATGCAACCAAATATGGGAAACTGTAGGCATTATTAAAAACTAGTAAACACTGTTAGTCTACATATTCTTATATGATTGTATTTCAAAACCTAAAACTAAATTTTCACTTAGGAAAATATATTAAATGAATGAGAACAAAGCCACCCAGGAAGCTGGAAGTAGTAAATTCTGTAGTGTTTTCTCTGTAGTTGTTGACAAATGCCAACCTGGCTTTAGTGTATACGCAGGATGATTCCGTTTATTTTTATGAGTGTTGATACTTTCCAGATGTTTGTTTTATTAACCTACCTAATTTTCTTCTTTCTAGTAATGAAAGCACTGAGTCCTGTTAATTTCAGAGCAAACAGCAAATGCATAGTGGATTCTTACAGCTATATTTCCTCATTAAATTTGCTAATTTTTATGAAACATTAAACAGATTAAATAATGAGAAATAATTCTACTTTATATTATATTTTACCAAATCTTCCTGTCAAAAGAAATATTTTTCGTCTTTGTATCAGACACTGCTTACTCAGTATATATATTTCCCGCAAGACCCCTCTTCCTGTCCACAGATCTCTGTGCTTCAGGGCAAAGAACCTCATTCCTAGTTCCAGGAGGCAGAGCTTTTCTAATCCAATCACAGTGATTCTACACCCTAACAGTGACTAGTTTAGGAATTGGCATATAACTCATTTTTAGCAAAGGAAATTTGCTAATTGGGATTTAAGGGGCACTTAGTTGACTCCTGAGAAAGAGACCTTTGTTCTTGTCACTGTGATGCTGGATGTGACACCTGGATCTGTGCAGCCTTCATAGGACAAAGCTGATGAGGGATGGGAGAGTGGAAAGATGGAGAGAATCTGAGTCCCCAATGACAGTGATAAGCTGCTGAATCAACCAGCCCTGGCACTGTTATTACATTTGGACTTGCAGATATTCTTGACTATTATACCTAGAAATTTGTGTTTTTTGAAGGTGAATACATACTAACTTTTCATTAAGTATTCTAAAAGTTTTCTACAAAAAAATTTAAATTTCATGATTATTAAAAAGCTAGTAAGATTTATCAAGCCAATTAGATGATACAGGCTTTTGCATTTTATTTAAACCAACCATAGAAATATGTATTTCTTGAGTCGTAGTCACAATCTCATTTATTTTCTGAGATGTATATTAACATTTTAGAATGAGAAATTTATGAAAAAGAAGATAAAGGAATTCTGGCTGTAAAGCGAAAGTAATATTTACCTACTTCATAAAGTGATAGTGAGAACTGAATGAGCTATATTGAAAGCTCATAGAGCAGTGGCCAGCAGGTTGTGAGTTCAACAATTATTGTTAACAATAGCAATGATAATTCTTCTTTTTTTTGTGGTTTTTGCTGCTAAAATACTTGCTATCTTAATTTTAATTGTTTTTATTTTAAGTAACACACTCTCTGAGAAGCAATGAACACCTCCAGTGAATTCAACTGGGGAGTTTTGGGGAATAAATATTATAATTTCTAGTTCTTAGATGAAAAAAACTGAATCATATGGATGGGACTTTCTATGCAACATCTTCAAATACACTCTTGATCATCACATGGGTACCAAGTCCAACACAGCATCATTTAAAAATTTGAAGGGTACCAAGGTGTACTCCAGTGTGTGTCAAACAGTGGGCCATATTACAGTGGTAGATTATGAGGCCAATTTAGTGGGGTTGCAACCATAATTTTAAAGAATTGAATTATTATGGAGTAGGACTGGTAAAATAAGAGTGAATTGTCTATATAAAGGTAAATATTGTTTTGTGAAACCTTGTTTTGGTAATGTATGCGTGTGTTGGTTTACATTACAAATGTACTTCTCACTGTGAGTTTTGATTATTGGTATAGTGGAGAAACAGGGGCTCCACAGCCAGACACTCTTGGCTTCCAGTATCATTGGCCTGTTTTACAGAAAAGAGCATAGAACTGTGCCTACAAGCTAACAGGCATTCAAAACAATGTCCCTTCTTTACTGCCTCTGTCCACAGGCTGCCCCCACCTTCTCCAGTGTGGACTTGAAGTTTTGGAACCACAGAGTAATGCAACACTGACATTAGCAAACAAGATGTCCTTAAACAAACAGGTATCATTGTTTCATATATTACCAATTCATCCATGTTTGGCACACCAGGAGCTCTGCAGCAAGGTTCTGAAGCAAGGAAAATCAGTTGTATTTAAACAACGACAAATAGTGTCTCCTGAGCTGCTCATAGCCAAGAAATCACTCTGGCCCCATTCTTAAAATAAAATATTTGGTTAGAACTATTGATTGTTTTCACTTTTGTTACCTTAGCAGAATGACGCATCATCCATCAAAAATGTGAGTGTGAGGATGGTGGGACCATTCTGGCACGCTTGAGCAGCAGGGCCCTCTGAGCCCTCAGATGTCGTCTAGCCAGGTGTGTGGGGGCCACTTGCCATGCGCAGCTTCTCTCAGCAGAGGTGAGTTAAGGGGAGGGAGAGGATAAATGTGTTATCACATGCTACCCATTGCTTGTTACACAGGGAGCCCACATCTCCAAGTCCAGTGCATTTATTTGATATTACTCACCTTAGTTCCTTGTTTACCTGGGTGGAATGCTCAGGGGGAGGAACCAAAACATATTATTTGGTTTGACTGACATAGTATTGAGCAGAAAAAGACGAATTCTCCTTTCCACCTCCTTTCCTTCTCTTCTTTTCTTCTTCCTCCTCTTCTTCCTCCTCCCCTTCTACCTTCCTTTTCTTCTTTAATAAAGCATCCATTTATGTACCAGAACTTAGTGAAACTGCTGAGGTAGTCAAGGCTATAAATTGAACCAGTCCCTTTTACCTCCAGAAAATATGAACGCATCCTTCTGCCACAGGGCTGGCACACATGGCGGGATTATGCTGCCGTTAACAGGAAGGCAGGAAAGTACATTATCACTTCAGGGCTGTCATTACCAGAGGGTTTCGCTGTGAACTATAGCATTCAGGGCAAGGCAGGCAGTGGAAAAGGGGGGCTGGGTGGGCAGGGAAGAAAAAAAGAAAGTAAGTGTTGTTGTTGTTGTTCTTCCCTTAACAGGCTGACCAGAATGGTGGTGATATGAAGAGTTGGGGAATTCGACTTGAATACAAAACATAATACTGCTTCCACTTAAAAAGGCAGTGACAATAGCTACCTCCTTCCATTGTCCTGTAGGTACATATTTGGAAAAAGACAGGCTCAGCCACACCTGATGGCTTCAGCTAATCAATTCATGTGCATCTTAAGTCTGTCAAGACGAGATCACCTATTTAGTGTTAAGCCTAAAGGGATATATTTTGTGCCAGTGAAATCTCAGAGAGATCAGTTCACTACTCACTTTTTTTTTCTTTCTTGATGCTCATAGAACAAATCCATTTTAAGATTATTTTTCCTCCTTGGTATAAATTTTAAAATTTATTTTAAACAAATCACCTATTTAATATCATAAATTACAGCAATAAAATGACCAAGAGATGAGAGTGCGTGTGACTTTTCAGGTTAGTTCATAATACAGTTGCAAAGTTCTATATCTAAGTAGCGTTATTGCCATCTTATAACGGCAGAACTTGGGGATAGGCAGTGGAGCGAAGTTCAGAATCTTGGGCTTTGTTTTCTTCAGTCCCTTCTACAGAGGTTGCTTAGCACAGATACTGAACTCTTAACTGAGAGAAGTTACAATCATTTTTAGTCTGTTTCTTCACAGTCTGTTTTTTGTCTGGATTCTGGTGTACAGCATAACAGATAAGCAGATCCCTAATGAGTTCAGAGCCAGCCAGTTAGTTCCTGGATATGTAAGCAGGTCCTTGTTAATCCAGTTAGGTGTAGCAGGTTACTCATTCTTCCCATTTCTGCCCTTCACCTTGGCCTCCACTAAGATTTCTAATTTTATTTCAGAAAGATCTACCTTTTAGCAATGAAGAAACCATTGTTATTATTTTTAAAAAGCAATAGTGGTGAGAGTAATTCTAGGCAAACTGTTGTAGAAAACGTAAACAGCATGAGATGGCGGTGCTGTGATACCCTACAAGACCATCTGTTTTCCCAGTGAAAAATCTAGTGCTTCCTCAAGTTATGTTTTAAAAGGCTTAAGCAATCATTCAGATAATCAGACTTCATTGCTGTGAAATTTCATCAAAGTGTACTCAATCCTTGAACTCATATCTGGGTCCATTTTGCCAATCAGATAAAACTTCCTAGGCTTTTTCCTAGAGGCATGAGTGGTTAACTTGATCTTATTGCACTGCAAAAGATTTTGTGCTACACATCATTTTTCATAAAAGCTATTTGTTGTGTTAGGAGAACTCCAGAGAGACTGCTTGTTAGAATAGATTTTGGGGGTGAGAGTGGGCCGGCACTTGCTCTGCTTTGTCACTTTGGACCAAATGAAAATTCTTAGAAATTGTTACACGTTAACCTCAGAGGAAATGAAGAGGCAAAAACGTGATACAGAGGGAATTAGCGACTTGGTAAGTAAAGATGTTATTTCTCATGAACAGACCAATAATTATTAAAAAACAAACAAATGAAATCCAAATAAATCCATAATTTGGAAGCACTGAATTCCTTTGTCTTAAGATTGTCCCTTGCTTCTTCTTTCAGTTGGCATAGGGGTTGTTTAAGCCACCTGACTCCTCTTTTTTTTCCTTTGTAAAGGTCAGCCAACGCATGCCCACTCCTGTCCACACCAGCACAAACAGCCTTTGCATTGAAAAAGCACTAGGTGGTGCCCATTTTCTTTGCCGGTGAAAGGGCTGGATTCCCCAAGGGAGTCACTCCGGGGAAGTTCATCAGGCCCCAGCCCACACAACACAGTGCACTTCTCTCCTCTCACAGATGACCAGGAGCTTGGTGTCACAGTCCGTCCCTTCCCTCATGCATCCTGGGGCTTGCGTATTTTAGGACAGAGTGTTGATTTGGGGAGACAGTGTTTTTACATAGGAGGGTAGGAGTGGAGGGGATGGTGGCAGAAAGCTTCGAGTATTCCCTTTGAAAATGAAAGATAAGAGGAATAAAGGCTGCAACCCTGCCATCTGCCTTTGTAAAAAGTCATAGTATAATATCTCTGCCAAGGCTCTCCTCCTGCCAGATCATCTGGACAATGCAGTGCACATGCTAATTTTATTTTTTCCCACTTTTGCCTGTAATCAAACTGTGAAAATAATAAGAGAAAATGAAGGTTAATCTTAAATTTCAATTTGTCCCTTCACAAAAATAATTCTTTGTTAAATAAAGTATAGCTAAATTGAAGATTTTGCATGCCCATGTCTCCCCCCAATACCTACCATATGAAGAGGTGGCTTTATACTAGTGAGTTCTTTCCTTTAAAAAAAAATCTTATTAGGCACGCTTAACAGATTGTTGCTTTGTGTTCAAGGAGAGCAGATAACTGGCTAAGAAGATTTTTTTTCCCCAGAATAATTTTATCCAGGCAATATGCCCATCAGATCTGTTTTAGAATGTAGAACTGTTTAGAAAGTTTTTGTTCTTGTGAAGATCTGGTAGCAGCAATTGAGCATAATCATGCTATTGTCATAAAAGGAAAAGAAGAAAAGAATAAAGCAGTTTTTTCTAATACACATATGTCTTGTCTATCTATAACCTATTCCCTGAAATTTGGCCTAATAGAGTTATTTTGTTCAAATATATTTATTTTGTTTTAGAGAAAGCAAGAAAATTGTTTTTTGAATGCCAAAGAAGTAGATTCTTGCAGTAAAATCTGAATCTTGTTTCACAGGTTGGTGAACCATACTCCAACAGAAAGGAGAAATAAGACTGTAAGTAGTTTAAAAAAGTTGAACTAAGAGAAAAGCTTTATTATGAAACTATGAGGATTATTTCTGTGCACTGGCTGCCCCGTCATATGTCATGGCATGTGGCGGGTTGACTGCTCATTAATTCTATTTATATCAGTATGATAATCCACCCCACTGAGTATGCATGTGTTAAAATATTCATAAATTATGTTTATTGTGACCAAATATACATTAAATGCCAAAAGAAGACCATTATTTAAAGACAAAACTAGTCAACAATCAAACAAGCAAAGCCTTTTTACTGTCAGTCCAGTACATTATGTTTTATCAAATTCACATGAATTACCTCTCCTTCCAGTGCCCCATAAGGAATGCTTATCCTTTGTTTTTAAACTATGCAAAGAAATAGACTTCACTGAAAGGAATAGATTTGGAAAACAAAAGCTGTTACATGATCTCAGACTAATAATAACATCGGCTGGAAGAAACCATCTAGGGAAATGCACTTCTGGCTTCCAAAATTATTTGATCCCTAATATACCCTTGACCTGAATTTGATGGTATGTCATAAAATCATAGACTAAGTTAAATAAAGCAGCTAGCTTTTTTTGATAAACCAGGCTGCCAATAGAATTTTAAGTTTGTACATTTTTTTTGAAAACAAAACAAAACAAAAATAGGATGGTTAAGAAAATCTACAAGGTTGAGAATTGACACCAGTAATTAAACTATACTGTGGCAGACTGTTTTGGAACTTATTACTTCCAAATGAAGCAATCCTTAACTACTCTGTTTTGAATGATTCCAGGAAGTCGAAAAAATTGAGGTGATTATTCTTTTTACAGGCTGCTTATGCAGCAACACAGCACAGTTGAAAAGTTTGAATTCCGTGTCAAAATCCAAAGTGGTTTTAGTTAAAATATATTGCCTAACTTACCCAATTTATCATATTCTGAATTGAAGCCGTGAAAACATCTAAGATTATTAATGATGAGGACCATACTTCAGATTTAACCAAAATAATGATCATTTTAAAAAGTGACCTTAGTGCTGACTTAATAGTCTATTTGTAATATCCTCTAGGAAACTGTTAAAAATTTCAAAATTTAAATTATACTTGAAAGGACTTTTTTCTAAATCAAAACAATAAGTGATGAGTAAAACAAAATAGAAATTTCTGAATTTATTTCATTGTCACCATATGCTTATTTTAAAGAAGAACACAACATTTAGAGAACAAAACAGTAAAAATTAAATATTTTTCTCATGTTGCCAATACTTACTATGGGAATGAAGTCATCACTCAGATTGCATGTTAATTTCAAGTAAGATTTTTGTTTTTCTATATAATGACACCATTATAGAATGTTTTACTTTCTACTTTCCCTTGGAAGAAAAATGTCTTTACTTCTATACAATCTTTTAAGAAACCTAAACAGTATGGCAACTTAAACTGGTATAGGAAATCTCTCCAAGGAAATAATTCAAAATGTGGAAAAAGCCATATATAAAAATTTTCTTTATAACATTATTTATAATAGCAAACATTGGAAGGCATTTTAATATCTATCAGTGGAAGCTTGGTTAGGCAAAGATGACAATATTCATTTGATGAAATATTATGCAGTCAATAAAATTGGTATGCAGCAGTATTAGAAATATGGGAAAAATACTAAGTTAAAAAAAGGAAACAAGATGAAGGTGTAGCATGATTATAATAATTTTAACACACGCAAACAATAAAACACTAAAAGAGGATGCACAAAAATGTTAATCATCAAATTAAAGATTGAAATGGATTTTTTACCCTCTTTTCAAGCTTTTATTATGTTGTCTTATGTAATTTAAAATACATTTTAACATTTCAAAATTATTATCAGCAATCAATTTATATTTTTTCTTCAGATGTCATAAATAATCACCATAGATTTTTGAGGAGAAAAATTAGGCAACTCCCATTTTCAAAGATGTTAATTTTAAAATGAGTATCCCAATGTGTGGTTTTAGTCGTCAAACCCAATTTGATTTCTATGGAATCATAGTGCACATATATTTTATTAAATAATAATTCCTCTTTTATTAAAAAAAATCCTGCTTATTATTTTTAACTCTAAACGACAGCTTTTTCGCCTCTCAGTTCTCAAAAACCCTGAGCAGCCATTTCAGAAAACAAAACAAAAGAAAACCCCACATATCAAAACACCACAAAACCCTCTCATTAAGCTCTCTGCAAAGTTTGAGATGTACTTTCATGTGAATCTTGGCCTCTGTACAGCATTGCTGCACAATCATTTTCATCTGAGATTTGAACATATTGGAAGAACTAGAGCCTTCCTTTCTTTTATCCTGTCATTTCCTCCCCCTGGAAGTGACGGGCATATGGCAGGCACCCTCCCTAGATTCTCAAACAACAGGAGGGACCTGATTTCAATTCCTACATCCTGTCATCAGTGACTCTCGGGATATTTTGTTCTTGCAAGGCTAAGGATGTGATTCGAATTTGCCATACGGACAGAGCTTAATGCGATGCCATTTTTACCACTGGCGCCCTCAATCAGTTAATTAAACATGATATAAATCACCACATGTATTTGTAAAGTAAGATTAATATGGCAAAGTCAAAGTAAATGAGGAATCCTCCTTATCCTAGGAGTGTGAATCACTGATAGGAAGATTACACTTTTGGAAACTCAATACTTTTGAGCAGGCTTTGTTGGTTTAATCCCTCAGACTGCTTTGTGCAACTTGAAACCTGGAGCTGTCATCTTTAGCCAAAATTTCAGCCATAACTTCCTCAGCTTTCACCCCATTATTGAAATCAGCATTCACAATACTTAACAAAGATCAAACCTTTCAGCGGACCACAGTGCAGCCTCTTACCACCTGGGACACCAGAAACATGTTTAATAAATATTTCATTTTGTTTTAACATGAAGACTTTCCCTGGTTTCAATTTTTTTTTTCTTTCCTGGGGAGCTAAGGGCTACCACCAAGCTGCACATTCCGTCACTATGGTCAGTTAGGTTTATAGCCTTAATAAAAGGATTTGCCCCCCTTCACATGCTAGGGAGCCTTGTTAAACCACAGCAATTATAGAAACACAAGATAGCTGCCCTGCAAAGATCAAAGCTCACCTAAAGACAGCTCTGTAGGAATTTGGAGCTCTCTTTGAAAAGCGCTCAGTTTACAAAGTGTACAGGTATTAAACCCTAGGAATTAAAAAAAAAAAGCTTATTTTAGAATAATGTTAAAAGTCTGACAGTAGTTAATATGGGATCTCCTTCAGCCACTCTTTGTGTATTATTTCTAATATCTATTCACGGCATACCTATAATAGCTCCAAAGGAACCATTATGCTCAGAAGACATACGCATATGATGGATCCTTAATACCAAATGCATTACCTACTCAGTAGGTACATTTTAACCTCAATATCCCAGCTCAGGGACAGGGTGGGAAAATAGCATGTAAATTTCTTTAGGAGGAAAAAAATGCAGCATGCCTGGGTCTTCAGCTTTGTGGCTCAGTGAAATCCCTAGAGGCTTTGCTTTCCATGCAGGAGGGATAGGCGATGGCCTGTGCTGGGCTGGACCAGGTGACTTTAGCATCTGGCCTTTGGGCTGTGGCACAACTCACCCAACTCTAATTGGATGTTGAAGTACCCAGTCTTAGGCGTTGTAATGTTTGCTCTACCTCTGTAGATTGTATCATTCATCCAGAAACACACACACACACACACACACACACACACACACACACACACACAGAGTAATGCATGTAGACTCCATTTCAGAAAAAGAATGCTAAACCCTGAGTGGCCTAAACTTAATTGTGTGGCTATGGGAGCTTTTGGGTGACAAAGGGTCTGCAAGCCAAACAATTACTTTTGTGTGCAGCATCTTACAACAGGGCAGTATAAATGGGCTCGGCCTGGGATTTTGAATTCTGTGCTTCAGCCTTGGAAAATGAGTTATTTAAAAGCAGCTATTGCCAGGAACATTTTAATATCTATTTAGAGAAAACTATTTGGGATTTTGAGTGTCCAGGAGTCTTTAGCTTTGAAACATGCAGAGATAAATGCAAACCCCTCATTTTATGTCAGCATATCCATTTTAAATAAAAGGCTGTAATGATGATAAAAGTAAGAGCAGATATTTATTGACTGCTTGCTATTTACCAGGCTGTATGCCCAGTACATTACATGGAGTATTACATTTAATCTTCATGACAACCCTATGAGGTAGGTTCCTTTATCATATTTATTTTACAGATGAGGAGACTGTGGCTCAGAGGGGCAAAGATCACATCACTAGTAAGAGGTGGGGTTGTGATTTTAATCTGCATTACACGACTCTAGAAGCCATGCTTTTACAGCCTGTTACTATCTGATTTGAAGTTTATTTTGTACTGTGATCTAAAGTTTCTATTTTATGCTTCATTTTTATTTAGCTGTAACTTTTAAGAGAATTCTAATCCTTGAAAACAAAGTTAACAGAGTCTATTTTTCCTGATTAACTTTCTGCTTTTAATTTTAGTGTTAAATGGGTAATGTAACTTCAGGTTTTGTATTTCTAATAATGTATTTTGGAAAATGCTATACCCCAAGAGTTACCTGAAAGAGTTTCACGATAGCAACTCTTTTTTTTTTTTTTTTTTTTGCCTTGGAACCACCATTTTATAATTAATGTAAGAAAATGCCATCATTGAAAATAGAAGCAATCAACTATCTTGTTTGCCTTCCCTTTGAATAAAGCTTTTCCTTTGACTAGTTCAAGATTCTGATATGTTATTTAATAGTGAAAGAGATGTTCCAGATTTAGAAGTATTATAGTGCAGCATGAGTCAGATAGGCCTGAATTAGAATCTTGGATTCACCAAGTTTTGGTTCTGTGATCTTGGGCAACTATTCAAATTCTCTTAATCCTATCAGATTATTATTAGTAAAATGAAAAAAAAATAATGACAATCATACAGTGTTATATGAAAACTTTATGAAATATATATGTGTGTATATGTGTGTGTGTGTGTGTGTGTGTGTGTGTGTGTGTGTATCTGTCTTCTGAGCATAATAGTTCTATTTCAAGTGCCCCCTTGATGTCCAACTATCAAGCAAAGCCCCAGCAAGAAGAGTGAGTTCTCCTGTGTTCACAGTTTCAGGCCTTAGCAGACATGGTTAAAGTGCTTCCTGACAATACAAACACTAAAGCTTGATCTGGGCCTCAGAATAAGGCTCTTTTTTCCCAATAGAGTTCCAAACTGTAAAAACAGTATTTCTAAAGCCTTTCAAAGGGAAAATGGAGAATCGTCTTAATTATATAGATTATTAACACAGTCAAAGGGAAGGAACAATATGTATATATACATATATATGTACATAGATGTGTGTGTATGTATACATATATAGAATATTTGTGAGCTATACATATATAGAATATTTGTGAGCTATACATATATATGTGCATGTGTGTATATGTGTGTGTGTATGTGTGTGTGTGTGTGTGTGTGTATATATATATATATATATATATAAAAAAACGCCTCCCTTTGTTGAAATAGAAGGAAAGTTCCAATTTTAGATTTTAGATGATAAACTTAGTTTTAAGAATTTTCTATCTAACTATCTTTCGTGGATTGTCAGATCTCATTTGAACAAATATCTCAACCCACTGCTCGGCAACAACATGTGTCATCCTGCCCTTTTAAGACCTTGTAACCCACCACTCCAAGATAGGCCCCTTCCTTCTTAGGCCGTGGAGACTTGGCCTGCATGTTTGAATAGCCTCTAGCTTCTTACTGGTATGTAATACATATTAATAATCATTCAATCAGTCAATCTGCCACCTTTCATAAACACTAAATTTCTTTCACAGTGTAATAACACAGTTGACATTTTATCAAGATTCAAGACTTTTTGAGAGGTCATTTTTATCTTTGATGTATCTGAATATAAGTTTGTAGAAACATATAAGCTACCAATATCCTCTTAAAAGGGACTGTTAATGTCAAAAATGTTTATTCTGCCTTTTGACATGTTTTCTGTGTTTGCTTTCTTCACTTTTCATAATCTATCACCGTCTACATGTAATGCTATCATTGTGTTTAGAAGCATTATTCAACTTGCAGAGTGGCTGCAAGATAAAGGGTCTTTAAAAATATCATTTTAGTGAAGTATGAAAAGTTGGCCATCACTGAATAATGAACCAGGATAATTGTGCCATTGCTTCTTATTCAAAGGTTCACCTGTTCTACCAGAGTCTGGATGTATGGAAACAACTGGTATTTAGTCAGAACATTTGGTTTCCTTCTGAGGTTGCCAGATTTCGCAAATAAAAATACGTAGTATCTAATTAATGTAGACTTTCAGATAAACCATAAGTCATTTTTTAGTATAAATATGTCTCATACAATATTTAGGACAGACTTATACTAAAATATTATTCATGGTTTATCTGTCATTCAGTCTAATTGAGTTTCCTGCATTTTATCTGGCAACTCTATTTCTTTTACCTTTTAAGTTAATAAAATAACAAACTCAGCATTACTTCTGTTAGCTCTTGTGGGATTCAGTACCATGCCATTTGATGGTGTGGGAGGACAGCCCTGCCTTTGCATAAACACTTGGAAGACTTGGAACCAATGGTTGAGAACCAAGTCAGAAGAGATGGTTTTGTAGTCTGTGTGTCAAACAGTTATCAAGCCACAGTTTGTAATTCAATTTTCTAATTTGCTTTACTCATTTCTCTTAAAGACAAAAGTGAAAATAACTCTTTTAAAATAGTATAGAAAAGCAGACTGCCTATGAATATGTTTTATTCATTATTCTTTCATTCATTCATTCAAAAATATTTATTGAGGGCCTACTATGTGTCAGGTACTCCATGACAGTTATAATAATATTTTTATATTTATGTTATACTTACGTTGAGGTTCACGTGTATTGTGTATAGCTGGATATTAACGGTGCTTGTTTTGAATAGCAGTGGTTGGAGATGTCTAAGTCATGCTTCCTGCCTTCTAATCAAACAGCAACAGTAGACATCATCTGTACTCCTGACAACTAATAACATATATTTTATTAGAAGTCTTTTGGTTTTGCCTTGAAAAATAGCTGTATACTTAGGCAACGATGTTGTCAATATCTATAGTTTTATAGCTAGAGCTATATCTTTGAAAAGTCCCTGCTTCCCTATAGCACTAAGTTAAATCATGATGCATTCTATATTTTTAGAAACCAGAAGGTCAAAATATTGTTTAGGTATATTGCTTCATCTGTCATATATAAAAAAGACTCCTATCAATTGCCCTTCTTAATTTTTAAGTCATTTTTACCCATTTTGAGGTTATGGAGAATCTTACATGTGTTTGATTGGATTCGGTCAAATAGGCTATACAGATTTTACTATGCCTTGTAATTTTTTTCATTACAATAAAAAGCCTTTTAAATCACTGCTACTTAGAATTATATTGAAAATACTTGTGATACTTTTATATACAGTGAGTTTAATGCCAGAATGTGAAAGCAAATTGATTGTAGGCAATTCTGTGCTTGAGCACCCCAGAGTAAAAAGAATTACACTAGTAACCCTGGGGACCTCCTGCTCTCAGAAAGACTGTCTGTGCACCCAGACATCCACTGGCAGGTAAAAAAGAAGGGATTTCTTACTCCTTGTCTGAAATTCTATAAACACATTTTAATTCAGAGAAATAATTTTTGAAGGGAGAAAAAGCACCTCAAGAGACACTTACGTTTAACATTTTTAATGTAGTAAAATGAGCTGCAAGGAAAAAGTATGTCATCTTTGCAGTAAGCATTTGAAGATCTTCTAAGAGTGACTTAAAAGTAGATAACTTGCCATCTGGAGGTTGTGTGGCTGTGGAAGGCTTGGCTGGATCAGCAGATAAAACCCTCATGGACTTTTTACCTCTGACACCCTGGTCAGAGTGAGAAGTACTTGGGGCTTTTAACAAGAGTCTCTAATGACACATACCTCCATCAGCTTGAAGAGCAGCTGACATGTTTTAGGAGTGACCTTAGACTGTCATGCAAGCATTAGAGAGAATGAATTAATATTTTGGGGAGGGGCCTTTGGTCAGGATTATGATCCCTGAAGAGTCACTCTTGATTCTTCTTTCCCAGATCTTCAAGGTGAAATGTTCAGGAAACCACAGGGTTATTGGCTTTTCAAGTATGCAAAAAGCAGATGTGTCAGGTTTGATTTCAGAAGGCAGACTAGCTGCATACACTTTTTCACTCTTTCCCCACCCCAAGCTAAATTTGACTGGAAATATTGAGGAAGGGGACAGAGTGGGAAATAAAAGGCTAACATGTGTCTGCTGACATGGGCTGTTAATATCTGGAAGGGTCAAAAGGGAAAATCTCTACAGGCTAGCAGGCCTGGAGACAATATGGTTCTAAATGGAAGTCAGACCTCACATATGCAAGCAAATTTCTATCAAGGATATGGCCTTGATCAACTTTTTGGGGGAATCTTGTAACACAGTGGCCACACGCAGTCATTGGAAATGAGGCCCCTTACCACCAGTTCCCTTGAAAAGGATGTTTTAGCCAAGACATTCTCTTGAGTTCTCACACCAACCCTGGCACAGCGCTACCATGTTTAGAGAGGCAGGATTTGCAGAGAGGGTAAGACTGCATACCGTAAGCCTCACAGCTTATCTTCTAATTCCAGCTCAGTCACTTATTAGCTGTGTAACTTCAGGCAAATTATATAACCTCTCTGCCTCAGTTTCTTTATCTGTACCATGGGAAGGATTGAGTTCATACATATAAAGTCCTTAGTTACCATCATCATATGCATCTTCCCTTGCTGGATATGAGACTTGAACACTCAGTCTGGGTGTTATTTTTGCAGTCATATATGTGCTTAGAAAATAAAAGTGTATAAACATGGATAGGCAATGAGAGCATTTTTCAAGGGCATTTGTCAGAATGATGGCTCCTGACTGCAATGAGGTTCTGATCATCAGCATAGGCATGTTTTAAAATGTCACGTGTAAGTGTTGCACAAAGATGGGTCCTCAGGAATCATCTGGCCCAACATCTTTCTTTTATGGATAACTGTAGCCCATGGAAATCGATCCTGAGCCAGGTGTTGGCAGTGCCAGGACTAATTTCCATGTCCCCTGTCATTCAGTGCCTAACCCATTCCATGACACTGTACTAACTTTGAGTCTTTGTTGCAAAACAGATTATCTAATCAGTTATAAAGAAGCCCTTCTTACCATTTTTCTCCCTGAAAAATATTCCCTCTTGTAAGTTTCCTGATCCATTCTCCAGATTATCTATTTGTGTACTCTGAAAACTGTCTGCCAGATCAATGAGGTTCATTGCCAATATCCAGCCTCCTCCAAATAATGCCAATCATCATATCATTGGTTAGTTACAACAGTCCTTGCCAGCCTTTCTAAAAGAGGATTGCTAAATTGTTTTACTTATGGGCTAAACTTGACATTTTTATCTTTTACCATTCTCAACATCAGTTCTATTCTTTCACCTAGCAGAGGTGGTCAGTTTGCCTCAAATACACCTTTTGAATTCTCACTGTGATAGCTTGGTTTATGCTGTATCTCTTACCCAGAATGGCCTTCATGTTCCTACCAATCTTACAAGATCCTACTCTATGTTACCTTTCCCATGGAGACGTCATTAAATATTCCAGCTTTTAGTCGAATCAGGTAAGGGTTAATGCCACACTTTGTTTTGATAAACTGGAGCCAGTAAATATTCATGAAACTCCACTATCCTTTTATGAATATTGCTCAACCTAGACCTCTGCTCCTTTAGGCCAGAGCTGAGTATGCTCCTACATGCAGTCTTACCATCTGCACTGTAGACTAATGCAACTTCTTGTTGTCTGGTCTTCCTGAGAATGCATTATATAGATTGCAGTTCATTTAGAATGCAGCTGCCAGGGTCGTGACTCACACAGAGATTAATCATTATGCCTGGGTTAGCTTCATTACTTTGACTACCCATTACATCTTGCCAAGATTATGAAATGTTGCTTTTAACTTACAAGGCCTACACTAGCACCCACTTACCTCCAAGACACACATTTATGCTGTTTTCTTTTGTATTGTCAGGTCACTGGAAATTGCCACTATTTCCCATAAGCTTTAACTTCAAAAATTAAGTCATGCTGAAGCTTTCTGACATCAGATTGAGTAACACGTCTAGAAAACAAAGTATACCACATATTTTGTTATAAATTATATAAAAATTTATAGGGCATATATGAAGTGCTGCTGTGAAATTTTTAATAAAAGAACTAAGCATTTATTTGACTTTTCTTTAAAATAATAATGTCATCACAAAAAAATTGAAGATTATCCAGCAATTGTAGAGTTACTAATTAAACTATTGCCACACTGGTGCAAGCCATCTGTATCATCTGTGGTATTATTTAGTTCATCATTTGATTCAACCCAAACCTGAGAAAAGAAAAGGATTCTGAAAAGAAATGTTGCCACTGCTCCCAGTACACAGTTAGCATAAGTGGAAAAATTAAAGAAAAGACATTTTCCAATAAAAATTGCTGCATGAATTTAGTTAACAGAAATTAATAAGAACTACCAATAGAGATGAAGTGTATTAATTTCCCCAAATCTGTATTCATGTGAAGTCTTTGCAGGAACAAAAAGAAAGAAGGTTAATGTAATAAAACTTTTGAAGGACAATTGTAGAAGTGTGATTGGCATACTTCTCCAATTGTATTTCTTGATGACTATATTTTAAGGGAATTAGAATTAAATCTTAAAATATATGTGATATATATTCAGACTTGAAGGGAAAGTAGAAAATTAAAGATGTAGTAAATGGTTATGTTTAAGAGCAAAAGTTCTGTATTAGAGTTTCAATCCTTATATGAAATTTTGAAGATCTTGTTTTTGTAGTGGGAACTTAAATCTATCTGTGGTTCTTGGTGCAGGTAATGAGGCTGAACTTGCTACTGATTGATCTCAAAATTTTTGTGAAGTCTTTATATGATATAACTGCCATGTACTTTAGAAATATATAATTATTAAAATGACATAAAAAGTATAGAAACGATTTATTCTATGTCATTTTATTTTAAATACTTTAGATATAGTAATTTGTTTAATCCTCACCACACTTCTGTGAAGTTGGTATTATTGTTATCTTTATTTTACAGATGAAGAAAGGAAGGCCCACAGAAGTTAGGAAACTTGCCCAGTTACATAGTTTGTAAGTGGTGGCACAGGATTCAAACTCAGCTGATCTGGTACCTGAATTCATGTTTATAACCACTGCAATATACTATTTTTTGGAGTCAATGTAGGGAAACATGAATGATCATGCCAAAAATTATCCAAGGTCATTATTATCAAAACAGCAATTTGAAAGGGAGGAGAAGTAGAAAAAATGGTTTTGATGGCTTATTAATTGAGATCCAACGGTCGAATGTATTCTACTAAGAATCAAAGTTCATCCCTTGGTCTAAAAAAGTGTTTGATAATAGATAGATGCTAAGTGACTTAGTTGGGTGGGGAATGGAGAGCTTTTAGAGTAAAGAGTCATTTGGAAGGTAGTCTGAAAGCATTCCTGCAATCCCTCCCATATGTTCCCCACCCCCAAATCTCTAATTAAACATTTTGTCAAAGAGTAGAATAGTTATTTAAACTTGAACACATATAAAATTAGATAACAATGAGATCTTAATATCTGTGATCGTGTGAATAAAATGTACATCTTGACTGTTTTAAACCAGCAGAACTTGCAGTTATCAACTAAGCATTATCCAAAAAAAGAAGCGGAAGCATTGAAAGAAAAAAGCATGCAAATTCTTATTCCAGCTCTGGAATCAATATGTTCCATGGATTCAATAATATTAGACTTTCTTCATAGTTTCTTGGGAACATAAAAAAGAATTGTATATATCAGTGCCTTAAAATCTACAAAAGAATCATTCAAAATTTTTAAATTGTTATTTTGAAAGCCAATGTATTTCTCTAGTAGTGTGAAATATTCTCTTGTGTTGTTCTTTTCTGTGCCATCGGATTGTAATTTGTTTGCGACCAAGGACATTTCCTTTTTTATTTACTCATCATGACTCAAATAGAGCTTTTCTCTCAGGAGGCCTTCAATATGTGTTGGCACAGTAAATATAAAAACTGGAATTTGGTTCTGTTTACTCAACATGCAGGAGGTGCTTACTGAGGAATAAGAGCTGTGCTAGGCATAGAGACACACAATGACTTAGATGTGGGCCTTTTCCTTGAGGGGCTTAGTCTAGTGAGTTCCCAGTAAAATACTGACCTGCCAGGATCATTGGGGTAGAGTCTGCCAGTCATCTCACAGATATCCTCTCCAATGTAATATTCTTGTTAGAATCACAGTTATGTGTCTCACCCTCAGCCAGTAAATACTGTGAATTGGTGAAAACAGCTGTCACACTTCATTTAGAGACCTGGTAAGTGCCACTAAAAAAAAAATTAAACAAAAACAACCTCCTTAACAATACAAAACAAAGCAGTAAAACATCACATCTCACAATAATTTTTGATATCAACTTATAAAATTTGATGTAAAAATGCATTCTGAGTATTAATCTTTCCAGAGAAAGGGGAAAAACCCTAGCTACAATCTTGCGGACATATTTGTTGGGTCATTTTTATTGTTTTGCCAAATGGAAAACACAGCTTAGAATTTTTTTTTTTTTTTTTTTTTTTCTGAGATGGAGTCTCACTCTGTTGCCCAGGCTGGAGTGCTGTGGCCTGATCTCAGCTCACTGCAGCTTCTGCCTTCCAGGTTCAAGCAATTCTCCTGCCTTAGCCTCCAGAGTAGCTAGGATTGCAGGCGCCCACCACCATGCCCTGCTAATTTTTGTATTTTTAGTAGAGACAGGGTTTCACCATGTTGGCCAGGCTGATCTCGAACTCCTGACCTCATGATCTGCCCGCCTCGGCCTCCCAAAGTGCTGGGATTACAGGCATGATCCACCGCACCTGGCCTAAACACAGCTAAGAATTCTTATTCTTACTTTTTATGTTCTTAGTTTGTATCCCAAATGGAACATAATTTGGTGTTTACCATTAGAGTGATTGTACTTAAGGCAGATTTGAAAACATAACATTTATAACTTAGCTTAGAGGCTTTCTGATAAATCATAGATCAGCACTATGGAGTTGAATACAGTTAAAACAAGTTAATTAGGCAGAAGAGTGTCAACATGAACCTTTTTTCCAATCTGGATTAATAGAGCTTAAAGAAAGGGGGAAGAAATAATCATTTCCTAGTGAGTTATTTCAGAAACTATGTGACCCGTGTGTAGTACCACAAAACACAGTCTCTTACACAGATCTGGTTGAATCTGGTTGGAAAAACTTTCTAAGGGTTTGCTGCAGGGAATAGGAAAGGAAGTAATTAGAAACAGGACAGGGACTTTATGGAACACAACAGAAAGCAAATTAAAATACTTAAGTTGCTTATTAAACTTAAGTTGCTTATTAAATGATGATCCAGTATCCTGGTAGTCACTTTCTCTTTTGCATTTCAGATTTATGCAATAGAAGTGAGTTGAACCATTCTAATTTGGAAGTAATAGGCCAAGATATATGGGAATAGAAGGATGACTAAGAAGAACCCTGAAATATGCTTATATTCTGGGAGTAGAGATGACATACATACCGAGTAACTATCATATGCAACTATGATATTATATTAAAGATCTACTGCAATTAGCTGTATCTGAGGAATGAACAAAATATTGAGAGGAAGAGGAAATGGTGAGAATGTTTCATGAACAAGGTAACAGTTAATCAACATTTTAAAAATCCTAAGGACTGCCAGCAGAGTTGAGGAGCAAGCCATTCTAAGTGGGAAGAAGAGAGAGCAAAGACATGGAGTAGGAAAGCATATGGTGCTCTGGGCATGAAAGCCATATTTAAGGAAGAAACTTTTAATTTTCTTTCTTTCTTTTTTTTTTTTTTTGAGATGGCATCTCACTCTGTATCACCCAGGCTGGAGTGCAGTGGTGCCATCTCAGCTCACTGCAACCTCTGCTTCCTGTGTTTAAGCAGATTCTCCTGCCTCAGCCTCCTGAGTAGCTGGGATTACAGGCACCTGCCACCATGCCTAGCTAATTTTTATATTTTTGATAGTGATAGGGTTTTCCCATATTGATCAGGCTGGTCTCAAACTCCTGACCTCAAATGATCTGCCCGTCTTGACCTCCCAAATTGCTGGGATTACAGGTGTGAGCCACTGTGCCTGGCTAGAAGCTTTAAATTTTGATGGAATATATTTATTCTTTATTTTAAAAACCAATGCAAGAACTAACAGTTGCACAATGAATTTAAAAGGGTAAGAAGCCATGGTACTTGATACATAGAAACTTATACTTGAGTTAGAGAGATTCAAAACTAAAGTCCATGATAATTTTTTTCAGAAAAAGAAGTGCTTAACTTGTGTACTGAAAACTTTAAAACATTACTGAAAGAAACCAATGAAGACCTAAGTAAATGGGAAGACATCCACATTTATGGATTATAAGACAATATTATTAAGATAGTAATACTTACTAAATTGAGCCACAGATTCAATCTTTGTCAAAATCCCAGTTGGTTTTTAAAAGAAATTGATCCTAAAATTTACATGGAAATTTGAGAGAACCGAAACAGCCAAAGCAAGGTTGAAAAACAAAAGTTGGGGGATAAAGTGGATTAGTGGTTTTAAGGGGCAAGAAGGAAGGAGAAATGGGGAGTGACTGCTAATAGGTATAAATTTATTTTTGGAATGATGAAAATGTTCTGGAGATAGATAATGATGATGGGTGCACAAATTTGGGAATATTGTAGAAACCATTACATTGTACATTTTAAAATTATGAATTGTATAGTATGTAAATGATATCTCAAAAAAGCAAAAAACAAAACAGAACAAGAAAAAGAAAGCCTGTGAAGCAATTAGCTAACTGGTTATGGTGAATTTATGGGCAGTGGAAGTTTAGATAAGAGAAAGCTCCTTATGTCATAAATGGGCTAGAGAGGTGAGAAAGATGGGTAAGATAGCCTTAACTGCAGCAGATTGGGGGAAAAAATGGAAGTTTGTCTGGAAATATAGCTGTGGTCAGGTTATAAGGGACTTTAAGAATCAACTGGAACAATGTTATAAAGAATTATACATGAAAAATAAGGAATCAATCATTGCAAATTCAAGATGTTGAAAGTAGAATAAAAAGGAAAAGCCATAAGAAAAGTCAGAGATGAAGAGAGTAGAATTAAAATGCAAAAGCAGAAAAACCCCTTTAACTTGGTGCAGTGGGCTAAATATTTGGGTTCCCCCCAAATTCATGTTGAAATCCTAATCCCCAGTGTGATGACATTAGGAGATGGGACCTTTGGGAGATGATTAGATAAAAAGGGTGGAGCTCTCATGAATGAGACTAAGGCCCTTATCAAAGGGACCTCAGAGAACTCTCTCACCCTCTTTTCACCACATAAGGATAAAGCAAGAAACTGGCTGTGAACCAGGAAGCAGCCAGACATAAAATATTCCAGCCCCTTGATCTTGGACTTCCCAGCCTCCAGAACTGTGAGAAATAAATGTTTGTTTTTTAAGTCACCTAGTCCATGGTATTCTGTTACAGCAGCCTGAATTAAGACATTGGGACAAAGCCAACTTAGAAAGTCAAATATATTCTACAATTATTTTATATATATATATATATGTATATGTATATGTGTGTATATATATATATACTTATGATATATGTGACTTCATGTAATAATAATGTATTACATTAAATGCAGACACATGTTGATAATTAGCCCAAAATTCTATTCTTCTATTTAAGAGCTATAGAGCAGTTTTTTTTAAATGACAAGTGTTGAAGCTCACTGCAAATAATAGTGATCAAATAACATTCTTTAGTTTATTGATTTTGCCATATTTAGTGTTTGCTGTGACTATCTGGTGTACCTTTGTAATAAACTAAATGACTCTCTTTTATTAATATATAACTCCATGTTTTAACTGTATTACCCATTGAAGCTCACAAAAGAAAGATTTTATCTTGTTTATTAGCTGCCCTCTTGAGAGTCATTGCAAATTTATTTGATGTTCGGGAGGCCTGCTGATGGAAAGCTCTGATAGAGCAAAGTGCTTCCAAATCCATCTCAATTTTATGAGGTGACTAAAACCCATGGGCAGAACCAAACTTGTAACCTTGATTTTGTGACCAAGAATGCAAGACCCACACCTAATCCTCCAGCGTTTTTGACCTAAATGAATCAGGGAAGATTTGGGGTTTGAGTTTAGTGCTGTGGGTCTAACAGCTATAAACGAGCTTCTTCATTTGGGCGGACTTGTCTGGTTGAGTGATTTTTAGTAGCTATCAACAGTGAAACTCAACAGAGCGTGCAGAACTACCACAAAGAGGGTGTGTTTGCCAATAGTCAGGTATCCTATAAGTCACTTAGACACTGGCTTGATTCGTTGGTGTGTGTAAAATATGAATAAAAGAATGTGGGCATCCCCATTCACCTACTTTTATGTATTTCTATGCATCCACAGAAATGGACTTTAGTTTCATTTATATGTTAAGGAAGAAGTGATAAAATGTTTATAATAGGTATAGATTTCCCAGAGTGAGTCATAATAAAGTATTTGGTGTGGAATTGCCATACTTTTCAAGTAAGCTGTGGCATATGAAATTCTGAGTAACTTTCCACCCATTCTTTATTCATTTGAAGAACACTTACTAAACTTCTGTCAGATGTAAAGTACCATATTAGGCTCTTTGGGCATGTTGTAAAAGGCCAAGTCTTGATCCAAGTATTTCAGGAAGACATGTATTAAAGAAAGAATAAAGAAATTCTGTACATGGTGAACATTTCGGACTAAAGATGCAGATTGATCTTGGTGGTAGGAGTTGGTATTTTTTCTGTACTTTTAACGTTTTCAGTACTTAAAAAATTTTCTGTGAGTACTTATTACTTCTCTAATCAAAACAACAGAACAACAGCAAAAACAAACATTTAAACAATCTGTCCTTGAGAGAAGAGATAAAGGAATAAACAGAACAAGGTCAGTGAGGAAGCTCAAAGGATCACTATAGACGGAAGGGCAAATTGTAGGAAGGAGTTTTATAGTCTCCAACAGAGGGAATAAAGAAAGAACGTGTGGGGAGAAACTTGGAAAGGACATTCCTGCCCAAGAAGGAAACACTAGTTGCCAGTTCCTGGTCCTCCTTGCCCTGACCCCACTTTTCTGACATATTTTTTAAATGTCTGCAGTCTGCCTTTCTTTTCTCCTGCTTTCTCCTGTTGATTCTAGAAGTTTCTACTATGCCTACCCTCAAAACCTTCAAATGTTTTTCCTTTGTCTGATGAATGAATTCATCTCCTTATCCTGAAATTGAAGACCTCTGGTCATCTGACTCCAATTGTTCTACCCTAACATTTTAATTATTAGAAACTTCCATTAACCTTCCTGCCACACAGGCCTACTCTGTGTCCTCCAATGAAGCTTTATCATTTCCATTATACTTCCAGCTTTATTTTTTGAATCTTTTTCTCCCTTTTTGATTAAATAACTCCTGTATGTCCTTTAAGTTCAGTAGTTCAATTCAGAATGCTGCCATATATCATGTTTGTTTCTTTCTCACTAACTTTATCATACTAGTAGTACTTGTAACACTCGTGATACTTATCACTAGTGTTCTATAGTAGTAATCGTAAATACTTATGTAGCACTTGCTGGGTACCAGGCGCCGTCCTAAGTACCTTATATATACATATATATGCGCATGTATGTGTATGTGTGTGTATGTGTGTGTGTGTGTGTGTGTGTGTGTGTGTATGTAATTTGTTTCATTTCTTTTTCTGTTTCTGTTTCTTTTTCTTTTTCTTTTGAGTCGCAGTTTCGCTGTGTTGCCCAGGCTGGAGTGGAATGGCTCAGTCACGGCTCATTGCAAACTCTGCCTCCCAGGTTCAAGCAATTCTCCTGCCTCAGCCTCCCGAATAGCTGGGATTACAGGTGCATGCAGTCATGCCTGGGTAAATTTTGTAGTTTTAGTAGAGGGGTTTCACTATTCTTTGCCAGACTGGTCTCGAACTCCTGTCCTCAGGTGATCTGCCTACCTCAGCCTCCCAAAGTGCTGGGGTTACAGGCGTGAGCTACTGCGTCTGGCCTAATTTCTGTATTTCTAACAATACTTACATAAGGCAGGAACTATTATTATTTCTATTTGGCAGGTAAGAAAACTAATACATCAGATTTGTACCTCCCAAAATAGTAACTGTGCGCTATATGTGGTTATTTTAAATTAAATGAATTATCTCTCATATGTAACATTAGCCACATATCAAGTGATCAGTTGTCATATATCGCTAGGGACTGCTATATTGGACAGGACAGATTATAGAACGTTTCCATCAATGCAGAAAATTCTATTGGCCAGTATGGCCAATATGGTTAAATGACTTCCTCAAGGTCATATAGCTGGTTAGTGTCAGGGTTGGAACCCAGTCAGCCTGGTTTTATGTTAAGATGCCGTAAAGCCCTTCCATGAACATAGGTGCATAAGCAGACGCACACACCCTGCACACTCAGACACAAGCATGCTCACTGAGAGCTGAGGAACAAAAGGGCTTGAATAAGATGTATGTGAAAGCAGACTTTCCTCTCTCAGATGGAGGTGCAGCAGAGGAGAGGGACAACTGCTCTGCCCAGTCTCATGCCACCTGTTTTAGGTAGAAAAGCAAGGAAATGTAAAGAAGGGTTCTCAGCAGGGCACACAGAGATATTTGAGGCTTGGTGACAAGGCTCACTCATCACACACACAAATGCACAACCTTTGGATTATCCAGAATAGACGTTCTTAATCTACAGCCAAGCTTTTTGGGACTATGAAACATCCAGTGAAATATAAAAGTTCAGTGTATTTGTGCCTGTGTGTTTTTTTCTTTAGACATAATCCATAATTTTTATCAGGCCCTCAAAATGATGTGTGACCCCAAAAACTTTAAAAATTATCAGTCTAGGGTAGTAAAGCAATTATACAATAAATTATATAGTAAAGCAATTATATAAATCGTCTAGAATTTGAACCTGATTATTAGTTTAAACTTTGAGTTATTAAAGAACACTCACTCATTTTTGATGGTTATGTAACTTGGTACCAACTTTTCAGAGGCCAACTTTGCAGAGTCTATCAAAAATTAAGGTTACATTCTTTGAAGCAGCAATTCTCTTACTAAGTATCTGACCTACAGAGATAGATATCTAACCATGTATGTGTACAAAAACATATGTAGAACAATCCGCTGCATTCTGGTTTATAAAAATGAAAAATGGGTAGTGGATCAGTCCTCCTCCCGTGCCAGAGTCTGATCTTGGAACAAGTCAGAGCCTCTTTTTTGATGTTTCCCAAATGTTACATATGGCACATGTCAAAAGCTGTGCAAATTTTATCTAATCCACTGTGTTTATTTTCTTCAACATAAAGGTGAAATATTTTTACATTTTCCCAATGCATTTCTCAGTAATAACATAGCCAGTAAAAATATTTTGGTTCATGTAGAGCAATGCTATTATATCTTAGCCAAGGAAAAAGAACACTCTTACATATGGGTGGAGGGGGAAAAAGAAGCTGCATTTGTTATCAAGAAAGAGCCGAAAATATAGCAATTACTATACTGCCCTTTCCCTAATTTGACTTAAATTAGTGACTTCAAGTTATCAGAGGATATGAAATATACAATATGTGCACATAGGAGACAAAAATATTGCTTGCTAGTACCTACGTTTATGACATTAATCTATCTCTCAATGATCTAATATAAAATAAACCATTTGAAAGCAATTTCATTGAAATACTTTCAGAAATGTTGAAATGAAAATATTAATCTTTTCGAAGTGTCATTTTAGATGTCTTTTTTTTTTTCTTATCCCAGGAAGATGGGTTGGGGAGTACTGAGAATAACAAAACAGCCAAGGAGAAGCAAAATCAAGAGGGCTACTTCCTTTTTACCTTTCTTCTTTCCTCTCGCTTTCTTTTTACCCTCCCTTTCTTCTTCCTTTCATTCTTCCTTCTCTCCACAAATATTATGGAAAGCATGCACTGAATAAGATACTGGCTAGGCATGGACACACAGATGTAAAACAAAACAAGACTCTGTCCCATAGAGCCCAGGGATTTTCCATAGAGATGGAAATGGCTTCCTTGAGGTGGGTGCAAGTGTGATGGGGGAGCTGCAGGGTCATACTGAGCTCGCTCGTGGATACTCACTTTAGGCTGTTGCCTGTTCAACAAGTCTCCCTCCCACTTCTTGTGCAATTATACTCCTGCACTCTTT
Source organism: Macaca thibetana thibetana (assembly GCF_024542745.1). Classification (NCBI taxonomy): domain Eukaryota; kingdom Metazoa; phylum Chordata; class Mammalia; order Primates; family Cercopithecidae; genus Macaca; species Macaca thibetana. Next base: position 39,686,733 of record NC_065590.1, read on the forward strand.
TTTTTTTTCTTCAGTCTACTTTTTCCTTAACCACAAATCAATAAGTCAATAAATAATAAAAAGAGTTGTTTTCAGTCTTTCAAAAACATTGAGATATGTTTCATAAAGACAATTAAAATTATCCCAGAGAAATAGAATTGGAGCTGGGAATTATATAAATTTTTCTATCTCTGGCATACAGGTGTATTTTATGCCTACCTATGTAGTTTCTTTACAGTAGGAACAAAAGACAGTTCTACCTCAAAAATGACTAAAACCCTTAAGAATTTATCACCTCACTTAAATAGAATCCAATCTGTTTGCTGTGGTCCAGCATAATCCAACCCCACTCTACCTCTGCTTCATCTCATCTCCTTCAGTACCTTGAAAATGCTGGGGTCTTTTATAATTTATCATACTAGTGTCGATGTCCTTTGTTGGGATGGATTATATTACAATCTCTACATTGTTTGTGCTTGTTTATTTAGTCTCCTCTGCAAAATGTAAGCTCCCTGAGAAAGTTTATCTCTCTTGTTTGCTATTATACTATATCCACAGAGCCTGGCATAGATGCCTGGCACATGTTTGCTGGATGAATGAATGAATGAACAAGCGAATGGGCATACTAATTTGAAACAGAGAAAAACAGAATAGTCAACTTTTTAGAAGATGGACTAAAGTGTTAAAAATATGAGTTTGGGGTGACACAGTTTGGCTTCAAATCAGTTTTATCACTTACAAACTGTATGACCTTTGGGAAATTACTTAACCTCTCTGTGCCTCTGTTTCTAGAGAATGAAGATAATCATAGTATCTGTCTCGACACTTGTTGTGATTGCCAAACAACATAACACTTCTGAAATACTTTGATCAGTAAATGCTAAAGAATGGTCAGGAAGTCCTATATTCAAGACCTTCAGAAATACCATCACCCACTAGGATTTGAATGCCTGTGAAAGTTGGGAAGTAGGTCGTCCTGCTGCTTTTCACTTTGCCTAGTTTGTGAGCCTGAGAGCTGGTGGCCACTGTGAGAGCTGGGAGGACCACTGTGCTTCCTCCCATATGGTTGACCAGGGCATCCCAAATGCACATAGCCCTGTCTGACTTTACTAATAGAAACCAAGGCCTTCTCACATAGGTGCAATGTGGAGCTGGTTCTCAATGACAGTATTTCACTAACAGCGCAGAGGAAAAAATTAGAGTGTACAACTCAGGGAATCCCTGCCCAACTGCCAGCCTCATAGCATCAGGGGTTTGCTCGGCAGAAATGACAAGACAGTGACAATTTTTAGACTGCACACTGGAGTTTGATTCAGAATCAAGATTTGTAACAAGCTGAAAGTGATTCATCAGTTCAGTTTTGTAGATAGATGAGCATTCCCTTGTTTCCTTGGAAACTCGGACCTGAGCATATGCAGCTTGGAATGTGCACCCTCATGTTTTCAATCGAGCAGATACAGGATGAGTTACTCCCAAGAGATTCAATATGTTGCCTAAAACAGAAGAACCAAGAATAGGAGAGAATTGCCATATTAAAATCAGACACTACAGACATGGCTGGATTTCATAAAACACAGTAATTCCAGATAACAGAAACAGATACTCTCATAATCTGGCCCTTGATGGGTTAACCATTTTCTGTATTTGCATAATTTATTTTTATCTGAATTGAAAAGGTGAGTGCGCTTCTTGAAATATCCCTTTGTGTACATTTAGAATGTCTAATATTTACACCACTTACTCCTTGGGGATCTTCATGAGCTAAAAGTAAGCACCAAGCTCCCAGTTTTGCACCATGGCATACAGAGAACAAGATAGATTAATTCTTGCCCTGGAATGTTTATGACATATATGAGGTAATGTTAGTCTTTTCAAATAAAGTCTTAAATTTAGGATAATCTTTAGTTCCTAAAATGCTCCAAATGCTGCCTCTGCTTTATGTTTGGGGCTTGGAATGCTCTGGCACTTGCACATTTGCACATGGTACATTTAAAATGCCTGCTACTTCCTACTACTACTAATAGCTTCTTAATGTCAGGCACCATGTTGGATCCTATGTACCTTCTTTCAGATTCTCAGGCTTTTTTTCTCTGTTTAGCAAATGAAGAAATCAATGTTCAGAGAAGTTAAAGCAATTTTCTATGGCCAAAACATTTTTTAGTGGGGAAATTGGAAGTTGAACACAAGTCTCTCTGATTCCAAAACCTGCATCTGTTACTCAAGAACAATATGATCTACTATAAAGCAGAGTGGAAGGATGGAATGCTCTGCTTAATTAATATTCTTGTTAATAAAAAGTACAGGCCGGGTGTGGTGGCTCAGTCCTCCTAGCATTTTGGGAGGCCGAGGAAGGCAGATCACTGGAGTCCAGAAGTTCGCGACCAGCCTGGCCAACATGGTGAAATCTGGTCTCTACTAAAAATACAAAAATTAGGCCAGACATGGTGGCACGTGCCTGTAACCCCAGCTACTCGGGAGGCTGAGGTGGGAGAATCACTTGAACCCAGGAGATGGAGGTTGTAGTGAGCCGAAATCACACCACTGCTCTCCAGCCTGGGCGACAGAGTGAGACTCTGACAACAACAACAAAAAATTACAGATATTCTGATATATCATTTATAATTTACCAACAGTCAAAATATTATAATAGGGCAAATGAGTGGCAAGGAAAGAAATATTAACTCAGTGTGGGGGAAAACAATCCAATCAATAGTAAAAGAGCGAGAACTGCCACAAATAGTATGGATACTATGAGAAGTTGTTCACCTGCTTCCACTGGGTCTATAATTAGAGACTGAAAGCCCACATGTAAGGCATATAGTGGAAAAGATTTCCATTTTTTTTGTGAAAGATGATGCTGAAGGTCCCTTTCAATTTTAAGGCTATGAATCTGGACAACAGAGACCCATAGTGAATGAGATTTAATCTTTGCTGATTCAGAAGGTGCTTCAAGGCTTTCCAGTGCCTCATGGACATCACTGTCATCATCAATTACAAGTCCTGGGATGAGACGAAATGTTGGATTCCTAGCTAAAAGAAGACCAGCTAAAACAAGCTTGTTTTTATATATATATATATATCTTAAACTACTGCCAGGAGCCAAAGTTCCCTCTAGCTCAAGGGTCTGTAAACCTTTTCTTAAAGGGCCAGTTAGAAAATCTTTTAAGTTTTTTTTTTGCCCTACATAGCCTCTGTCACAACTACTTGACACTGCCATCAAAGGGTGAAAGTGAACATAGGTGATATGTAAATGAATGAACAGGGCTATGATCCACTATAACATTATTTATAAAGCAATTTGTTGGTACTTATTTGTAATTTTCCAACACCTGCCCTAGATTAAACATCTCCCAAATTTCACACATTTTTTTCTTATCTGGTGAATATGCAAAGAGCCAGTCTCCAAACTTAATTACAATGGTTTAAGACCACCTAGGATTTTTTTTTTCTTTTAATGTAGACCATAGATAATGCAATAAAAAAAAGAACCAATAAAATAAGTAAATTTGCAAGGGATTTCCAACACTAAAAAACAAACCAACAAGCAAACAAACCAACAAACTTGGAAGAAGAGAGTTCTCACAATTGCCTATGGGAAATTAACTAGGACCATCAATTGAGCTGAAATTATCTCCAAGGATTTAGTTGACATACAGCCAGTGTTCACTATGATGACCATAGCCAAATATTATTTGTGCAAGTATCTACAAATGAATTTAGAGGAAATTGCAATTTTTCTCTTTCGTCATTTAAGTGGTGAGAAGCCCATCAAAATAATAACACATGGTAGGGCTTACTGTGCTGCATGGAAATAATGTTTAAATAACACAGTGCCAGAGCACCTCTGTCTAATTACTTAGGCACTATTGTGATGGATAGTTTAGAAACATTGAGGTAGCTATTGATAAAGCAAATGGAAAATATGAATGTTCTTCAAATTTCTGACAGCAGAGATGAACACTGAGCTCCTGGTTTAAATGGGAGGCTCATGGCTTCTTTCAATTGCTTGAAGCTTCCTCTGGAGTTAGATTATTTCAGTTTCACTAAGTGGAAGTTAGAATCAGCACAGGGCTTTCTGTGGGACATTTTAATTACTCCTAATTTAAAATATTATAAACCACTATTTTTTTCCTTTTTAAAGAAAGAAAGTCTGTCATTGACTCACTTCTGATTTTAAAATACCTAACTTATGAAGAATGCATGCCTCAAACACCCAGACAATTCTGCAGAAAGGAGATGCTTGTGTGGGGACATCTCTGGAGTTGCTATTTATGCACTGTGAAAATCTGGAGGAGTCATGTGATCTCTCAGCCTCAATTTTTTACAAATTAAGTCTACAATATGTAGCTCAAATGCCACTGTGGTAGTTAAGAATATAACCTATGGGGAAGCATTCTATAAAACAAATAAAGCTATGACTGTTATTGATGTTGTTAAATAATTTAAAAAATAATATAAGAATATTTACGCCAAACAAAAATTAATTAATTCATTGAAAAAAATCAGTCAACTCTCCTCTTATCTTTAAAAAACTGCCTTAATTGAATCACAGTAATTACTGAAGTAGCCAAGTGTCAAGATAGCCACAACTTTTGTACTAATAAGGATTCTACTCTATGAAATTTCTCTGGTGATGGTTCCCTTTAGAAACTTTACAGAGAAATTGATAATTACTTTCTTGATGGAGTATGTGGGGCCTTTGTCTCCTCACATTCTTTCCAGAGGGTTTATTGGTCTTCCACTATCCATTTCAGTGACTACTTTGAAAAATGTTTACCCCCAAATAGTTAAGTTCATGATTCTGCTTGTGCAAAATGCAAAATTTTTTGTGTCTGTTTTTTTGGTGAGAGAAAAGCCAAGTTCATTATATATATGTTTGACATATATATGGTTATAAACATATATATACACATTATATATGTTTGATATATATGTTTATAAACATATATATACACATTATATATATGTTTGACATATATATGTTTATAACCATATATATGTTTATATATACCTTCCTGAAATAATGAAATCATATATTTAACATATATTTAATCAAATATATATACTTTCCAACTTTTAAGTTCAGGGGTATATGTGCTGGATGTGCAGGTTTGTTATATAGACAAACGTGTGCTATGGTGGTTTGCTGCACAGATCAACCCATCACCAAAGTATTAAGCCCAGCATCCATTAGCTATGCTTTATGATACTCTCCCTCCCTTCACCCTCCACCCTGGTGTGTGTTGTTCCCCACCATGTGTCCTGTTAATTTTTCAAGTGTAAGAAATATGAAGTTATTAAATAATAATGTTCTACCTGAAAACTTGCTATTTAGTTAACATTATTATCAAAGTAGCAAAAATAATATATATTACTTTATATAAAAACCACGTGTTATATGACTATATATACACATATAATTGAAATCAGGTAATTTATCTTGGCCTTAAAGAAAAACTCTAACATATTTATTGCTTAAACATGAATGCCTTTATAAACTTTTTTCCTTTCCAGTCTGTCTCCAGACTATCCACAGGTCTTTGGTTCATCTCCCTACTTAGGCTGAACTCTTCAATAACTACAAATTCATAAACACTGCAATTTATTCTGTAACAAGCCGTAAATCTTCTTTTTGTTGCTTTTACATTAGAAACAGAGCTAATGTTTATTGAGCTCTTATCCTGTGTGAGATACTTTACTTGATTTGTTTTCATTTCATCTTTATAGCAACACTCTGGGAAGTAGATATTATTATTGTTATTTTAAAGATGAGGAAACTAAAGAATAGAGATTAAAATTGGTTAAGGACATGCATTTAATGAATGATGTAGCTAGTGTTCAAACCTAGGGTAGTTAGATAATGAAAACTCAAATTCTAATCTCTCTCTTTTAATCTGCCCTTTAAATTCATTAATTTAGAAATCACCAATCGGAATGATCTCTTGACATATATATAATATATTCTATATAAACTATTATATATTATATGTAATTGTGTAATATGTAATGTATAGGCATCATATTGTATATAGGTATACATATAAAATATATGCATATAAATGCATTACACACATATATACATATATATTTTACGTGTACATCAAGAAAATTACCCAGCACATTGCAAATGCAACAGAATTTACATGGTCACTTGCATGTTTTCTGCATTTCTACAAAAGAATCTGCAATGAAAGATGTTAAATAGGATGCAATTTGTAAGCCTTTCATTAAATAATGATTCTCAGCTGGATTTCTGAGAAGGGAATATTAATGCAACCATATGTAACTAGCATTGCAAGAAATTAGCGTTGCTGATTTAGTCTTGAATCAATCATTTTAAGCTATGCATTAGACTCTTTGCTGACACATTTCTGTCTCAGGCAACTTAGAAATTGTGGGCTGAATGCAGCTATGCTCCAAGTATAATTTGTATGAAATATCACTACTATTTCAAGTTTCTTAGGTTTGAGTAGGGAGTGATCAAATCCATATGCAGAAAGACAAAATGGCACTACTCAAGGTCCGATGGCTAATTATTTAATACCAGTCTCTAACATGTACCCTCTTGGGCATGCGGTTTGGTGATAAGTCAAGTTTCAGATGCCAACCAAAAGCTGAGTCTCTGGATGTGGGGGCTGAAATGAGTTACAGTGTGGGTGTGGATGCGTGTGTTAAAACCTTCAAAGCCCTTATTTGGTTGCCAAGTTTTGAAAATACTATGAGCCATTTTTGAATTTCCTTGGAAACCGTATTAGCAAGCCAGTTCTACAGCATTTTCTCCAAGATTGAAGCGTTGAAGTATGCTATTGCCCATGCTTATTTTATTAGTCACAAGAGGTGTTTTAATAACAAAGATTAAGTCATCACCCAGTGACAGTCAGGATTTTAGCTAAGAGATCATAAAAGGAGAGGAAGCAGAATCCTAAATAGAACTAGATATGACTTGTCTTCTGGAGAGAAACTATGGTGAGAAATGCTGCTTGGACATACAGATTTGTGGCCACTTCAATGACTAAAATGCCCAGTTTGGCTGAACTCTGTGTATCATATGACATGATTGCATTTGATTATTATTTCTCTTAACTTTCTTTTATTCTATAAGTGCCTCCCTCCTCCACTTTTAACTTGAGTACTCTGTTATTTTTATTATGAGGAATGGATTTAGTTAATCAGTACCTCATAGTATGGCTTAACTTGTTTCTCTATTTCCTGTATTTCCTGCACACTAGTTAGATCTAGAGACTTGATTAGATTGATTCAAATTTATAGTCAGTAAGACTCCATGAGTGGTGCCGTGTCCTTGCTATTGCGTAATATCCAAAGCACATAATATTGGGTTAATCAGTGGGTAGCTTCCCAGGTGATGTATTAGTCACCTGTATTAGTCCATTCTCACATTGTTATGAAGGAATTCCTAAGACTGGGTAATTTATAAAGAAAAGAGGTTTAATTGACTCACAGTTCCACATGGCTGGGGAGCCCTCAGGAAACTTATAATCATGGCAGAAGGCACTTCTTCATAGGGCGGCAGGAGAATGAGTGCCCAGAGAAGGGGGAAGCCCCTTATAAAACCGTCATATTTCATGAGAACTAACCCACTATCATGAGAGCAGGATGAGGGAAACTGCTCTCATGATTCAATTATCTCCACCTAATCCCTCCCGTGCAGGGATTATGGGAACTACAATTCAAGATGAGATTTGGGCGGGGATGCAGTGAAACCATATCACCACCCATCATAAAATCTTCCATCAACCTTACACTGAATGATTTTGGCAGCAATACATGAAGGCTACCTTAATCTATTACTTCATTAGGGGGCACTAACATATTTTTCAATGAATGAAATCTACAGCAGCTAAAGGTAGAAGGTGAGATGGGCCACAGCTCCTGAGAAATAGCCAAAGGCACTGGACAGGGATGGTACAACAGAACAGAGCAAATGACTCAAACGGGCAAGCTTATAAGACATCATCAACATTTTCTAATATATCTCATAAACCTATTTTCCAGTGTTAGGCAATAGAAAATCTCCAGTCTCCTGGGGAGGTGGCAAAGCCTCAATGCAGTGACTAAATTAAAATGAAGTGTCAAGGACAGAATGGACCTACCTTTCTGTTCCTTGATGTATCTTCTAGTCGTGTCCAGGTGGTTTCAGTCTCATTCAAGCCTCAAGTAAAACTCCAAGTAACAAGGTGACTGTTGTATCTTTTAAAATGAATATTGTACACATACTTCTTCCAAGGCAAATATTTAGTCAAAACTAAACAAATTGTAGAGACCAAATTGTCTTCTTGTTTCTCAGTTTATTTATCTCATAATAACAGCCACCAATACGGGTGGTTTGAATGTTTTCAAAAATAAACAACTACTACCAAAAATAAAACAAAACAAAACAGGTTTAGGATCTGTTTTTTGTCCATATTTCTCTCTGTCTTTTTCACTGGGTTCCTTACCTCTGCCATAGAAAACATAAAATGATTTGAGTCATTACCCCAAATTTATTTCAACAACTAATACACTCTGGATGCATAAAACAGGTTAAGTTCACAAAACCTGCTCTTTCTCAAGAAAGATAGAAATAGTGTCAACATTTCCAATTGCTCTGCTTCCTCAGCACTCCTAGCTCCCTCCAACGGGTTCTATGTTTTTAGTATGTTTTTCTGTCTCCCCTCCCTATAATTTTTTTAAATTTTTTCTGTTTTATTTACCACTTCCCCCCCCCAGTGCCTAGAATAGTATCTGACACATAATGGATACCTAACAAATATTTTAGGAATATTCAGGGCTGTATATGAAATGTACAAATAACATACTCCCTGCCCATTTCTTTAACTCCATATTTGTATGTGTTAGCAAAATGTTCTCAAGTTCTCTTATATCTTTTTTTTTAAAATTTATTTATTATTATTATACTTTAAGTTGTAGGGTACATGTG